>NC_138883.1:157996622-158654807 GCF_965194825.1 Balaenoptera physalus | reverse complement strand
CGCATATTGATGAATCCAAGAATGATTTAAAGCTTCTCAAATGGCTCAAACTTGCCAACTCATTCTCTCATTTTAAAGTTCATATGAAAACATATTTTGTGATGCAGTGTTTTAAGGGAAAATTTTAATTTAAATACACTTTTCTTGTGTGGCAACTATTATTGCTGTGTAGCAGGAGAACATAATTTATGGTAACCTTTTCCAACACATTCTTGAATCCCCAGATGTCAATCCGTATCTCACATTCTTTGTTATCTGTTCCTGTAATTCAAATCTCTTTTTTTTTTCTTCCACCAGCATTCTATTTATAAGCATTTCTATCAATACCTCATTGTGTTTTGGGCATATCTTTTTTACTCTGCAGCTCCCACTCAAAACAATTTTGTTTCTCCCTCAGATATTTGGAACTTTTAAGTATTCTGTAGTATCAGCTAGTTAATGTTTCCCAGAGGAGATAAAAAATAGTACTGAAGGGAACAATATGGCACCAAAAGATGAATATTCTTATTATTCTGGGGTAGCACTGCCTCTGTTAAGAGACTACTTATGTTTGCCCTCTCTTAAAGATGCTGCCTCTTCAAGGTGGGGGGAAAAGATTATTCTAGGTTCTAGGTTTTCTTTTTATCCTAATCCCAAAGCTATGCAAGAGCCAGAGGTTCTAAGGCCAATAACAAATGTGACACAATGAAACATTTTATTTTAAGTAACCATTTAACAACTATATTGATCTTTGAGCATCTATGCAGACCAAGCCAAAAATGAGGCTTCCGTTCCCTCTTTACCACAGAGCCTCCATCCCATGGAGAAAAGCAATGATGTGAAGAGCATTGAAAGACAGTAAGTAAAACAGCTCTTTAAATGTATGTTTCTTCACAAAATTCAGATTACATATTTTCAGCCTTCTTGAACCCCAAACCCAAAATCCATGACACTCTCCTGAAGCATTTTGTTGGGATTTGAATTCTCCCAGTTGCCCAGTTTGAAATTCCAAGAACCTAGAGGAAACTTGTTATCCCCTTACAACACTCATTTGTTCTTTCATATATTTGTTTCTTCAGTCATTTAGTAAACTAAAATGTATATCCTATGATGTACAGAGAGCCAGCAGGCATTTTGAAGTTTTCAAAAGGAGGAAAAATAATTCCTATGTCCTAGACCTGGAGATTATAAAGTAGCTGAAGAAGCAAGACATATATAAGATAAATAGCTAATGGATATAAAAGTTATTAACCTTAACAACATATAAAATACCGAGTATTGGAATGATCAGTGTAGAATGAAATTATTCTCAGTTTTGATAGGAAGAATTAATATAAAGATTTGAATGCCTAAAGAGTGTCTGGACACATGGAAGGACCAAATATATGCACAAATCATGAGCCACCTAAGTTATTCTAGTGAAAAGCGCAAAGGCAATGAAAGAACATCCAGAGAGAAATATCTGGTTAAGACAATTGTATTTTGTGGTTAGAGTATGCTCGATGGTACTTTGCCCACTTTGTAAATCAATATTCCACTGGAAATAGTCTTGTAGGGCAAACCCCAGATACACGCTCACATTGGATTATTTCTCTCATGTATGAAAATCGAAGACCTCATGAAAGTTGATAAATTGATTTGTTGAGAACAGTTGAACACAAATTTCATGATAAGAATAACATACAGATTTTTATTCCTACTGGAAACACCTGAAGAGTTGACCAAGTGATTTTTCCACCTTCAGTTCCTCTCGACTAAGAAAAAAATAACCCACAGCCATGGAGGCTCAGTGAATAGATGTAGTTCAGTCTAGATATTCTTCTGTGTGTCCTACGATATTGTCATCATTCACTTTTGGCCCAAGGCAGTTTTCTTCTTGCTTCAGGGCCCCTGTTTTAGTCTTTGCTTATGTACTTGCTCCAAGTACAGTATTCTGCCTCTGAGTTTCTCTCTGCTGTGATTGGAGACCTTTGCTTTGATGGTTGCCTTCTCCTGGTGTGATTAGTGTTTTCCTTGTTGCTACGGTAATGGGAGTGGGTTTGTAAACCCCTTTGGGGATAGAACAGCCTCTTCTGGTTTGGTTTCTAAAATGAAAACATATCTCTCATCCAGATATGCTTAAGCAGCACTATATTTTCTGTACAACACAAACATTCCACCAGCAAGAGTAACTCCAGTGTTGGTTTATTTACTTTATGTAGGTTATTCAGGATAATGTAGTACATGTCGCATAAGAAACTGTTAGGATCAGAGTGGATAGAATTGGGTGAGACAGAGAAAGTGTCCTGAATTTTGTGTCAAGTTTTATAGTTCAGTGGAGGGAGCGCCAATGGTTAATCCAGATAAGGGAAATAGCGTGGTAAGGGCACAATGGTGGAATATACAAGGCATCCCAGGAAAATCAGGCAATTTAACAAAAGGAGAGTATTACTGTGGTGCTATCAAGTTTTCATCGTGAGTCAAAGTAGGCTCACCAAGCAACCACATCCCAACAGTTATGGAGCACCAAGTAGGAGAGAACCACTGGGCTAAATGGTTTGTATGTATTAGCTCATTTCACTTTCAGAACCCTGAGGAGTAGGCCCTTTTCTTATTTACATTGTACAGATGAGGAACCCAGACCTATGGTGTTGAAACAATTCGCTCAAGGTCACACGTTCATAAGTAGCAGACCCAGAATGCAAACTCAAGATAGTTTGACTCAGGGGAGACCCCGTGCTGGTTTTGAGGATGCACAGCCTCCCTTGCCTATCTACATGAATTCATAGTTAATAAGACATTGACTAGTTAATTAAGAGCATCGAAGCCTTTTCTGGGGTTGATTTCTTCTTTCCTGAGTGTATACAATGTCAAAAAACGGCCTGAAAAAGCAAATACTTGTGTTTATCACGCATCTTGCTAAAGAAAAGAACCTAAAAATCAATCTGGGTAGTCTCTCCCACCATGTTAACCACAAACTTTAAAGAAAGGGGCGATGGGTAGGAAATTTTCAGTTAGCTATATGTAGTCATCTGACCCTTCCAAGTCCTTTAACTTCTCTTACAGCTTGAAGCTCCTGATTTGGTCTCTATCTCCCTATAGGAATGAGACAGGGCTTTACTTTTTAAGCATGTGAAACCTAAAATACTTTATTAATCAGAATATTCTATTCCTTGTTTAATCTGAGCCTTATTTAGAGATTTAAATTTATATTACAGATAGATTTTATCTGTATACTGCAGGATGTTTGCATATTTTATTTACAATCAATATATAATCAATATAAGCAATGAAAAATGCAAGTGTATGTACTCATAATGATCTATGTCCTGCTATTATTTCATTGGACTGTAGATTCCTTAATAAAGAGAATCCCAAATCTCTTTGGTACAGATTACTTCCTTAAAGAATAATATATAGTTGCATAAAACTCTTGGACACTCATGGAATTGTAAGGCAATGCAGATAAGGCATAAAATCCCTTCCAAGAATCCCAAAATTTAGTCATAAGATTTAATCTAGTGACATCCAGAAAAACAAAAAAACAAACAAACCAAGGGACCTCAATAAACACTAAACTGCCCTTAATAATAAAAAATAAATTTCTGGATTCCCTTTATATATAATTTAAGCCGTACAAGTAGGAACTCTTAAAAGACTCATTCAGCAGTGTGGTTCATTGGCTCAGACGCTTTCTCAGAAACACACTGTACATGTTGTCACTATTTAGGTGTAAAATAGAACATACTATTTTTAGGAGCTGCTCCTCATGGCCACACCCACGTTCTTTCAAGACACCCCATCCATCAGGCTACTCCACCTCCTTCTCCCCCTTATTCCTCTCATTTACAGATCACATTGTCACTCTCTTCATTCACTGAAGATGGATTCCTGACCCTCTGGGTTTTCCTGCATTCTCGCTCCCATCTCATTCTGAGGAATGGTAGAATTCTCTCACTTCCTATATCTTGCTTCTAATTTATTTTCCTTGGCCTCACCTCATGACTCATACCCATGATCACCCCATCAGAATAATGCCTCTGATATGTATTGCAAGGACCCACTCTTTGACACAACCTGATATCCTACCATACCAGCATCCTGACCACAACATTTCCTTGACCTAGTTGAGACCTCCTAATGATCCCACCATTTTTACACTATTTACCATTGCTCAGATGTCTTCATTTTTAAAACTAACTCTTTATAACTCCACACATGATCTATTATTATTATTACTCCTTGGTATATGCTCTTACCAACCTTGCCTCTCTTGCCTGCTCTTGAATTCATGTGGTAAAAGCCCACCTACTTGCATTTTTTATGCCAACACTTGAGCTGCTTAATATGCCGAGGTTTTGGAGAAAAAAGACATTATTTGGGTGATTGGATTTAATTTATTATTATTTTATTACTGTCAACACTAAATGATATTTACGAAGATTTTCATCAATGTGTTACTTGGATTTTTTTTTGTCCCATGCCAACTGAATATCTTCACTTTTTATTCTTGCTGAAGTACATCCTTTAATAATAGTTTTGGTATAGGTCTGTGGGTGGTAAACACTCTATGTGTATGGGTCTGAATATTTTGTTTTGCTGTTACTTTTAAAAAACTCTAGTCAATCTAGGCATATAATTCTTGATGTCATTTATTTTTTCCAATCCTCTGAAACTAGCATGACATTTACTTCTGAAAACATTATATTATTGCTACATTATATTATTGCTATTGAGAATTCTGATGGTAGTGTACTTGTCCGTTTCTTTTAAGTCATCTTTCTTTTCTCTCTAGAACCTCTTAAGATTTTAACATTATCCTTGATGTGCTTTAGTTTAATTACTACTCATCTCAGTGTGAGTTTATTTTTTATTTGAGCTACTTAATACTCACAGTGCACTTCCAATCTGTGAAAAACTACTTATCTTTTCTCCTCTTGCAAAAATCTCAGAAGTCTCCAAATATTAATTTTCCATTATTTCTTGCCTTCTCTTTTTCTGGAACTCCCTTTGGATATATGTATATCCAAGCATCTCAAGCTATCTTCTACATTTCCTAATTTCTTGTTTACATTTTAAAAATCTCTATCAGTGTTCCAGGTGAATTTCTCAGTACTATCTTCCAATCTACCAATTCTCTCCTTAACTAGTGCTAACTTTGAATTTAGGGCATTAATTAAAAAATTAGTTACCATATTTTTATATTCTAGATTTTAAGTGGATCTCTTTCACATCTACCTATTTTTTGGCCAGTTTTTCTTTCACAAGTTATTATTCTTTTAAAATTGATATCATTCTTTCACTTATCTCTTTGAATATTTTAAACACTTATAAAAAATTAATTTACCTGGAGTGAATTTGCATTCTAATTGATAATTTTGTTGCTAACTTTCTTAGAAGAAATTTAGGTTAAGTTCATTTTTAGTTGAGGTTTTCTGTTTTCTCTTTTTCTTCTTTTTCACTTTTTCTTCACTAGTTCCAAGCTAACAATTGCCTCTACCCTGCTCCCTGGATGCAAAATTTAGAACCAAGTCTTACAATGGTGTTTCAGGTCTCACCAGGTCATTCACGGACCCAGAAAGTGATCTGACTCAGTTTCTGGCCCTGAGGACTTTGTCCTCCCCCTGGTTACCTCAACAGATTCATAATTCTCTATAATGCAAGACCCCAGGCCTCAGGTCAGCAACCCTTCACGTTATGATACCTTACTGTGGTTACTACTAGATTGGTTTCTCACCTGCCATTCCTTTTTCCTATTATCTGGAGAGGTTGGAAAGCTATAAACTCTTTTTCAGATGTGATTTAGATTCTGCCAATTAAGTACATCCATGCTAGATTTGGAAAGTGCAAGTGAGGTAGAAGCAATCTTCCTGAAGCTTCTGTTTGTCTCTGCTGGGTAGCAAGGGCAGTGTTTTCCTGAAGCAGTTTCTGGTTAACGTTCTCCTGATGTCCAGGGTTTGGTGCAGCTGCTGACCTAGGACATCTCCCAAAACTGCTGAAGTTGTAGCCCTCTAGTGGCTGGTTCCATGGTGTTCTGGAAGTCATTCCAAGATATCCAGCCTAAGAACCTTGTTTCTTCAACCTTCCCAATGATTTTGTATTTTCTTTGTATTAAATTCCTCTATGCTTCAAATTTCTAGAGTGCTTTTTGTTTCTTCTGCTAAACCTGACTGATGCACACACCCAGACCTCAGCTTTAAGAGAGCCTGAAATGAAACATATTTTATCCCCTAACCTGAGAAATACACATTCATAACCATCAATGCCTGATTCTAGACCAGTTACCAGTAGCCTCATAGCTTCAACTGCACTTATTGTCTTACATTTCTGCTCTGTTTTGAGTACATGGAGAGGATTATTTTCTTTCTAAGCTCACCCAAGTCTTTTTTCGTTTTATATTTTATTTATCACTGCTATGGGTTGGAAGAGAGGAAGTGATGTCAAAGCATAAACTTATTATAACATCTTACCTGGTTGTCCCTTCTTTAAATTGGGTTTACTTAAAATTTATGGCCAGGGGCTTCCCTGGTGGCGCAGTGGTTAAGAATCCACCTGCCACTGCAGGGGACACAGGTTCGAGCCCTGGCCCGGGAAGATCCCACATGCCACGGAGCAACTAAGCCCGTGCGCCATAACTACTGAGCCTGCCCTCTGGAGCCCGCGAGCCACAACTACTGAGCCTGAGTGTCGCAACTACTGAAGCCCGTGTGCCTAGAGCCCATGATCCGCAATAAGAGAAGCCACTGCAATGAGAAGCCCGTGCACCGCAATGAAGAGTAGCCCCCGCTTGCTGCAACTAGAGAAAGCCTGCAGGCAGCAACGAAGACCCAACGCAGCCAAAGATAAATAAATAAATAAACTAATTAATTAATTAAATTTATTAAAAAAATAAATAAAATAAAATTTATGGCCAGAAGATCCAGAGGGCAATCAACACTATCTCTTTTAATTCTACTACACTTCTGTAGTAAATTAGCTTTTTCATTCACCAAATCAAGAACTTCAAAACCTCTCTTTTCTTTACAAATACTCCCAACTTCTCAGATTCTTATTTGTCACTGAGAAAACAGGGGCCATCAAAATGCAACTCCTTTCTCTTCTTCATCACTGAACCCACAACCTAACTTCCTGTGTGTGGATTTTCTTTGTCTTTCCTCCCAACACATCCCAAGAAAGGCACCTGCTCTAGCCAAAGGCGAGCCTCTTCAGATCTGCACTGGATCCCCTTCTGTCTTGCTTCCTCTAAACCAGAAGTCAGCAGACTTTTTTGGTAAAGATCCAGAGAGCAAAAATTCTAGACTGTGTGGGCCATGAGTTCCTTGTCACAACTTCTCAAGGTTGATGTTGTAGCATGAAAGCAGTGGTAAACGGTAAGTAGCCAAGTGGGTATGGCTTGTAAAACTTTATTTACAGAAACAGATGTTGGTTTGGATTTCAGGCCCTAGTTCACTAATTCCTACTCTGGGACCTTGCTTCTTCAGTTATCTTTTCTCTCCTGACCCATTTTTTCCTTCCTCTCTACTCATTTGCCTTTCAAACATCTCAAGAAAATACCAGTGACTTTTTTTGTCACCATGTCCTGCAGCTATGGTTCCATTTCTCTCCTTTACCTCATGGTCAATAGTTTCAAATGAATTGCTTGCTCTCATTCTCTCTACTCCCTTATCTTCTATGTATTCTTCAATCTTTTCTTTTTGAAGGGGCTCTATTTAAAGTGGTCTCATCTCTCATTAATCCCTAACTTATCACTCTCTTTTCTTTACAGTACAAACACTCTGTAATTATTTCATTGGTTTGTTTTCTTTTTGTAAAAGCCTTTCCGCATCTTCCACAGTGAAAGTTCCATGAGGGTAGGAACCTGGTCTGGTTTGTCTGTCACTGAATCACTGGGCACCCTAATTGCAGATTGTAGAAGGTCCACAGCTATCTGTTGGATAAATGAATGAATGGACACAGTGTATTGTTTCAGACACTGTGACATGCTGTCCAGGTCCCCTTTCCCAGAATTTACTTCCCCAGGTGCTGACAGTGCTTCTGCCAGGTGGATCACTGCTAGTGCCTCTGCTGAAAGGAATCCCACTGCCCAAAGTCATGGCCCCCTCCTGGGGAGGCCCCATCCAATGAATAATCAATGATAATCAATGTGGGAATGACAAGGGCCTGGTCCCCTCACCTAAACTCAGGACCATTCTGAACGGTCATCCCAGATTCAGCGCTCCTTGGAGATCCAGTTGAAGCCCCTGCTGAGATTGCAGAAAATCTCAACTTCTCTCTCTGCCCAGTCCTGCTTCTGTCTCTTCCCTTCCCTTCCTTTCCATGGGTGTACATCCCAAGTGCATCCCCAGATAAATCTGTATGCCAATCTCTATTTTAGAGTCGGTGCCCCTAGGGAACCCAAACAGCGACATTTGCCAAAGTTTAATTGATCTGTAAATGGCAACTCGGGATTCAAACAATTTTATCGAATTTTAAAGTCAATGCACTTTTCTTCATCTGTTTGTTGGAAGTATTACATGATTCTCTAGTTTTAAAATAAACTCCCTTCCCCCCCTTTTATTTTCTTGAGTTGTCTTTTCCATTAAAACTGTCTTAGAGCAGTAGAGGGAATGTTTATTTTACTCATCAAATCTATTTGCATCTATTATTTAGTTTAGAATAAATCTATCTAGAGATTGTACTCCTCCGTATATCATTCAGATTATCTTCTCTTAAATGATCACTGCCCTTCTCTTTGTAATGATCCTCCTTACTTTAGTAGTAGATGTGACCAGTATTTAAATATGTGTATTTAAATAGATATGTCTCTGAAAGCCAAAATACCATATATGTTCTTCAGTTATAACTTGTATAATCTGAGAAAAACTAAAGATTGAAGTAGGGATATGTGGAAGAGATACACTCTAGAAGAGTTATTTATTTCCAAGAAGCTAAATCAATTTTCAGGAGCATTTTAAAAAATATCCCAAAATAATAGCCCTGGAAAATCTAAAGTCTTTTGGAGACAACATAGAGTTCAGCTATAATCCATTTATGTAAGTTAGGGACAAAAATGATCAACCTGAAAGTTTACAAATGTGGTTGCTTAATCTTCTTTTTTTCTGAAGGCTAAAATTCCCAAGTGCCTATATTTTATACTGTCACAGAAGGTCCTTAGAAGAGTTTGGCACAGTCATTGGAAATTGAGAAACATTTTTCCTACCTATTTTCTGTATAAATGAAGGGGAAGCCCTGAAAAATCCCCCAGTCCTTGGGTCTCGGCTTGATCACATCTCTGTAGATTACAGTTCACATTCTCCCGGGGCCCTTCTTGTAGATCATGTCTGCTGCAGTCTTACATGGTTATGCCTAGACTCTGAGATCCTTGAGGGTAGCAACCATGCAGGGTTCTGTTTTATATCCTTAGTACTGAATAAATGCTTTTCAGATAAATACATGGGTGAGTACGTGCTGGGACACAGTTCTGTATTATTTCCAAAGTTCTCTTTTAGATAGCTTCTAAAGTGTAGGAAAAGAAGACGATGCAAAGGTACAACCATGTTTAATTTCTGCTAACTAAACATAAAGTCAAGCATGGTAACCTCAACTGCCTCATTAATTGCCGACCCTTAATTAAAGGTATCATCCATCATTAAGGACTTAGCCTAAGTAAAGTAAAAGCAAAATTAGATAAGCATATCTATTACCTTAATATGAAGCTAATGTGCCTCCTTATTTAATGATTACACAAATGGGCTCCCAAGCTGAAGATACTGATATTTGCATCACTGCCAGCCTTGTTAAAAGGAAACCTCAACGTCTGCAATTCTTCCTTGCGGTGAAATGAACACACATGCATAAAATCTTCCAGGGTCTTATATATTCCCGGACTAGAAACAGCCAGGAATGACCCACATAGTCTCCTCTAGAGCCAGGTCTTGCAGAAGCTAAACTCAGGAGCTGCATTTCTCATTTATTTTAAAGCATTCTTGTTATGTATGTTTCCCCTCTGTCTTCCCCTTGCATATGTCTCTCCCTGTGGGTTTATGATCACCATCACTACCACTTAGCATTTCAAAACTCTCACTTATTGTTTATTTCACAGCCTCTTGTTACATAACCCAGGGAGGCAGGTCAACATTGCTATTAACATTTCCCAAGAAAAGGAGGGAATAAGGCTGCAGAGACCAGCTTAGAATTGTCCCAGCCAGTGTTCAGGGACCTGTGCAAGAACTCAGATAATAGCCTGGACCTCTTGATTGTCCTCCTCTCCCCACTCCATCTTCTCTCAAACCTGAGAAAATAAGTCTCTTTATCAATTAATTTGAGATCATGGGCTCTGGAGCCAGGCCAATTTGGATTAAAAATCCCAATTCTGACTCATCTGGCTGCATAATCTCAAGCAAATTTCTTTCTCTCTCTGAGCATGCATTTCTGAATTTGTACAGAGGTGAAAATACTGATCTCATAGGATCGTGATGGAATGATTAATGCAAAGCTCTTACCATGGTACCTGCACATCACCTGTGCTCAACAAAAGGGACCCTCACTGATTTCTTGAGTGTATTTTAAGTGCACTTTCTGCTTGCTTCCTTGGTGGAAGGTAGGAAGGGCAGATTGTATAGAGGGTGATTCTCTGCTCCGTCAGGGTTTCTACTTTGGCACGCTACTTATTCTTTCAGAATTTATGTCTCCCTTAGAAGGGGAAAGGGCTAGGGGAAATGACGAAAGAGTCAGAAACAGATGAAAAGGGTAATGGGGTGATGGAAATTATGGTCAATACTTTGTCTTCACCCCTGGCCACTTTCAAATAAACGCACTTCAAGTGATTTGCTACAAGAAATTATGTCTTCACAGGTGTGATGGGTTGAAATAAAAGGAGGAGAAGATCAGTATTGCACAAAGAAATCAAAATGATCGATTGCCTTTATTATTATTATTAATTTCATAAGGGCAGCATTGGTGAGAAGAAAATCCGCCTAGTCTAGCTTTTCCTGAGGACTGTGTTGATGTGTAGCCATTTCTGCTGGTGCATTTTAAGCAGAGCTGCAGGGAATGTCATGTGTTGCAGTAATTGCCATGGAAACCATTGTTGTCAAATGAATAGAGAGGTTTTAAATCCTTGGTAATGAGCCTGAGAAACTAAGTAGGCCTTCAAGTTTAACTTGTTTGGAAGTTGTTCATATCTCACACAGAGATACTGGAGGCAAAATGTAGGGGACAAAGGATGGCAGAGAGAAAGTTTCTTTTTTAAAACAAAAATTCAGATAAACTGGCCTAATATCACATTACACTTCTACTGGCACTTTTTTTTGTAAATCTATTTATTTTTGGCTGCATTGGGTCTTCGTTACTGTGGGTGGGCTTTCCCTAGTTGCGGCGAGGAGGTGCTAGTCTTCTTTGCGGTGCGCGTGCTTCTCATGGCGGTGGCTTCTCTTGTTGTGGAGCACTGGCTCTAGGTGCGTGGGTTTCAGTAGTTGTGGCGCGCGGGCTCTACAGTGCAGGCTCAGTAGTTGTGGCACACAGGCTTAGTTGCTCCGCGGCATGTGGGATCATCCTGGACCAGGGCTCGAACCCGTGTCCCCTGCACTGGCAGGTGGATTCTTAACCACTGAGCCACCAGGGAAGCCCTCTACTAGCACTTTTTAATGTAAAAACACCAAAGATGTATAGCATCGAGCCCGAGCCTTGAGCAACTCTTGTCTAGAGAACAAAGTGTAATTGTGATACGTTTCCACTGAAATCAACAATTTCAGTTCACCTCCCACAAACCTCAATAAGTGAGAAGGTTAAATATTTTCAAGGCAATTAATGATTAGGTTTATCTGGATTGTGAGATCCTTGAAGGGGAGGACTGAGAATGTACCTTTATAGAAGGTACCTACAGATCTAGGAATGACCAGTAACTGAGGGAGTGCACCCGGCCATCAGCAATTTACTAGCATCTCTCTTCTCTTTCTTTTTCACAAATCCTGACACCTCATGTCTCAACCAAGACCTTTTCAGGCTGGGTGCCCTCCAGGCAGGACTGGTGGGTAGTAGCCTCTAAGGAGACAAAAAATGAGAGATAAAAGGCCAAAGAAAGGTAAGCCTTTCTCTCTCCCAGTGGCCGAGGGACCCCCCACCAGCACTCTCCCTCATCCAGAGACACTGCGGCACACACCTGGGTTATTGGATAGAAGCTTCTTCATGAACATTTACATGGTGAAGGGGATCAGGACCTGTCACCCCAAAATATGCCATTTGGCATAAAAACGATTTTTGAGCTGAAGGCATTTGAGTTCCTGAAATCCCTTATCTGCCTAAAAGCAGAGCGCCACCCCCCCGACACCCCCAAAGAACGCAACTCTCCTAAATTTCCTCCTGGGGCAACTCTATAACCTCCTCTTCTGGCTCCCCACCCAGACCCCGTCACAGATGATCATATCTCCCATCTTCTCTCCTAAGGGCCCATTTATTTTCCAGAAAGTCACCTGCTTTTCCATAAATGCCCTTTCTCCCCCTTACCACCCTCACCGCCTTGACTAAGTTGGGTGGAGAGACCCCAAGCTAACCCTCCCTTTGAGTGACTGATCACCAGATACTGCGTGAATGCAGGATGCACGTGTTAAAATTTCTCTGGTTGTTTTTCTCTTGTTAACCTGTCTGTTGTCAGTCCAATTTCCAGGGCCTCACCTGGAGAACCTAGGAAGGTAGAAGGAAAAATAATTTTCCATCCCTCCCCTATACCTATCTATAGGGGTAACTTTTTCTCAACAGGATTTAAGAGAGAAAAGAGAAGGTGATGAGGAGGAAGGGCCCTAGGAAGAGGTCTCTATGTTCTGTCTCTTTATCTTTGTTACTAGTGTTTAGAAAAAGCATGAGAAAGACTTCCCAAAGGTTCCATGCTGCTTAGAGAAGTAGCTATTGTTCTCTGGAGGGTCTGAGAAGGAGAGGGTCCTGGGCTGGAAGGAACATGGCAGCGGAGGGCAAGGATGTGAAGTCAACATCTGATCCAGAAATGAAGGGAAAAGAGATAAATGGGAAGGGAAGGGAAGAGAAAGAAGGGAAAGGAACAATGCCATGGGAACTTTGAGGGATCAAAGCTTGTGTGGGTAACTTAACCAATGAGAACCTTTCCTTTTAAGTCACCACTTTCCAGTATTCCAGGCAAAATACTGCCTGGTGTGGGTCTTAGATCTGCCATGACCAGCTGCAAGTTACTTCACTTCTTTATGCTTGCTTCCTCAAAAGTAAGAAGTGGACAATTATGCACAGATCCAACAAAATTATTGTAAAGATTAAATAAGATGATCTATGTAGATTTTTAGAAAAGCGCTAAAGCATAGCAGTTTCAGTAAAAAAATTAGTGATCAATAAAAGTAAGTGATTATTATTATTATTCATCTCTAATTGCACAGAACTGCTCCTTTTTATGCTTTACTGAATTAGAAACCCAGGCCCGGCTGCATAAGTCACAATTCACAGTTTTATATTAGGAATCTGCTCTCCCTCCCTACCTCAAAAGGGGTTTAGGGGACATGGAGAGAAAAGTGATGCCTGAGGGTGAGAGTGTTGTTTTCGTGCTATTTTAGAACTATTAGAGCTGGAAATCCAGCAATTCTCAAATCCTGCCCTGCTAATAACCTCTACATTGGGGAAATTCCCAAGGGAATTCTAGGCAATGAGTAACAGAACTGAATTTGTCATGTTGGTAGGTTTGGAGCCCTCTGGTACATGCTGGAACTGGAGCATGCAGCTTAGATGTTCTCTGAAGGATTTAATCTTGAGATTGTATCACTCTCTAGCCAGTCTCATGAAGGAATAAAATCAAGGAGAAGGAGGGAGCAAGATGGTTGCCTTTGCATCCAGGTCCAGGTCTTCATGCCACCTCTCAATGACACTGACCTTATCTGTCCTGTCTTAAAATGCAACACCTACAACGCCCCCATTTCCTGCTCTATTTTTCTCTTCAGTGCTTATCATCTGAGATTCTCAGTGTTTTCAATATTTACCGTGTGGACGAGGATCACTCCCAGGGAAAATGTAAATTCCATGAAGAAAGGGATTTGGGTCTGCTTTATCTCAGCAACGGAAACAGTGCTTGGGTTAAAGAAGGCATTCAACACGTATTTGTTGAATGAATAAAAGGGAAGAAGGAACGCCAACGTGTCCTGTGTACCTCTTAACAGATGGCAGCCCATGCAACCAGTAAACCCTCGCCTGGTGCATGTCCTGGGATGCTCACCAACAGGATCCGCAAGTCTGCCACAGGAGTGGGTCCCAGGGTAGCAGGAAGGGGAGAGAACAAGGAGATGTGGGGCTGTGGGAGACAGAGGAGGCTGACCGTTTCTTCACAAGTGGAGGGAACAATTGAGAGAATCAAAGAAGGGCCTGATGACTGAGAGAACATTATCCCCAATTCCATGAGGGCAGAAAGAAGTCTACACTGGAGGAAATTTCAGCTCTGGACTCATTTTCCCATGAGAACATTAGGTGGTTAGTCTCTCTGCTATTAATAGTTCAGTGTGTTTCAGAGGCACATACAATATTGTGGAAATATTGTGGAAAATAATTCTGTGTTTCAAATAATAATATGCATGTATATTTTTATGCCTATATTTGGTTCATGCCTACCTATCATTATTTTTGGAGGGGAGGAAGGTAGGGAGGAAGAGGAGAGTCTCACACCTTAGAAAGAATGGATTCAGAATAAAATTCCCTTTTGGATAGGCTGTAGGCTGCTATGAAGGGGAAGCTATTCTTGGTAAGTTAACCTGAATTTTGGGAAGCCTGTCCAGGGTCATTAGAGATATAAATCACATTGAGGATTTCATGACATTGAGCCTTCATTCAAGATTTCCTCTTTTACTTGATTAGTTGGTTGGTAAGTCAACCTTAAGCAGTGTGAAGTTGGCTTTGTAGTATACTTTTTACAAGTACAGAGCTCTATCAGAGACTTCTAATGCTCCATCAAATGGCAAATTTGCATTCAATAACTATTTCAGTGCACATTTTTATACTCCTAGAACTGCTTACCAAAGATCACAGCTAAGGTTGTGGAAGCCTTGGTCACATGGGGAGAATGTGGCAGGCAGTAGACAGCAAAGGGACTCATGCCTTTCTCATCTCTCTTATGCCATTGGCATACCTGCTACCTTGGAATTCCCAGGTAGACCATTTAAATGGGTTGGAGATTTATACGGTGTATAATCAAGGAAGGGTAAAGAGAGCCCTTAGCAAAAAAAAACTTTGCTGGTGAGAGCCTTCCTTTAATATGCATCAGTGTACTATTTCCACTGCTTATTATCACCACCGATGCCACCTGAGTTGACAGTGGCGATACTGATACAAGTCAGTCCTGTGCTACCCACCTGTTCCCAAGCATACTTGATGAAACACACACACACGAAAAAATTGGGATTATTTTCAAGCAGTTAGTATGTATCAAATTCTGAGCTAGGTACTCATTCATTCGTTGTCTTTAATCCTTCTAACATCCTGGGGGGTGTGTAACTGATGAGGAAATCAAGACTCAGAGAGTTTAAAAATTTGTCCACATGACAAGTGAGTACTAGATTTAAAGCCAGATTTCTCTGGCTAGCAATCTCATTTTATTTCGCTACACTTCATATCTCCTGGAGGAGACACTGACTTCCCCAAATCACCAATGACAGGGGTTGGACGTGCTTAATGAGGGCGGTGGAAGGGGATTTGAATTTCATGGTACTTATTACAATTTGCCATTAGGTGGGTGATTATTTAAACCTCAGCACCACGTGTATTTTTAACTTTCCTAGTTGCCACATTAAAAGAGTAAAAGGAAACAGTTAAGATTAATTTTAGAAGTCTATGTAATTTAATTTATCTAAAATATTATTGCTTCAACATCAATTCAACACAAAAATTATTAATGAGATATTTTATATTATTTTTGTACCAAGTCTTGGAAATCCGGGGTGTATTTTATACATACAGCACATCTCAATTTGGACTATTCACATTTGAAGTGCTCAATAACCACATGTGTCCTGTGATACCACCTGACAGCACAGATACGGACTGTAAATGCCACAAAGGTGAGGACCAGCACCAAGTGCAGCCATCCAGTCGGTATCCAATCCATACTGGGCATGTGAATTGTGAATACTTCATGAATGAATCAATAAGTGAAAATAAAAATTGACACAAAATGAACATATGGAAATTTACATTATTAATGACGTGACCCATGAAAAATCTGCATAGTTTGAAGATTATTTACTCAGGTCTTTTACTTGGCACGTTTAAGTACAGACTACTACTGAACTGTAGTCAACTACTATATATGTATGTGTATATATATGTACATATATACACATATTTACAACATGTATATATATGTAGTAAAATGCTTATATGTATTATATACAGGTAGTAGAAAATATACATATGTAGTAAAATGCTTATATGCTTATATGTATATCTCCACGGCTCTACCTCCAGCCGTCTGCTAACTTCTATCGCTCTATCTCTACTGAGACAGAAGAAACTCTACACAATCACGTAAATCTCAGAAGGTCTGGAAATGGAAAAACTAGGGTCTGAGCAACCATAGAGAGCAAGGTGAGGCTCTCATTTCGGTGTGTAAGATACTGTTGTAGTTTCCTGAACTTTACTTGCAAATCTTCATTTAAGAGCATTTCAAAAAAAACAAAAACAAAGAAAAAAACAAAAAAAACCCAAAAAAACAAAAAAACAAAAAAAAAAAGAGCATTTCAAGATGGATGTAAGAACGTGTGTGTGTGTGCATGCACGCACATGTGTGTACCCACGTGGGGAGGTGGAAAGGTTGCAGAATTCAACTTGTTCAATGTACTAAACGGTGCAGGGTATACTCTATATCAAACAGTGAGGGCTATTTACAAAAGCCACAATCTGGGTCATTCACAGCACAGATTGCTAATATGTAGGTTATATTTACAACCGAGCAAATCCAATTTTGTATTACATTAGAATTACCCTCATGAGTTTAAAAACTTCATGCTTTTGCTTCCTGCCCCAGTACATTAGGCATGTCCTTAGCAGTGATATGTAGGCTATAAAATGCAATTTTTTTTTTTTTTTTGTAAATGGCATTCAATACAGAATGGAGACGGGATGGCTATCATAGCTTGCTGCAGACTTCAGGTGGAAAATATTTTAATTTCCCCATAGATAAAGCAAAAAGCAGGGCAGACCATTTGGTCTCCCAGGCTTCTCTTTGCTAATGCAGATTTATAATTGTTCCTCTTGAGATTCTACTTTTAGTTGTCTAATTGTTACAACCCATTGATATAGCTTACCTAACCTTTGGGCCACATTGCTTCATACATCTGTACAACAGTGGTGTCACCCTACAGTTTGCCCTTGACACATTTTGAAGCAAGTCAATCTTTAGTATGTCTCACTTTCTTTTTCTAACCCCTTCATTCCTTGACCTTTTCCTTGTGATTCTTTTCAGTGCTCCTCTGCCCCCACTCCACTGCATCTTGTTTTTTTCTTGTACCAAATACCTACATTCTGTTCTCTGGGGGAGATGGGGGGCATGTCATATGTATAATTTAATTTGTAAGGTCTCCTTGGATGACTTGCATTTAAGCCTTCTATTTCATGTTGGAGGGTAAAAAATGAGTTTCAGACATTGACATGTGGTTGGCAGGGATGCACTTCTGGACTCAGTGACTTTGAGGATGCCATGAGTCAAGGTCAAACCAGGTAATCAGAGGGAACTTAATTCAGGGCAATACTTATACAGACAATGGAAGGGCTAAGAAGCCAAATAGGGGATGGTGAGATAACCCAGAGATTGGGAGCTGTTAGATAACCACTACCACACTTAGTCTGGAAGGACAGTAGAGAGAAGTAATTTTCTTGGAGCCAAGGGTTGGGGCCATCAGAGGGCAGCTGGAAGCAAGGCAGATGTGTTCTGCAGAAACTGGAACCCCAGAGGACACTGTCTGAGATGAAGAGAAGCATCCTGGCTTCCCTCTTCTTCCTGCCTGCCCTCACTCTTCAGCAGTGCCTCCCGATGGCCAAACAGAGGGAAGCAGGCCTGGAAAACACTGCAGGGATTAACCTCTGTGTAATTAGAGCAGCGCAGGAGAAGGCAAGGAGGAGGTCGGAGAGCAAACAGGCTGAGGACCAGCCAAGTTCATGGGAAGTGTGTGCTCTGTGAAGATTGGCGACAGACCCTGGGTGCTCCAGGTGAAGACTGAGGGGCATGAGATCTGAAATGAGCTGGGCACACACATCTGGGCCACAGTCTTCTGTCAGCTGTCAAGGATAATGAGATTCATGAATTTCCTCGCCTTTGTGCCCAGGAGCTAATCTATTGCCAAATCCTGTTGCCTTTACCTCCTCGATATTTGCTGAGTCAGTTCACACATTCTCTTCCCACCATTATCATTCTAGCCCAAGCTTTCGCCATCCCCTGCTTTGATTACTCCCATTACTCCCACCCACCTACCAGCATCTGTTCAGATTCAGGCCACTGTCGTGTCTATTCTTTACACAGGAGGCAGGACAATCTTCTCAAACTGTAAATACGATCATGTTGCCACCCTGTGTAAATTCCTTCAGAGGTTTCACTTTGTGTTGGGTGTAAGGACAGCTTCTTAACAGGATTGGCAAAGCTGGGACTGGTCTGGCCCCCACCAGTTTCTTCAAACTCACCCTGCTCATTATGTTTCCCTGAGCTCTTTCTCCTCCAGCTACAATGGCCTTCTTCAGGCTTTGAACTTGTCACGTTTGCCTCCTGCTGTAGGGCATCTGCGGACACTGCCCGACTGCCTCAAATGCTCTTTTTAGTTGACCTCTGTTCATCTCTCAGATCCTGGCTCAGTCGTCATTTCTTTGGGGAAGTCCTCTTTGACTTCCCTAAATAGGTTATCTCTCAGCCATTCTGATTTTTGAAATCAGAGATCATATCTCCCCCACTGTTTCTTTCTATGGCATAGAAGGTACTATGGATAAAGTGTGTCCCCCACCAAATTCATACACTGAAGCTGTAACCATTCCCCATCCCATGTGATGGTATTTGGAGCTGGGGGGGGGCAGTGATTAGGTCTAGATGAGGTCATGAGGATGGTGCCCTCATGATGTGATTTGTGCCCTTAGAAGAAGAGACAGCAAAGACCTTGCTTCTTCTACTTCTCTCCATCATGAAAGGACACAATGAGGAGGTGGCCATCTGAGAGCCAGGAAGAATGGCTGAAACGTGGAAATGAATCTTCTGACAGCTTGATTTTGGACTTCCCAGCCTCCAGAACTATGAGAAATAAGTGTCTGCTTAAGCCCCCTAGTGTCTGGTATTTTGTTATAGCAGCCTGAGCTGACTAAGACAGATTTTGGTACCAAGAAGTAGGGTGGTCGTGTAATAAATGACAACACATGGAAGGTTCTTTGAAACTGGGAACTGGGTAGAGACTGGGAAAGTTTTGAAGTGCTTGCTACAAATATGGACATTGAGGCTGATTATGGAGTAACCTCAGATGGAAATGAGAAACATGTTATCAGGAACTGGGGGAAAGGAGATCCTTATTATAACATGACAAAGAACTTGGCTGTGTTCTGTGTTTTGTGGAAGGTAGAACTTGTGACTGATGAAACTGGATATTTAGTTGAAGAGATTTCTTAAGGAAAGTATTGATGGAGTGGCTTGGTTCCTCCTGTCCTTATAGTAAAAAGTGAAAGGAAAGAGATGAATTGAAGAAGGGATTGTTAAGCAAAGAATCAGAACTTGAAGATTTGGAATATCCTCCTTCTGTCCATACTGCAAAAGATGAGAAAGCATGTTCAGAAGAGACCCAGACCATCACTCAATAAAGAGAAGATGAGATTATACCAGCAAATACACTGCCAGTGTGAACTTAAAGGGCAAAGAAAGCAGGATGTCATGAAGGAGAGCTGTGGAACTTCTTGGATTCTGTAAGATGGGACTGTAAAGTATAGCACATGTTGTATTCTTCAGGAAAAGGTAAGAAGGATTCAGAGATCATCAGAATTACTACTCCCACCACAGCCCCTGGGAGCAGTGCTAGTTCCTCCTCAATTTCAAAGGGTAAGGCTGTCTTTCTGGTTTGGGTGGGTCAAGATGCCCCTGCCCAGGACTTCAGGATGGGGCTGCCCTCACAGAGAGCTTCAAGGGTGGTGCTGAAGGGGCAGGGTCTCCCCTCATAGCTGTGGTGGTGATGCTGCCACTCCAGTGGATCTGGAAGGTGGGATATTGAACCAAAGAGGATTTTTCTGGAGCCTTAAGGTACGATGGAATTTGCCTTGCTGGGTTTTGACTTATTTGGGACCCATCACCCCTTCTTTCTTTCCTATTTCTCCCGTTTGGAAAGGGGATGTCTATGCTATGCCTGTCCCACCAACACGTTTGGGAAGCACATAACTTGTTGAGTTTCACAAGGTCTTAGCTTGAGAGGAATTTTGCCTCAGGATGAGTTGTACCTCAAGTCTCACCCATATCTGATTTTAGGTGATATCTAGATGACACTTTGGGCTTTAGAGTTGATGCTAGAATGACTTAAGACTTTTGGGGTTGTCTGAGCGGAATGGATGTATTTTGCACGTGAGAAGAACTTGAATTTTGGAGGGCAAGGGGTGCGATGCTATGAACTGGATTATGTTCCCTCAAAATTCATATGTTGAAGCCCTCAGCCCCACTGTGATGGTATTAGGAGGTGGCGCCTTTCGGAAGTAATGAGGTTTAGATGAGGTCATGAGGATGGAGCCCTCAGGATGGGATCAGTGCCCTTAGAAGAAGAGACAGAGGGGACCTTGCTTTCTCTCTCTCTCTACCATGTGAGGAGAAGGTGGCCGTCTGTCAGCCAGGAATAGAAGCTGCACCAGGGACTCGAATCTGCTGGCACCTTGATCTTGAACCCCCAGCCTTTGAAACTGTTTCTTAAGCCATCCAGTCTGTGGTATTTTGTTATGGCAGCCTGAGCTGACTAAAACGAGAGGTACCGAGTAAATGAAGAATGAATGAATGAAGACTGTCAGACAGGAAATGGCAGCTCAGTAAGCCAAATGCTCCCGTTGGGATCCGTCTCTGGTCCCGCTTAAGGTGACCTTTTATCCTCTCCAGCCATTATGTAGGGTGTGACTCTGTTTTGCACCCACCACACTCATTTCAGGTCAGAAGGAACTGTTTCATTTCATGGCCTGAAGCATTTTAATGACTCTATCCTTCCTTCCATGATGGGTGTGAGTTTACACCTGGAAATAGCATCCACCTCCGGATGCTATGGAAGGACAGGCCACGGAGGTTTTGTTCTTGGGAAAAAAAACTATATTTGGGCAAACCCCCATTTATTTTCTCCTGGTCTCCATTAGGAAAAGCTGCAGACCAGAAGGATACTGTGTATTTCTTTTGCTTCCACACGTGGCCTTTCTTTACTTAAAATTTTTTATTTCTTCCCATTCATTCATTGCTAGGTTACATTTTCTGTAACAATGGGCTGCCATTTAGTTTCTCTCCCTAAGCCTAACTGGTCCTCAAGCCAAGGACTCACCGCCATGAAGTATTATTTTACAGTGTGGAGAGGCACATGGCTCTCCCCAGTGGCCTTTCATCTGCGCTGATCAACCAATAAGAAAAGCCTGCTGTCAGAGGTACAAGGCAACCTCTTTGTCTGAAACTACCCACTCTTCCTTTGTTTTCCTCCAGTGCTCACTGTGCGTTATGTCCTCCATGCTCTTCTCTGTGGCTCTGCAGATAGGAAACTTTAAATGCAGGGTATTTAAAAATAATAAAGAAAAAAAAAAAAACTCAGTAGAGTTGTGTGGGAGGCCAGGACCCCCCACAACTGCTTCAGGATCTAGTTGTTAAGGAAGGGCATGTGGACATGCATAGACTGAGGCCATGGGAGGGAATGAAAACCAACAGAGCCCCTCTCCTACATTCCAGGGACTAAGTATTAGTGCGTATCTCATCCCAGTCAGTCCTTACCAAAATCCTGTAAGGTGGTGAAATTGGCATTTACTTCTCCATTGGGAGCTGGGGGAAGCACCCTAGCTACCTACCTGCCTTTCAGGACCAAGGCATTCAACCCCCAGCTGCCAAGCTGAAGGCTCACATGAATGACCTTCAACTCTAGGGAGTCTCCCGGTTCAAGAAACACCTTCTTCCCTTCCCTGGGGTACCTGGTCAGTATCAGAGTACAAAGAACCAGCCCCCTTGCCTCAATTTGGGGCACCTCTGCAGGGCACCCTAACTCCAGGGCTCTCTGTGGGTCAGTAGAGGTCTCTGTTATGACTCTGTCATGGTTTAGTTTCTCCCATCCCCCAATCCTGCTTCCTCACTTCTTTATGGGTTTGTCCCTGAGACCTTCCCTTTCTCCCCTGTAAATGTGCTGCATGCAGAGAGCCAGCTCAGAATCTGTTTCCTACCTGCTATGAGCTGTGTTCCCCCAAAATTCATATGTTGAAGTCCTCACCCCCAAAATGTGACTATATTTGGAGATAAGAGATGATGAAGTTAAAATGAAGTCTTTGGGGTGGACCCTAACCCAATATGAATTGTGTCTTTAGAGATACCAGACACATATGTGCACACAGAGGGATGACCATGAAGACACAGAGAGAAGGCAGCCTTCTGCAAGCCAAGGAGAGAGGCCTCAGAGAAAATCAACTCTGCCCACACCTTGATCTTGGACTTCCAGCCTCCAGAACCTTGAGAAAATAAATCTCTGTTGTTTAAGCCACCCAGTCTGTGGTATTTTGTTATGGCAGCCCTAGCCAATCAATATACAACCTAAGACATCTTCTCTACATATACGCACTACTATATATAAAATAGATAACGAATAAGGACCTACTGTATAGCACAGGGAACTCTACTCAATTCTCTGTAATGGCCTATGTGGGAAAAGAGTCTAAAAAAGAGTGGATATATGTATATGTATAACTGATTCACTTTGCTTTACATCTGAAACTAACACAACACTGTAAATAAACTATACTCCAATAAAAATTACACAACAAAAAAACAAGAGAGGACCCACAGGCATGTGAAAAACAAACAAATAGAAAACAACAAAAAAAGACATCTTCTCTGTCTCTAGCTCTCCATTTTAGAAATGAGAACCTGAGGGTCAGAGAGGTTATAGAATTAGCCTAAAGTCACAGAGCCAGAAAGCAGGGGTCCTCATGCAGTCCATGTCTTTCTACTACATGAGATGAAATCTAAGCTTCCTACTGCTACCTGCTTATCCCTTTGTAAACACTATTAACCCTTACTACAAATATTAAAAATTAATATACAATGGCATTTCACCCCTTTCCAGAATGATAGCACCTTCTAATGCGGTTGATCAAGAGGTACAAGCTACAAATTTGTTTATTTACTTTACCAATCATCACAAATAGCATGTTCCCTCCCACCCCAAACATACTTACAAAATTCAAGGCAATATACGGCATGAGCAATACTTATGGAATATATAATTTACTTACGAAAACTATACTAACTTCAAACCAATCTCAAAAGTGAGATTAAGAAAACTTTCTAGGTTTCTAAACTTCTATGACTTTTTCTAAGAAGTGAGAAAACATAACCTAATTTTAGCTAAGGGAAAATTATTGATCTATCCTGGAAGGTAAAAACTATATTTAATTTTGCAAAGTATTGTGATTCCCATAACCATAAAATAATAATAACTGCAGTTTGAGTCTTTAAAGTTTAACAAGTCAAACATACCAAATTATTTCTACTATCAGGATTTTATTAGACTATATATTCATAATTAAAAATAAAACCTTATTAGAATGGCTGAAAAGCTCATCTCTCCAACTAGCATTACTCTCTGTACTGGGAAAAACTGAATGGTTATCTTGCGGTTTAGGAAGAGGAAAGTTGAAATATAAAGATGAAGTTATGACAAATCCTCTTCAGGAAGAAACAACAGCAAATGCACGTTTGCATTTGGAATTGTAAACAAGGAGGTGGACAGTGAATGATTTGGGGTTGTATGTTAGGCTGGGAGGGATCTTAGAGATGCTGCAGTCCGTTTAATAGATGAGGGAACTGGGGCCAGAAAGATTAAATGATGTGTCCACAGTCATAGGCCCATTATTGCTGGAGCCAGGCCTGGAACCAATGGCCCCCAGCTACTGGTCAGGGGTTCTTTGCCCTGTGACTTGCTGCCTTTCTTTCTACAGAAGCTGAACTTCAAATACAAATGTAATCAAGTTAAATGAAATCCAAAAGTAATATTTAAAATAGAGCCACACCTTTTGTGAATGATTTTCATCACCATATGTTGTAAATGGGATTAATCTAAGCACTATGCTTGTATTCTATGCCACATAATATAATATTATCTCTTGGGGGGCGGGATGACAGATGCTTGACAGAGGACAGAACAAAACTTATTCAACAATAAAGGTTAGAGAACCACAGGCCTGATAATTTCACCACTTTGTTGAATCAGGGGTTCAGAAAAGTGGACATGGCAAGAACTTTCTGCTGGGGTTAAAAAAAAAATCATTGCATAAGAAGCTTACTTGCACTCTTTGGTGTTTTAAGAACAAAGACAGTGATACTTCCTGGGAGAAATCTCAACAGTGGTGAGATTTCCGCAGAAAAATATGACTCACACGTGGGTAAGTGACTCCTGGTGACAAGAGAGGCAACTGCTCTATACACTTAAAGAATAAAATGCATAATGAAAAGACACTGAGATACAAGGCATAGGACCTCCTATTTCTGTGCTTTGCTTCTGTGTATCCTGTGGAATCTACTTGTGAGAAATCTATAAAGCCACCATTTATCTCTTGTTAACTCTTCTGCTGGGAAAGTCGGTAGAAATAAAATCCCCTGCTGTCCCAAACATATTTCTGACAGTTGTCTAACCAATTAAGGTAATTACTGTATGCTGTGGTTGCCCTGTGCACAGCTCGCCTGGTCACACAGCCTCAGGTGGGGCTGCACCTTTGGTAAAACACTGACAAGCTTGTAATGGATACTTCTTGATAGGCAAGTGTTTGAGTCGAGTCAGGATTCAAAAACCTTGTGTCTCCAAGATTCTCTCCCCCCACCAACCGTGTACACGCAAAATCATTTTTATTCATAAGTGCCTCCTTGAAAATCAAGTCTCAAGAAACCATTAAGGAAAAAAAGTGTCTATCAGGTACTTGTTTCTTATTTCTCACTTTTTTGGGGAGGATTGTGTCAAGTGTTCTTTTATGACAGAAGTCAGGAAAATAATCTACTTACAACATATAAATCCATGCTAATGTATAGTGTTTTTGACTAGAGAGTAATCATGGTGTGTAATTGCCCGAATGAGCTGGTTCATTACCCTGTAGAATGGAGCCAGGTGGGGTGGAGGGGCAGGCACTCTGACTCGTGCAAACACTGATAACCAGTTTATTTATAATGTGGTCAGTTTGCCATTAAAAAATACAGGGTTCATTAGGGATAAATTAGGAGTTTGGGATTAACAGATACAATCTACTATATATAAAATAGTTAAACAACAAGGACCTACTATATAGCATAGGGAACTATATTCAATATCTTGTAGTAACTTACAATGGAAAAGAATGTGACAAAGAACTATATATAATATATACATAGCTGAATCACTTTGTTATACACCTGAAACTAATATAAATCAACTGTACAGAAATTAAAAATTTTTTAAAAAAATACAGGGTTCGGGCTTCCCTGGTGGCGCAGTGGTTGAGAATCTGCCTGCCAGTGCAGGGGATGCGGGTTCGAGCCCTGGTCTGGGAGGATCCCACATGCCGCGGAGCGGCTGGGCCCGTGAGCCACAATAACTGAGCCTGCGCGTCTGGAGCCTGTGCTCCGCAGCAGGAGAGGCCGCGATAGTGAGAGGCCTGCACACCGCGATGAAGAGTGGCCCCCGCTTGCCGTAACTAGAGAAAGCCCTCGCACAGAAACGAAGACCCAACACAGCCATAAATAAATAAATAAATAAATATAAATAAATAAAAATAAAAGGAATTCCTTAAAAAAAAAAAAAATACAGGGTTCATCTACCTAAGTGTCCTAGACTTAAACTCACCAGTGACCATGAAAACTCCCTCCCTGAAACCTGCAACAACCAGTCCGTATGTACCAAAATCAGAATGAACTCTCGAAAAAGATATTTACCTGAACTCTGCCAACAAAAGCATCCCTTAGGCTATTTGTATTTTGTCAAATTTCGGTGGGTATAATTAGCAGTATAGAGATTATTGGGGATGACTGCCACATTATCCTGCAATGTACGAACGTGCATAACACCCATGCATGACAATCTGTAGGGACAGTTTTAGTGTTTAGTGGCAATTTCATAGATAACCGCCATTGGATACAAAGCCCCAGCGCTTCTAAAGCTATTTTGAATGGATTATTGGTGCCAGGTACCTTAGACAGGAATAAGTTTTTAAAAGTGCTTGTCAAATTTCTTTCCCTGATTGTTATCAGTGTCGTCCTATATCCTGAGGGGTTTTCAGCACAAGGTCTGTTCTCTGAACCTCTCACGGGATTGTTACTTTCCTCCAGGAAGCGAGCCAAAATTACACACCTCCTCCTCGGATGTATTCCCACTTGGCTCCATGCTTTTAACCACAGACATGGCCTTATTTTGATATGCACTTCATTTAAAGGCTGCTTCTGCCAGAACTCAGGCATCTGCTGCTAGTATTTCTCAATGCACTGCAAGACGTCTCTTCAAGTGGCTTTGTTACTTCTCTCATCCTAAAAGTACTGAACTTCATTTTTTTTCTTTTTTAAAACATTGTCTTCTATTTCAAGGTTTACTTTTCCTTAACATAAAAAGATATATATATATATATACACACACACACACACACACACATACATACATATTTTTTTTTCTATTCTGAGGATAATAGGAACCCAATAAAAAATTATGATAGAAAATTAGAAGTTAAGAAATGTAATAAAAGCATCATTTTATTTGTGGGCTTGTGTGTGTGTGTGTGTGTGTGTGTGTGTGTGTGTATGTGTTTCCTGGCTCACTGTTGAGAAGAATGCAGGGGGTGATCGCCTAATTTTTAGTATGATAGGATCTTTTTCATTAATTAAAACATCCTTTTTCTTGTTGAGAGAAGAGCACTTGGTGTCATTTCTTTGAAGTGGGCCTTGTTTGGGTTTCTTTGGATTGTAGGCAGAAATCCACTTAATCCAGTTATAGGATTACTAGCCATACTAGATTAAGTGGAATGTTTATATCTAAGAATAATTGCTGTAACCTGAGTGGGGATGTGTAATTGCATTTCTTTATACACGCACACACACACACAGACACACACACACACGTGCACGACTTGCCTACACGCATCTCCAGAGATCATGTCTGGTTTTCAAAATAAATCACAAAGGAATAGTTTACGGTAGAAATGGGCATCCTTACGTTAAAAATAGAAAGCATAATCTTACAGGTTTTATTGCGGTCTCTCATTCTCCTCATCAAGTATTGGAGGAGAGGTGAGGAATTGCGTGGGCTGATTGCTGAGTTCCGTGTGTGTATCAAAGAGAAACAGAAAACCCATAGAAGTGCGTGTATTACAGTGATTAGGAATCCAGGCACTTCAGGCTTAAGAATCTTAAAGATGACTTGGAACAAAATATTTTCCTTGAGATGTAGAAGCCTAGACACTCATTCAAGGGTCCTGGAAAGATTACTAAGTTCATTGTGCCACTTTTTTTGCCAATAGAATTTCAAATTAGAGAATTATTTTACATATGCTATTGGAAGGGATATTCAGATTAGGTCAGTCCTGGTTGGTGGGCAATCTCTTATACTTCCTTTTCTGTTCCATGTGCATCTTCCTAAAGGAAAATGCTCTTTTATCTCCATCTCCATAGTTAACGGTGAGAAGGGTTTGCAAAATTCTAGGCTTTATTTTTTATTTGTTTAATCATCTCATATTTCTTCTATGTAGCTATCATTTTAGTGTATGCTAGTCATGTTATGCTGATAGTTTTTTACATGAAATATTTTTAATTTATTTTAAAACACTTTTTATGTCTATACACAAATCTATACAAAAATATCACAGCTGTATTACCGATGTAGCTCCGTCAGGTTTAAGGTCCACTGAAGCCCAGAGAGGGAAGTAATTGCCCAGCCACTCCTCTAAGTAGTAACTGAATCAGGTTAGAACCAGGTTCATCAAACTGACTCTGTCCTTGCTGTGCCCTCTGTAACAGAAGAGTCCTCACATGCGCTCTCTTGTGACCTTTTCCCTGGTCCCAAATTGCTCCCTGCTGGGAGGAGTGAGTAAGATCACGGTCTTGGCCAAACACTCCATGCCTTCATCGGCATTTCACTTACGCTGCTAGTGGCCAATGTGCTTCTGGGTTTGTGCTCACTTGGTGGCTAGGAGGAGCCTTTGTTTTATTCTGTGTTAGATTCCAGTTTTAACACTGCTCACTGGCATTCGTTACATCGGAAATTTCCCAGGTGGAATGCTGGCAGCCCTTTCATCCAGTGTGGGTACATAATCGATTTCAGGTCCCCCAGTGCAAGCACTTTCATATTCACTTCGTGTTAGAAAGGGGCAATAAAATCACAGCTAGAGTCATACCTCGTTAGGGGCTTGTGTACTTCTCAAGGCAAAACTTACTGAATGCTTGGTGTTGAATTTGTTTGTCATCTGCTCTAGTCAGTGGAAAATAGCATCTCACACAAAAGACTGGAGGACCTTCTGAAGGCAGGATCATTCTGTTCTACTTCCTTTATCACCATGAACAGAGACTTGGTTCTTAAGAAATATTTACTGGCTGGCTGTGCTGTTTACACTTGTGCTGCTTACACTTGAGTTTCTCTGGAACATGTCTGGTCCTATTGAAAACAGAGCCATCTATCAACATCGTGATAGGCTGTAGGCTGCTGTGCAGGTGACCAGCGATTGACGAGGGCCTCAGTCCTCCAAGCAAGTTGACCAGGTTGGTATACCTCCGGTTTCCTTGTGTGGTAATTTTAAGATCTGTGTTTTAACTTAGAGGAAATGGAAAGAGAATATTGTCCCCTCCTTCTTTACCAGCTATGACCTTGAACCTTTGAAGTTTATTAGGGATGAGACCAACAGTTTCTCTGACCCTTGGCTCCTCACCACCAGGCAAATACTAAGTAGTAGAGGGAAGACCAGCACCAGGGAACTCAACAGACATCTTGTTACCAGAAATCAAGACTCCAACCTAATTCACAAACTTGCCTCGGTGAAAGAATCTGCTGTCAGCCGGAGGGCTCCTTTCCAGAGGGAGGCCTCCTTCCATGCTGGGGACAAAAGAATGATTCCAGAAGATTCTTCTGCCTGAGAGACTTAATATATAAACCAACAATGGCCAGACCATGTGAAATATAGAACTCTGACCCCCTATCTGCAGCAACCGGTCCAGGAATCCAACTCACTCTCTTGAGTAACCAGCTATTCATGTCAGTCTCGTTAAAAAAAAATGTCAGACGACTATTTCTAGTAAATGGTCCAGGAAACAAACAAATAAAAAGCCCTGATAACAATTAGCCTAAAATGACCAGGACTTGATCAACAGTTGACAGCTTTTCTAATTTTTGTCTCTGCTTCCAACTTGGGACCAACCAGGGAAAGCCAAGTATGACCCTCTAAACAATCACATAGGATGACTTCTAGTTAGCCCACCTATAGCTTCTCCTTGACAGCAGCTCCCAAGCAGCCTCCATCCCTGAAGCCCTTTCTTTTTCCTCTATAAAGCTTTTCCACTCCTCTCCCTGCCCTTGAGTTTCAGCAAAACCATAAGAAATGATGGCTGACTCTTTTACTATAGAAAACTCGGAATAGATAGCCTTTGTTCTCATTTGACTGATCTTCATTTGTAGCCATATGCCCCTCAATTTCTTTTTCCATCGTGTTGCAGAGCAGTTAAGCATGGGGCCCTGGAACCATGCTTACCTGTGTTTAGTTATTTCAGTTTTTATTTCCATTACTCTAGGAGTTGGATCCAAAAAACATTGCTGTTATTTACAGCAAAGTGTGTTCTGCCTACGTTTTCCCCTAGGCATTTGTTAGTATCCAGTCTTACATTTAGGTCTTTAATCCATTTGGAGTTTATTTTTGTGTATGGTGTTAGGGAGTGTTCTAATTTCATTCTTCTACATGTAGCTGTCCAGTTTTCCCAGCACCACTTGCTGAAGAGACTGTCTTTTCTCCATTGTATATTCTTGCCTCCTTTGTCACAGGTTAATTGACCATAAGTGCCTGGATTTATTTCTGGGCTTTCTATCCTGTTCCATTGATCTCTGTGTCTGTTTTTGTGTCATAGGGGTCCCCAACACCTGGGCCATGGCCTGTTAGGAACCGGGCCGCACAGCAGGAGGTGAGGGGTGGGCGAGCGAGCGAAGCTTCATCTGCAGCTCCCCATCGCTCCCCATCACTTGCATTACCACCTGAACCATCACTTGCATTACCACCTGACCTATCGCTCGCGTTACCGCCCGAACCATCGAACCATGCCCCCCCTCCCGCCCCCGTGGAAAACTTGTCGTCCATAAAACCGGTCCCTGGTGCCAAAAAGGTTGGGGACTGCTGCCATACTGTTTTGATGACTGTAGCTTTGTAGTGCATTCAGGTGTCAACACTTGCTGGCTGTGTGGTTTTTAGTAAGTCACTTAACACTCTGCTTCAGTTTCCTCATCTGTAAGATGGGAATGATAACTGGATTTGCCTCATAGGGTAGATGCGAGTTTGATGACTTGATACACATTAAAGCACCCAGAGTATTATCTATTCAAAGTGCTAGTGGTGGCTATTTTTAACAGCCCTGTTCCAGTGAAGTTCATTGTCCCATTACTCCTTCCTTTAACCTGCATCAGCAGGTATACATCCTAGTAAGATGTAAATCCGATCTGCAGAGGCAGCACTTGAAACCACTGACATTTATTCACAAGTTAACCGAAATTAGCATGTAAGATTTATGAACCTAGGAAGAGTCTTGGAAATAAATCTGGCATCAGCAAAGCTTGAGAAAGGCCTCACATGTGTGGGTCTTTTGGGGTAGTGAAGTGGGTAGGTAATTAAGTGGGCAACAGGGAACTTCAGCGAGCACTGGATAAACACAAAGGGGCTAGAACAGTAAGACACTGGATTCCTCAGGATGTGTATGTGATTGTGGGGGGAGGATTCATGAAAATGGACATCAGTACCACGAATTTCTATCCACTTAACTGAGGCCAGGATTCTCACAGTGGCCACAGTCCTGGTAGCCTCGTCTGTTTTAATTATGGGTGGAAGTAGACGGACACTTTCCTCCTTCCCCGGAAGGAACCCAGCACTCCCTGTGCAGACTTTCTTTTTCTGTTCATCAGGAAGTTATCTGAAGAGTTTATCACTTGTAACATTCACCAATTTGGATGGAGAGGATCAACCTTTCCTTCCCTGCTGTTCCACAATCTCCTCTTTAGTCATGAATCACCGTGCGGGGAGGCAGATCTCCTAGATTTTAGGAATGTTAAAAAGCCCTTTTTCTCTGTCAAAAGGCAAACCTGGCTTAGATGTTTTGCTGGAAAATAGGCAAGCCGTGAGATTTCTCTTGATGGCTATTGTGAACATCCCCCGAAGCAAGTAGTTCCTGAGAGGATCTCAGTTTCTGAGCCTTGAGCCTGGAACTGCGTGCAGGAGATAAGCATAATGTGGGTGTTAAGAGCCAGAAGCCTGCCAACCTTGTCTCACATTAGATTGAACCCATTCCTTGGGTTTTCGGTTTGGGGGGCAATGTATCATGCTGTGTGTGCTGACACGCATGCTCCCAGACTTTGCAATGAAACAATTTAGGCTGTGACACAGAATTAAAACCTCACCTCGAAGTCTTTCTTCACCCTTCAGCAAGAGAAGTTGCAGGGTTCTTAAGCCAAGTCTGTTCAAAATTGAGACACTGGAGCAGCAGGAATGATTGCTGTTTCAATGTTTTTTGGAAAGAGATGGAGTATCAATATTACTTTAAAACCAAACCAAACCAAACCAAAAAAACCCCCCAAAAACACAAGGGAGCCAGACAAGTTCTCCCTTTACCTCTTGAAATAATCTGTTTCCTAAAATTTGCTAGGACTACACCTGGCAGTCTTCCCTGAGTACCTCAGGGAAAAGAAAGAAAAATCTAGAAAAGATTCCCTTATTTAGCCAGGCTTATTTTCTTACTTTCTGCTTCAAGTAGCCAAGTCATTTACTTTGAATGCTCTGTAACTGAACATGTGTATTTGCTGAGCTATTTCAAATGTGTTCTATTATGCCTCAGCCTTTTTCAGTGATGGACTTTGCACAGAGTTCTAATGCCTGGTGGTACAATTTCTAACTAGGAGGCATTCTCAATGCAAGCTGAGTAAAAGCAGTGGCACAATGCAATAATAAAAATAAGCTCTCAAGACTTGCAGTTCCAGAGTTTTCTGTATAGCTTCAGCAGCCAAGCATCACACAGCCCTGGATTAGGCAGTGTGCCCTTCCACGCCTTGCCTTTGCCATCTGCAGAGTGGAGCTGAAATGCCTGTCCCAACTTTTTTTGTTGCAATTATGACGAGTGAAACCCTAATGGGTGAGTCAGTTCCCAAATTAGCACAGAATGGGAGGATCCTATCTTTTTGAAACCTCTCAATGAAAAAAATGTTGCCTGCCGTATCAGTAAACAAAGGATGCTGCAGCCATTGAACCATTACATTACAGCCGCCCCCAATGGTTCACCCTGAGGAGACTCAGGATGAGAAAGCACAGGACACTGGCCCCAGATAGGTGAGGTGCCTATCAAAGGAATGATTTCAGTGAGCCCAGACTCTTGTATCTTCCCACACATAGAAAAGCGCTAAAGTCCTTAACTTGAGATATCTTGTTTTCTTTAACTGTAATCTTTTGATGTTCCGACACCTGGTCTTCGTTGTAAAAACTCCTGTATATCCTGGCTCCTCCCTTCCCTCTTTGGAGCAGTCCCTCAGAGCTATCTGAGATCCTGTGTCCTGGACTTAAGTCCTCAGTTTTGTCTGCCAAATAAAACATAATTCTCAACTTTTAGGTTGTGCATTTATTTTTTCAGTTGACAGAGCCATTGAGATTCGCTCTGTATTTAGTCAAGCAAAGGGCTACCTTCCACAGCGGCCAACTCCACAGAAACCCAGGGCAAAGACTAAACCCTGGTCCCTAATGGTGATAGATGAAGATGGTACTAAGGCCCTTTACGTGTACTATCTCTTTTGATATTTACTGAAACCCTACAGAAGAGCTGCTGTTATTTTTTCTTTTTCTAAATAAGAAAATAAGGCTCATAGAGGTAAAGAAACCTTCCCTAGATCTCATAGCTACTCTATAACCCTGGGATCTCTACTCTTAACCACGTCATCAGTGATTCTTGAGAATCAACTTTGGGCCAAATCCCCGAAACCTGGAATTTGCACCAGAAATCCATGTCTTTTTATAAGGATGATTCTGCTATGAATCAGTGGCCATGAGACCTCTGAGAAGCATTGCACAAAATTACCATTCACTGTCCTGCTACTATTTATTATATACATTTATATGCTACTTCTGTCTTAAAAAGATTTGGGAAAGCTTGAAAAAAGGATGTCACCCAAACAAAAAGGTTAAGACAAAATACAAATGGAAATCAGAACTAATAAGGAGATGAAGAGACCAAGAGAAAAATGTCCTTCTTTCTAGTTAGTAGGACAAAGGGCAGTGGTATATTGTCATCATGATCAACTTCCTTCCCTGGACATTTTTTATTTCCTTGAGTAATTCCCCTGGGCTCAGCACGCATCGCTCTTTCAAGGTTATCTGGTCTCAAAACCAAACGGTTACTCATCTCTCTTCTTTTCTTCAGAATGTTCAGGGCTAGAAATTTGACCCCTGACTACATCATGACTAGGCTGGGCTCTTTGGGGGGCACACAAGATTGACATCAGGAGACTCTGGTGACAGATGATGGATGAAAGCCAGGAGGGCAGAGAGAGAGGGAGATGTAGGGGGTTCAACCATACACAGTTGGGACTGGGCATAGGAAGAAACTAATATTGGAGAGATTGGTGCACCAGATGTACTGCATCGCCTCCGCTCGCCCCTCCAGATCCACTCTCTGCCTTTCTCCATCTCCCTTTTTCCCCAGGACGTTGAGCTCTGTGAGCTGCATTGTCTGGACTCTCGCCCTTTGGCTTCCAGTTGGGTTCAGCCAATAGGAGATGATGGCGGGAGAGCAGAGGGAAGGAGGAGGTGAAGATGGGGGTATTTATATTCTGCTTACCTCCCTATTAGGCAAAGGGTTGGTTGGCCCTGGCAGCGGTCCTCTCTGAAGGCCACAGCCTCTGTCAGATGACCCCTTCCTGCGATGACTCTCTTATTTTCTGGTGACCACTCTCTTTCCTTGCCCCTTCTTGCCTACTGATGATAAGGCTTCCTGTTCTGTCATTAGGGCTTGTGGGCATTGTCATTAGGGTTTAGAGGGTGTTGCTTTGCCCCTCTTGGTCATAACCCTCCTCATCCCCTCTCCTTGTCCCTTAGGGACAAGGCGCCATGCCACCTGGAGTGCATGCACTGCTCCCTTCTCAATCAAGATCCGAGTACGAGGGACTCCAATTACTTCTGCACAAACGGCTCCAAGCCTAGTTGCAGGTTCTGCTGGCCTTATTTCTGGGTCAATCATGCACTCAATGTTTTCACCCATAGGTTCAAGGAGTGGTTAAGGCTCAGTTGCTTATGGGGGAGTGAAGTGAGCTAGGTTATGTGGGTGGGGTTCTTCAGACTCATGCATGTGGGACCCCTTCATGAGTCAGTACAGAGCTGGGGGTGGGAAGAAAAGTGAGGGGACAGGCTGATGGCTGAGGGGCAAGGATTGCTGGCTCTCCCTATGCCACAAATTTCCAATAGAACTCCAAGATTATAAATTCAAAGCCAGCTTCCAGATTATCATGAAATGATATTTTTAAGGTAAGAGGATAGAATATATTTTATTTCACAGTTTGTTTACTTAATCTATAACTTTGAAATATGTATATACATATGGTAGGTGGGTCTCCATGAGCCTCTCAAATGTTGGGATTGGCCTGATGACTCCCCCAATTGTTGCCATCCCTGAGATTCTTCAAACACTGCATTAGTTTCCTTTAATGCTGTCCAACCTTTCTGAATACTCCCGTGCTGCCTGTAAGTCTCTTGACTCTCAGTGTCAAAACTCACCCCCACCCCCACCCCCGTATCCTGCTTTGTGACACAGGACGTGATTTGCATCTCTGAGAGAGCCACAGCTATTTGTTAGGTTCTTCTGTGCTGAGGGAGATGTGAGCCTGGAGGAAGAAGAAGGAATTTTCTCTCTTGTTTTTGCCTCTTGTTCCTATCAGCATCATGGCACCTTCACTTTTTCACTATGGCAGCGGCATTTTGTTTCAGTATCATTAAAAATAGAATCCAGTTTGTTTTCCAAAACTTCCAGATCCAGCATCATCACACCCCCTCAAGAGCCATCAGCACCAACCAGGGAAGCCCCCTCCTCAGAGGTCTGGTTCCTGCCCCATGAGGTCCCTTCTCTAATTTTCTACGTTCTAATAATTTCAATTACTTCCCATAGTCCCTCTGCCCAAGCTGCTTCATGCAGCTGTTTTATCCTCTGTGATTATTTGTGTTCCCTTTTTACTCTTTTAGCTACCCAGTAAACACATCCTTATATTAAATTCTTTCTGTAAAATAACTGGCGTGGTTTCTGTCTCTGATGGCATCTACCATCAAACCCTTTTCAATGGCCCTGCTGGATTGTGGCATGTGTTACCTTCTGGGACCCTGAATGATACTCTTAGCCATGAGTTAAACCAGGAATCCTGTTTCTGGAGTCACAATTAGAGCAAATAATGAGTGTTACCAGCCACAAAACCGACTTGATATCTAATCAGTGGCTTGGGATTCATTAAATTCTCCTCAGCAAGGAAGATTTCATTTAGAGAAAAAAGATATGCTTACAGAGAAGATGTCATTTCAAAATAGACCAAAAGCATTAGTAGGTATTTATACGGCCAATTCTCTTTGGAGGTTCTCTCAAACCGTGTATGCCAAAAGTACATGAAATATCATTCATAGGAATCACTCCAGTAAGACTCCAAAAGCATCCCTGATGTCCCCCCACCTCCCTCCTCCAGCATAACGATTAAGCTACCACAAATTCCAACAAAATCCCATTATAACATGACTATTCCATGGATTTGCTTATGTTGTAGGTGTGGCATAAGGCATAAAAGTAAGGCTCAAAATTATGTGCTGCCTTGACATTTGGTAAAATCAGGAGGGCCTCAAATGGCCTAGACACAAGTTCCCCTCCCCACCCTGCTTCTATGGATGAGGTCCCCTAGCCAAACAACCCTCCTTATCAAAGGGACCAGGGGCAATTCCTGCTCATCCTTGAGTACTAGTGCATTTCAGTTCCCTGCCAGCCCATGGAATTATTCAAACAAGCCAGTCAGGTCCTCCCATGGGAACCAGGGGCACCTCACCCTTTTGATACTGCAAAGCCTGGCTCCCACAGCCCCTAATTGTTCTCTTCCCAAATGTAACTGCCATGTGGCCCTGTGTGGCATGCAGTGTCTTCCTCCAGGCTGTGAGTATATGTGACTAACAAACTGCAGTTGATTTCCTCTGTCCAGTATCAGGCCTCCTGTGTTCAGAGCCACCATTGTAACCCTAGGACAGAAGTCCTTAGCTCACCAATGAAGTGAACAGGAAGTCATTAAAAAATGGGTACAATGGGGGAATTCCCTGGCGGTCCAGTGGTTAGGACTTGGCGCTTTTACTGCTGTGGCCTGGGTTCAATCCCCAGCTGGGGAACTAAAATCCTGCAAGCTGTGAGGTGTGGCCAAAAAAAAAAAAAAGTGGGTAAAATGGATCTCTCCAAACATACGCTAGGGCTGATATCACAGATTTGGTTTACAGAAAATAGATTTTTTTTTCCTTCTCCTAAAACTTCTCTTAGTAAGGAGTTCTGTGGTATTAAACTAATTCATTTATAATATGTTCATATATAGTTACAGATTTGTTTAACACTGTACAGTTTATAGAGAAGACCTTTAAAGGTCCTTTCAAGTTTTAAGTATTCTATATGATGCCTAATCCTACTACAGGAAGAATAAAGTTGCTCCCATTTCTGAGTGCATCATCTCTTTCAGACCGTAATTATGTATCAGGATAACCTCTGGATTCTTTCTAAGAGACACGTCAGTGGCCTTAAGTTAACCATTTCTTTAAAAATGAACACATTTTTTTTTTTCCAAAGATAGGATTTTACTTGATAGCTGGTGTGTGTGTGTATGGCGGGGGTGGGGGGGGGGGTGGGAGACAGGCACAGAACAACAGATATGTGAGGAAAGAGAAATTGAGTTGAAGCATAAGGTCCATATTTTCAATTTAGTCAATGTCATAAAATTTATCTGTATTTCCCTTTATCCTTTCTCCTTCTGGCTCAGGTGAAGATTCTCTCCTTTCCAAGGTTAACCTAACTCTGTGTCCCTCACCTTATTTCCTACTGAGTTTGTTAGAAACTCTCTCAATCAATTTCTTTTTTCTCACTGAGCTCTTTGCCCCATCAACAAACATATTCTGGTTTCCCAACTTTAAAAGAAGTTCTCTAGATTGCCTCAAATCACTGTGCTATTTTTTTACCTCTCCTTTTCCCCTAAACTTCTTAAAAGTGTGTCTATACTTAGTGTCTGCTTTTTCTTATTACGTTTACTCCTAACCTCTTACCTTTTATTTTTCCAGTCCTGATCTTTTTTGATCACTCTAAAGCATTTGATCTTCTGGTCTACTTTCTCCTATTCAAACACTCTGTGAAATGGTAGTATCTTGATTTTCCTTCTATTTTCAGATTGTCTTTTCTTGGTTTCTTTCATTGTCACTGATCTTTCAACTCTCCAATGATATCCTTAGAGTTATTCTTTTTCTTTATACTTGAAAGAAGGGAAATGAAATTTGATGATCTCATTCACTTTCAAAAATCCAAGTATTATATGTCAGTTAACATCCAAGTATATATCTGTATACTCTAGTTCTTTCCTGGACCCCAATTTCCCACCACCTGCCATACATCTTTTACTGGATGGCCCACCAGCATCTCAGATTCAAAGCACCTAAACCCTAACCAATTATTTATTTCCTCCAAGAGCTATCCCTCTCTGGGCATAGTCCGTGTCCCATTATTTCTGATTCTATTTCTCCCTCATTTGTGGATCCGCCCTCTGTATCAGAGTGGTTAAGCCATTTTCCCAAGATCACACAGCTAGTCAGCTGTGAATTTAGGATTCAAGCTGACTCCACAAGACTGTGCTTTTTTTTATAAGTTACTCTGAGGTGAAGAGTTAACAAGACCTAGCCTCAGCTCTTGAAGGACCTATAATAAAGTTCAGAGAGTATTATTGTAAATAAAATAATGATCCTTAGAAGGTACTTAAAAATTATTAGTGTACTTTCCTATCTCCCCATAATAATCAGTAAAGGTTTATATAATGATTATAAGAAAAATTTTTCTGGTTCTTCAAAAATTTATATGCTCTAAATACTGGACAGTCTGCCCTTTCCACTGCCCCTTAAAATAGTCTTCATCAAAAGATAAAACAAAGTTTGTTTGATCAACATTTATAGCTAAAATAATAAATGACAACCTAAAATCAAAACATGTCTCTGTATTTAAGCCCATACTGTAAATCATACTTTCCACATTCAAATGTAACCTCTCTAATTAATTTCAGGTGTTTAAAGCTATATTATGGTAAGTTGTCATGGTTTCAAACAAGTAAGGATAATTTAGCCATCTGCACTATTTCTTCTCAGTTACAAATCCAGCATTCTGAAATGAGATGGATTTAAATCTGCAGAGACAGCATTCAGAGAAAGAACAAAGCCAGAAATGCTAAGTTCATGAAAATTCCCATCAGCCCGAATCTCCCACAATATTTGGAGGGTGTCTACTTGAGGGTGGCTGCTCTAAATTTATGTTTTATTTTGACTGATTTCTTTCTTTCTTCAAGAAAATGAAACCTCCATTTTATCTTTTTGCCTTTTGTATTATTACAGCATCTAATCTCCCAGTGATGTACCAAGATAGCTCAGAAAGCTCCCAGATCTCTAGCGAGTAAATGATTTCTTTCTGAAATACAAACATGTGATACCTAAAGGAGATGTGAAATTTACTAAAAGAAAAGGATCAACATTTAACAAGTGATAGTTAAGACTGACCTTATTTAGTTATTAAGCATCTATTTAGATATTAAGACTGCAGCAACTGGAACAACAGAGTTATTCTGTTTAAATCCTGTTGTGCTGCTTATAATATCAACTTGTATAATCACAGAAAACTTTACCACAGGAGAGTATGCCCCTCTCCCTTAACTTGTGATTTCCACTTAAACTGTTAGGATTCCAACTGTGCAAATAAAAGTGCTGTTTGGTAACAGCTTGTTGAGAGAACTCCATGTTTCCCCAGAATGTACTTGAAGAAGATTAATGAGTTCTACATATATGCCAAATCAATCTGTTCCTCCCTGTCAATCACCATCCCAAGAACAAGGCTCTCTGTCTTTGCTGATGTGTTTACTTTTCTTTTTTAATTGAGTTATAATTAACATACAATATTATATTAGTTTCAGGTGTACAATATAGTCATTTGATACTTTTATACATTATGAAATGATCACTGAAATAAGACCAACTACCATCCATCACCATATAAAGTTGTTATAATAGTATTGACTATATTTCCTATGTCTACTTTACATCCTCATGACTTATTATCTTATAGCTGGAAGTTTGTACTTCTTAATCCTGTTCACTTATTTCATCTTTCCCTCCATTCCCTTCCCTTTGGCAACTGCCAGTTAGTTCTCTGAATCTATGAGTCTATTTCTGTTTTTTGTTTGTTTGTTTTGTTTTTTAGATTCCACACATAAGTGAAATCATATGGTATTTTTTTCTCTGTATGACTTATTTCCCTTAGTATAATATTGATCCAAGTTCCAGAAATGGCAAGATTTCACTCTTTTTTATGGCTGAGTAATAGTCCATTGTATATATAAGTATATACCACATCTTCTTTATCCATTCATCTATTGATGTACACTTAAGTTGCTTCCATATCTTGGCTACTGTAAATAGTGCTGCAATGAACACAGGGGTACATATATCTTTCCAGAATAGTGCTTTCATTTTCTTTGGATAAATACCCAAAAGTGGAATTTCTGGGTGCGGAGTTCTATTTTTAGTTTTTTGAGCAACTTTCATACTGTTTTCCATAGTGGTGGCACCAATATATATTCCCATCAAGAGTGCACAATGGTTCCCTTTACTTCACATCCTTGCTAACTCTTGCTGTTTCTTGTCTTTTTGATAACAGCCAGTCTGACAGGTGTGAGGTGATATCTCATTGTGGTATTGACTTGCATTTCTTTAATGATTAGTGATGTTGAGCACCCTTTCATGTGCCTTTTGGCCATCTGTGTGTCTTCTTTGGAAAAATGTCTATTCAGGACCTCTGCTCATTTTTTAATTACATTTTTTTTTTTGATATTGAGTTGTATGAGTTCTTTTTATTTTGGATATCAACTCCTTACTGAATATACCAATGCAAATATCTTCTCCCATTCAGTAGGTTGCATTTTAGTTTTGTTAGTGCTTTCCTTCACTGTGCAAAAGCTTTCTGTAGTCCCATTTGTTTATTTTTGGTTTTGTTGTCTTTCCCTCAGGTATGGAGGAACATAGCGCCATATAATAAAGGCCATATATGATAAATACAGAGCTGACATCATTCTCAATGGTGAAAAGCTGAAAGCTTTTCCTCTAAGATCAGAAACAAGACAAGGATGCCCACTCTCGCTACTTTTATTCAACATTGTATTAGAAGTGCTAGCCATAGCAGTTAGGGAAGAAAAAGAAACAAAAGGTATCCAAGCTGGAAAGGAAGAAGTAAAACTGTTTGCAGATGACATGCTACTATATATAGAAAACCCCCCAAATTCCACAAAAATGCTATTAGAACTAATAAATGAATTCAGTAAAGTTGTAGGATACAAAATTAATACACAGAAACCTGTTGCATTTCTCTACACTAATAATGAACTATCATAAAGAGAAAAGAAGAAAACAATCCCACTTATAACTGCATCAAAAAGGATAAAATACCTAGGAAAAGATTTAACTAAGGAGGTGAAAGATCTGTACTCTGAAAACTATAAGGCATTAAGGAAAGAAACTGAAGATGATACAAATAAATGGAAAGATATACCATACTCATGAATTGGAAGAATTAATATTGTTAAAATGTCCATATTACCCAGAGCAATCTACAGGTTCAGTGCAATCCCTATCAGAATACTAATGGCATTTTTCACAGATATAGAACAAATAATCCTAAAATTTGTATGGAAGTGCAAAAGACCCCAAATAGCCAAAGCTATCTTGAGAAAGAAGAACAAAGCTGGAGGTATGGTCCCATACTTAAAACTATACTATAAAGCTATAGTAATCAAAACAGTATGGTACTGGAACAAAAACAGATATATGGATCAATGGAACAGAATAGAGAATCAAGAAATAAACCCATGCTCATATGGTCAATTAATCTATGATAAGGAGGCAAGATTATGCAATGGGGAAAAGACGGTCTCTTCAATAAATGATTTTGGGAAAACTGAATAGATACATGCAAAAGAATGAAACTGGACCCTTTTCTTATACCATACCCCAAAATAAACTTGAAATGAATTAAAGACTTAAATGTAAGACCTGAAACCATAGAACTCCTAGAAGAAAAGATAGGCAGTAACTTTTTTGACATCTGCCTATATTTTTTTCAAACAGATATGTGGCTTAATTTTAATTAAATGATTGGAACCAATGATTTCTAAAAACTTTCCAAATGTATGGCCAGGGAGTTATAGAGTAGCATCAACTGGACTTTATTGAGAAGACCTTACCCATTCCAGTACTTCTCAATCGTGGTTGTGACAGTGAGGGTTGAAAAGATGCTGCCTGTCTTTTAAGGAACTTGAGTACCCTTTACTGCATTGGCTATTAGGTGAATTCAGAATACTTAAGACTTAGAATGTTGTGCCCTTTCTACACTCTTAGCCATCTTCAGGCGTGGATCTCCAACCACTCAGTCAACTCTCTGCTTGCCTGCTTTCCTCCAGAGGAAGGGCAGGTGGAGCCATTCATGCAACTGCAATGCCATGAGAGGGGTTGGGGCATCGTGACATGCTGGGGGCCTCCTGTGACCACCAGTTGTTTCTGGCTTGCTATGGGACCAAAGGGTGCTAACTATTATCATAGTTGATACCTTATTTTCTTTCTAAAAATGATTAATTTCCAATTAAACAATGTGTAACAGGAAACCTCAGTATAGGTGATTAAAATTCTCTGATTCAAAATTTATTACAAAAAATGAGAAAGAAATTGAACTCAAGGAACATAATCACTAGCCTCCTACTCCTGCAGAATTCACAGATAAGGATACTTCAACCCTACGTGAGGAGCCAGCCCTGCCTAGTGCCCTATGGACTGGGCAGAGCTGGCCGAGTGTGGGAGATTCAGGAGTGGCTCACGTCAGAGTCCAGAGCTGCCTAAAGAGGTGCCAGAAAGAGTGGTTCAGAACAGGATCTGAGGTCAGATATCAGAGCCTGGTAAACAGCATGTTCCTTTCATAGGACTATTTGTGTCGGTTATTTTTTTTTTTAATTTAATTTTATTTTTTTAGATTTTTTTCTTCCAGTTTTATTGAGATATAATTGATGCAGCACTGTATATGTTTAAGGTGTACAGCGTAATGATCTGGCTTACATACATCATGAAATGGTTACCATGCGTTAAGTGAACAGCCATTATCGCATATAGATAACAAAATTTTTTTCTTTTTTTTAAATTAATTTTTATTGGAGTATAGTTGCTTTACAATGTTGTGTGTGTTGGTTATTTCATCATCATAAAAACATTAAAAGACTTTGGTCAATTGCTCCATTTTGTTTTAGAGAGTGATTCTTAATCACAGTGTTGATCAAAAATCACCTGGGGATCATTGGTGAAATGCAGATTCCTGGAATTAAGCCCAGTAGGTCCAGAGTAATGTCAAGGAATCTGTATATTAAAAAGGTGCCCTCAGTTGATTTTGATGTATATAATCCTGATGTCCTACTCTGAGAGACTGTGGCTTAAAGGAGTACCAGTTTACGAGATGATTTATGATCGTAGGTGATGTCAAGTCAAATGTATTTTTTGTTTGCTTTTGATAAAAAATTTTTAATAGCTTTATTGAGATATAATTCATATATCATATAATTTACTAACTTAAAGTGTGCAATTCAATGATTTGTAGTATATTTGCAGTGCTGTAGAACCATCACCACAGTTTAACCATCACCCCCTAAGAGAAACCCCATATTCATTAGCTGTCACTTATTTTTCCCTCCACTCCCCTACCCTCAATCCCACTCCCATCCCAAAGCAACTACTAATTTATTTTCTGTCCCTGTAGATTTATAGATTTTTTTTTTTTAGAAGATAAGGCTATTTTATTTTTGAAAGATCTGGTGTTGAAATTGACCATTAGTTTTTAGCTTGATGATACTGTACAGGGTAAAAGCACACAGAGACACAACCATGATTTTCTGTGCTAATATCAGCAGAAAACTACCACTTGACCATCATCTTAATTAGCTATTTTGCATTATAAATACCAAGAGCAGTCATCAGCTGCAGGTGTAGGTCCACCCTCTGGTTCACTCCTATGTAATTTGAAGACATGACATTAAAGAGACCATTCTAGTCTGCATCTGGGATAAAAGAACAGTACCAATTCAACACTGAAAATAGCTTTTAATAAGAATTAGTGAATAGCATGCTGTATTTGCTGTTTCAGAAACCTTTCCTCATCCAATACACCCAGCCCATCTCAGCACTCACTGTTTTCAAACAACTTTGTAAGTAACCAGGTATCAAAATGTGATGGTTGTACAGTAACTGAGAATGGTCCCCTCCCCATCTGTCTTAACCTTCCCTGCATTCTCAACCTGCTTGGCAGACAGGGCCCCTCGACACTCAAAGAAAGAGTTGCCCTGGATTATATGCCTTTGTGTGTGTATGGAGGGGAGGGTGGTTAGTAGGGAAAGAAAAGAAACATCCCTCTCTTCTCCCATCAAGGCAGATAAGCAGCTCTAGAAATTGTTCAGCTTCTACAGGCCTTGGACATTGTGTTGAGAATGGAGACTAGTCCTGAGATATGAGCTATGCCACAGCTTGGAGATGTTGGCATAGTCTTGGTGTCTGGTTCAGAGCCAGTGAGGACAACTCTGGGATAAAGAGCCTTTATTATCCTTGCATTGGAATTCTTTAGTGTTCCAGCAGAGACAGGGGTAGATTTCATTCACATTAGCTGTCCACCAAGGAACCAGATGAGAACGGTGGTTGGAAGACAGGTTCTTAGAAATATAGGGTCTCCAAAATATGGCTAGCAAATAGTTTACTAATCTTCAAGACTGCTCTACAAAATAAGCATGACAGCTGCTTAAAATTTTATGAACCAAGCCCTGATGTGAAAGACTGACACTATCTCCACTCACTAGAAAGAACACAACACCAGGCATACTCTATACTCACCTCTGAATGTTACAGTGTAAAAATAAATGATATGTCTACTAAATATCACTCATTACCAGTGTCAGGCTCTGTCCAGGAGGGTGAAATGAACTAAATTTGCTATAATGCTAACTTACATGCCATTAACGAGCACACAAGTTTAACTCATAGATGAGGATGTGTTACTGTACATCTTAGCTTCTTTCTATCCCACTCAAGCTGATAAGACAGTCCCCAGACAATTGTAATTATAGGCAATTTGTAATGATAATGACTTGCTTTTTATTAGCTGCAATAAAAATCAATTCTTCATTCAATTACCGTTCTTGGCTGAACTATGACAGATACTCCTGGGTAAATACTAGTATCAAAATAAAACTAATAATAATCATGATAAAGTTTTTGAGGATAAAATCTTCCTTTTAAGATCAAAGTATACTCCTCTCATTAAGTACCCCCCATGCCAATGAGTCATAAGTGAACTACTGTGCTCTTGTTTCCCTTGTTTGTTGATAAAGGATCTTAAACAAATGCTGCCAAGTGCAACAGCACAAAAGTCTTTTCAGGAGTGTGATGCCATAGTAATGATCATCACTCAGTACATAAAGGGAATGGATCACAACCAGCGTGGCCTGAACATCAATTCAGCACTGACACAGGCCAGCACTGAAGACTCCTGCATGGGGTGTGCGCTATGGAATTCCTCATCCCCAAGGTTTCCTGCTATTTAAGAGCGGTAGATTAGCACAATAATTTCTTCAGCTCAAGAGTCAGTTCTCTAAGCTTGAGACTTCGCTCTTGTTATGTAAATATTGCTTGCTTCACAGGAAACCTTCCATGTTAGTATTAGATGTCAATGTCCACTAGCTGCCCACACAATAGCAAGGAAGGCTAAGGTGTCTACTATCCCAGGGGCACCTTATGAAGTCTTCACTCCTGCCTTCTTTCTGCCCTCCAGACAATGTGTGTCTTTTACTTTTATATCTTCCATCTTATCATCATCTACTCCCAGAGACCCTGAATTTACGTACCCCTTCCTGGTGTATTTGCTTTGTGACCATGAAAAAAAGGGGACATGTCTCAAACTGTGAAAATTCAAGCACCTGTGAGTTGAAATCAAACCCAGTGAAGTGTAAAAGAATGAAATTAGAACACTCCCTAACACCATACACAAAAATAAACTCAAAATGGATTAAAGACCTAAATGTAAGCCCAGACACTATAAAACTCTTAGAGGAAAACACAGGCAGAACACTCTATGAAATAAATCACAGCAAGATCCTTTTTGACCCACCTCCTAGAGAAATGGAAATAAAAACAAAAATAAACAAATGGGACCTAATGAAACTTAAAAGCTTTTGCACAGCAAAGGAAACCATAAACCAGACGAAAAGACAATGCTCAGAATGGCAGAAAATATTTGCAAATGAAGCAACTGACAAAGGATTAATCTCCAAAATTTACAAGCAGCTCATGCAGCTCAATATCAAAAAAACAAACAACCCAATCCAAAAATGGGCAGAAGACCTAAATAGACATTTCTCCAAAGAAGATATACAGATTGCCAACAAACACATGAAAGGATGCACAACATCACTAATCATTAGAGAAATGCAAATCAAAACTACAATGAGATATCACCACACACAGGTAAGAATGGCCATCATCAAAAAATCTACAAACAATAAATGCTGGAGAGGGTGTGGAGAAAAGGGAATCCTCTTGCACTGTTGGTGGGAATGTAAATTGATACAACCACTATGGAGAACAGTATGGAGGTTCCTTAAAAAACTAAAAATAGAACTACCATACAACCCAGCAATCCCACTACTGGGTGTATACCCTGAGAAAACCATAATTCAAAAAGTCATGTACCACAATGTTCATTGCAGCTCTATTTACAATAGCCAGGACATGGAAGCAACCTAAGTGTTCATGGACAGATGAATGGGTAAAGAAGATGTGGCACATATATGCAATGGAATATTACTCAGCCATAAAAAGAAACGAAATGGAGTTATTTGTAGTGAGGTGGATGGACCTAGAGACTATCATACAGAGTGAAATAAGTCAGAAAGAGAAAAACAAATACTGTATGCTAACACATATATATGGAATCTAAAAAAAAAGGTTATGAAGAACCTAGGGGCAGGACAGGAATAAAGAAGCAGACATAGAGAATGGACTTGAGGACACAGGGAGGGTGAAGGGTAAGCTGGGACGAAGTGAGAGAGTGGCATGGATTTACATATACTACCAAATGTAAAATAGATAGCTAGTGGGAAGCAGCCGCATAGCACAGGGAGATCAGCTAGGTGCTTTGTGACCACCTAGAGGGGTGGGATAGGGAGGGTGGGAGGGAGACGCAAGAGGGAGGAGATATGGGGATATATGTATATGTATGGCTGATTCACTTTGTTATAAAGCAGAAACTAACACACCACTGTAAAGCAATTATACTCCAATAAAGATGTTAAAAAAAAAAAAAGCGAACAGCGTACGTGGGGGGAAAACAAAACAAAACAAAACCCAATGAGGTGGTTTGTTTAGGGAGGTTGCACAATGAGACAGATATGTGAAGGCTTAGGCTCTAATTGGAGAGCATCCACTAACTAACTGTGTGATCTTGGGCAAGTCATTTAACTTCTCTGGAGACTGAATAAGATAATGCATGAAAAATCCCATCAAAACTTAGTGGAAAAGCTCTGCATAGTTGTCATAGACTCAATTTGCTACTTTCCCTGATATGAAAGCTTTTCTTGAGTGAAGATTACAGAGACAAGTCACAGAAGGGTCAGCCATTTAGGACTCTTCCTAGTGACTCCTTCATGACAGTTTCACCCATGTACTTACTCCCAAGGGTGTCTAAACCCCTGAGAAGAACAGCTATGTAAGCAACAGTATTTTTCTGTCTGTAAAGAACTGTTGTCATGCATTGGAAGCAATAATTGGGCCCTCAATCACTTGTTCGAGATTCCTAGGATGTTCACCAGAATACCCTCTGTGGCCCCAGCCGTGTAAGAAGTTCAAGACTCATAAAAGAAATACAAGCATCATTTAGAAGAACTCAAGTACTGGACTCACTTGGAAAAATCAAATAAATTCCACATACTCTATGGTGTATATTCTCTTTAAAAGGAGCATCATGCGTTAACACATTATTCTACCCTGTAGCTTGGTTAATTAAGAGTAGGCCAGAGTCACAGCCTCAAACATCATTGGACTGTGACATTATTGAGTATCACAGTGGTAGAAGATGATCAGCCAAATAGTAACCAATTTGTTTTCCTTTGATGTAAGTGTGTGTGCAAAGAAACACATCTGGATCTCTTTTAGCTTGTGATGAAACCATAACATTTTGCTTGGAGGGTTCAAAACAAAATGCCACAGATGATTTATAAACTGTGGTGCAAGTTTAACACAGCCTCCTCTGGTCCTAGCTTAGGACTTGCTTCTTTGCCTGGGGGACCAGAATTCTGGCTCCCAAGTGCTTGTCTAGCCTGTGATTTACAGAAAGAGTAGAAGAACCAACTCTATTTAGAAAGGATCCATCCTCTTTGTGTCATTATATGTAGAAATAAGTACTTGTCTTCTATATGACATTCATTTAGCAATTAATGAAGATCATCCATTCAATTATTCAGCAAACATTTATTGAGTAAAAAGAAAAATAGCAAGTGGCAAAGAGTAGGGTTGTTGGATGATGAGCTCCGAATGGACTTGTGGTGTGAGAGGTGTGTTGGTCATCCAAATGGATGTGTCCAGCAGGCATCTGGACATACATGTTTGGATCTAAGGGCTGGCTTAGAAGCCATCAGTATCTGCTTTGTATGAAGTCACCCGAAAAGATTATGGGGGGAGAGACAAATCAAGATGACAGAGAGGAAGGAGCCTATCAAACAGCAATAATTAAAGGTGTACAGAGGAGCTTACCAAGAAATCATCAGAAAGGTAAGAGGACCAGTCCCACTTGCTCTTTTGTAACATTGCTTGTGATGTTTCTCCATATAACTCTTTCTTAAGTTTTAATTCCAGAAAAGAGATCTTTAGGGAAATTTTTATATATTGAATCACAGTGATGTTTGATTAGAATATTGTTTTGCATGTGACGGCCTATTATTTTTGAGTCTATAATGTCTTTGCAGTGATAGTTGGAGGAGAAAGCGGTGTATATTTGGCTAATAACAAGATTAAAAACCTAATAAGTCCATTAAGCAAATCTTCAAAAGCTTTTTAAAAAAAATTTTTTTAAAGAGACGAGCAACAAAGAAATATAGTACCATTTCATAACACATCATTATTAGGGCCAGGACAATGACATTACAGAGACATTACACACATATTCACACAAACATACATACACACACAAGGACAGAACATTTCTTGTCCATGAGACTTTTCTAGGCCTCTAGACACTAAATAAGTGGTAGGCATTGCCCCTCTCCCTGAGAAATACGCAGCCTATACTTCTAAACAAAAACTCTTAAGTTTCATCCAAAGTTTCAAAACTATCCTAGTAACTTATTAGCTCAAAGGAATATGCTCACATTCTCAGAGTGTGAGGCATCATTTGAATACTGCTGTGGTAGAAAATAGAAAGGAGTGTTTGAAATCTCTTTAAAAAGCCTCTTACCCATTCCTGAAGCTTTCGGGGAGAGAAATTCTATCACTTCTAAAGACTGTCTCCTAAATCGTTATTTCTGAACGCAAAAATCTTCTTTGAAGCAACTTAAAATTAAGGTCATGGATTGCCTTCAATGCACTTGGCAGTTTTGTGTGGTCAAAGTATAGCAATGGCCACAGTCCCCGTATCTCAATCCTGTGTTAATAATAATTAGGCGTCTATTCAAGAGTCTATCCACTCTGTGCTCATACTAATCAGGGACTGATGGCAGCCTCAAGATCTCTGAATCTCCTAGGAGAAGATTATTTTTCTTTTAGATTTATGTACACACACACACACACACACACACACACACACAGAGGCACACATACACGCACATACACCCAGAAGGAACATACTCTTTCAAACGTCTGTGATGAACTTTGCCCTCTGAAAAACCTATTTAGTTCAAAAGCAAAATGTCTCTCAAGAGTCCCCATATTCTTTGGCACTCTAGTTCTTTCTTATTGCTTCCATTTTATTTTACTTTGATCTTTCCACATTTCTTATTATTTTAAGTACTTGCTGTCTGTAGACAACTTCATTCTTTGAAAGCCTTTTGGGACTAAATAGGAACACAGAGATTACCTACCTTTGTGTACAACTTCTATTTGTCTGTGCAAAATTGAAACTAAATCTGCCTTAGTCATTATCACATACAGTTTATCTACAGAATTCTGGGGCTGTAGCAACTTTTCTGGCTGAAGGACATGCACTGGATGCTGGATGGTGCCATTCATAGGTGTAAGACGCTCTTGTTGTTTTGAGTGTCCAACCAGATTGAAATATTAAGTCTTTCACTTGCTAAATGGAAACTATGGGTAATTCCTGAGCTGCTGTGTTGGAGGCTCTGACCTCATGTCTGCACCACTCCACCATCCACATTGCACCTGGACCACCAGCAGTGGAAGGCGGAGGGTGTGCTATGTCTCCTTTGATTGCATCCCTAGTGTCAGTGAAGAATTGTGTTCAAGAAATACTTGTGACATGAATAAGTGCTGGATGGAGGTCAAGGGGATGCATGATGTCCCCAGCCCCACCACAAGGAAGAGCTTCTTATTTTGCCTCTGGGAAATGGCAGCTTTGCTGGTAGAGGCTGAGGGGGTCTCCTGTGCTGGTTTTTGCTAAGTTAACAATATTTCACCAGCTCCCCAGCAATATACAGTTAACTGTATACAGCACTATAGTAATATGCCTCCAAATTCTGGGGAAAAGCCAGCTTCTGAATATTAAATCAATAAAAGCTGAAGTACCATGGATGTAAGTCGCCATCTGCAAACAAACCCACTCTTGGATATAGTTTAAATGCACTAAAGTATCAAAAATGTTCCCAGATATCCATTGAAAAATGTATGTCTAGTCAAGCCTTGAGTGTTACTAAAGAATGTTGTAACCTAATAAACTGCATTACAACTCAGTGGCCTAAAATAACTGGATGGTACATATAAAAAGGGGAATTGGACAGTAGGGATCTATCAGGGTTTATCTCCCAGGTCATTGTTGACTGCCAGCTCCTCCCTGACTCATCTCCCAGGGGTGGACTTGTTTGACCTTCCATGAGCCTAGAATCCATTCTTATTCTCAGTAGGCGAAACTGAAAGAATTTCAACCCTTTAGTCTGGACCTCAATATTGAGCATGTTTTCTGTTTGCCTGACTCTGTCCTAAATTTAATGTAGTTCTGTCCATTGTGCTAATGTCATCCAAGGAAGAAACATATTACTTCTGGTTCCCCAACAGGAACATGCTATTGACCTTCCAAAAATATGGACCGTGCAGTGCCCTATCGGATGTTCCATGTTTTGTGGGAAGATGGTTCCAATCCTGGTTCCAATGATTCCCAAGTTTGGGAAATGCTGCGTACCATATCCAATTTATATAGGCTTATAATTCAAATCAGCATGTCAAAGATTAAGATGTGATACATCAAAGAAATCTATTTTTCCTGTTTGAGTACAACATTTCCAATATTTCTTGAATGAATGAATGAATGAATGAATTAGAAAAAAAAAACAAGCCAGGAAGTGCTACTTCCTGGGTCCGTGTTCACCAAGCATCCTACTGACAGTTAATGTGATGTCCCAGACACATGATACCAAGAATTACTCCATAGAGTACTTGTAAGTATTTTGGCAAACAGAATCTTGCATTGTGTGTGGAGAAGAATTCTTAGGGTCCAAGATGGGCCTGAAAAGAGAGATTGCTGAGATGATTTAGCAATATTTGCCAATGGTGCAGCAATTGTGAGGGACTTGCTCATTTTTGTCATCCTTGTTTCAGATAAAAGTGACCTCACTAAGATGCTGCCACCTTGTGAGACCCTGGCTGGGCTGTGGCCATTCTCTTCCATTAACCGCAGCCAAGGGTGAACCATCACTGCCCAGTTACCCTGTTCATTTCTTCTTCATTAGTTAGAGAAGGATGTGGTAAGTATGGAGAGCCTCAAATTTTTTATTTATTAAAGTAACACATCTGTTTATGGCTTAGAAAAAAAAGTAGCATAGACATCCGGACAGAACACTGTGAGTTACATATAGATAACAAAATCATTTAATAAACTAAATTTCATGTACTTTGCTTTAGCTAACGAATCAAAAGAGGTTGTATAGATTATGCAGTTTAGGGTGAGCAAATAAACAGATAAATGGGGCCACATCCCTTTCTCACACCACCCTAGCTCCACATCTTTAGGTCATTTACATGAAGGATCTGAGACCCAGGGAAGTTAAGAGTTTATAAAACACAGATCATTAGAGTACCTATCCTATCAGGTTATTGAGACTATTAGATTTTTAAAAATGCATACACACTACGTAGCACAGTGCATAGTACAGGATAGGGATGCCGACTCTTTTACCTATTATGAATTCAAAAATTAAAGGCACTGAACCTTAACTTGGCTTCCCAGGCCTTTGCCTTCCCTGTTATACTCTCTGTCTGCAGCTTCCCAGGTCCATCCTAGGCTTCGACTTTTGCTTTCTTTGATCAAGTGCCTGCCATTTTCTGCAGACATGGAAGGTCTGTTTTGGAACATTAACTTCCAGGGCCTCATCCCAAGCTCCCTTGCTGGTTGAGTTTCCTTTTCCTCTGCGCTTGGTCTGGGAGGATGACTCTATCTCTTTAACTCACCTTGACCGTCACACAGTGGGGATACCTGTGTTCCTCTCCTCCTTTCCAGCCACTTCTTACTTCCTCTTGCTCAATGCTGACCCTGCATTTGCCTCAGACTCAGCCACCTGAAATCTCCCCACTCCTTCGATAGAATTTTTTCATATGAACTTGCATTTCAGAAGCTAGTTTTGTTACCCTAGCACTGTGGCTCTTGTCAGGGTCTGATTTGAAACCATCCAGCTTGACTAAGTAGTTACTAATCTGTTTGGTTTCCATTTAAACTTCCCTTTCCCTGCCACGTGCTCATTACTGTGGTTTATATTCAGCTTCTGGTGAGAACTAACCATTTTTGTGACGCCTAGAGCATAATAGGTATTAAAAGCTCAGGCTTTCTGATGCATCTGCTATTTGTTTTCCCTCCCCACTAATTAGCGGGTCTACATTCTCCTTTGTCTTGCTCCTAATGTATTTGTGAAATATTGTCTGGCTGCCCTTTGTTTCTCTTGCTGGTTGCATCTCATCTCATGCTCTGGCTTTCCGGCTGCTGTTCCCATATTACACACACCCTGTTCTCTTCCCCTTGCCTTTAGCAGAGTGCCTTCATTTTCCCCTGCATGTCATTTTATCCTGGCAGCTTAAAACCCAGCGTGGGTTTTGCCTTCCATACAATCACTGGCTGGGTGAAATCTTCAGGACAAGCTCTTAAGCACTGGAAAATAGGAATATTTGGCTCTATGGTAGCTAGTGCTTAACACCAAATCTAAAATATTCCAGTATGTTCTGGAAAGTCGACCTACCCCGACCCAGCAGGCTGGAAAGCTTGCCATGAGGTTACGTCATGGTCTGGGGATTCTACGATAGTCAGTGGTAGCCTTGGTTGACTTCAGTGAAAGTTGGACCAGGCGTCGGGCATGAAAGGGGCTTAGATACTGGTTCTTCTTGCCATTTCCTACTCCTATGAAAATTGGCAGAAATTTCAGGTTTCTCTCTAGGTCTTTAAACAAATGCTTAACAAGTCGGGGACAGTTCAATGTTATCGTGCTGTTTTAAAAATGTGAAGTGGGCTCAAAACTTTGGTGGCCCGTTGCCTGGCCTGGTGCACTAAACCGTTTAGATGACCCAATTATAAAGTGGAAAACAGTAACTGGGGTGCAGATTTCCTCAGCTGGTGATAAGAAGGGCCCTCTCCTGCTTTACCTTCTTACCTGCACTAAGGAGCCAGAGGTTCTGGGCTTATCTACACTGAAGGACTCCTTATATCCCTTGCTCTGTAGAGACCACCTCTAATCCTCTGGAGTCACCAGGGCAGGAGAGCCTCACCCCCTCACCTACCTCATGTGCATCTCTTGAACTGAGTGTTTGCTGGTTTAATTGTAAGCAGAAGTGAAAGTAACCCAACTGGGTCCAACTCACCATTCTCACTTATCTCTGAAGCCGGGACTGGCCTTGTGGTCTGGCCTAGCTCAGCATCTGGGAGGTGGTTTTCACCAATGGAAAAACCTGAAATTGTTCACCTATGAAAAGGCTTTCCTGAGGAGAATGGGACCTGACAGGAACACTGCAGGCATTCTTTAATTTTCAGCACTTGGCTTTCATGGGATACGTCTGTCAGGATTATTTTTCTTTTCTTTTTCTACGACTAAGAACTTAAATTAGGTGTTGACTTGTGAAGTTTCAAAGCTTCTATAGGTATCCTAAATGGTAATAAATCAGACATATCTTACATACCAGAACAAAGACTGTCAAAAGTAATGGCGTGGGTCATTTCATTTTTTTAAAATTCCAACTTATTCACTCATGGTCTGAATTCTTTTTTTAAAAAAAATTTAGCCTAATACTAGGCTATCTTAATTTTATAGAATATTTATTCAAAGTATTCATATGTCCCTATTTGAGTAGGATTTCCTGAGCCTGACCCTTTAAAAGGCAATTGTCTTCAGATATCAGTAGAGGCCCTGCTTCATGAACACATAAAACCTGCCCCAAAAGAGCCAAGTAACTTTCCCAACTCCGTTCCTGACACTTTAGCGAATCCCATTTTGCTAAATTCTGTTCTTAGTTTGCTGCTTGTCCTGACTCCCCCAGATCCATGCCAGGCTGCCCTCAGACAGGTATTCATATGGAGCCTCAGATCATCCTATTTAATGTTATTATATTTCTTGATGGGTTTCCTGGAATTCTGCTTATTTTTTCTAAAACTTGGCTCTTAGTCATCCCTCTCCTGACTCTTTTTGGTTTGAACTCCTGACAAATTTTTGTTTACTTTGAAAGCTCTGATGGGCTTACCTCTGGTGCCCGGCTGCCAGCAAGGTGCTTCTCCACCCACGTGGAGAAATTGATTTTCTTTGATGGTAGCCTCTCAGCCAAACTGTCCTCTTCTGCACCTTTGGAGTTTGGGTCACTAATAGGATGGTCCTTAAAAGTGGCTTCTTCTCTTCTGAGTACAGCACTGTTTGTCTCTTACTTTTTTGTGGCGTGTTCTATCTACTCTGAGGTCCACCAGATAAACGTCCATGAAACACTAGGTGCAAACATTCAGCTTCTTTTAGATTCTGTGCATCACCACTTAGTATTTAATAGTTTTACTGAGTCTCGGTTAATACTTTGTAGCTCAAGATAATAAGAGATAATTCCTACTCTTGTAATGTTTGGAGTTATAGAATCATTATACTAAAAGAGCCCATAAACATTCTCCAGTACAATTCTCTCTCAATAATCAGGAGACCAGAACCCAGAGAGGTTAAGTAACTTCTCTGAGGTCACACAGTGGCAGACCCCCAAAATGGAAATGTACCATTCTGCTTTCTATTGTATTTTCCTTTTATCATAGTTCAGTCACACACAAATAATATGCACACATGTCCATGTGAAACCTGGGCTGGAGAAAGCCCAATATTTGTTTTAGGACCATTTCTAGCTATAGAGCTGGGCCTAGGGGAAAGAATCACATTCTCACAACTGCTCACAACAGTTTCAATTAGATTAGAGAGAAAGATAAAGAAGCTACAACAAGGTGAAGCACCATTTTTGGGCAGAAGGCAGCAGCTGGTCTGGGTGCTGTCACTGAGAGCCTACCTAGTCTATTAGTGACATGAAAGAGATGCTAGATGTGACGGGGTGTCTGGATTGCCGGGTGGGTTTCAAGGAGATAGTGGGTGGTTATGATACGGTTTGTTACCTTTTCAATGGAAATGAAATACAATAGTGCCAGGGAGGTCGTTGCATTTACACAAGAAACGGGGGCACCCCAGGTGTGGGCGGCTGGGAAGCTGGTAAAGGAAATGCTGTTTCATAAAGGATTTTCTAGCACATTAACTGCATAATTCCTCAGCAGGATCGTGAGCTCTGGGCACAGTGCAGACTTCTCCCCCATAATTGCCATAGTGGGGTCGCTTTTGGAAAAGCCTCAAAGCTCTTGTTGAGCGTTTCAGCACCTAGCGAGACCACGCCCTCAACGCTTCTCTTTCCACCTATTTACTTTTTAATGCTGCCAATCCAAATTGCTTTCTAAAACTGGGCTAATTTCATGAGACCAAGCTGACATGAGCACTTGCTGACGCCTTCAATGCAGTTGAGGAAGGGACCCACGTTTCAGACGTAACATACAGACTCAGAGTGTCAGCCTGAACTCCAGGAGAGTGTCACATATCACAATCTCATATTTCTTAGTATACAAGCTGAGCTGACCGAGGTCAGGATGGAGAAGCCTTGACAGCCTTCCTGTTTTTCTTACGAGACTCTCCTTCCCTCCTCCATGCCCAGAATTCTTATACCAGGAATGCAAAAATGAGTCAATTGGCTAAAAGCGTGGGCTCAAGGATCAGTCAGCCTGCGTTTGGATAAAACTGGCTCCGTCTCTTACTCCTCCAGGCTAGTTACTTACCACTCAGCCTGGGATGCCTGAATCTAAGTGCGATTCTCCTCAAGCTGTACCAAAATTCAGTCACTGAATTAAGAATACTACCAATAACGCCTACCTGTGACCCAGTGATTGTGAGGCTTGGAGGAGATCAAGGGCAGAGTGGCAACTCTCAATAAATGTTAGATATTATGTTATTGGTCTTTGTTTCATGGGAAGACATTAATTCACACTTTAATTAATTCATGAATGTGTCCATGCATTTCTCCCAGTAGTTTTAGCATTAAACAATGAGCGAGAGTGGTGTATAAAATCAAGGGTTCTATCAAAGGGTGGAAACGTTGGCAGCCTGGTAGATTAATGGAGAGGTAAACACTGCCTTCCAAGCCCAGGCTTACTTGGTCTTGGTGAATGAAGATTCTAGGCTAAGAGGGATGGTTCTGAGATGAGTAGGGTGTGGCAGAACTAATGATTCATCTGGGACTGGGAGGGGATTGTCTCCTTCCAAACTTCAGAGGACTCAGGGGAGAGAACGCATACTCAGCAGAGGTGAATTTCTCTCTCTCTCTCTCTTTTTTATGCAGCTGAATATTTATTTTCTGCCATCTTCTCTCTCCAGATCTATGGACATAATTTACATGGGACCCCCGAGGGTAATTAAGCCAGCAATTCCTTTGCCAGTAAAATGAGAAAAGCCAGCTCTCAGTAAATGCTGAATTCCACTATGGATGTTGCAGAAACAGAACCAAAAACAGCTGCAGTTTATCTGTGCTGCCGAATTGACTATAATTTGCTGCTACCCTCACCCTTACCACATAGCAATCAGTGTACAGAAGTACAGAATTTTAAGATGATGAATGTTTTATTTCTTAAAATAAACAGTAGCAATTTAGATACACAGTTGTGTATTTTACATTTCTTTTTTTTTATATCGTAAAAGTATATTGGAAACTTCCTTAGGGTCAAAATCGTTACGTGCACTTGTCAAAAATATCAAGATGACAAGCTAATATGGAATTCAGATTTAAATAATCGACTATTCAGAAATATTCCATGAAATTTCTGATGGTTTTGTTTGCACTGACGGAGCAATGGCTATTCCTTACTCGTGGCCGGGTATCTGAAGGGTGTCAGATTTAATAGTTCCAAAAGTTAGTACTAGACCAAGATGTGAGGATTTTTTTTTAAGTTAACTTACATTCACCTAGCAAATTCCAGTCACCAGATGTGTTTCCTTGGTTGCCATGACTTTCCTAGTCTACTAATCCACAGGCATGCACTTACCATATTACCAGCCCCCTCACAGATTCTCATCAGAGTTGGTTATTATGACTGTCTTGTATCAAATCTAAGCTCCAGGGATGTTAAAGCACACTGATATTTCATTTACCACTAAGTAAGAAAAAGCATTGCCCCCTAAACTGTACCAGACCATAGATTGGTAAGATGTTTCCCCATTTCAGAGATGTTCAATGAGAAAAGACTGTTATCTCAGAATCAATAAAATATGACATCTCCACTTTTCAGAGGAGAAACTGGCCAAGTGACCAATCAGAGTTCACACAGCTACTAAGTGGCAAAGCCAGGAAACTCTAGTCTCTGGTTTCTGACTTCAGAAATCTTTCCAGCCTTGCTTGTTTAGCACTGTGACCTTGAGTAGTCACGAATTCTCTCTGTGCTACCCTTTTTTCCTTCTTTGTTTCAGGTGAAGTGAACAGTGATAATAATAGTGTATTAGGGAGGCACAGTGGGATACTGGGCTGAAAAGAATTCTTTGAATTCAAACGATCCTCTTTGCTCCCTTCAAGGTCACTTGATTTCTGTTTTTTTCCCAGTTTGAATGATGTTCATTTTTTCCTAATTATTAAATATAAATGTTCAACTGCTATTGATTATTGTTTGAAAACAAGAGTAGTAGGAGATTACAGCTCAAATGAGTGACCTTTAGTCAAAGAAATTAGACAATAAATTATGTGACTCCAGTTGAAGCATTTTCAAGATGTCATTGTATGTAAATGACTAGTTTTAGCATGTATCATAACGTGTGGTTTCATGGGTCTGCACAGATAGTGTACGTCAGCTTCCTTACATGTATGGAATCGAATTGTAAGACCTCAGCTCAAGGTTTAGAAAAGGTGACCTGATGCTGTTGTAGAGTTCATCATCCCTGAGCAGAGCTCAGAGGAGGTTCACGTGTTCAGTATCTGCTGTCCTCCGTAGCTCTTACTATTCCTGGTGGGTTTTGTTTTATTTTTTGTATTTTCAGATCTCCTTTCAAGTCAAAATGCCACAGGCAAAGCATTTTGGTCCTTGCTGCTATTACACATTCACATAACCTCTTCTGTAAGTCTTTGTAAATAAATGTTAATTAGCCGTGTTTGGCCAGGCATCCAGAGGTTATCCTGATTTGGCTGATGAGGAAGTGGAGTGTAAAATTTACTGGGGAGCAATAATTTGAATCATATCAAATGGTGACCCAATGGAAGTTTCAGAATTAGCACTTATGTTTTTGATTTGCTAGTTTTCTGTTTAAGCCATACAGCCATCTCTGGCTATGTGTTCTCTTTGGAAAGGGACCCAAAAGGCACCTCTGTTGCTAGTGCAGCTCTGCTGACCGCCCCCCAACGACTCCCATCCACACCAGCTACTCTCCTTACCATGCAGTGAATCCACAAGTTCATCCCATTCTCTCCTGGGGCTCATCTTAGGCTTGTCCTCTCAGCTGAGGCTCAAGGCACTGCCCTCAGGAAGTTTTCTGGGTCATGAAATTTCCAGCACTTGACCATCCTCTCTTCCTGTGCTTGTTTCTTCATGGGTTGATGTTCTTTACGTAAGTTCCGGAGGAGCAGGGACCCCATCTGTCATTTTTCTGTATCCTCTACCTCACTTAAGTGATGCTGTACGTACAGATGCTCCTCAACAACTATTAATTCATAACAAAAAGCATGTTTGACCCATTTGCTCGTCACCCATCAGTAGGTCAGTTGTGTCCTTGACCAACTGACTGAAAACCAATTCCATGGATGGATCAGACTACAGCTACCATCCAGGGTCATTTATCTCTGGAACTGTCCCCTTTCCCACTCTTCCAAACTGAGTTTTACCATCTCACATTCCGGAATACTTGCAATCAAGAACTTTATATTTGTGTGCATCCCCGGAGGACCTAGGGATAACATCTTCTAAAACCCTCAGGGGTTCTGTGTACTTGGCAAAGAATAAGAATGAGGCTGTCAGGACGGCAGCCATCAGGAGTGGATGGCTTTAGGGTGTCTGAGTAGGTGATGAAAAATAGGAGCCCTGCTGGCAAGAGAAAGAATCTAGGCTTTGTTTAGGGAAGGATTCTAGGTTCTGCTTACATATGTTACTTTTGCCCCTTGTTTGGAGTTAATTTAGAAGGTGGCAGGGTCTGTCCCAAAGTACAATCGGAGTGTTTGTATTTTTAAAAATGAAAAATCTTCAAAGAAGGTAAATACTTTATGATTTAGATTTATGACACATCTTTTGATACTATCATCTTGACTATTTCACTGTAATTTGAACTTTCTAAATCTTACATGTGAGTAGCTCTGCTAAAACCATTTTGAAACCATAGGATAAACTGAGGTTTCCGTGTTACTTTTATTTTTGGTGTTTCTTTTTTTTTTCTCTCTCCTACTTTATATTAAGTGAAAAAGGAGGATTCACTTAATCAGACAAAAGTATTTGCTCTTATGGACTGACTTCATCTTTCTCTTAAAAAAGCTTTGAAACAGAAAGTGGAAGAGGGAAATCTCTGGGCCTAAGAAGCTGATCATATCAGGATAAAGGAAATGTCGCTCTTTCAACAGAGCAGGGCTAGTAGGACTAGCTGTGGGGATGATCTGGCTGTGACACCCATTGCCTTTGGATTACTAGGGTCGATAGGGTGCTATCATTTCTTAGGTATGTCATTGCAATTCATGAGGAAAAAAAGTGACAAAATTCTCCAGTGCCCTGTGAACCGTTAAGGTAACAGAGAATTTGGTCCATTATGAATGCTTAACTTGAATCGTTTAATGGCCACTGATTATTATCATTGCGCCATACACAGAAAGAATAGTAAATGAAAGAGTGGGTGTTGCGGATGACCTGATGCATCTTCAAAAATCAACCACCTTCACGCCCTTTTTATTGTGTCAGATCAATCGTTGAACTCTTGGATTTCAACTTTAGACAACAGGCAACATCATATAAAGGAGTAGGCTAAAACCATCAGAAGATTATTTCTTTTAAACCTGAGATGGAGGCCAGAGTGTTGATTTGACCACCCAGGAAGACTAAGAGCTGAACTTTCCATCTTCTGGTGCCAAAGAAAATTCAAAAAGCAACTAGAGAGACAACTGTGGTTTAACAGGAGGGTAGGAACTGCCAAACAGCAGAAATCAAACTGTCTTTAATTGATCCTGTTAAGAGTTCCCAGAGGTGTCTACACTGGGCTTTTCTGAAGAAGCAAGGTCTCATGTTAGGTGTACATCGGCAGTAGAGAAATCGTTTTCTATTTCCCGGTATGGGACTATGACACTTGAAGCCATGCATTCCAAATCCTGTCACTATAGATGTTGCCATCAGAAGCTCAAAGATTTACCAAGTTCCTACCATGGGAATAGAGAATGAAGAGGAGGCGTGCTCTTTGATACAGAAACTTCCTAAATTGCTTGTTTTATTTATACTCTGGAGCAAGGATCTTGTTAGTTTATAAAAGACTGAATAACCAGAAAGAAAAATGAGGGTAACTTTGCCAGATTCCCATGGTCCTCAGGAATATACCCATTTCGATATCCCTCTGTTTTGAGGTTCCGGTAATTCAACTCAACAGATAGCTACGTATTGAAGGCCTAACCCTTGCAATCTCTTGCTGGCTCTATAAAAAATAGTCAGAGGAAAAGACATGGTTCTTGCTTTCCAAAATCTTTCAGTCAATCTGAAAAGAGAAACTATTAGTGCAAAGCATTAGCCTCAATAAATAGAGTTAATAACAGCAAGCTTTCTAAGGTTCTTTCTGTGTGCTGTAGTCTGTTCTCAGTGGTTTACTTATATTTACTCACAGGTTCTTACAACAACCTGTGAAGTAGGTGATATTATTATTCATTTTTCATAGATAAGGGAACTGAGGCGCAGATAGGTTGAAGTACCTTATTCAAGGTCTCCTGGTAGAACAAGCATCCCAGCTCAGGAGAAAAGCTCCAGATCTGTATTGATTGCCACTCCATGTACCACTCCCTAGACAAAAAGCCCTACGCTACAGGGGCTTTAAATGCTGAGTTTGTTTGCGTAATTATCAGACTCTGTTCTTGTTTTTACTTTTCTCCTTTACAGTCTATTCTCTAAACAGCAGAGTGATATTTTCTTTAAAACATAAAACAGATCATTCAACACGCTGGTTCAAACCCTTGCTTGGCTTCTCATCTCAGGCAGAATCTGGTCCAAACTCTCCTGCAGGCTTAGGTTTGTCCCCATGTTCTGCTGCTGCCCCCTCTCAGGGATCTTCTCCTGCCCCTTTTCCATCAAGTGCTGCTGGCCTTTCTATTCTGGGAATGTCTCATGCTCCTTCTCTCTTCAAGTCTTGTGCATGTGCCACTCCCTCTTTCTAGAAGGTTTGTACCCCCCAGCTCTGTGCATGGCTCCCTCCTATTTTATTCAGATCTCTGCTCAGATACCACCTCCCTGGACAGAACCTACAATGGTCATCCCACCGCTTAGCCCTCTCCACTCCCCCATTGTTGTATTTTCTTATGAAACTTATCATTATCTGACAATTTATTATTTATGTATTTATTTTCTGTCTGTCACTGCTATTAGAATATAATCCCCATGGGGGGAGGGATTACATCCTTTTTGTTCACTTCTGCAACCCCAGTGACAAGAACACAGCCAGCATATTATCAGTGCTGATAAGTATTTGGTAAACGAATGAAAGAATGAATGAATAAATGAACAAATGGATGAAATATTGCCTCAGGGAAGATAAACTTTCTGTCAAGGGAAAAGTAAATGCAAAAAGATTTTGATATTTTCCTCTCTCTCCCCTCACTCTCCTGTTGTTCAGAACCACACTTCTAAACAACACAACCTAAAAGAAACACTGCTAAGAGTTCCTTTTCCTAGATGGATAGTTGCATGAGGGCCTAGAAGCCACTGCCTTCCTGAATCAAGTATTAAAGGATGACTTGTCATCCAGGAAAATGTCTAAGTTTCATTCATGATAATAGTACTTAGTGGTGTGTGAATAGAAAGTAAATATCATGATGAAATATACATCCAAAGGGACCATCATTAAATCAAGCCTCAACCAAGAAAGAGTAAATAAACTAACATTAAAGGCAACTATGGTTCAGGTAAGTATAATTACTTTTCCAGAAAAGGGGAAAAACATCTAGGAGTATAATGCATGGGGGCAAGGGCAGATGGGTTCAGAAGCCACTTCCTCCCTTGGTCAGTAGAAATGCCTATGCAGATGCTAGACCTCGTCTGTAGAAATAGCACAAATCAAGTTCATTGGCAAGATCCATGCAGGGTCACTGGTGTCCCTTCCATCTCCTAACTTATCAGTGTGCATGCTGATGGGGAAATGGAGAATGATACCTAATTCTTTGAGTCCTCTAGGAATTTGTTTTTAAGGAATCATGGAGATTTTCTGCAATGGGACTGCAATGGCCACTGTCCCACTTTCCCAAGATTGCACCAAAGCTGAAATAGTGGCTTGGCAGGACATGTGGTCAATCTTAAATGAACTCTGCCTAAGAAAGGCAGGGGATTCTCAGAGATTATTCTCTGGAGCAGGCTGGGGATTATTCTGTAGTAGACTATCACAAGCAGGCATGATGGAAATAGAACAGTTTACTCAAAAAAGATGGAGTGATATCCGATCCTTTCCACCTCAGTATAACTACCTCCTGATTCTTCCAGTACCTGAAGTTACTTACGAAAGGGAAATCAAACACAAAGGCAAAACAGTAGAAGATATAGTTAAACAGATCCTCTAATTCTTGAGTGTCTAATGCTGAGAAACTACACATTTCTCAGTTGAAAGAATGTTCTAGGCTTACCCAACCATATAGCTACTTTAGGATTCAAGACATTTGATCATTATTATTTCATTAATTGAAAATCTTCTTCCCTTCCTTTTAAGACAGCCGGGTGAAAGAAGTGTTGAATATATAAGCAATTAGACCCCAACACAACCAATATCCCTAACTGACATTCCTCCCTATGAAATATTGGAGCCATGGTTCAGATAAATCCGACAGTACATTAAAGCTGGCTTGGGCAGTGCAAGAACACGCCGAGGCTTTCTGCTCTAGGTTGTTTGGCTTAAGTATTTGAGGAAGCAAATGGAAGCAGCTGCACTAAGGATTTTCTGCAATTAGGTTCATGCAGATTCTGGAAGTTGCTTATTAGGACCGTCAGTTTCAATCCATCTGGTATTTTCATGTTCAAGTAGTGTTGTGCATTGCTCGGTGGGGTCAGTGGTTTTCCTTTTACCTGCATTGCACAACCATCAAGGCTTATCTGCTGGAGACATGATGCACAATTTGGCTGCCTCTTGCAAAGTACATGAATTTTTGATTTGTCTGTGTGAGACAGCACAGACACCTCCTAGGAGTTCCAGTTTGGACCAGTTCAAGACTTAAGGATGTATTTCCAAGTTGTTCAGGGCTTATTTATTTTTATATATATATTTTTTCAAGTGTTCTTTCCCCTGGAGCCTTATATAACACATAAAACCAAAGGTAAATGCTATGGAAAGCTAGTTATTTCCATTTTATTTCCTTGCCTGTCTAATATTGATTCAGAAAGCTATAGACTATATTAAGTAATATCCTTGGAAGAGGGCTTGACTCCTTCAAACTTCTGCTAAATTTGAGGGCTCTTAATATTAAAGATCATATCTGATCTCTTAGAATGTGCTAATTTTTAGTGCTATTCTCTATCTTTCTCCCCAGAGTGCTATTTCTTACTGTCAGCCTTCATTTGGATGGAGGAAAATTCAATTCAAAGACGTTCAGAAGAATTCCACATGAATATTGTACATCTTTCCCTTCCCACAACTTCCTCTCTTTTTCACCCTACTCCCTCAGTTTGCCATAAGTTTTCAATGCAGGTTTTGGAATGCACTTACTTGGAAATTTTCTATCTATCTCCCCTTCCTCCGTAACTGCTCCCTAACTGCTATGTGGGATTATGTTAAGGCATACCATATCTTCTGGATTATGCAGTTATGAGAATGTTCAACTCCCAGGCCTAATCCCTAACATTTTGTGGACTTTTTTGTATTTGCATCTGATCTCTTAAAACTCTGAGAGCAATCTACTCCCATTAGGCAAAGAGGGGTCCTGGATCAGAATTTATTGGTTTTTCCCAGCTTGTTTTATTTATGTTATCTCATTTAGACTCAGGGTCTAAATTTGCCAAAAGATGATAACCAGGAATGCCCTGTGTTTCTTATAACAGATACTGAAATGGGTTATAGCAGAGACAGGGATTGATTTAAGAAGATGAAGTGGCTGCTTATTCTCTTTCATCTTGGCAATTGTGAAGCAAGTCCTGCAAAACATACAATGCTTGGCCTGTGCATTTGGCCAAATGGTTTTCATGTTCTCCTTCCCAGTAGGGGTGGGGATGCTGGAAGGATGGGAGGGCAGGGAAAGTGACTCCTCTACTTAGCACGGTGCTACTTGGAAGGAAAAACACAAAACAAAACAAATAAGCCTATGAAACTGGTGGTGGTGTCAGAGAAAAGCTGGTGGATATTTTGCTTCTCAAAATTGTGGTTTCCCTGACACATTTCTGGTTGTTAGTATGAGATAGGCTTAGATGCTGCCTTTCGTGTTTCTGACTTAGAGAGCTGTAGAATCAGGATATAGCTACAGCTAGGTTATTGAAACAAGAAAAAGAAAGAAAAGAAAAGGGCTCATTTTAATGTAATGTTGAAGTCCTTGAAACTTGAGGCAGGAGCAGCTGAAGTTAGGAAGTGAATTCCTTCTGGTTCAAAGTGAATTCCTTTAGTTCAATTCTATGAACTAAAAACCAAACATCCAAAAACCTCCATCGTCCAGTCTACAAAGCACATCCCTTGTCTGTGCACCAAGGGACATGACTTTAATCCATACAAGATGTGGAGTATAGTGGGGAATGATAGTGTGCTCTGCATGCATTTTTCCAAAGCCCAGGGTTAGAACTTGTCCTTCCCAAGGCTAAATTCCTTCAAGTTCTAGAGCCTCTTCTCTTCCTCAATGGAAACTAGGATGGGGTAGGGAATGAGTGTGTGAATATGATGACTGTCTCTGGAATTCAAGCTCCACCAAGTGATTTCTGGTAGCCTTTTTGGTATTATTTGAAGAGCATCAAATATTAGGCTATTAAGGACCCCCACTCTTTGCAAAATCAGTTGGTGGTAGAGATTCAGGTTGAGTTTGAGTTATTTATTATCACACACACACACACACACACACACACACACACACACACTCCTACTCAGCATTAACATCCCGAGGATTTGGTAAGAGATGGGTGAAAAGCAAAAAACCCCACAGACCTCAAGAGTAAAGAACTGATGATTTCCTACCAGAATGGACAACCTGAGGAAGCTTTTCTTCTGGATTTTACTGTGGCAAGAGGTATAACAATTGACTCACACATTAAATATTTAAAAAAGATATAAGCCAATACTGACTTCTGCTTCTAGGTAGATGGAGCAGGTATACCTTTTTTTTTCCTCCTGCTAGAATCCCTGGACATTATATATAAAGTAAACATAAGAAGACTCTGATAGAACAACTAGACAGAAAAACAGCAAGGGTATAGAAGAACTCAACAACACCATCCATCAACAGGACCTAATAGACATTTATAGAACATTCCACTCAACACAGCAAAATACAAATTCATTTCAAGTATCCATGGAACACATACCAAGATGTCCATATCGTGTGGATAATACAAATCTCAATAAATATAAATGAACTAAAATTATACAATGTGTGTTCTCCAATCAAATGCAATCAAACTACAATCAACTTCAAAAAGATAATAAGAAAATACCTAAACACACTGAAGTTAAACAGCCCACTTCTAAATAATCCATAGGTCATAAGGAACTCTCAAAAGAAATAAGAAAAATTTTGAATTGAATGATAATTAATATACAATGCATCACAATTTGTGGGACACAGTTAAAGGAATGCTATAAGGAAAATTTATAACACTAAATGCATGTATCAGAAAAGAAGAAAAGCCTGAAATCAACAATCTAAATTTTCATCTTAAGAACCTAAAAATAACAGAGCAAAACAAACCAAAATCAAGCAAAAGGAAGGAAATAATAAGGATAAGAGCAGAAAATACTGAAATTAGAAATAAAAATAATATTTTTTTATAAAAAATCTAAATAAATGGAGAGACATATTATGATCAAGGATTGGATGACTCAGCAGAGTAAAAATGTCAGATCTCCCCAAGTTGGTATATAGGCTTAATGGAATTCCTATCAAAAGTACAGTTTTTTTTCCAAAATTTTATATGTATGGATAATATTATTATAAAATTTATGTGTAAAGGTAAAGGAACTTTAATACCTAAAACAATTCTGAAAAAGAATTCAGTGGGAAGAATAAGTCTAACTGATTATAAGGCTTATTACACAGCTATGGTAATCAGGACTATGTGACATTGGTGGAAGAATAGACACATCGATCAATGGAACAGAACAGTGAACCCCAAAATAGACCCACACAAATCTGCACAACTGATTTTTGACAGAGATGCAAAACTATTCAATGGAGGAAAAATATATCTTTTTCAACAAATTGTGTTAGAGTAATTGACATTCATAGGCAAAGAAAAAAAAAAGGATCTTGACCTAAGTGTCCCACCCTGTAAAAATATTAACTCAAAATAGATCACAGGCTTAAATGTAACACATAAAACTTTAAAACTTCCAGAGAAAAGCATAGTAGAAAATATTCAGGATCTAGGGCTAGGCAACTTGTAGATTTGACACCAAAAGCATTATCCATAAAAGGGAAAACTCATATACTGGACTTTATCAAAATTAACAACTTTTGTTCTGTAGGAGATCCTATTAAGAGGATGAGAAGAGAAGCTATACAGTGTGGGAGAAAATCTTTGCAAACCACATAGCCAACAAAGAACTAGTATCTAGAATATATAAAGAACTCTCACAACTCAACAATAAAAAAAAAAGTCAACTCAAAAAGCGAAAAATTTTAAAGTGGGCAAAAAATGTGAAGAGACATTTCATGGAAGAGGATAGACAGATGTCAATTAAGCACATGAAAAGATGTTCATCATTAGCCAGTAGGAAAATGCAAATTACAACCACAGGGGATATCATTTCACGCCTATCAGAGTGACTGAAATAAATAGATAACAACAAAACCAAATTTTGATAAGGATGCAGAGAAACTGGATCACTCTTTCTGCTGGTGGGAATGTAAAATAGTACAGCCAATCTGGAAAAGTTAGGCTGTTTCCTAAAAAAACTAAACACGTAAATACCATACAACCCTGAAGTTGCATTCCCGGGCATTTATCATAGAGAAAAATTATCACTCAAAAACCTGTACAGAAATGTTTACAGCAGCTTCATTCATAATAGCCCCAAACTGAAAGCTATCCAGATGTTCTTCCATGGGTGAATGATTCAACAAACTGGGATACAGTTAGGTACAAGGCATGGAATACTACACGGCGATAAAAAAAGGGATGAACTATTGATAGGTGCAACAACCTGAAAGAATCTTCAGAGAATTAGGCTAGTGAAAACAATCAGTCCCCAAAGGTTATGTACTACGTGATGTCATTTATCTAAGTTTATTTGAAATGACAAAATTATTGAAATGGAGAAGAGATTAACGGTTGTCTGGGGTTAAGGAGGGGACAGAGGGAAGTGAGTGTGGCTAAAAGGGCATTGTGAGAGATTCTGGTGGTGATGAAATGTCAGCATCCTGGCTGGGATATTATACTGTAGTTTTGCAAGATGTTACCATTGGGGGAGACTGAGTAACAGATACATGGAATCTCTCTGTATTATTTCTTACAACGGTATGTAAATCCACAACAATCTCTGAAAAGTTTAATTAAATTATAAAAAAACTAAGTGAATACAGTACATAATAATACTTCAGACAACAAAGTAAAATGCATCCTACCCAAGAATGACACATCACTATTAAGTAGTGCCCAAAGAAGACTTGAGACAGTCAGAAGCTTCAATTTACAGGGTTTAGTTTCCATGACTCATGTAAATATTATTGAAACACTCTTTCCTTTTCTAGTTTACATGGTGAGGTTGTCTTTCATCCTCATGTTTTATGGAGCTGACACTTAGAGCAAAAGTGAAAAGATAACTGACTTACCTTATCTCCATGTATATCTCTTGCCCTAGGTCCTGGTTTCTGGTGCCTGGTATGACCGTATCAAGAATCTCCATTTCTGCAAAGCATCATCCCAGCCCTTTTGCCTTAGAAGACCTACATTACCATTCTTTCCCTCTGTTCCCACTTTTGCCCCAAACTAACCTGCCTATCCAAGCTACTAAGCAAATTCATCTTAGCCATATACAAAATCAGGTATGAATTACCAGCAAATTTTAACCCTCCTTCCTGATGTCTTCTATATCAAAAGAAGCAAAACTAATTTAAATTATTCTCCTATTGGTAAAATGCTTGGGGAAGAACCAGCCGTTCATATGGGGGTGGTGGTTATAAAGGAGCTGGGAAGGGACACACAGCCTCTGTTTGAATTCTCCCACCTGGATTTTAGTGAAGGGGAATGAGGCAGGGCTAGAAAAATACCAAAGTGTATGCTTGTGCTGCCCTTTCTTCTGTCTCCAACTCTCCCCCACTTCCCTGCAGTCCTTCTCTAATTTGTGAGTAAATATTTTAATGAGACCATTAACTATGTTACATAATTGTGTGTGTAAATGTCCTTTTTAACAAAATCAGTTAATCAAATTTTAGCTGCAAATCCCTATCTCCTTATTTTTCATGGATGGAATGTTCTCACTTGCATGGCTTGTTGTTACATGGTGTTTTCCAGCAGCGTGCCTCTGCATTAGCCATTAGCTCTCTGATGAGCCAGAGGGGATAGGAGAGGGAAGCTTGGCAACATGCTGCAAAATAACACTGGCCACAAAGGTCTTGACTCATGAATTGGAAGGCATCACACACTATGTCTATCTAGTCCCTTTCATCCAACTACAGTCTTCTTAGTCTGTGCTTTCTTCCCCTCTTCTTCCTCTTTTCTCAACCTCTGGCAGCCAGAGTTCCGCCCTCAGTAACTGAGCTCACATTGTTCTCTCATAATCAAAACCAAAAGACCTGGCCCAGTTTCACCCTTGTTAGCCAATCTGCAGCTTTTGGCCCTGACCACCCACCTCCTAACTTATGACATTCTCCATCCCCAATCTCAGCAATGCTGCCCTCCCCTGGTTCTCCTAAATATAGGGCTGCAAACGGTACAGCTGGAATGTGCCTTTGGATAGGTCATTGGCATTTCAAACTTAACATGTCCATAAATGAGCTGCTGATAATATCACAAACTTGCTCCTTGTCCCCTCTATATCCCCCCTCCTCACATCTGGTACATAAAAACTCTTGCTTGTTTTTCCTCAGTATATATCGAGAATTGGAGCACTTCTTAGCACCCCCATCATCACCACCCTCATGCATGCCTTCACCTCTCGCCTGATTTATTGCAATAGTCATCATAGTCGCCGGAATTACAATAGTAATTGTAAGGCAGGGCAAACCCCTCTGCTCAAACCCCTCCATCAGCTTCCTGTCTTGTTTGGAGTAAAAGAAAGTCCTTCCGATGGCTTGTACCATTGGCTCCTCCCGTCTTTATTCCATCATCCTTCACTCTGATCCATCCACACCACACTGGCCTCTTTGCTCTTCTAGAACATGCCAAGGTGACTCCTGCTCCAGTGTCTCCTACCTGCCGATGGCTCCCTCTATCTGAAATGCTCTATCACAGAGAGTGCCATGGCTGACTTCACCCTGCCAGGCTTCAGCGGTTACCTGAGGTCTTCCCCTGACACCTGTATAGAAGCTGAGAACCCTCATCCCTGACACTTCACCTCTCCCATTCCTGGTTTATTTTTCATCTGTAGCACTTTGCACTATTTCACATAGGACATATTTGACTCAACAATCTTGTGCAGTGTCTTTTCCCTCCATTACGCTGTAAGTTCCATGGGCAGATGTTTTTGTTTTTGTTTCTTCATTGCTCTATTTTCAGCACCTAGACCAGTGCCTGGCACCTAGGAGACTTGCAGTAAATATTTTTGTACGAACTGAATGAACGATGATTTTCTCCATCCTTGTGTCTTTCCATTTCTGTCTCTCTGTCCCTTTGTTGTATCCTTTCTGTTCATGACTTTGCTTCATAAATGTAGGTATGTCCCAAGAGTTTCTCCTTGGTGGTCTCATCTGTTCTTTATTACTTTCCTTCCCCTGTTCCTTTCTTCTTCCGTCTCCCTTCCCTTCGCCATTGACCCCTGCCTCCAATGCACAATCACCCCCTCTCCCCTCTTGCTCTTATCACAGCCCTCTGCCTGTGGTTAGGGGTGTTACACACTCCAGATCCTGCAGGGCAAGCAGAGCAAGGGAACAGATTGCATTCACATGAGACAATTTCAGTATTTATCATAAAGACCTTTCATTTCTACCTTGGGCTATAGGAATAAGTGTATGTGTTCTCTTTCCTTTTGTCTGGTAACCTTCTTAGAGGCAAGAACCATACATTATTTTTGCTTGTATTTACCCACTCTTCCTTCCATTTATCATCCATGCATGCATTCACCAACAGATATTTGTGGAGTACCCACCATATGCCAGGGCCCATGCTATGGCCCTGGGAATGTGAAGCCTTGGTGAAAACACAGATGGCATTAATTGCAGCCAGAACAACTTGCAGGTTTCAAGTTATGAAAATCAGGCATGCAGCTAAGAAGAGACCAATGAGGAGACTGCTATTGTAGTACAGGCAGGAACTTAGGTAGCATCTAAAGGAAGGTGCTATGGATGGAAATAAGTAGGCAGATGTGGGAGATAGCCAATGAAAGGCTTACACAGAATAGCCTTTCAATAGCATTTACTAAATAGATGAAGCAACTTCGTTTGTCACAGAAGAAAGGAGTGGCTTATAAGTTTGCAGGATTTGGAATTGTACAGATTTGAGTTTGAATCCCTGTAACTCTTCTGTTTACTAGCTGCATGGCTTTAGGCAAATTACTTAACCTCTCCTAGCCTCATTTTCCTTAGCTGTAAATTGGAGATCTGGGCAAAATTCACCTCATAGGGCTTTTTCCAAAGAGTGAATGAGACAACACATGAAAAGAGATTAGTACGAGGTGGGCACAAACTAAGTGATCAATGTTACTATTAAGTATTGTTATTGTTACTAAGTGATCAATACGTTACTATTTACATTATAATTAATGTTAAATGTTATTATTTAAGGAGTGACAAATGAATATTTCCAAAAGGTTGAAATATCACTCTATTAAGATACAGAAATGAAAAAAAAAACCCCTTGTATTTCAATTAAATCACATCCACTGTTTCTTGGTACATGTGGATATAAGGAGAAAATGCCTACAGTCCTCAGAAAATGGATCAAGTATAATAACTGGTGAGCTTTTCTGCTGGGACAGAAGAAATCACTGCAGAACACAGCAAATAGAAACTCTGAACTAACTCTCCCCTGCCGCCAACCCCTCCCCCCACCACTGGGACCCTGTTGCTTTAAACATTGGGCAATTAAAGGTCATTTGTAGTTGCCTTTTAATTGCTGTCAGATAGCAGTAGATAACTATTTCCTCTGCCAGAAATTTTGATCTTTTTTATTGTTTGTTATTTTAAAGGAAGGGAACAAAGCAAAAGGCCTTCAGTGGAGAAATTCTGTTTGCCCATGGAATATGCTGCCTGCTCAAGTACAGGGAACATGCATTAAATATGGATGATTTTCAAGGCACCTTTGAGGTCTCAACAGATAATATCTACTTTAGTAACCTTAAGTTCTATACCAGTTCTTAGTTAAGGGGCTACTTTGAGATACAGAGTGGAAAGGGTAATTTTCCTTTCATTATGCAATATATTAAAGCCAAACAGCTGTTTACTAACATGGCCCATAGTTATCTAATGTTCCAGACATAATGTGAATTTTATTTTTTATTTTCTTATTTACAAAGGGATATATCATTTAATGGGGCAAGGTAGACTTTACACACAATCCTTCATTGCTTGTAGACTAATATTAACTTAAAATAATTCAAGCAGATGGTATTCTAACCCACGCTAGCTTGATTTTCTCTGTTGTTGTTCAGTTTACTTACATACTGTGTTGTATGTATAGATTCATGTTAATGTTTGTCTGGGATATCAAAAGCCCAGAGATTATTCATAGATGCTTTTCATGGATGCCTTTGATAGCGGTTGTGACATTTAGATGATAAATCTTTGAGAATGTGGACTCATATTGAGAACTTTTACATATTTTATGTACCCCTCCCTCCTTTCCCCAGGGTCAAGTGCAGAGCTGACGACATAATAGGTACTCAACAAACCCTCTTTGATTGGCTGAGTGTCTATGAGAACAACTTTACTATAGGATATCACGGTGAGAAGTTTGACATGTGTACAAAATAACGGGCTGAAGAAAGAAATGTCAAATCTCCCAATCATATACCTATTGCCTTCTTTTGATGTTAATTAGAACAAATCTATCAGATTTTCTATGTATCAATCTTCCCATTTGTAAGATGAGTTATTGGAAAGTGGCCCCAATATTAAGAGAACTTGGAATATTCTGTGGTATCTCAGAAAGCTCATTTCCTTAACAATGGTCAAGACATTGGGTTACTCACTCTCAATATTTTACTGATCAGTAACAAAATCTACCAAAAGAAAAAGTCCAGGGCTTCCCTGGTGGCGCAGTGGTTGAGAATCTGCCTGCCAATGCAGGGGACACGGGTTCGAGCCCTGGTCTGGGAAGATCCCACATGCCGCGGAGCAACTGGGCCCGTGAGCCACAACTACTGAGCCTGCGCGTCTGGAGCCTGTGCTCCACAACAGGAGAGACCGCGATAGTGAGAGGCCCGCACACCGCGATGAAGAGTGGCCCCTGCTTGCCGCAACTAGAGAAAGCCCTCGCACAGAAACGAAGACCCAACACAGTCAAAAATTAAAAAAAAAATAAATAAAAAGTAAATAAATAAATGAACCCTCCTCAAATTACCTTAAAAAAAAAAAAAAGAAGTCCATATATTGTTAAGAATGGAAGTGCTCACATCAACCCAATTCAACTTTAAAGGAAAACATTTTAAATCCCAGTATTTCAAAATCCTGTTCCATTTCTCTTGTGACAGCTACTTTTAAAAAAACCCTTTCCTTTGAAGGAAAAATGGTAAACTGGACATATAGTGATTCTTACAGAATGGTCTACATGGCACAGGTTCGAAATTCACTCATTAGTTCAATGTATATGAGGCATCCACTCTATGCCAGGTAGACTGCTCTGCTTCTGAGACATTCATTCTCTCTTGGGGGAGATACCAGCATGAACCCCTCAGAGGTTTTACTGTAGCAATGCTGTAGGGCCTGAGAGAACAAAGAACATTGGGTCCCCAAGGGGACAGCAATCTGTTCTGCTTTGGCTTGTCAGGGAAAGGTCAGAGGTAGGTTGGCAAAGTGGCACTTTCTAGACAGAAGGAACATCACAACCAAGGCTTGGAGGAATGCGGGCACAGAGTAGCCGACGGACGTTAAGGAATTTGGGCTTTATGCTAAAGGCAGTGAGGTTTGATTTATTTTATTGTGGTCAAATATACATAACATAAAATTTACCATTTTAACCATTTTTAAGTATTAGTTTGATGATATTAAATACATTACATTTTTGTGCAATCATCACCACCATCCATCTCCAAAACTTTTTTCATCATGCAAAACTGAGACTCTGTACCCATTAAACAATAACTCTCCATTCCCCCTTTCCCCAGCCCCTGACAACCACCATTTTATTTTCTTGTCTCCGTGATTTCGACTACTCTAGTTTCCTCGTATACATGGAATCATACACTATTTGTCCTTTTGTGACTGGCTTATTTCACTTAGCACAATGTCTTCAAGATCCATCCATGTTGTAGCATGTGTCATAATTTCCTTTCTTTTAAAGGGTGACTAATATCCCATTGTGTGCACATACTCCATTTTGTTTATCCACTCTTCTGCTGATGGACACTTGGGTGGCTTTCATCTTTTGGCCATTGTGAATAACGCTGCAATGAACACGGGAGTACAGATATCTCTTCGAGATAGTGATTTCGTTTCCTTTGGATAGATAATCAGGAGTGGAATTGCTGGATGATATGGCAATTCTGTGTTTAATTTTTTGAGGAACTGCCATCCTGTTTTCCACAGCAGCTGCACCCTTTTACATGCCCAAATGAGGTTTGATTTTTAAAGGATTTTAAGCTAGTGAGGGCTTGATAGGTTTGGTTGAGAGAGCTCCCTGCCTCCCTGCTGTGTGGAGAATGGATGAGAGGAAGCAAGGTTGGAGTTAGGCTGTCCTGTAAACAGCTTAGAGATGAGGAAGAGATGAACTAAGGCTGACCCTGTTGGGGTGATGACGGATAAGTTGTAGAGCTTTTTAGAGACGGTCAATCAAGTGCTTAATGAAGTTCTGGCATGATGGCATCACTGATAATCAGTCTCTGCCATGGGGGAAAATTAAGGAAAGGATAAATCCTCAGTTATTCAATGAATTACCTGGGAAGGGGTGGAGAATGGAATAGCACAAGAAGTGAGAGGAAGGAAGAGAGGAGATAAGAAAAGGATGAAAGAGTGGGATGGGAGAATACAAGGAAAAAGGTAAAGAGACTTGAAGAAAATGACCCTCTGAATACGTTTATGAGAAGATGCTCATACGGGTTTATATGCAACTGAGAAAAAATTTTAAATTATTAAGATGTACTTGAGAAGTGGTGGGCAAAGCAACAGACAAAATAAGGTACAAATGTTTTTTTCAAATATGAATGAGACAATTCTAGTTCAATCACTTTTATCACTGTGGCTTCACTGGATTGCCTACATAACCAGCAAAACGATCACACCAGTTTTGTGTATGAATATGAAGCACACTTTGGTTTTAGAGATTAGAGATAGGAATTCACATTCCAAAAGAATTCACAAATAGCCCATCAGGAAAGTAAGAAAATCACTATAAGCAGTTGGGGGCAATGAACTTCTTACAGTTCAGCTGAAGAGTAGAAATAAGGTCCAGCAGCCGTCCATGCTCAGGGAAACACAGGACCGTGAGCTTAGGTTTTAAGAGAGATTAGAATGAAGACTATCTTCCTGAAGATATTGAAGACTAAGAGCTAAAGAGCACCAAATGAATTCAAAACTGTTTACAGTGCAGACGCTGCTCAAAACCTCATTCAGTCATATTTTAGAATGGATATGCTATGCAAACAAGTATAATTTCTGTGCAAGACAATTCTGCATTTATTGAATGTGTCTGGATGAAATTTTTGAAATACACTGAATAAAATATATTGAATAGATTTTAATGTGAGTGAAAGGGGCTGGATTGAAGGACCTAGATGCATTTGTTTGCTCCACTGGGGAAGCCTCATTGCCAAGCAAGTTTCTCTAACCTAGACCTTGGGAGATAAACTGCCTCAGAGAAGGAGGAATCAAGTGGTTTTCTAGCTGTGATGAGGTTTAAGTTTTCTTTAGCCTGTCCCCCTACAGACATTTAAATAGTATTGATTTTCTTACAATAGTCACCAGGGAGCAAATAATGACTAATTTCGTGAAAACTTCAAACCACCTGCCCAACTAATGCTGTAGTTTTATGTGACCTTCTCATTTTCAGTTTGGGAGGTCATCTTTTGGAGGTGAAACATCTTGGGCTCTAAGATTCTTTCCTTTAGATTGAAATTTATCCTTACTCCCAAGTAGCCTTTTTTAATTAATTCCCTTGGGCAAATTGTGTCAATTTTTGCTTTTCAGTTTCCACATGATGACAAACCTATTTACCTGACAGGATTCAGGTGGGAAAGGGATGACCATTCTCAGCCCAGAGCCTTGAACTGGGCTAATTCATAACCTGCCCACCTATTCCTACATCCTTCCCTTCCTCCTCTTCCACTTTATTCCATGGAATATGCTTTTTCTTACATTAATGTGTGTATGTGTGTATGAATAATTCCCAAGTTACTGTGTGCATGTTCCCTCCCTGAGTAGATGGAACACAGATAATAATCTCTGGATTGACAGGGAAGGTGCTTTCATTTCTTTAAAAATACTTCTTTTCCAAAATCATCAGACAGGTTTGACTCCATGGTGAATATCCACTAGTGTGTTTGGCTGAATGAAGTCCAAAAAAGTAAACATAATTAAATTTTCCAGTGTAGACAAGGTCATTTTCCAGAGAATAGTCCTATTAGAATAATTGGCACATGTCATGCGATAAAGGATTAAAATGATTTCTGCTTGTGATAATTTTGCAAGTCTTAAAATCCAACTTTCCAAGTATAGACTCCCACTCCCCCATATATTTGAATGATAGGATTGCTTCCAATTTAGGCAAAATTGACCTACTCTAATATATGGTAATTAGGCAAGACAAAAGGCTCATCTTACCCACATCTTCATATCAAATGGACTTCAGCCTAAGAAATGGTGAATAATTTATTTAAAGTCAAGTGTTTTCATAGTTTTTGTTTTTTGATAATATGTCAGGAGTGATTTTCACCTTGACATGCCAGAGAATTTTATTCGAAGAATCATCAAATGTGATTTTTCAGATAACCAATAAAGGTTTATAAGATATTAATCATGTCATAAAACAACTCTGTACTCCTCCCAGGCATATGAATCTTGGTACCAAATATTTACAGAAATGAGTGTTTCTTCTAAATAATGGCATGTCCTATATAAATATATATATAGCCACACTTCCCCTCCAAGTCTATGATATACTCATGTAGATTAATTTTTTTAAGTAAGAAAAATGGATGGAAGAGAGTTATTTTGCTAAAATGATAGAGCTCATGAGGAGGTTATTTCACTGAAATTGTTAGCTTTGCCCCTAAAATCTTGCCATTTTGCTGACTTTCCCCACATTTTGTTTTTAAGGGCAAGCCACAGAAAACACATTAATGCAAATCATTCTCAAATAGTTCATGGGCTATTTTATGACAAAATTTCTTTTGAATATTGAAAATTCCAAGCACTACCAAAAAATTGGTAGAAAGTTTTGGTCTCTCATGCTTAGGTGATAATCTTTAACTACAATTGTTATTTTTACTTGACTGGCTTATATAAAACTCAAAATTTAATGAAATTGAGGGCACTTCTAATATATACTATATACTCACTGAACTATGTATTTGGGGGGCTGTCATTGAAATGATTAAATAATGTGAATTAACAAATGAGTAACTAAACAAAAAATACAATATGATAGGATGCTATCAACACAATAAATCCTAGACTGAGAAGACACTGGAAAATGTGTCTAATTTTTAAATTATCAGTGGAGAGGATTCTTATTACACTATAAAATATACCTATACTGTTCTAATAATTAAAATTCTGAAATCCTAGGGCTGTCCATCACTCTGGATAAAGAATATGATCTAGACTCTTTGTAAGAAAGGAACTTTGTAGAACTGAGGTGTCATTCTTACTAGGTTGAATTATTATTATCCTTTAATAGTCACATTCTGCAGATTGTGGGTTATGTGAAGGGGGTTTCTGGTGAAAAAGCTGGTTTGAAAATAAGTTACACATCACTGAGATGTTATGGAGTTCCTAGAAGGCATTTTACACAACTGGGTGTTTGGGGTGCATCTGAAATGTATTCCCTGATGATTAAATAAAGATTTGACAGAAGATTTTTCCCAGAGCTTTGCTTGGAAGTTAAGTCAGTTACCATCCCCATTCCTTACTCTCAATTTTGCCACTTGCAGGAGGGGAGGGGTTTAGATGCATCATCTCTGTGTCTTTGCTGGGGATTTTGACCCCAAACCTCTTTTCTCTCTATTATATAGCTTTTCCAAGCCTTGAAGGAGAAGAATTGAAAGATTAGGAATTAAATGCAATCTTTTCTTTAAAATCTACTTTAATTTGCTAGTTCAAATTAATATTACCTATTTCTAAAATATATCTGTTTAGTTTCTTTATACTGTACCCCCATAGAAATAAATCTCTATGTTGAGGCAGTGGAAAAAAAATTGGAAACATGTAAAAATATAGGAATACTAATAACACCTGTCACTTAAGGAGCAATTAATCTCTTTGTTTCAATTTCTTAATTATAAAACGAGGCTATTAGTAACTATGTGATGATTAAATGAGAAAATACATGTAAGTGCATAATACATGGCCAAGGAAATCAATAAAGTTTCAATACATCTAGACACCAGGCACCAGGCTAAACATTCTTCACAAATCATCATATTTTCTTCTGAATCCAAGTCTACGGGGCAAGTATTTTTCTTTCAGATGAGAAAACTGAGGCACTGGGAAGTTACATAACCCGACCAGGTCACACTGAGAATGAATTACTCTCCTAGAATCTGAAGCAAAGTTTGTCTGAGTCTAGACCCACATTTTTCAACTATTACCTAGTTTAGTCATTTATTTTGGTTGCTGTATGATCCTTTCAGAATGAGGACTTTATTGTATTGATAGGCAATATAATAAGAAAATACTCCTATCAAATGCTTTTAAAAACAAATAAATCAAGTTGAGTTACCAAAAAGGATGTTTCATTACAGTAGAATGTAACAGGTTTATTTCCACTTTGGGGATTTCTGTCTCCGCACAAACTATTTATTGGAATTTGCTTATTTTATTAATAGTACTCTGATTTTCATTGTTACATAAAATTACTCATGCATTGAAAAATTGTTAAACAGAAATAGAATCCTAAAAAGATCATAAATAAGAGTTTGTGGTATCCAGATTGGAAGGGAAGCAGTAAAACTGTCATTATATGCAGATGACATGATACTATATATAGAAAAGACTCCACACAAAACGTACTAGAACTGATAAATGAATTCAGCAAGGTAGCAGGATACAAGATTAATATAGAGAAATCTGCTGCATTTCTTTGCACTAACAATGAAATAAGAGAAAGGGAAAGTAAAAAAAATAATTCTTTTAAAAATCACATCCAAAAAATGAAATACCTAGGAATAAACCTGACCAAGGAGGTGAAAGACTTATACGCTGATAACTATAAAACATTGATAAAGGAAACTGAAGATGACTTAAAGAAATGGAAAGATAACCCATGCCCTTGGATTGGAAGAATTAATATTGTAAAAATGGCCATACTACCCAAAGTAATCTACAGAGTTAATGCAATCTTTATCAAATTACCTATGACATTTTTTCACAGCACTAGAACAAATAATCCTAAAATTTATATGGAACCATAAAAGACCCAGAATTTCCAAAGCAATCCTAAGGAAAAAGAACTAAGCTGGAGGCATAACCCTCCCAGATTTCAGACAATACTACAAAGCTACAAAAGTAATACTACAAAGTAATCAAAACAGCGTGGTATTGGCACAAAAACAGACATATGGATCAATGGAACAGAATAGAGAGCTCAGAAATAAACCCACACACCTGCAGTTAATTAATCTTCGACAAAGGAGGCAAGAATATACCATGGAGAAAGGATAGTCTCTTCAGCAAGTGGTGTTGGGAAAGTTGTACAGCCCCATGTAAATCAATGAAGTTAGAACACTCCTTCACATCATACACAAAAATAAACTCAAAATGGCTTAAAGACTTAAATATAAGACATGACACCATAAAATTCCTAGAAGAGAACACAGGCAAAACAGCCTCTGACATAAATTGTAGCAATGTTTTCTTAGGTCAGTCTCTCATGGCAATAGAAATAAAAGCAAAAATAGACAAATGGGACCTAATCAAACTTACGAACTTTTGCAAAGCAAAGGAAACAATAAACAAAATGAAAAGACAGCCTACAGAATGGGAGAAAATACAGAATGAGAGAAAATATTTCCAAAGGATGCGACTGACAAGGGATTAATTTCCAAAATACATAAACAGCTCATACAACTCAATTAAAAAAAAAACCCAAAACAACCCAATCAAAAAATGGGCAGAAAACTTAAATAGACATTTCTCCAAAGAAGACATACAGATGGCCAACAGGCACATGAAAAGATACTCAGTGTTGCTAATTATTAGAGAAATGCAAATCAAAACTAAAATGAGGTATCACCTCATATCGGTCAGAATGGCCATCATTAAAAAGTCTAAAAAGGGCTTCCCTGGTGGCGCAGTGGTTGAGAATCTGCCTGCTAATGCAGGGGACACGGGTTCGAGCCCTGGTCTGGGAAGATCCCACATGCCGCGGAGCAACTGGGCCCGTAAGCCACAACTACTGAGCCTGCGCGTCTGGAGCCTGTGCCCCGCAACGGGAGGGGCCGCGATGAAAGGCCCGCGCACCGCGATGAAGAGTGGCCCCCACTTGCCGCAACTAGAGAAAGCCCTCACACGAAAACTAACACAGCCATAAATAAATAAATAAATAAATAAATAAATAAATAAATAAATAAATAAATTACTAAAAAAAACACTAATCTTAAAAAAAAAAAGTCTAAAAAACAAAAAAATGCTGGAGAGGGTATGGAGAAAAGGGAACCCTCCTACACTGTTAGTGGGAATGTAAATTGGTGCAGCCACTATGGAAAACAGTATGGATATTCTTCAAAAAACTAAAAATAGAGTTGCTATATGATCCAGCAACCCCGTACCTGGGCATATATCCAGGAAAAACTCTAATTTGAAAAGATACATGCACCCCAATGTTCATAGTTGCACTATGTTCAGCAGCCAAGTCATGGAAGCAACCTAAGTGTCCACTGGCAGATGAATGGATAAAGAAGATGTGCTATATATATATATATATATATATATATATATATATATATATATACACACACACACACACACAATGAAATACTAGTAAGCCATAAAAATGAATGAAATAATGCCATTTTCAGCAACATAGATGAACCTAGAGATTAGTGAAAAGTCAGAAAGAAAAAGACAAAGAATATCATATATCATTTATATGTGGAATATAAAATATGATACAAATGAACTTATTTATGAAACAGAAATAGACTCACAGACATAGAAAACAAACTTACAGTTACCAAAGGGGAAAGGGAGGGGGGAGGGATAAATTAGGAGTTTGGGATTAGCAGATGCAAACTACTATATATAAAATAGATAAACAACAAGGTCCTACTTTATAACACAGGGAACTATATTCAGTATCCTGTAATAAACCATAATAGAAAAGAATATGAAAAAGAATATATATATATGTGTGTGTGTGTGTGTGTGTGTGTGTATATCTGAATCACTTTGCCGTACACCAGAAATGAACACAACATTGTAAATCAACTATACGTCAATGAAAAAAATTTTAAAAATTTTGCAATCTTTGTATTACAAATACAACTTAATTTCAATTTCTCATTCTTATGTTGGACTATTTGCTAAAAATATACTTTTGTATAATTTAAAGGGTTATGCATAAAGACCATCATTACTAATTCATTTGGTATTCATTATAAGACCTTTAATCATGATGTATTAATTTGGTATAAATGTGGATATAATACATAATTTCTAAATGATTCCATTATAATTTACTAGTTAAAGAGTCTATTGTTATTTCAATATCTTCTCAAATATGTATCAAAGTATAATGTTTTGTTTCTTTATGAAACAGCCAACGTTAAGGGAAGAACCAAAGCATTTTCATTTCTTCAGAGGATAGTAGCATAAAATCCAATAGAAGGATGGGATCATAGAAATCATGAAAAAAACAGTCAAAAACTACCCACAGATAGTAACCCAAACAGACGTACTCTGCTGTGTTTGATTTGAAATTTCTGGGGGATAACGTACAAACCTTCAGAGCCAATCCAATCCATGGGAGATCAAACCAGTCAGGCTGAAGTTTGGGTTTTTAAAAGCTGAGACATCAGAGAGGAAGTTTTGACTATAAATAACCACTGAGCTTTTATGAGGCTCTGATTTCTGACATGGTCACTTGGCCCTTCTAAAATTTAGATTTTACATCTGTGCTATGCGTGAGACACTGACAACCTATGCATAATAATGATAAAGAAACTAAAAATTCAAACCAGGAAGAGGTGTCTTGAGTGGACAAAATAAGACATTGCAGCACCCCACATGTGGCCCTCTGAGAGCCATTCCAGAAATCACAGGAGAAATCATCTCTACTTCTGAAATAGTACCACCATGATGGCTCTAACTGTAAAATGCTTACACATTCTCTAGCCAAATGAAGAACATCCTGGACATATACCATGGAAAGGGAAATTTCATTTTATATTGGGAGGAATAGGAGAGGATGGGGCAGAAAAGCATAGTCAATCTAGTTATCAACTTGTTGCCTTGAGTTCTTTGTAATAATTCCTCTCTGCTCCCTTTTTCCAATATAACTCACCTTCACCTGACTAATTCTTCCCCATCATTGTTCAATCCTTTTGTTTTTTAACCTCCTGGCAACTCCTTCCTAAATTAATGTACTAACTCCAGGACAACAAACCTGGGGGTATTTACCTAGATTATTAAAAAAAATACAATAGTATAAAGAGAGTAAACAATAAATAAAATAGTATTGTGATGGTGTGAAATGTGTAAGTTATTTTTGTACAGAAGACAGAAAATACAATTTATTATGAAAGACTTAAGTTCTGATGTTTAGTGGCTGTGGTCTCTAAATCACAAATAACTAAATTATTGTATTAAAAGATCATTTTAGGGGCCAGTACTAAGCTTTTCTGTATATGTATGTCCGTGTTTATTTGTGTTTAATTAATCAGTGGGAAAATGACAAGGCCAGGGTTCTTTGCTTCTGTGTTCATAGTTACTGTTCTTTGTTTTTCTTATTGCTTTGTCTAGTCCAAATTTAGTTACAAGAGGATTAGGACCCTCAATTCCCCACTACCAGCTCTTAGAATCTCTCTGACCTTTCCAGGAGAATAAAGAGGATAATCCCACAGAAGCTAGAAGGTTTCTTCAATTTCCAGATGCTGTTATTCTACATTTCTATGATTCAAATTTTATTCCATGCTCTAATGGATGCAATTAACTCATTTTAAAATGGTGTCTTTCTTCACATGACTGCCAAGTATAGAATCTAAAATTTTCTGATCATAAACACTGATGATGATGTGGGTGATTTCACTTACTCTCCTGTATTTCTCTACATTGGAATCTTCAGACTTTTTTACTTGGCACGAATAAGCTTCCTATTCATCTTGATTATACTGATGTTCTGAAATTTGGCTTTGTACTTTTATGCCTCTTTTGGAGATGGACAGGACCGAGACCGTTAAGTTCAGTGACAATTACCGCATCACTCCTGGGAGTATTCTGGGAAGAGGTGCTAGAGAAACACAAAGCCCTCTGCAAAGACGGTCACATTCATCCTCATAACATCTCAAGGTGGATGCACTGTGAACATTGTTAATACAAAGCTGCCAGTGCCACACATACAACAGAGATGATTTTCTCTCACTACAAGAGGGACGACAATTTTTCTTCTCATTTCTTAAGGGGAATTATCCATTGGATTGCTTTGTGAATGCCAGCCTACGTGTGTGTATCTGATCGCTCACAAATGTGACCTAAAGACTCGTTTGGTAGAAAAGCAATATCCCAAGCTTAAAAGTCTATACGTATGCAGGTGCTTCTCAGTTCAAGCCAAATTGGAAGAGGTTAACATGGTATACTGAAATAAGAATGTGTAGAACTGTTTATAGGGAATAGCATCTGCTGAATGAGGAAATGAATACATGTTACCTGTGTACATTCATGCCTTATAAATGCAGGTCCTTGGTGTTACTCATCATTGCTTTTAACATTTTAATAAAGATTATGCTGTAACAGCATGAATTTTATCTTGGCAATAAGGTTCAGAAATGGCAGTCAATGTAATTAAACCTATTATCAATGACTGAATAAGAAGTTGACTCTTAGTGAGGCCAGTCCCCTTAGCAGAGACGTAAAAATTATTACTCGAATGCCCCAGTGAAATGTCATAGTGTCCCTAGAGGGCAATTCCTGGTAGCATCAGAAAGTACATAAAGAGATCTAAAGTACAGGCTGCCCATAAAGCATCATCAAGCAACTATCTAAAAAGAAAAATTCAACAAAAGGGATCATATTTCCATTGGAAAATACCCTCTTCCTCATAACTGATTTGGAATTCATGATTTAAAAATAAAACCCATATCCAGAAAAGCAGATATACTGCCTGCCTAATTATTAGGTGTACTACTTAAGAATGGCATTGTATGATTTATGACAATATTTTATTTGGTATGTTTAATTTTTAGATTCTCACCTGTTGGAAGTTGACTTAATTTTTGATCATTAAGATGTACAAACGTGGTTAGTTGCATATAGACAGAATGGCTTGTATTCCTGACCCACCCAGAGGTCACAAATATATCAGCTGAAAGCTATCTTGATAGGAATACAATTTTACAACTTGTAGAGTTCAAGACAAACATTTTTTTAAAATAGAATACTTTGAATCACTTAATTTGCTGTATTTTTGTAGTCTTCCTTTCATTCTTTTGTTGGGCAAACACAAGTCCAGAGACTAGCCTAGTAGGTGGAATGTATAAAAAATGAAATTGATATTAGGAAGATTTGACTTCTGTTTGCATTTCACTATCAAAGTAAGGTGAAGCAAGACCAAAGACACAGACAGCAATCTTAAAACTGTCTTAACTGGTTGATTTTATTTACAGGCAAATAAATATGACTTCATACCTTGAGGATAATAACTGGCTGATATAAAACTTTACTCACTCTTAGGTATGGGCATTCCTCTATTTATAGACTGAATGTATATACATACATAGACACTGAACTCTCTGGTACTGGGAACTGGGTTTTACATATCCTATCTTATTAAACCTTCAAAGAACTTTCTGAGAGATTATTACTATTGTCTCCATTTTATGGATGAGGAAATAGATGCTTGGAGAAGTTGTCCCCTGTTATTTTAGGCAGTAAGAAACAGAGCTGGCTTTGATCCCAAGTTTGACTCTAAAGTTTATGCTCATTTCTACTCTACCAGTGTTGACCAAACTGTTTACTAAACTGTTTATCTGGATTGTATCTGTGGGATTTTAAGATCGCTATCTTAATCTGTGGATACAAAATCCATGGATAGGAGGGCCCATTATAGGACTTAAGCATCTGAGGATTTTGGTATCCATGGCGGGTCATGTAGCCAAATCCTCCATGGATACCGAGGGATGACTGTATGTTGAAATCATAACCCCCAGTATTATGGAATTAGGAGGAAAGGCCTTTGGGAGACGCTTGGGCATCTGCCCATAAAGCGTGGAGCCTTCATGAATGGAATTAGTGTTCTTACAAAAGAGACCGCAGAGAGCTCCCTCACCCGTTCTCAGACATAAGGACATGAGGACAAATTGCCAGCTGTGAACAAGGAAGAGGGCCCTTACCAGAATGGGACCAGGCTGGTGCCTTGCATTTGGACTTCCCAGCCTCCAGGGCTGTGAGAAATAAATTTCTGTTGTTTATAAACCACCTGGTTTGTGGTATTTTATTATAGCAGCTGAATGAATTAATTCAGGAGGAACGTTTACCGTCTTTAGGAATTAGCTAGCCCTTGGAGGGGTAGTCTGTCAAGGATTAGCAAGGCCCTCAAGATGTCAAAGTATCATAATATAGAAATAAGAAAAACACTGTTGTTTGAAGAAGGAAACTGTCTTTGGTGTAAATGTGGTAAATAACGCAAACTTTTTACTTGGCACGAATATTCACAATGCCTATTACCAAATTTAAGTTTGCATAAAGTCCTGCAGTAGAGTAACCTTTTTAACACTGTTTAACCCAGAGTTCCTTAACTTGATTTGACCCTTTGCAGCCAACACTTATTAACATTTAGCAGAACATTAATGTTACAAAACCATGGTTTTCTAACCAACTTTTTTCATATTTTAAATTGAGTGGTTTTTATCAATCTGCTGTTGAACATTAATCACTACATTTCACACACTTTGTGTACTGGCAGTAATTTATAAGGTTCCCCAAAATTACCATATGCATTGGGATACTGAGGAACAATTATCCTTCTAAATAGAATTTTTCCCCATGCAATGAAAGGTATTAATACAACCAAAAATTTCCAAAATGGAATCATCTCCTCAAAAACACTTACCCACTATGCAAACCATTTACAGTGCTTTTTCACAGACACTAAGTATATGTGCAAATCTGTATCATTCACCCACTTATAGTAATTCCTATAATGCTAACTCCTATATCTGCTTAAAAAAGATAGGAAAACGATTCCTTAACATTAATAAGTTTAAGGACATCTAAAACATAGCCATTGATGATTCAGAATCATGCATGGCTAGAAATAACTTTTGCCTAAATTGGACCTTCTACATATGCAATGAGGCCTGATTCTGTATTATTTCATGTACTGCTAAGCCCATGTTTCTGCCAGTGAATAATTATTTTGAGTTATTAGAAGGAAAATGAAGTGTAACATTTGCATGATTTCCTCCATACTAGAGATTTGAGTCGACAATTTACAATTAAAAGGGGGAAAAAATCATCACATACAATCGTGAGCTCTGAAAACAAAGGAATGATATTGTTTCCCTTCTTCATCTTTCTATGTCTTGCTCACCCAACGATAAATTTTCCAATAATATCATATTAAGTCAAATGGCAATGGTACTGGTCAAAACTTTTAGCCTTTTCAGAATAACTGTGACTGGGACGATAACTTCGAGTCTAAAACAACCAACTCAAAAGAAGGGAAAAGGAAATTGGAAAAGTTAATAACCTCCGCTCTGGAGTAAATTGTTGCTGAAAGAATTTTTCCTTTCTTATCCCAAATAATTCTCTGTATGGTAGAAAGAAAGATTAAGAAATCATTCCAGTTTTACCAAACCATGCCAAACAAAACCAATCACTTTAACCTATTCTTTGTGCTTTTACCCTATTGCTCCCAAACCAGATAAAATATTCAGTTGCTGCCAGTAATTTACACTTTACTGTGAATGCTTTTAAAGCTGAAATCGTCCTAGCCAGAAATGATGGAGGTCTGTTTCGAGAAATGTCTGGGGCTAAGGAAAGGCATGGCCAATGGTGTTCATGAGTTACTGACTTCTTACGGCCCCAGTCCTTGCCTGGCAGTCACTCCTGTCATTCGGATTTAATAATTTATTTAGAATTCTCTCTCATGCACTATATCCATGGTAAGTCCAAATAAAACTGAAAAATATTTTCCTCTAATGACTGTAACTTAATTTTTATATTTGGGCAAATTTAGAGAGGGCTTTGTCTCCTAGAACAATTCTTTTTTCTAATCTAAAATTAGATAGTAACAATGTCCCAACTGCCCTGGGTGCTATAAAGAGAAATGTGTACATTAGGTCCTTCCTTCTGAATTAAGAATTTTCTGGTAAATGTTTGAGTCTCAGTAGGTACAAATCAAATGTACAAAATGTGTAATATACATTAGGAGGAGAAAGTATAACTGGGGTTGCAAGCTTCAATAAATAAAAGAGCCTAACACTGGCCTGATTTCAGTTTTTGGTGGGTGGAAACCCATTATGTAACTGAGGACTAAACAGCATTGGGTCTATAGTTTTTCCCATCCAAGTCTTGCTTACCTGCTGACAAAAGCAATTTATATGCCAGGAAACATAATCTTCTCTCAGATAAAAGGGAGAAAAGCGGATGACTCTCTTTTTTCTTGAAGGATAGGTAAGAAAACTACATATAATTTTAATTGTCCATTATCTTCAACAACCTTATTTTTCCATAAACTTAACTTTTTTTAGAGTAGTTTTAGGTTCACAGCAAAATAGAAAGGAAGGAACAATGATTTCCTATATAACCCCTGCTGCCCTGCCACACATACATGCATAGCCTCCTGCATTATCGACCTCCCCATCAGGGTGGTAGATGTGTACAGTCGCTGAACCTACTCTGACACATCATCATCACCCAAGGTCCACTCTTGGTGTTGTACATTCTATGAGTTTGGACAGTGTATAATGACATGTATCCATCATTATAGTATCATACAGAGTAGTTTCACTGTCCTAAATAACATTCTGTGATCTGCCTAATCACCCCTTCTCCAACCCTTGGCAACCACTGATGTTTTTGCTCTCTCTGTAGTTTTGCCTTTTTCAGAATATCATATATTGGGGTGGCCAAAAAGTGCCTTTGGTTTTTAAGTAAAAATAAAAGACACGTTTTTCATTATCACCAAGAACTTTATTGAACAGCTTATTCACCCTTTTATTTCACTACCTTCTGCCATTTTTCAGGCAACTTCATAATTCCATCTTCCCAAAACTTTTTATCTTTTTGAGTAAAGAACTGTTCCAGGTGCCTTTTGCAGTCTTCCAGGGAATTGATATTTTTTCCATGAAGGGAATTTTGTAAAGACCGAAATAAATGGAAATCCGAAGGTGCAATGTCTGGTGAATACTGTGGATGAATCAGAACTTCCCAGCCAAGCTGTAACAGTTTTTGCCTGGTCATCAAAGAAACATGTGGTCTTGCGTTACCCTGATGGAAGACTATGCGTTTTCTGTTGACTAATTCTGGATGCTTTTTGTCAAGTGCTGCTTTCCGTTGGTCTATCTGGGAGCAGTACTTGCTGGAATTAATCGTTTGGTTTTCCGGAAGGAGCTCATAATAGAGGACTCCCTTCCAATCCCACCATATACACAACACCACCTTCTTTGGATGAAGACTGGCCTTTGGTGTGGCTGGTGGTGGTTCATTTCACTTGCCCCACGATCTCTTCTGTTTCACATTACTGTACAGTATCCACTTTTCATCGCCTGTCGCAATTTGTTTTAAAAATGGAACGTTTCATTACGTTTAAGTAGAGAATGGCATGCGGAAATATGGTCAAGAAGGTTTCTTTCGCTTAACTTATGTGGAACCCAAACATCAAAGCGATGAACATAACCAAGCTGGAGCAAATGATTTTCAATGCTTGATTTGGATATTTTGAGTATGTCGGCTGTCTCCAACGTGGTATACGTTGATTGTTCTCAATTAATGTCTCAATTTGATTGCTATCAACTTCAACTGGTCTACCTGACTGTGGAGCATCGTCCAGCAAGAAAGCTCCAGCACAAAGCTTCGCAAACCATTTTCGACACGTTTGATCACAGCACCTTCTCCATACACTGCACAAATCTTTTTTTGTGTTTCAGTGCGTTTTTACCTTTCTTGAAATAATAAAGCATAATATGCCAAAAATGTTGCTTTTTTTCTTTAATCTTCAATATTAAAGTGGCTACACAAAAATTCACCAATTTTGATGTCTTTTTTTAAATGCACGCTGATATGACAGCTGTCACATACAATCTAACAAAACTGTCTCAAATGAAGTTAAAGACAACTAAGTGCTACTAGAGCCATCTTACGGAAAAAACTGAATGAAATTTTGGCTGACCCGATAGTTGGAATCATACCGTATGTAGCCTTTTCAGCTTGGCTTCTTTCACTTAATAATATGTATTAAGGTTGCTCCATGTCTTTTCATGTCTTGATAGCTCATTTCTTTTGAATGTTGAATACTATTCCATTGTCTGGATCTACCACTCTTTATTTATCCATTCACCTACTGTGGAACATCTTGGTTACTTCCAAGTTTTTTCAATTATGAATAAAGCTGCTACAAACACCTATGTGCAGATTTTTGTGTGGACATAAGTTTTCAACTCCTTTGGGTAAATACCAAGGAGAACTACTGCTGAATCAACAATCTTATTTTTAAATTTGTTGAATTTATGCTTTTATTTTTCAATGTTATGGGATGTGCTATAGAAATGTCCAATCAGGGGGCTGCCCTAAGACTGTGGAGTGGTCACTCTTCTCAGCATGATGGTTTCATTCACAGTGTAGTTCACCATTTTAAAGTATAACATGAAGGTAATGATTTTAAATTATTTATTTCTCTAATCTCCTTTATTTGTGCAGATATTTGAGTTGGCTCTTATGGAAATTAAATAAAAATAATATATTTGTTTAAATTACCTAAATTTCTGGAGTTTCTTTTTTTGAGAATAATTTCAATTACATTATTTTATCCTCAAAATATTCTGATTTACTAAAGGAATATATATATTAAAAAAATATATTGGTCTCCCGATGGGGTCAAAAAGCAAGAACAGCTAAGATCCTTACTTAGAACAGAGGTAGGGGTCGATATTGGGCTTTTAACATGGTCTAAGAGAACCTGAATATTAAAGGCCAAAATGGGGGCAACCACAGTTTACTAACCTTATGAAAAATAACATGAGGAATGTATGAAATCATAGCTCTTAAAAGAAAAAAAAAACACAGCAAAAATGCTGTGATTGAAGAAAATCCGAAGATTCTCATTTAAAAAAAATATTTTATAATCTGTTAACACTCTGATGAGAAATAAATACTTTCCCACCATGAAGTTGGTTATGTATTAGAGCATTTAATGCTTTTATTTTTCAAAACTTGCATGCCAGCAAATATATTTAGTGCAGATTTTTACTTGCTATAAAAATTTTTAGGTTAAAGATATTTGACAGTAGGATGAAAGCATAGATACCCATTCAAACACTGATGTCAGGCCACCAGCAAGACAGGATTACTCTTATACTCCCTCTTCCTGGATTCTGGAGCTAATGGCCTTTTCCCAGAGGAAATGTTTATTGATATCATAACACTATTAATGTTCTTAACTTGGTAATAAAAGACAATCTTCACATACGATTAGTCCTTGGCTTCAGCAACACTTACTTCTCAAACACCTTTTTTTTTTTTTTTTTAAGCAAACGGGCATGATTGTTTTCCAATAAAACTTTACTTATCAAAATAGGCAGTGGGTTGAATTTGTCCCACAGGCTAGAATTTTCCAATCCTTATTTTATTTTATTTTATTTTTTTTTAAACATCTTTACTGGAGTATAATTGCTTTACAATGGTGTGTTAGTTTCTGCTTTATAACAAAGTGAATCAGCTATACATATACATATATCCCCATATCTCCTCCCTCTTGCGTCTCCCTCCCACCCTCCCTATCCTACCTCTCTAGGTGGTCACAAAGCACCAAGCTGATCTCTCTGTGCTATGTGGCTGCTTCCCACTAGCTATCTGTTTTACATTTGGTAGCGTACATATGTCCATGCCACTCTCTCACTTCATCCCAGCTTACATTTCCCCCTCCCTGTGTCCTCAAGTCCATTCTGTATGTCTGCGTCTATATTCCTGTCCTGCCCCTAGGTTCTTCAGAACATTTTTTTTTTTTTAGATTCCATATATATGTGTTAGCATACGGTATTTGTTTTTCTCTTTCTGACATAACTTCACTCTGTATGACAGACTCACTACAAATAACTCAGTTTAATTCCTTTTTATGGTTGAGTAATATTCCATTGTATATATGTACCACATCTTCTTTACCCATTCATCTGTCAGTGGACCCTTAGGTTGCTTCCATGTCCTGGCGATTGTAAATAGAGCTGCAGTGAACACTGTGGTACATGACTCTTTTTGAATTATGGTTTTCTCAGGGTATATGCCCAGTAGTGGGATTGCTGGGTCGTATGGTAGTTCTATTTTTAGTTTTTTAAGGAACCTCCATACTGTTCTCCAGAGTGGCTGTATCAATTTACATTCCCACAACAGTGCAAGAGGGTTCCCTTTTCTCCACACCCTCTCCAGCATTTATTGTTTCTAGATTTTTTGATGAGGGCCATTCTGACTGGTGTGAGGTGATACCTCACTGTAGTTTTGATTTGCATTTCTCTAATGATTAGTGATGTTGAGCATCCTTTCATGTGTTTGTTGGCAATCTGTATATCTTCTTTGGAGAAATGTCTATTTAGGTCTTCTGCCCATTTTTGGATTGGGTTGTTTGTTTTTTTGATATTGAGCTGCCTGAGCTGCTTGTAAATTTTGGAGATTAATCCTTTGTCAGTTGATTCATTTGCAAATATTTTCTCCCATTCTGAGGGCTGTGTTTTCATCTTGTTTATGCTTTTCTTTGTTGTGCAAAAGCTTTTAAGTTTCATTAGGTCCCACTTGTTTATTTTTGTTTTTATTTCCATTTTTCTAGGAGGTGGATCAAAAAAGATCTTGCTGTGATTTACGTCATAGAGTGTTCTGCCTATGTTTTCCTCTAAGAGTTTTATAGTGTCTGGCCTTACATTTAGGTCTTTAATCCATTTGGAGTTTATTTTTGTGTATGGTGTTAGAGAGTGTTCTAATTTCATTGTTTTACATGTGGTTGTCCAGTTTTCCCAGCACCACTTTTCTGAAGAGGCTGTCTTTCCTCCATTGTATATTCTTGCCTCTTTTATCAAAAATAAGGTGACCATATGTGCATGGGTTTACCTCTGGGTTTTCTATCCTGTTCCATTGATCTATATTTCTGTTTTTGTGCCAGTACCATATTGTCTTGATTACTGTAGCTTTGTAGGTATAGTCTGAAGTCCAGGAGCCTGATTCCTCCAGCTCCATTTTTCTTTCTCAAGTCAAATATCTTCTTGACAGTAAACAGGAAGTTGAATAATTCCTACCATGTGAGTGGACCTACGTGGGGTGAGGCAGAGTGGAAGGGCTGGATGATTAGTTACATCACAAAGGAGAGATGTAGAGTGATAAAAAAAAACTTTTCTTGCAAACATGAATGGCATGAAATTGAATCAAGTTGAAATCATGGGACTTTGCCAAGGGCATTCTTGTGTTTGCAGAAATTTACCAAGTTATTTTTTCAATTGCTTCTTGCTAATCTCTGCTAACTAACTCTCTGCCTTGGAATAGGTATTCAGCGAGCACAAAACCCCAGCAGTCTTGGTATTGGAAAGCAGCAATCCACAGATAACTTTAGTAGAACAGGTGCCAACGTGACTCAGAAGCTACAGTATACACAGTGAAAGGGAGTTGTCAACAACCACTACAAAGCAAAGAGCTAAACAGTTTAAAAGTGGAACATACAAAAGAAGAAAAGGAAGAAAATGTCTGTCCACTCACAGAAAAATGCACTCCCTGATCTTAATTGCTCAAAATTGGAAGTTTAAGGGTTCATTACTTAAAAGTTAAGCCTTCTTCTCCATGAAATTACAGACAGAATCTGAACAAAGTGTTATCAAGTAACCAGGAGGATTTTTTGCTAGCCTTAAATTACCTGTGAGAACAATGTACATTGAGCATATGAGTTAGGGGACAAAATGTTTTCTTTATGGGACAGTGGGTTTTTGGTTCTTGTTCTACAGATGGACTGAATTACACTTATTCCCCAGAAAGCGGTCCTCAAATCATATAATTGCATTTTTGTTTCTTCCTAGATAATGCTGCCACTCTGAAAAGTTGATCTGGAAGCAGAAAGAGAAATTACTTTTCAACTGCTTTTTCTCGGACTGGCCAAGCACAAGAACTTGAATAATTCTGCCAATAATTGACTTGCAACATTGGTAACTCAGTATGTTGCCTTTTTTGATACATCTACATCCATAGGAGTGAGGCAGAGGGAAATTGGTATGGGTCCTGGTCAAGGTGTCAGAGAACATGAGACTGCAGGACTGGAGAATGAGACCATCCAGAAGGAGCCCACTGAGTGCTTCTGCATGAGTTCTGTACTCCCTTTCTGCCCACCTGCTTCATTTTTACAGTGAACATAACAATAACTGTCCTAGCCAAATCAGAGAGAGGCAGAGGGAAGTCATTACATGTGTTCACAGAAAAGTGCTCTAGAAATGTAACTGGGGGGGAGTTGTTCAAAATATAGCCCATTGCTATCCTTTCCAATACGAAAGCTCCTGAACTATATTTTGGAATGCTACTTTGGAGACTCTGACCCTGAAATCTTGTCAATCCTCCTCTCCATCTTTCCTGTTGATCTCTACGTTAGGGACAACATTCCCAATTCATCAGAGAATCTGTCAGATCTTTTTTTGAATTCTGTCCTAAGGCTGCCTCCTTCTTATCACTTCCACAGCTAACATCCTAGTCCTGGTCTCATCATCTCTTACAGGACTAGCCCAACTGTTCTCCTGCTGCCATGAGTTTTCTGCCAACAGTCTATTATCCATAGAGTAGCCACAGTGATCCTTTAAAAATAAAAATCAAATCTTGTCACTCCTCAGTTCAAAGCCCTCCTGAAGACTTCCTCTCACGCGGAGAATTTTATCACAAGTTCTCACCATGTCTTACAATGCCCCAGAGTAGGGGGTGGCAAACTATTGCTTTTGTTCAACCTGTGAGCTAAGAATGGCTTTTATATTTTTAAATGGTTGCCACGTGAACATTATATATAATTCAAATTTCAGTATTCATGAATAAAGCTTTATTCGGACACAGCCATGTTGATTTATTTACATACTGTCTATGGTTGCTTTCATTCATTCTACAGCACAGAGTTGAGTTGTTACATAGACGTTATGGTCTGCAAAGCATAAAATGTTCACTATCTAGCAATTTACAGAAAAAGTTTGCCAACCTCTGCTCAAAGGGTATGACCTCTCTTCCCTCCTACCATTCTTCTCATTGCTATTCTGCTCCAGTCATGCTGATAGCTTACTCTTTTACACTTGTTCTTGCTACAGAGCTATTTTATATGCTGTTTCCTTTTGCCCTTGGATACTATTACCTTCAATATCCTATGCTTTCCTCTCTCACATCACTCTAGAATCTGTTACCTTCTCAAAGAGGTCTTCCTCGATAATCTTTCAGAACATAGCACTGTTATAAAATTAAAAACAGCACACAAGAAATTTGTTTTTAAGTTATAATCCCTGGTTTTTCTGAGTTCAAACTCTTTCCCTTTTAGATGTTCACTTTTTTAATGATTAAAAGTTAGTATTAAATATCAGATATTTAATATTGAATGGCTCAGATATAGTTTAGAGGACAAACTGGGCATGAAAAATGCCATGCTTCTCTTATTTTTCTGCTCTTCCAGAGCTTAGTATGTGACTCTGGACAAATAATTTAGCATAAGGAATCTCAGTTTTCCCTTCAATGACTTAATGATTATTCTCCTTGAGCTGTATAACAAATATGATGAATAAACATAGACATATAACTATTACATCCAAAAAAAGCCTCAAGAGCAGCAGGAACAACCAAACATCTCTTCAACATACAATGTCATATAACTTCCTCACCAGGATTTCCTTCTTAAGATTTTTACTTAGAAAATTGACTATCTTTACTAAAACTTGCAAAGTACATATCTAGCAATGGAACCTTTATTAGTATCCTAGGGCTGTCATTAAAAAGTACCACAAACTGGGTGGCTTAAAACAGCAGAAATTTATTGTCTCACAGTTCTGGAGGCTAAAAGTTCAAAATCAAGGTGTTGGCAGGGCCATGTTCCTTCTGAAATGTATAATGGAATTCTTTCTTGCCTCCTTCCAGCTTCTGGTGGTTTGCCAGCATCTTTGATGTTTCTTGGGTTGCAGCTACATAAATCTAATCTCTGATTTCACTGTCACAAGGTGTTCTACCCATGTGTCTCTGTTGTCACATGGCTACATTCTTACAGACATCAGTCATACTGGACTGGGGGCCCACTTTATGCCAGGATGATCTCATCTTAACTTTACCAATTCCATCTGCAATGACTCTATTTCCAATAAGATCACATTGTGAGGTACCAAGGATTAAGACTTCAATATAACTTTTTTTGGGGGACACAATACAAGACACAACGGTACCCCAAAGTGCAATGGCAAGGATCTCTACTTTAATACATACCTTCATAGACACAAGTGAACTGTTTGCTCTCTCCAGTGCATATTCTTTTATGTGTATTTGTTAATTATCATTGTAAACAGCATCTATTTTGGGGAGAATATTAACAAATTGATACTGAGATTGCCCAGTTTCTTTCAGTGGTATTGGCTTTCTTCTGATAGGCGGTGTTTAAGGTCCAAATTGAAGCCTGAGAATAAACAACTGATAACTTAATTGTCTACCTTCCATATGAAGCTAATATACTTATTACCCTCACTGGAAGCCCCATAGTCAGCTACAGTAAGACCTTGAAGTCATTAGATTAGTGTGCTGGAATCTTGTCAGTTTGTTCTAAAGTAGAAAAAAAAAATCTCATTAAATGCTGTTCATTTATAGACCATTTTATAAGATTCAATGTTTCCAATTCTTAAAATGAGTGAAATGTGAATGTATTAGCCATTTAATAAGAGAGTGTAATGACTGTAGGGCAGGTTTAAAATTAACATACATGAGAAAGCCAAACAGTTTACTCTTTGGATTAGTTTCTCACCTTTTAAATACTGTAGTCCCTGTGACATCAGACACAGAAAATACATTAATATGCCTACAAAAAGAATTTACAGTCATGGTGGGGGAGTAAGGGGTTGTGCAAACCCTTCCCAGATAAAATTATAAAAGCTGGATAAACACAAAAAGACTCTAATAGTTTAATGATACTGGGATGTGTCTACAAGTATACAAAAGCTGGAGATTGTTTATTCTTGGAAACAAAACCCCATAATTATAAAAGGTAAGAACTGTAAGGTAGCTCCTAATCCCTGCAGTGGCTACTGCTGAAGAAAACAGTGGTGGAAAAACACAGACTTGTCGGCAAATATTTCCAGAGATCATAGTTTAACACTGGAAAAGCACCTGGAAATGTAAAGATGAAGTCCTGAAAGCAACATAATTGCAGAGAAATGAAACCAAAAACCCATAGTGTCTGGCTGACAAACTATGCATGGTGAGGAGAAATTCTATAGGGCCTGACAACAAAGCAGGAAGAGGTCAGAGAGGAATCTACTACTGAAGGATGAAACATGCATGGTGCAAAGTATATATTTTTGCTACTCTTTAAGCTTAATACATTTTCCAGTTACAACATAGCCTTTCAGGAGAAAGCTGAAGCCTCGGGGATTTAAAGTGTCAGAAAAGTGATCCTAAGGATACAGAAGCTAGATTTAGAAGGAAATTCCTTGAAGCAAAGAAACCATTGAAAGGGTAAGCCCCAAAATATGAGTAAAATCTTTGGCAAAATCCCTAGTTACCAAATTACACAGGAACAGGGGAGACTTCCAGGAGGTCAAACTAATAAAAGTAGCATTTGGAAACCATAAGAACTGACCAGAGACACCAGTAGCTAAATACTACAGTGAAAGCAAATATTGCAGTTCATGTCCAGGTGGATTAACTGAATATTGGAATAAAAAAGCACAATTTTCAGAACACTATAGAATGTACTGTCATAACAATGTATCATCTTAAATGTTCAGTTTACAACCAAAAATTACTAGACATGCAAAGACACAGGAAAGTGTGACTCATAAACAGGAACAAAGACAGTAAATAGAAACTGACTCCCAGTGGTCCCAGGTGTTGAATTTAGCAAATCAAAACTTTAAATCAGTGATTACAAATATGTTCAAAGAATTAAAGAAAGTATAATATCAACGAGTGAAAAGATAAGAAAATCTCAAAAGAGAAATAGATCCATAGAAAAATAGAAATCTGACAACTAAAACATTTGATAAACTTCAAAAATTAACTAGATGGGCTCAACAGCAGATTGGAGATGGCAGAATAAAGTATCAGTAAATGTGAAGATTGAAAAGTACAAATTACCCAACTTGAAGATCAGAGAGAAAAACAATTTAAGAAAAATCAAACTATAATATATGTAATTGGAGTTCCCAAAAGAGAGAGAAATAAACAGAAAAAAAACTGGATAAATAATGGCAGAATCTTCCCCAAATTTGGTAGAAAACATTAATTTCAGGTACAAGAAACTTAATAAACTTCAAACAGGATTAAAACAAAGAAAAGAATTTAAAAACATATTGTAGTTAAACTGCTGAAATCCAAAGATAGCAAACAAAATCTTGAACTCGGCCAGAGAAAACATACACAGTAATAATAGGTGAAGAATGCTATGATTTACTGGCTTCCACTAAGAAACTACGGAGGCCAAAGATATTGCAATGATACAATAAAAGTGCTGAAAGAAAAATAAAACTGTCAATAATAAATTCTATGTTTAGTGAAGCTATCTTAAAAAATAAAGATAAAATTTAAATATTTTTAGATAAATAGAAAGTGAGAAAATCTGTTACCAGGAGGACTGCTCTGCAAATAATACAAAGGAAGGTGTTCAGACTATATAAACTTATTTCATTCTCAATTTCTTTAAAAGAGAAATTACTGTTTAAAGCAAAAAAAAAAAAAATGCAACTTATTGATGAGTTTATAATGTATGTAAATATAATATATAGGACAACAATAACTCAAAAGAAGGAAGGTAAATAAAAATGTATTAGGGGAGTATTAACAATATTAACTTTAAAATGTACATTGTAATTAAGCAACCATGGGAAAATAATTCAGAGAGATATAGCTAGAAAACCAATAAACAGAACTTAAAAGTTTTCTTAATTTTCAAAAACATCTGATTAATACAAAAGAAGAGAAGAAAGAAAAAATTAACCAAACTAGAGTAAGTACTTCTAGAGAAAAGGGGGCACTTATTAATAAAGAAAAAAGTTACTATTTACAACAGTAGTATATAACAATTATAAATATATATACACCTAATAAGAAAGCTTCAAAATACGTGGAACAAAATCTAAGAGACACTAAAGGGGAGAAATAGACAAATCTATAGTCATGGAGGGAGACTTTACAGTACTCTCAGTAATTGACAGAACAAATAGACAAAAAAATAATTAAGAAGACAAAAGATGAGAAAGATACTACCAACTGAAATGGCAATTATAGAACACTATACCCAATAACTGCATAATATACATTCTTTTTATGAACACTTGGAATTTTCACCAAAGTAAGCCATATGTTGCCACAAAAATTTAAAAATTATATTATTTAGTTCTCTGATGAGAATGGAATTAAATTAGAAATCAGCAACAAGAATACATGTAGAAAAAGTCCAAGTACCTGGAAATTAAATAACACACATCTAAAAAACCATGGGAAAAAGAAGCAATTACCAAAACAACTAAAATTATTTTGAATAAATAATGAAAACAAATAAGTTAAAATTTGTGAGATACAGTTACTATGGTGGTTAAGGGGAGTTTATAGCTTTAAAGGTATATATTAGAAAAAGAAAAAAAAGGGCTAAAATCAATACATAAGCTTCTGGCATAGAAGGCAGAAAAATGTCTACGCTCTAATCGCTGGAACATGTAAATATGTGACCTTAGATGGCAAGAGAAGCTTTGCAAATGTGATTAATGGTATGGATCTTGAGATGGGGAGATTGTCCTGGAATATCTGGGTGGGTCTAGGATCATCACATGGGTCCCTAGAAGTGGAGAACCTTTCCCAGTTGGGTTAAAGAGATGAGATGGAAGAAGAAAGGGAGATTTGAAGTGTGACAGGGACTTGACACACCGTTGCTGGGTTTGAAGATTGAAGATGTAGTCCACAAGCCAAGGAATGTGCATGACTTTTAGAAGCTGAAAATGACCCTCAGCTGGTCATCAGCAAAGAAATGGAGATGTCGGTCCTATAACCACAAGGAATTGAATTTTGTCAACAATCCAAATGAGTGAGAAAATGGATCTTCCTTTAGAGCCTCCTGAACGGAATGCGGCTCCTACTGACACTTTGATTTTAGCCTGGTGAGATTTGTGTCAGACTTCTGATATACAGAACTAAAAAGTGGTAAATTTGTATTGTGTAAGTCACTAAGTTTGTGGCAATTTGCTATAGCAGAAGTAAAAACTAGTAGATTGATTTTTGAAAAAGAGAAAACATTATCTATTAAGAACGATAGAGGAGGTACTATTACAGATCCTACAACATTCAGAGGATGAGGGAATACGAAGAACATTTTATGGCGATAATTGTGATAGCATAGATGAAATATATAAATTCCATAAATAACATAAATGACCAAAGTTAACCTAAGAGGAAATGGAAAATTTAAATAACTCTGTATCTATGAACGAAATTGAATTTTTAACTAAAAGTCTTCCCACAAAGAAAACTCCAGGCCCATGTAGCTTACTGATAATTCTATCAAACATTTAGGGAAGAAAAATAATACTAATCCTACACAAGATCTTTCAGAAAATAAAGGAGGAAAGAATACTCCCCAACCTACTTTATGAGATCAGTGTCCTCCTAAGAGCGCACTAGACAAAGACGTTACAAGAAAAGAAAGACGCCAAGTATTTCTATGAATAGAGACAAAAAAATCCATAATAAAATATTAGCAAATCAAATTCCCAGTATATAAAAGGACAACACCCTTTCATTGTAAAATCTCTCAGCCAACTAGGAATAGAATGTGACTTCCTTATATGATAAAAGGTATGCATGAATAAACCTCAATTAAAATCATACTTTGTGGTGAAAGACTGAATGTTTCCCCTCCTAAGATTGGGAACAAATGAAGGGTGTTCACTCTCACTATTTCTAGTCAACACTTCACTGGAAATCCTAGCTATTTCAATTAAGAAAAGGGATAAAGGAAATACAAATTGGAAAGGATGAAGTGTTTTGATCAAAAGTTGATAAAGTATTTAGAAAATCCTAAGAAATATATATGCAAAAAATATCCACTAAAACTAAAAGTGAATTTGTGAAGACAGCAGTATAGGAGGCCAGCATACAAACATCAATAGTATTTATATATAAGAGCAACAGAAGATTAAAAATGAAATACAATTCCACTTCAATAATATCCAAAAATATTATATAGTCAGGGATAAATTTAACAACTGGAGAAATACCTGTATGCTTAAAACTATAATCCTTGCTGAAACTAACGAATAACTAAATACATGGAAAACAACTAAATAAATGTTAATAGATGTACGACTCAATGTAGTTGAAATGTCGTTTCTACAAATTGAACTATATATTCAATGCAACTCCAATAAAAATTTCAGCAGGCTTTTTATTTGAGGAAAATTTTTATAAGTTACTTCTAAAATTTATATGAAAATGTTAACAGCTTAGAAAAATCAAAATAATTTTGAAAAAGAAAAACAAAGCTGGAGAAATTACATTACCTGTTTTCAATGCATACATGGTTAAATGATTTTTGGCAATGGTCCAAGGTAATTAAATGGTGGAAAGAGTAAGTTTTTCCATAATGGTGCTGGAACAATTGGATATCTATATGAAAAAATTGAACCTTGATTTTTACCTTATATCAAACATAAAAATAAAGATGGATCATAGATCTATATGTAAAAACTAAAATTCTAAAACATATAGAGGAAAGCATAGAAGAAAAATCTTTGTCATCTTCTAACAGGCAAGGATTTCTTAGAGAAACCACAAAAAGTATGAACCATAAAAGAAAAAAAAAATGGTACGTTGGTTAAATTTAGATTAATCCAAAAATGTTGCTTCTTGAAAGACACCATTAAAAAATGTAGAAAGAAAAGTCACATACTGGGAGAAAATATTTTTCATGTAGATATTTTACTCAAAATATGAAAAGAATTCCTACAACTCAGTTATTAAGGGAACACACAGCACAATAAAAAACAAATAAAAGATTTGAACAGATACTTTACAATAAGCCAATGGGCATATGACAAGATGCTCAACACTATTACTCTTCAGGGGAATGCTGATTAAAACCACAGTGAGATACCACCAAACACCATTAAAATGACTAAAATTGAAAAGACTGGAAATACCAAAAGTTGGCAAAGATGTCCAGCAACTGGAACGCTCATATATTCCTGATAGAAGCATAAAATTTTTTCGCCACTTTGGAAAACTTTGCTTTTTCCTTATAAAGTTAAAGTTAAAGTTAATCCTATGACCCAGCATTTTCACTTTTAACTATTTACCTGAGAGAAGTGAACATAAAGACTTGTATATGAACGTTCAAGCAGCTTTGTTTATAAGAGCTTCCAAATGGAAACTACCCAAATGTCCATCAACAGGTAAATGGATAAACAAAATGTGATATATTCGTACAATGAAATACCACTCACTAATTAAAAATCTACTGATGTACATAACAATATGTATGGCTCTCAAAGGCATGATGCTGAAAGAAGCCAGACACAAGAGTACATGTTATATGATTCCACTTACATAAAACTTAATATAATGTAGATTACTCTATAGTGACAGAAAGCAAATCAATGGTTGCCTAAAGGCTAGGTGTGGAGGATAGGACTGATGCAAAGGGACTCAGGAAACTTTTATATAGATGGAATTTTGGGGATTCACCCCCCAACCCCTCAATTACATAGGTCCTCTAGATAATAGGTATAGCATGATAAAAATACTCTGAAAATAGTATATCGGCAAATTATCTCCTTGCCAGAAAAGCATGCTATCACATTTTAATTTTTTTTACAATAACCTTTAAAAAGATGAACATTCAGAGAGCATTATATCCCTATAACATCACCTGCAGAACATAGGACTGTTTTAATATACAAATATGGTAGCTTCAAACAAAATTGAACAAAAGAACTTGTTTTGTGCATTTCTCTGTGACCTGCTTACATCATCCTATGACTGGTAGATTCTCAGTTACGCTATTCATACTGCTCAAGGGCTACTTAAAAAGTACACAGAAAATGTCAGACTGAATGATGCGGTTATAAAAACAACTTCAGTAAAATGTTTCCCACTTCCTTCAAACTTGGCTTTCTTTTAGATGCCTATCACTTACCAGATCAGTTCATCACTATTCAAGTCAACTACAGATGTTCCTTAAGAAAGTCCTCTGGAGATCCGAGCAAAGCCATAGGTACAGTGTGAGAAATATCTAACTTATTCCAGATGATCTAGTCCACATTCTAGTAAATTCTGCACATATATAGAATACCAGAAATCTATTACTGCCCCCACCTGCCATCTGTCTTATGAAACCTACTCGTTGCCTCTTGTCACCTCTGATTATGTCTTATGTCTCCACCTGTCTTTGTATCTTCATCTGCACCCTTGGATTTGATACTTATTTGGCTCTTCTATTTTAGCTTTTGACCTTCTCTGTTTCTGAATCTGTCTTTCTGAGCCTCCCTGACTCCATTCCCCACATCTCTGAGCCAGTCTCCTGCTCTTCTGCACTCAGACACAGCTTCTGGAACTCAGCCTGGAACATAGCCCTAAGTCTACTGATTAGGATGATATTGACAGTTTTGATAACATCCAACATTCATTAAACAAATATTTATGGAGCGCCTGCTATATGCCAGGTATATCTAGATGCTAGGGATTCAGCAGTAAACAAAACAGAACAAAATGTCTGCCTTTATAAAACATCTATTTTAATGGAGAGAGTCCAATAATAAACAAATTGCAAAATATATGATATACTATAGTAGTTGGTGATACATTCTATGGAGAGAAATAAAGCAGTGAAGGAGGATAGGGAAGGTGAGGGTGAGTTGTACTTATAAATAGGGTGATCAGAGAGGGTGATATTTGGGCAAAACATGAAGTGAGCAGACAATTGATATGGACATCTAGAAGAAGAATGATCAGGACTAGAGAAGAGCAAGTGCAAAGGTCCTGAGATCAGAGCGTACCTGGTATGCTCTGTGTATAAGTCCATGAATGTGCCTGGAGTACACAGGGCAAGAGGAGAAGGCGAGAGAGTCATGGAGATGTGTAGGCTTAGGTTTACCCTTGTTGGCCCTGGACAGTTCTCTTTTATGCTTGTTGTCCCATGGTAATTATGAATATTATCACCTTTTACTCACAAAAATGTCCAGGTTCAAATGAAAAATTATATACTCATCCTAGTATAGGCCCTTGTAAGGAATTGACTTTTACTGAATGACATGGAGAGCATGGAGAGATTTTTGTAAAATGGCAAGTAAATTAAAATGATTTAATCAGATTGGCAAGACATGGATATGACATGAAAACTCATAAGGTGCAAAAAGGGTACACAGTAAATGTAAGCCTTCCTTTCATCCCTGTGCCCTTCCTTCCACCCTTATGTTTCCCTCCTGGACGCAACCATTGTTACCAGTTTCCAAGGTATCTTTATTGCAGTGTTTTGAACAGAGGAGTAATACAATACGAATCGTATCTCTAATGGGCCACTCAGGCTGCTGTGTTAAAATGACCGGGGACCAGTCAGGGAGTAATTGCAAAATTCCAGGTAAGCGAAGAACTTGCTTAATTCCACTACCCAAAGACATGAGGAAACAGAAATAAGTATTTTTTTTTCACTTTAGAAATAGTTAGTATCTCTATCTTTGGGTTAGAACAGTTTTCCCTGAGCCCACCAATCTTCCTTGCCTGCTGCATAGTTTCTGTCAGAGCACTTGAAATTTTCTTTCATAGCACTTTTGTAATGATGTATTTTATGTTCATTTGTTTTAAAATGTCTTATACTTTAAGCTTCTTGAGGATAGGAACTGTATTTCTTTCTTTAACCAGGGTCTATCAATGCCTTTAAGAACAAATTTTGAATGAATGAAGAAATCACAAGCCCCTTTATCTTGCTACTCTTACGACAGAAATAATCTAAGAGCAACTCATCTTCTCTTTACCTCCTTCCAAGCCTGAGTTTCTTAAAGATTAATTCATAGTTGGATGGGAATAAAGAAAAAAATTAAACTAGTTTCTAATATGTATATACCTCATGTATTTCTTCATCTTCTTTTTGCAAAAACAATAGGAAACCAGGGAGGCGGGAAGAAAACAAGAGGATTATGATATCTAGTATACCTAAGCATTTATGTATTTACTCAGGAAATATAAGATGGATATTTTAGAAATAGGCTTTAGAAAATATCCTTATTTTACCCTTACAATATGTTTTCTATTATTAATGTATAGGTTGTAAACTATGACTTTTTCAAAAATTATTTCATTACTCTAAAGTGTTAGGGATGGATACTAATGTACATATAATAATTTTTTAATGTGTTTAAGCGAAGCATTGCTCTATATTTTACTTTTAAGGAGAGAGATATTCTCTTTATTTTCTTGGGTTCCATGTAGGAAGCATTTCAATAGGCGCTGGAACAGTGTTTTTTATATACCCTTGCTGTTCTGTTGCAGTGTTTCTCTCTAGTCCTGCAGGCATTACCATGTCAGTGAAGAGAGCAGACAGTATGAAATCAAGGGGTTGGAATAACCGCACATCAACTCAGCCCAAAGGAAGAGGCTAGGACTTGTGGTTTACTCATTGATAATTCTCTTGTACTTTGTTTAAACCACTGGACCACAATGCCTTCCATAACTGGAATTCCTCTTTCTTTTCCTTAGAAGTTACCCATCTTTATCTTGGTAGAATTGAAAAATGTTTACTGTTGGATGTGGCCACTTCCTCTCTGTAAAGATGAGGAGACAGAGGCCTAAGAAGATTCAGTAACAAAGTCAGCGGGGAATTAGGGATTAGGATGGCTATCTCCTGATATCCAGTTTAGTGCTTCATGCTTCCTCTCATACAGTGGAAAAAATACAGATATTGACTATACGTATAATACTAATAATCTTTTAAAAACACAAGAAACAGAAAACATACGTGACTACAGAAGAAGAAATGAAGCAAAAGTGGGAAGTGAAGAATATGCTGGTTCCAAAAGGTCAGAAACAGTAAGTTATAATTTTCCTTGATCCCGAGAAACTAACACAATGTCAAGTTCGTTGTAGGCTAATTAATCAAATTACATTTTCTGTTTTTTTTTTAACACCAGTTAAATTTCTACTACATTGTAATTCCCTGGATGACCAAGATATGGCTTTGTCATTGTTCAACTTCCCATATATTCTAACATTGTTGATACTTAGTAAACATTTATAGTGAATTGAGCAAATGTCAAATGTCATATTTTCAGAAAGCATTACTTATGCTTTCATATTGCCTGGATATTTTCATTCTAGCGTCATATGTAATTTTGTCTGTTTGTATGTCTGTGCATAAAATGACAGTGTTTACCCTCTCCCTAAGGTATTTTCTATTTCAACACCTGCATAATTAGAAGGTGAAAACTATTCCCAGTCGCCACAAGAGCTAAATGGGAAATGCAGGAACGTTGGTGAAGAATTTTGCTCTTGAAATTATAATGTCATAGCACTTCAACCAGGGAAGAAGAAAAGACATTCTGATATTATGTATACTTAGATATCAGGATTTGGGATTATTACTCGTTCTGTTTCTCTTGGAAGAAAATGGATGGGGTAAAACTCTAAAGTAATTTCAGTGTTATTCAATATTTTTTTAATGCGGGGAAGCATCGTTTTAACTGCAGCAATCTGTAGAATTATGGACTGATTACTAGTTCAAATGACAGAGTCCTACAGTGAAACCCATAATTTTACATTACGTTCTGCAAGAGATGATAGCAGTTCTTCACATATAATGGTATTGCTAGCCCAGAATCTTGTTAACACTCATAGTCTGAGAGGTTGTGCTTATCCTTCCTTATTTTGAATCAGAAAGAAAAATTTTTTCAAAGGTCTACTGGCCTTTATTTTTCATATCAGGGATTTTGGTCAATTAGAAATTTTCTTAGAAGAGGCACCTTGATTAAAAAAATTCAAGAATTTAAGTAGAATAGTAAAACTACTCAGAAATGAATATTTTCTTAAAAAACTAAGAAATGCAAGTGCTGCGGTTTGACTTGCATTTAGCTCTTTGTAGCTATTTCCAGTCACTGATTTCTATGGAAAGTAGCTTCAGAGTTAGTTGCTTGTTACCGGGCAACAATTTATTCCAATTATAACTGAAATGTTCCTAGTAGACAGTTACTGGTGGGTAAAATCAGATTTTAAAAATGAACTATTAAATCCATAGTATTTTCTCTTGTTGTAAGAGGCAGAAATTATTCTAATACTTGGCATTTTCTAACATCCTAAGGTCTTTTTAGACATTTCAAGTGATCTGGGGGGCATCGGTGAGGACCCACGGGGCAGCGCGGTTCAGAGCTGTTAAATGTGGAAATGACACAATTAGATAGGATAGCTATAGAGACTAGGGACCAAATGTTACCAGTGTATGGAATGCCACATTCCCTACCGGATGCAAATGGCATACAATCTTCAAACTTTCACAGGAGAGTTTTTCTTTAGAAAAAGGTCTTAATGGACATTTGGAAACTACATTCTCTTTTTTGACGATCTCCCCACTACATGTTTACTTATCTATTAAAAACCGAAAACAACAGCACAAAAACAAAAACTACCACAGTTTACAAACAACCATGGAGAACAGACAAAAATATCCCTCGATATTTTACATGTGTTTTTAAAGGAAATAAAAGAAAATTTCTTCCTAAGTTTCTTGACCCAAATCCAAGCACACTCATTGACCAACCTCAATCTCTCCTTGTGTCTTCCAGCTTCTGAGGCTAGCATCTGGGTAAGCTCAAAGTTTGCCACATGGATATATGCTCAAAGGACATATTTGGTTTGCAAGACAGATAAGATTTCTATGTTTTCTTCTTTCTTTATAACATGCAAATGCAGTCTAAAACGTACTGACCATAGTTGCAAACTGACATAAACAAAATTTACATGCACAGGAGGAATTGATTGTAGGAGACTTAACCTTGGGAACTTTATCTCAGAGTCAACAGTCATGCATTTTGAAATGTGGCTTAAGTGATCTGATCAGTCCTAACAGTAGAATGAAGAGCTGATTACTGAAAAGTCACACCATCTAGGTTCAGTCTCTCCCCATAACAGAGTAACAGGCAAGAACATTCTCAGTACCAGTCCCAGGCAGCATATAAAGAAGTACTTGTTGAATATAATTGGGCTGAAGTAAAATTTGTCCTTTTAGAGAATAAAGTTGGCATCTCAAGTTCAAGGTCCCCTGATGATCTAGGCTGTCCACGGTTAACTGTCTAATGAACTCCTGACAAGTTGTAGATGAAAGGGATTAAAATAATGCTACTCAGAGCTCACTTTAGGCTGTTTCATTATCTGGACTAAGGAAGTATAGGATAATTACAGTGTTACTTAAAAAAAAGTTTCATTATTGTACTTCCTGTTTGGCGAGTAAATAACAAAACAGTTACGGTCTGTAAGGAACCTATTAAAACCCATGACACCCCTGCAAGCGAGTAACTTGGAGAACTCGAGAATTCTCCCTGACAGGACACTGAAACACCAACCTTAAACAATCAACAACTAATTGCCATAGTGCGACAGTCTTAGCCCTGTTGCAACTGGGCGAGTCATCAATTTGCAGAGAGAAGCATCGTCAGGGTACATAGGGATGCTGTCACTACCCATTATAAGTATGACGCGAAGGTCACATATCAGGCAATTTCACCTTTTCATTACATGCTAACCCTTCACGGCAGGGAAGCCAAGCTTATGACTGCATTAGACAGACAAAGCAAAGCCTTCAGCTCTTTTTTTTTTAAAAAAAGGAAAAGCAAAAAAAAAAGAAAAAGATAAAAAAAATTAAATGTGTTTTCTTACCAGCACGTTGCAGCACCAACTCGGTCACAGGAATGTTGCCTTTACAGGTTTCTCTTTTAATTATCCTGGAAGCAGGAAGACAAAAAAAAAAAAAAAAAAAAAAAAAAAAAGGCAAAGAAGAAGCAGGGTGGTTAAATTAGCGTGCTGGAATCTTTTCAGTTTGTCGCACAGTAGAAAAATAAAAAAGGAAAAAAAGGCTCAGTAATTTAAATTTGCTCTCAGTTCAGGCTTCGTGGTTGGGTCCCGCCCCTGCCTCCCGCTGGGTTCCACTACCTGCAAGGCTGAAATTGACAGCTACTGTGCAAACAAAAAAAGGCAACAAGCATGCTGGGACCATTCTGTCTGCTGTTTGGGTCTCACTTGTCCTGACAACTAAAAATCATCAGTGGAAAGGTATTCTGCATTTTCTATTTGAAGCATTTGCATGTAATTCCCTTCCATTTTAATTGATACACCATGATGGGGTTTGATTACTGTTTGGGTTTTTTTCATTTCCTTCTTTTCTTTTTCTAAATCTGTATAACAATAAGAGTTATTATTATTATTTATATTTTTACTGTATCTGCATCTCCTACTGTCCTGTCCTCCTCTCTGAGACAGACTCTCTCCTGTCTTTTCCTTTAACTCATCAACATTGAAATTTCTAGGAATGATAGCAATACCAAGATTACCAGGGCTTCCACTTTTCCTTTGATACCTTTTTTGGGGGGGATGTAGTGTTGAGAATAATTCAAGGGACAGAAGGGCCCAGGAAGAAGATTCCATAAGCACCAGAAACTTCTAAGAAGGATGAAATATTAATGTAAAAAGTCTCTGCAGCCAAATCCAAAAAGTTCCTTTTCATGTTCATGAACTGGGCAGAGCTAAAAATCGTAGAGATAAATTTGGTCTCCACTGCAAACTTCACCTAAGGTATCTCTTATAGCAAACCACTTTAATTTTAGCAACAAAAATAAAATGGTTACTTAAAGCACAGCAGATCCTCAGTCAGTAGCAGAGGAGTTATGAAAGATAATTAAGCCCATCCTTCTTCTGTCAGAATGTAAATGGCTTACCCAGAATTTACAACAAGCTTCTTTGTTCTTGTTTTCTAAATGCTCTTTTCACATGAGGCCTTTATGGGCTACTTTGGTATGTAGATATTACAAGCCTGCATGGAGTATGCATTATCTGCATGTTTGCTTCTTGATATGAAGCATTGCTTCTGTCATGGAAGATAGCATTATTTTTCCTGTTAAAGTTTGGATTTTCCTTAGATCATCCTACTGCTCTAACATAAGAGTACCATGCTGATGAATGTGTCATGTCACATAGTCAGGGCGGGGTGATTAAGGAGTAAAAGATAAAATGTACATGGATTTTCGCCAGTGGCTCAAAACACTAAAGAAAATTACTCTCACCAATGCAATAGCATTTAATCTACCCTTGCTTGTCTGTTTTTATACTTGTCAAAACATTTCCTCCTTATCCCTACCTCAAGCCGTTTCAATGGATTTCACTATTTCTGCATAACTTGTAGAATCCCCGAAAGCCAACTACGAGCTTAATTTCACGGACTTTAATGCACTTCACTTTTTAAGGTCAGATTTTCAAAACCAAAATGAATAACAATATAAATTAAATGAACATGATTTAGCTTTCCAAACTCGTAAGAATTTAGCTGAATGCCAGGAATCCATGCTGTCATTTGAGGTCTCATCATAAATCCAAACCAATTAAAAATGGAAAAGGCTGAGGAGGCACAAAGCAAAACAACATCATTTTCTTGTATGAAAACCTTTACCAGAATTTTTTTCCATCAGTAATGAATGCTTTTTGCTCCATTCCCACAAACAGCTGTAGTGGAGAAAAATAAGGCAGGTCAAGTATTCAAGAAGCCATGTTAACTTCCCAGGTAGTTAGGCAATCAGCTTTAATGAAAGAGTGGTAAATTACACCAATGTGCTAATTAGGGTACTTTGTTACCACATCAAATGCAATAAAACCAACCCATGCTTTGGCTTGGAAAGTGTCATGCATGGATTTTTCAAAAGATTTAATTGAAGAGAGATTTTATTTTCCTGAATCATTCTTTAAATTCAAGAGATTTTTCTCAATCCTTTCCTTTTAAAGAAGAGTTCTAGAAAGCTGTGTAGAGCTGAAGATACACGTGGAAGGGACAAACATGTAGAATTGGAAAAAAAGGAATGATAATTTTTTTTTAAATTTGGTATCTTATTTTAAAGTTACACATTTTTATGACTAATATGCCAACATGAAATACTTTGGTATCATTGTGGATAACAGAACACACTGAGAACATGTGAGGTAAAATACAAATATGCACAGATTAGCACATGTTGGTTTGTATTCTAAACACCTCTGCTTTAAATGAAGAAGAGAGAATATTTTTATGGTTGCCAGTGCAGCCTGAGTAGAATTAGCAGAATATTAGTCTTAAATAAAAAATCCTGACATTCAACTTTAGAGTAGGAACAGGCTTCAGGAAGTGTATGAGCCCCATGTTTCCACTAGACCTTTAGCCTGATACTTTAGAAGTTTCTACTTGGTGCTGGGGGACCACGTACTAGCTTATTGTGTTATCTCGCAGCCATCCTGGAAAAAAAGCACTTCATAAATTTCATAAATATCCTAAAGAATTGGTAGGGAATTCTGTAACAGGATATGTATTTATATGGCTTTCAAATCATGGAAATGTGCCTTAAAGAAATATGCTGAACGGTTTATTGGAAATGTGTTTTAAAGAAATTCTTTGAATAGGTTTAATGTTATATACTATTTGAATGTTCATGTCCATAGATACTTAACATCAGGAGGGGAAATGCTAGTTTATTTTTTTAATGTGCATCAAATTAATATGTTTTTATCTTCTCACTTACAAATGACAATAAAATATTTTTCGAACTTATTGCATATTTTAAAATTACTGGGACTTCCCTGGTGGCGCAGTGGTTAAGAATCCACCTGCCATTGCAGGGGACACAGGTTCGATCCCTGGTCCGGGAAGGTCCCACATGCCGCGGAGCAACTAAGCCCGTACGCCACGACTACTGAGCCTGCGTTCAAGAGCCAGCAAGCCACAACTACTAAGCCTGCGTGCCACAACTAGTGAAGCCCACGTTCCTAGAGCCCATGCTCCGCAACAAGAGAAGCCACCGCAATGAGAAGCCCGTGCACTGCAACGAAGAGTAGCCTCCGCTCACCACAACTAGAGAAAAGCCCGCACACAGCAACGAAGACCCAACGTAGCCAAAACTAAATAAATAAAATAAATTTTTAAAAAATCACTAAAATTACTTTAGTACTTTTTGGTAAATGTCTGCCTCATTCTGAATCTGGGCAGCAAAAGACTCCCTAATGAATGATATTCAGTGTGATTTTACTGTTTTGTCTTTGTGGTAGCAAAACACTCCCTAATGAATGATATATCATGACCCTGATGTATTAATGACTACAATAACCAATGAATAATGTTTTTTAAAAAATTTCAATAGAATTCTGAGAAATTGCTCACATTTATTGTAATACTTAACTGTCATAATTAACCCATTTAAACCTGAATAACCAGAAAATGTCTCTCCACTGTCATAAAAATGGTCTACTGTCCTTGGGTTGTCTTTTGAACCAGGTTCCTATTGTTCAATCAAGTTTATCTAATTTATGAAGTTTAACTTGAGTTTCTAAATGTACACACACACAGAAACACAGAATCCCTGACTTTAAGGGGATTTTCATAATCATTTCTTTGGGACCAAGTATACACAGAGTTGTGGACAGTTTAGTCTGGGTATTTAGATTACAAGGGGATCTACTCAGAAACTGATATTTGGCCTAGGATAGAACAAAGTCTATTAGGATGCCTTAAACTTCCATAGGCCATTTCTATCTTGCTTCCATATTCTTACCCAGATGGGCAAACATGCTAAAAATGAACTATGCTTTTAGACTGAATTCAGTTCTGAAGTGTAAGGTAGCCCAGAAGAGAGTGGGTTCAAATGACTAAACACAATGTCCTTGTACTAGTGGTGCTGGGAACAGGTGATACATCAAGGATCATGGCACTTTATAATGGGAGACAATGTTAATTTCTATTTCTAAACGGAAAATATACATTGCTCCTCTGATAGGCACGGTAAACATACAAGATACAAGCAGAGAACACTGTAAGCCACAGAAAATACAGAGAACACCCAAGTTAGAGAGACATGTACAAAACCAATGTGGTTTTCAGAAATGCACATTACCTGGTTAAACTGGAAGCTAGATTTTGCAGAGCACATTGGAAAGGAGCAAATTTTCCTTACAAATCAGTGGATAAGAGTTGGTATTTTGAGAAAGTTTGAGCAAAGATGAAAGCCCAAGGAAATTCTAATCCATACACTGACCAAGGAAAGAAAAGAATGACACAGAGCTTAGAGAATGGGATCAGTAGAAAACATTCTGTGCTTGAAAGGAGGGGTGACTTCTTGCTTGGGTACCGGAGTGGAGAGTAGCACAACTCATCCTGTGGGGGATGCAGGGAGGCACAAGTTTTGCACAGTGAGTGATGGTGTGGTTGGTTTGGGACATGTTTATTTGAGAACTCAGTTGGACAAAGTAGAGGAGAGGGCCAGGACCTGGTCTAGCTCTCAGGAAAGTATCAGTGGAGAGATGATAATGATGAGAGTCAGAAGCAGGTAACAGAAACCACAGAATGATGTGCTCTTCAAGAGAAAGTCAAGAAATAAGAATTCCAGGGATGGCAAAAGAAGAGGAGTTCAAGTGACAGATTGAGAAGTGGCATGAGAGATGAGAAGGAATATGGAACAAGAGGGGATAAAAGAATTCAAGCAAGACGATTTGGACTACTCCAGGGCATCAGATTCTTCAAAGATTCCAAATATTTATTATCTGGACTGGAAGAGACTAGAAATTATTAATTTGACATAGCAAGTTGAAGGCTATTGGCAAAGCGATTTCATTGCAGTGGTGGAGTCTGTTGCCAGATAGCACTGGTGAAAAAAGGAAATCGCCAAAGGCAAAATCTGATGGTGTTAACCACAACACAATTAAATTTAATTACAACTTATTAGCCATCTTACTGAGGTGCTATCTGGCAATGTAGTTTAATTTAGGTTTTAGATAGTAGTAAGGGATACAAAGGAACTAGACTTCAAGGTTCCTATTCTCAATCTGTTTGTAATATATGACAATGTATTTGGAAAATATACAATTGCATTTTAAGCTTTACTAGAAGACTGTCTCATATAGAGAAACTTGTATGAGAAGACAAGAAATGTAAATGCATAAAATACGTAACTATGCTACCAATACATGGTGTTCAATTATGGCAGGGACTATATATATATATATATATATATATATATATATATATATATATATATATATAATTTCAAAGGAGATGATTTTATGGCACGTTTCATAGGCCCAGGAAATATTTGTTGGATAACTAAGTACGTAAATATGAAGTACAGTATAATGTACCTTATAATTAAACATCCTGGAATTCACATAAGTGTAAATGTACAATGTTGCTTCAAATGGTGAGCTTAAGCAATTGTTCATACCATTCTGAACTGGGATAACTCCACCCCTGTTTCAGGCTACTAGTTTTAGTTGTTGCTTACAAGTTTTCTCAAATTATAATCTTTATCAATCGATTTATAAGGAAGTTTAGCCCTACCATCTATTTTGCTCTGCTAAATCCTCTTCAATACACTTCTGTTTTCTGATAGCATTACAAAGGCAGAATTAAATAACTTGTTCTTTTTGCACTTTAGCAAAGGAATATAGCATTTCATTACAAAACTCATAATTTCTTCTCAAGCACTGGTGAGAAAGTCTTTCTTAGGGCAGAGTTATTTTTCTCAAATCATGATTTTCTGCGTTTATCAGAATTGACATAATTCTTCTGTTTCAGAGGTAGGAAGAAAAACAAAGGGGATGATACAGTGGGGAAATAGATTTGAATCCTGAAAATATTCTTTAGTTTTTTTTTCTGAAATAATCTACCACTTTCATTTAATTTAAAGCCACTTCAAACTTGGTGATTGCAGGTACAAGTTTTCCTGAATTTAGAGTTAATTTATATATAGCAGTTTGTTCCATAGGGTGTAGAATGTTAAGATTTTTTTATTTATTTAGACAACAGTTGAACAATTGATACTTATGCTCTCTCTTGCTCCTTCTTCATTTTCTGCAATATCACATACACTTTCTAGAATTTCCATTTCTTGCCAAGTATAGTCCAATACATATCATTGGGGAAAAAACAAAAACAAAATAAAATAAACAAGAATAAAACTAACTATCCCCACGCTCACTATTGTGAAAATAAAATGTTTTACTCTATAATTTTGATGGAAAAATTAGCCGGTGTATTGTCATAGACATTTATTCGTCTATTTTATTTTCAAAATGGTTCTGTCAAATACAGACATGATGCGCTTAAATGATCACATGTCAAGACTGCACTGAGAAAAGGTGGCATGAAGATCCCTGTGCAACTTTCTAAGAATTTTGTCTCATCTTAGAAGCAATGGGAAGTCACTGAAAGTATTTTACACAGGAGCAAGACATACTGACATACTTATTGCTGAAAGACAAATCTACTAGCAGCACTTAAAACAGGTTAAAGTGGTGAGAATGCCTTCAATAATATATTACCCTGATAATATTTTACCTTGCTTGGTTGAAAAAGGATGTAAGATAGTTTATGGGGAAACATATATTTCGACCACATAAAATACAATTTAATGATATCGAGGTGAGGGAAAAATAAGGGTACAAATACAAAAGAAAAACCAGAAATTAAATGAAAAAGAAGATACTACAATGTTCTATACCTTTGGTAGAAGTAAGATGCAATTTGTTTCTAAGTTTTCCAAAGAATGTGCAATAGAAAACACAGTCAGCTTCATGTGTCATCCTGTTTGTGAGATAAGAACAAACCAGTTGTTTAGGAGAAATACAGATCTTTGCGATGAGAAACTAGAGAGGCATTTCTCTCATAGGTTCTCGCAGAGAGGTCCCAGCATAGTGTATTAAACAACCTTCTCAACACAAATATTTATATTTTATATACACTGGGCCTGATTTTGCGCATAAATAAGCCAAACTTCTTATACCAAACCTCAAAGTGATTATAATTTTAGGCTAAAAAATAATCCAATGCTCCACCTCAGCCCTTAAAAAACCTAGGAAAATATAGTAAGGAATTAACTAATCAATTAAGCAAATATTAAGCACCTAATTTATGCCAGGTACTGACCTAGTCACTAAAGATACAACTGGGAACAAGACTCAGTGTTTACGTGCACACTGTTGGGGATGAAGACAAGTTAACAGACAATTGCAGTCCTGAGTGATGAGTGTAAGGATGGGGAAAGTATAGCACAATATGGGAAAGGACAAAGAAAGGAGAGTTCCAACTGAGACTTGAGGAATCAGACATGACTTCCAGTGTGAAGTGGCATCTATGTAGCATCCTGAAGAGGAAGAAGAAACTGACTAAGAAGGGACTAGGGAAATGGGAATAGATGAAATTGCCACACTCAAAAGGAAAAATCTTTCTTCAAATGAGTTAGCAATTGTATCCCAAGTACTTAAAAGATTCTAGCCAATATAATAAGAGGAAAAAAACTAAGCAATGTATATTTTGAGAAAGAAGAGACAAATTCAATAATTTTTTTCTTTGTCAGATGATATATTTATCTATATAGAAAATTCAAGAGACTCTTCATATAAATGGTTATAATTAATAGTAGATCATTAAGGATACTGATACAAAACAAATACACAGAAGTCAAGAATATCTCTGTACTTAAGCAATAAAAAATCTAGTGGAAAACACAACCCTCTATATACTAGGAACAAAACTGTGAAGCCTTGAGGAATAGAGTTAACAAAAGATGTGCAAGATCTTCTTGGACAAAATTGTAAAATTTATTGACTATTACTGAATTATATAATATAGGAGATGACTATCTGAGTGACATAATGTTATAGAGAGCAAATTTTCCTCAAATTAATCTATAAATGAGAAGCAATTTCAGTCAAAATGTGACATATTAGAACCCAGGGAAGATCCAAAATCCTCTGCTTGAGCTGTATACTAAATCTCCTCTAGAAAGTAGAGATTTCAATTTCAGAATCTTGAAATCATTTTATCACATTTAAATTAATTAAGGGGGAAAATTATGCATGTTAAATAGATGAAGTAATATTATCAACTGACAGTTTCAAAACTGTCAAAATTTATTTAAACAGAGTACTACAATCAATATAGTAAACATTTAAACAAATATATTCAAAACTATAGAGTAGTAAAAGAAAGTATGAGGACAATCCTCAAAGAGCCAAAATCTACATATTTCCCCTTTCCCAGGAGTAGTGCTCTGTCTGGACCAAGACCAGATTCTTAGTATTTACATGCTCAGGATGGAAAACTACTTCCACGGAAAGCTCAGCTTCTCATTTCACCCCCAAAGTTTGTCTCCTCGTTAGAATTTGACCCTCTTTAGTCCTTATTGCTTCTACAGCTCTATGGTGTGTTTAAATATTTTATTTTTATAATGTATCTGGCTCTTCACATTCTTCTTAATGGGAGGTTGGTGTGCTATGAACATTTCCATCCTGTCCTTCCTGAAATATAATGTTATTTCTGCTTATTTTTGAGTTTTATATAAATGATATGCTGTACTTGGTCTTCTGAAATTTGTTGTTTCACTTGCTATTAGATTTCTATTAAGTATGTAGATGTTGTAGCTGTAGATAATGCAGAGTCACTCATGTGCAATATTCCATTGTTAATACAACATAAATTATTTTCCCACTCTTCTGATGGTAGGTATTTGGGTTGTTTCTAGATTTTTGTTTGTTTGGTTACTATAAAAAGTGTATACATCATATACCATCTGTTGCACATTTCTGGTTATTTTGCTTTTATGAAAAGAACATACTCTCTGTTACATATTTCTTTTAGCTTATAAACATTATATAACAAGGATTATATTGTTGGATACAAGTCTCGTAAGTATATACTTCCATGCCTACAAGAGAGTAGAGATCATTTCAGCAATCACAGCAAGACAACGGCAAGGAAACAAAAGCCCCAGATCCCTCAGGAATGAAAGTATTGGTATTCCCTCACCTAGCAAGCAACCTAGATCAGCTGAAATATTGGATGAGAGTAGGGAGTTTTAATAAATGTATCAGAAGAGTTCCAGAAGGTAAGAATAAAAAGAATCAATATTTAGAGGGGCAATATTTAAATGAAAATTTCCCATTAATTCAAGATGAAAAACATGAGACCACAGCTTCAGGAAGTATCCAAAAAATGAATAAAAAGAAATCTACAATGATACATAAGGAAGACAAAAAGAGAAAACATTGTTAAAAAGGGCTTCAATTTCTAGCCACAATGCAAGAACTGACTGTTGGACTTACCTTCCTGCCATGAGTAACTATAAAACCAGGTAAAATATATGAAACAACCATGCACAGACATTAAACGACAGGCAGCTCAGGACTGTCAATCTGAGAAAACAGAAACACATGAGGAGAGCATCGTATTCACCCCAGCTCTCCACCTAGGGAGAGACTCCCAAATGCAGCAGAGAAAAGTAGAGCTAAAGCAGAATATCTTGGTCTCACTGACAGGAGAAGGCTGAGAACAGAGTTCAAGGCTATGGAAGCAGCTCAGATTTGCATGACAGTTTGCCAGAAAGGAGGAAGCAATGGAGAGAGGGACTCCCGAGTATGTGTTCCTTGTTTAAGGTGAGGGAGAAATTCCATATTGCCTAGCAGAGAGTGGCTGCTGCAAGGTTGACAGTGGAACCAAGAGACTGCACAGTTCTTGGAAAGGCTGGTGTTCTGACCTAATCATAATGGAAGAACCTTGTTAACGCCGTGGGAATTCAGCTGATACACTAGCATGGTTACACCTCAGAGGTAACACCATGTCCAAAAATTACTGTAATGTTCCTTAACAAAACCCAAAACTGAGCTTCAACAAAATCAAGTTAGAGGTAACGGTAAATTAGCTTCACGTTGTAACAAAATTTAACACTTAAAAAAAAAATACATTAATCCAGACTTATTACAACTGATCATCCATACTAACCAGCATTCTTGCATATTCTCTAGACATTAGAATAGGCCATATGTATATACATATATATGTATAATATATACATATTATATATATATGTATATATATATACTTTACCCAAAAGAAAGCATGAAAAGAGAAAACAATAGCACAACAATAAATGAAACAAGTAGAAATCAAGTAGAAATGTGGTAGAATTAACCCAAATATATTAATAACTACACTAACTGTAAATGAATCAAACATTCAATTAAAAAGCAGAGATTATCAGGCTGTATAAAAAAGTAAGAACCAACAAAATGCAATCTATGAGAGTCACTTTAAAGTATAAGACACGACTAGGTTTGAAGTAAAATGATGACAGAGGTATATGATATAAACATTAAGCATATGAAAACCATGAAACATATGAAAGCATATAACAGGCTAAATTTATATAAAACTAAGTAGATTTTCAGATAGGAAGTACTAGCAAAGATAAAAGGGGGAATTTTATACTGATAAAAGGGTTATCTCAACAGGACAACATATAATCTTAAATGTGCATGTGCCTAATAATAGAACTTCCAAATAATGAACCAAAACTGACAGAGCTAAAGAAAGAAAGAGACCAAATTCAAGCATAAAGTTGGAGATTCTGACTCTTCTTACAGAAATGGTTTGAACAAGTAGACAAGAAACCAATAAAGATATAGAAGATCTGTCCTCAGAACGTTATACCCAGTAACTGAAGAATATACTTTTTTTTTCAAGTGCACATGAAGCAGTCACAGATATACAGTATATTGGGCCATAAAACAAGCATTAATAGATTTCAAAAGGTAGAAAAAATAGAAACAAATGACCAATATCAGGAACAGAAGAGGAGGTATTACTATATACTCTCCAGACCTTATAAGAATAAGGAAATATTGTCTAAAGCTCAATGTCAGTAACAAATCAGGTAAAAATTTACACATTTCTTGAAAAATTCTATTTATCTGACATCAGAAGAAATAGAACACCTGAAAACTATTTATTTATTAAAACAACTAGATTTGAAAATGGAGGAGGATAAAACACTCCCCCAATTAATTTTACTAGGCTATCATAAATGTAATAAAAAATCTGACATGGACATTACAAGAAAAGAAATGTACAGTCCAAATTCTACTATGACTTAAAGATATATTAATACTTACCCAATTGCTCTGCAGTTGAATTCCCAGGAATTTAACCAAAAGAAATAAAAACATATGTCCCCAAAATAATTGTACCTCATGTTAATAACTGATTTATTCACAATAGCCAGAAACTAGAAATAAGAACATGTTTAACACCTGATGGATAATCAAATTTTGGTGATTCATACAATGGAATACTACTTAGCAGTAAAAAAAAAAAAGCAAACTGAAGATATACTCAAGAGCACAGATGCTTCTTATAGGTATCATATTTAGTGAAAGGAGTCCAAAATAAAATAATACATAGAGTTTAATTCTGTAAATATAAAGTTGTATAACAGCCCAAACTAACTGATGCTGATAGAAATCAGATCAGTGCTTACATGGGGTGGGGTTGGAATGACGGAATCCACAGTTGTGAAGGAAACTTTCTGGGGAGAAGAAATTTGGGGAGTGGTTGCTACATGGGCATATTTACTTGTCAACATTCGTTGAGCTGTACATTTAATCTATGCACATTATTCTATGTTTTGTATGTAAAGTTTATTTATAATAAAAGTTGTGGAAAACAGAATAGAATTGTTACAAAAGAAAGACAATTGAAATAAGTATATATTTTAAATAAAACAATGTTAAGTCAGAAGAAAATGGAATATTAACTTTAAAACACAGAAAGAAAAGAATATGCTAAACAAATATGTAAATTTAAATCCTGCCTGTATAAAATATTATTAATGTCCAATAACTGAAATTTTTATCAAGAGTGAAAATTTAAATGTTAGACAAAAACAGTATGTATGCCTGAGGAAAGGTGATTAAAGTTAAATCTTCTTAGAATCTTGTTTTCTAGAAACAAATCCTGTTTTCTAGAAAGGCTTTATTTTGACTTTTACCTCTATAAGTTAAATATTCATGAAAATATTTCAATAATAGTCACTAAAAAAAAGGAAATAGGTAGCTTAAATTTCAAATAAGTACAGGGAAAATATGAAAATAAAACAGGCAAATAAACAAAATGAAAAGGCTGTAAAATAGAAATAATTGTAATTGTAACTGATACTCATATAGTGATTCCCAAAACCCAGACACAGTTTAATCATTTTATATGCAATATGTACACCACAGCTTTATGGCTTAGCCTATGAGTAAATGTTGATGAACTCATTCATATGGGACTTTGAGAATCAGCTTGGGGGAACTTATGCTCAATATTTTAATATGTTTTTAATATTAATTGTATGTATAAATTACAATTATTTTAAAATATGGTAATGGACATTCCTGCCAGTAAGATCTTTCCTCATTACTATTATTTCTGCCGTCAAGTAAACTTATAAGGAAAGATTACAGATTTAGAAGTTGCACACAATTCTCAAGATTTTGACATATATTACATATATCACTAAATTTACTTCCAGAAAAATTAAACTAACATTCATTCAAATACTGATATATGAGAATTCTTTAGATTTTTTACTTTTAAAAGTCTTTACCAATTTGGTAGATAAAATACAGTGAAAGCACTGATTTCTAGATTATTTAAATAAGACTTTTTTTCACTCATTTATATATATTGTGGGGAGATTGTTTTCCTGTTTTGCACAATTTTCTGTTAGGATGTTCATGTGCTTTTTGACTTGTAAGAGTTTCATATATTAAATATACTGTAATTTGTATTTTAAGTTTGCAGATATTTCAAGTTTTCAGATAACTTTAGTGTTTTTATAGATGAATTCTTTTTTTTATAAATTTATTTATTTATTTTTGGCTGCGTTGGGCCTTTGTTGCTGCCCACGGACTTTCTCTAGTTGCGGCGAGCAGGGGCTACTCTTCATTGTAGTGCGTGGGCTTCTCACTGTGGTGGCTTCTCTTGTTGCGGAGCATGGGCTCTAGGTGCGCAGGCTCAGTAGTTGTGGCGCACGGGCTTAGTTACTCCACAGCATGTGGGATCTTCCCGGACCAGGGCTCGAACCCGTGTCCCCTGCAATGGCAGGCGGATTCTTAACCACTGCGCCATCAGGAAAGTCCCGATGAATTCTTTTTATTACTAAAAAATGTAGAAGTTTGATGTACTCAAATCTATTACTTCTTCCTTTATGTTTTTTCTCTATCATGTCGAAAAAATCTTTTGCCATTGCAAGATTATGTAATGATTTTCATATATTTCTATGCTTGCATATTAAACATACACCTAAGTAACTCATATTTAAGTAAAATATCACAATAAAAAATATAAAAATTAGACTTGAGTAAAAGGAAATTACAGATAAAGTGAGATTACAAATCAAAACATGTTTGGTTGAGAGATGAGAGTAAATTGAGGGAAGTTGAGAATCATGAATGTCTATAGTAGGAGATAAATAAACCAAAAGAAAGTATAAAAAGGGCAATAAACAAATCAAAAATTAGAAAACAAAGGAAACAAACAATCCAATTTAAAAATGAGCAGAAGAACTGAATAGACATTCTTCCAAAGAGAAACGCAGATGGCCAACAGTCATATGAAAAGATGCTTAACATTGCCAATCATCAGGGAAGTGCAAATAAAAACCACAATGAGATATCACCTCATACCTGTCAGTATGGCTATCATCAAAAAGAACACAAGTAACAAATGTTGGCGAAAATGTGGAGAAAAGGGAACCCTTGTACACTGTTGGTGGGAACGTAAATTGGTGCTGCCATTGTGGAAATCAGTCTGGAGGTTTCTCAAAAAACTAAAAATAGAACTACCATATGAACCAGCAATGGAATAGATGATAAAGATATTTCATATGTTCAAACATCAATAGTTTTTCTTCAAAAGAATAAAACAAACCTCCTACAAATTAGCAAGATTAGTAACAAAAAGGACATAATTAGAGATAGAGGAAAGATTTAAACTATAATTTGAGAATACTACGAACAACTTGATGCCATTACATTAGAAAACGTAGACCAAAAAGACAAATTATTTAAAAAATATAAATTATTACAGAATGCTCAAGAAGAGATAGCAAATATAAATGGCTTTATAATAATCATAGGAGTAAAATTAGTATTAAAAATAAACTCATGAAAAAAAATAAATAAATAAAAATAAACTCATGAAAAGCCACCAGCTCAAATGATTTTGCCAGTGAATTCTATAAAACTTTGAAGGAAAATATCATTCCACTTTTATTCTACCTCCTCCACAAAATGGTAAAAAGTGAAAATACTCTCCAAGTCTTTCCATGAGATCAGCATAAACTTGAAGACAACCTCAACTGTGACTAAATATCCAAAACACTTTAAAACAGCCTAATCCAAAATGTATAAAGACCAACTTAAATTTATATGAGGAATCTAATCATCATATTAATAGATTTTAAAAGACATCTATATGATCATCTTAATAAATGTAAAAATTAATTTTGACACTGGTTCATGTTTAAAATTCTTAGAAACCTAGAGCACTTTTACAAAATATCATTCTCAGCAGTGAAACCTTCAAAAATATCCCTAAGAAATGTCTAATCTCACCATATCTTTTCAGCTTGTATTGGCTGCTCTAGAACCTAAAAATTGAAAAGAAAGTAGGTGTAGAGGTATAAGAATGAGAAAGAAACAAATTCCCTTATTCACAGAAGACATGATTGTCTATGAAGACAATGGAAATGAATCTATTAATTTTTTAATATAAATTTATTTATTTTATTATTAATGGCTGCGTTGGGTCTTATTTGCTGCACACGGGCTTTCTCTAGTTATGGTGAGCATGGGCTACTCTTTGTTGCGGTGCACGGGCTTCTCATTGCAGTGGCTTCTCTTGTTGCGGAGCACGGGGTCTAGAGCGCAGGCTCAGTAGTTGTGGCGCACGGGCTTAGTTGCTCCGCGGCATGTGGGATCTTCCTGGACCAGGGCTCGAACCCATGTCCCCTGCATTGGCAGATGGATTCTTAACCACTGAGCCACCAGGGAAGCCCCTATTTATTATTATCAACAATATATATGTTTGGAAATGAAGCTAGCTAAAGAAATGTCAAACAAAATTTTGCAAAATAAGAATGGAGAAAATGAGATAATTTTACTGAGAGATTTGTTAAAAAACAATCTAAATAAAGAGATATATGTTCATGAGTTGGAAGACTCAGTATTACAAATACTTAATTCTTCCGCAAATTGATCTACCGATTCAATGATATTTCGATCTGGATTTCAAAAGGAAATGATGTGGGGACTTATACATTGATTCTTAAATTTATATAGAACACTCAAAGCCCAAAGTCTGCCAAGAAATTTCTGCTGAAGAATAAGATGTGTATATGTGTGTAGTGTTGCTTTACCAGGTAGCAAGACCTATCATTAAGCAGTAGACAGTGTAGCACTGGTCCAGGGATAGAGAAATTGATCAATGGAACAACATAAAGAGCTTAAAATAGAACCATCCATCCATGAAAACTGGTGTCCATTTTCACACCAACTCTGCAGTATTATAAAATAAGACTCACCTACTGGAGGCAGCCAGAGGCTTTATGTAGTACCCAATCCACCACAGATACCTCTAGCACTATCAGGTCATATCATCTGGACCTGTGGCAAAGTTCTCTCTTGTTTCGTGCAATTAAAATGGGCAGTCTTTTGATTTACTCAATACATAGATTTGAGCACTGGGTACAAATATGGTATGTGTTGCCTTTAAAATCCAAAGAAAAACACCAAGCCTGTGTTGGTGTCTCTTTCTTTCAGTGATAAAGGGTTTTTTAAGTTTCAATGACTAGACTTTTTCCTTATGTAGGTATCAGAGCATGTGCCAGATTAATGGAATTTTATGACCATTAAGAAAGTGGCAGCTGTCTAAATCCTGTAGCGTACATTGTGCCCCTCTGGAAAGTTATGTACTTTTCTAGGGCATCCAGATCCTGATGATCTACCCATCAGGGCATTTTAATATGATATGATCAATATGGTGACCCAAAAGGATGTTTTATAGAATGATGAGTTCATCAACATTTTTAGAATGTATGGAACAGAGAGCTGGAGTATTGACATAGCCTTGGGGCAAGCCAATGAATGCATACTGCTAGTCTCCTCATGTAAAAGCAAATAGCTTTGATCCTCTTTACCTCTGGATACTGAAAATAATTCACCATATCAGTTGACACTCACCATATAAATAGCCACATATACAAAGTGCCAGAATCTGTGATCTATCTGTCACAACAGCAAAGATAGGAGCTATAGTTTGGTTAGTTTACAGTAGTCCACCATTACTAGTTATAATGCATATAATTTTTCTTTTGCATAGGCCTTAGAGATGCATAGAATAGGGATATATTGGGGGCCATTAGACTGGTAAGTGATCCAATTCTAGACTCTCATCTTGAGCGTAAGCTTCTAATTGGCTTAGTTTCTATTCCCATGAAAGCAGAACATGAAAGAGTTACTTGAATGCATGTAGATAATTTGAGAAGTGTTCCCAGGAAGCAGAAATAGGAAGAAGAAACATGAGATAGGGAAAGGAGTTCATTAATAAAGGATACATTAAGTAGCTGTTTTATGGCCATGGGCCACTGGGATTCAATCCTTCTGGAAACTCTCTGAGGGACCATGAACAACACACATTAGAATTATCCCCTAGGTTGCCCTGAGAGCATTTACACCCCCACATTTTGGGGGTTTGCTTCTGCACAGTTGAGGAGCCTTCTGTGGCTTTGGAAGAAGACCTGAGGCTGCAAAGCCAAGATCCCACAGCAAGGTCTTTGTGAGGGGGGCTGGCTCCATGCTGGGTCATAATGATGCAGGCATACTATGCGTAGATAATGTAGACTGATTGGCACTGGCATGGTAAGTTACAAGCATTTGCAACACTCAGAAATGTATACCAATGTTTCACAGTGTGAGGGTTCCCCAGGGTCTTAGTTCACCATATTTTCAGATGCAACAACAGCTATAGTTGTCATGAAGTATGTTCATCAATATTCTGGACCTTATCTCCATCTAGGTACAGAAGAGGATTACATTTCTCTGCCCCTTCTGAAATGAAGCAAAGCTATGTGACTTGTTTTGGCCAGTGAAATATGAACGGAAGTTGTGTGCATCACTTCTGGCTAGTAACTTTAGGGCAGTGTGCTAGTAGCCATGTTTGCTTCCCATTGCCATGGTGATAGTGAAAATGATGATTTCCAATCTGTCCATGAGCATACTTCGTGCTTCAAAGAACCTGGATTGGGCATGTCCAGGTAAGCAAGAAATAAAACTTTGATTTTGTTAAGCCACTGCAATTTTGAGGTTATGGGAAATCTTAATATATCCAGAGACTGGCAAACGATGGCCCACAGGCCAAACCTGGCCCACTGTCTGTTTTTATTAACAAAGTTTTATTGGCATTCAGCCACACCCATTTATATATGTATTATCTTTCGTTGCTTTAATGCTATAGTGGCAGAATTGAGAATGGCCCATATGGTTCCTAAAGCCTAAAATATTTACTATCTGGCCCTTTACAGAAAACGTTTGTTGACCCTGGTACAACCTATTCTATCATGATATAAAATGAACAAAAATGTCTGAAATCCAATATAGCCCCAAACTAATTAGTAATGAGAATAATTATTTGTTTGTTTTTCTAAGCCACTGAATTTGGGGATGATTTGTTATGCAGCATTAATGTTGCAATAGCTAGTAGATATACTGTGTGATTTTAATTTTATAAAGTTCACACATAGACAAAACTCCTCTATGGTATTTGAAGTCAGGGTAGTGGTAGCCCTTTGGGGGCAGTGACTGGAGGAGGCCACAAAGAAGGTTCTTTGATTACTGTTATATTCTGATTCTTGATTTACATGCAGGTTCTACTGGAAGTGTTTACATTTGAAAGTTAATCAAATTCTTTGTTTATAATTTTTTAGTTTTTCTTTTGCACGTTGTAGTACTTCCAAAAACTTCGAGAAATTAGTAATGTTTACATGTACTTGTAATGAATGATTTTCAAGATGGACTGTTAAGAGAAAAAAGCAATCTAGAGAATGATTTTTATAAAAATCAAAAGGTGGAGATATATATATATATATTCTGGTATATAAATAAAATATCTCTAGAATGTAGTTGCCTCTAGAGAGGATAATTGGTAGGAAGAGTGAAAATAAAGCTAACTTTTCACTCTGGAAACACCTCATTTTATTTTTGTTTTTTGTTTTTTTACTGCTTTAATTTTTTTTTTAACCATGTGCATATTATAGCTTTTAAAAAATTTTTTAAAAATCAAACTAGAATTATAGTCTATATATGTTATGCTATTACCTATTCCCTTCAATTACATGTTTAGTAGTTTCTAATTTTTACTATTACTATCACTTAAATAACAATGTAATTGACTTCCTTGTTTGTAAATCTTTGTCTGCCTCTCAAATTTCTTTAACATAAATTCCTAAACAGAATATGATTGGGTCTGGCAATGAATGAGAGATACTCCTGAAGACTGAATGGTGTAATTACCATAATTACTGACACTTTCATCTTACTGTCTCTTTTCCATTATATAGGTGAAAATAATACTAGGTATTTTAAATAAACTTTTAAAATTTGGATACAAATTTAGAAAGTTTTAGGACCAGAGTTTATAAAATAATCAGAGTTCTTTGGATGATTTATAATCTTTTCAATTTGTATCATTATTTAATGTTGTTTTAAAATTCTTTTCATTGGTCTCTCATCTTGTTATTTAAAGTTAAGAGCATTATTTCCATACGTGTAAACCTGAAGGGTGATTTTTGTGATGGAACCATGAGTGGGGGTTATTATTTAAACCACTTTTTAGTCTATTTAAGAATCACTACACATAATCATACTTATCCACACAAAGAGCTGCATGTGTTTTTGGTGTAATGTGATTTTATTGGCCCTAAACTATATGTCTAGGGGGTTTTCTCTTGGGTTATTTGGCTTCCACAATAAGTCATGTGAATTAATTATTTTTTGCCTCAATATGATCTTCATTTCTTTATTTGTATAGAGGAAGAAGACCTGATTATGTCTTCTGTGACTCCCATTACTGAGAGTTTCTTTTCTCTCTTGTCAGTTTCTCTCCTCTTTCACAATTTCTCTTGGCACAGAATGATACTCCTATCATTTTAGTGATCAATAACCGAGATTACAAATCTTCATTCTTTTCCAGTGTTTTGCCAATGGAGTAATTTATTTCTGCCATGCATGTGGTCATGCCCTAAGGTGTGTCACACAGTGTCTACACAATAAAATTATCAGGCATAAAATTTACTGCAGATTTTTTTCCCCTGAGAGACAAAAATCCTCCAGATTTTAATGCATTAGCACTGCAGTCATCTTTGTTTAATCTTTAAAAAAAAAGATAAGAAAAGCAATCAGGAGGAAGAAAGCACAACTCTGATTTCTCTTACTTCTCTATGGGATCATGTTGTTAAGAACTTGTTATCTTTCACTTGAGAAGTTAAACAAAACTGAATATTTTTTCCACTACAACTAATTTTGAGCCTTCAATGCAAAAAGTGATACTATCAATTCTCAAACCCATTCTATTTAACAAAATACTTATTGAATGATATGGTTAGAACTCAAGTAGCTAGTGTTCTTTCTAACTTAAGAAACTAAGTATAGGATATGGAATCAAGAATTCTGGATGCCAGTGCCAATTGCCCCACTGGAAAATTCTTTTGCACAAGTCACCCCATTTCTCATAGAGTGTGTATTAGAAGAAACTGGCAGAAGTTTCTCCTACATTCTTGTGTTACCATTACATTTTTTCTTGGTTATGATGTGATGTGGATACTAAAGTCATGCTTTTACATTATTCACAGGAATATTTAGCGGAGAGGAAAGTTATACTTCCCAATAATGGCTTCGAAGACTCTAAGAGGTAAACACTGCTATGCAAAGCTTATATCCTTAGAAAAGATGTCAATGTTGGGTGAGTTTAAGTGTCTTGCATACATAGATCAGCAGAAGAAAAGAGTTTGAGATGCAAAGGAGATAAGAGATAACTAAAAGAAAATATGGATTTGTGATAAATTCATATTGCATATAATGCTTCTTAGTGGAAGCTATAGTTTTCTAGAAAAAGTCAAAGCTCTCAGAATTCTTAAATCACTTGTTAGCTGAGTGATATTAAAAAGTAGAGCCAGTTTTCTCCTACGTAAAATGAAGAAATTGGTCCAGATGATTGTTAGGGTTCTGTCCTGTTATGATATTCTGTGTGCCTTTTACTATATTAATACTCCTTGAGGCTGTGTTCTATTCGTTGGGATATTTAAATTCCCTGGTCATCTTCTTTGAGATTTTCTTGTTGGCACAAATAAATTAGGCTGTTTTGGCCCTAACTGTGATAACTTAGAGAAGTATGTTAGAAATTGCAGTTTATGTAATGCCCAATAGTTCTTTGGAAATTTCACTCGAATAATTTTCTTTGAATCAAGCCATGGCATCAAATTATAAGTCATTATTTTAGCATAAAACTTTATCTTCTATTATACAGAGAGAAAGATCAGCTCTGAAGCTCTAAAGAAATGCTGGTGGAGCTAAAAGGTGCTCAGACTGGAAACTCCTGTACGTTATGCATTTCTAATACACCTACTTCATTCAAATATATCCCTTTAGGAACATGACCTAATATCACACATTTTCAGACATATCCAACATGGCATCTACATAAGGAAATAGTCTACTGTATTAACTGGGGTAATTTTAGTTGCTTTAATGAATAACAACTTTTCAGTAGTTCAGTCCTATTGAGGTTTATTTCTTGCTCAAGTAAGAGTAGAATGTGGATGTTTCTGGACTATGGAAAACTTTCCTCCAGGCTGTGAAGTAGGGACCTACACGCTTTCCCACTTGTAGTTCCATCAGTCTTCAGGGTTGTAGAGTTCTCTGCTTCCAGCCAACAGGCAGGGGGAAAGAGTATGGAGAAAGCACATCGTTTCTTGGGCTGCAGGCACACACATCACTTCTGTTCTCATTCTGGTCATAATGAAGGGAAAGTGCAGTCCCTGGCTAAGCAGTTACTTTCCAGAGTGACTTTATACTATGGAGGAAAAGCATGGATGTTGACAGCTATCTCTGCCCCACCCAATATATCAATTAACCTTAGGAGGCTTGTGTTAGGTCTGTACTTTAAAGCTCAGGTCACTGTGTGTCTTTATTAAGTGAACACCCCACATGAACTTTTACCAACTTCATTAAACCATAAACTGAATTTTTGGCTGAGTCCTGTCCCAAGCTTGACAGTAGGATCCCTCCATTTATGACTTGTATGACTCTCATTACTAAAATAGGAAGGCATGACAGAAGCAAAGTGGTTATTAGACAAAGTAGTCCTGGGTGAACTTATATGAAAATAGACTTTCTCAGCAGATTTTTTCCATTTTTGATTACTGACTCAAAGTTCCTGTTTAATACTGGAAAGAAGAGCACACTCTCCTTGTCATTAAGAGACCTAGCCCTGAATGCTTCCCTTTTTTGACTTCAGTTTCCTCATTGCAAAGTGAAGAGTTTAGACCGAACGATCTCCAAGTTTTCTTTATGCTCTAAAATCGCTAAAGAGTTTGATGGAAACCTATTGTATTGCTTGCACACCTTAGGCCTTAGAAATTCTGCTCTCCTGTCTTGTGGTCATTCACACTGATGTTTTTTTTCACACTGACTCTGCTCATGTCTAACTCTGTTGGCCAGTGTGAACTATCAAGCACTTCCTAGCCCCTAGCAACTCTGTTGTAGTTTCAGATCATGAAACATCCCTTCCTGCCACCATTTTAATATCTGGAATCTGGCTGGTATCCTCAAATTCACAGTCAGTTTCCTGAAGCTTTATGTCCAAGCTTATGATAACTGAGCTACTTAACCCTTTAAACATATTCCCCGGGCAGATATCACTTTTTTTCTCTCTGAATCTAATTTAATGCCCATGAACGTGATCCATTTGATGGGGCCATCTGTTTTTTTCTTCTGCCAAAGACACTCTGCACATTTTGGCAGCTTCCCTAAGTGTACTGAGTAACTCCTGCCAAGTACAGTTGGAATGCTTCATGAGTCCAAACTCTGAAAACAACTGAACCGAATGGTGTTCATCTTAAACTGATGGTTAATTTGTGGTGAGTCAAGAAGTGCTGGACTATACATCTTAAGGTCTGGAAGAGCGGAAAGATGAGTTAATGTGATAACGATCCCTGATTAATAATGAAGAGGTTATTGAAGCTTATAGAATAGTGACATTTATGAGACTTTATTCTCAGAGGTCTATGACTCAATTTTGGGATTTATAACCTCTATCCATGTAAGTACCACTATGATCCCTTTTGTACACATAACCCTGTGCACACAGAGACACAGCTGACTGGTTCTGAAGAGGGTATCTGACTCATGCTGGCTCAAGCTCAGCCCTTCCATGAGGTAGGTGGGTGTAGAACCCAGATGGTGTCTATAGGAAAAACAGCTTGGGTGTTAGAGGTCTTCATGAGTGTGTCATAGGGACTAGAAAATGAAAGGTAGCATTCTGATTAGTGGAGGGAGGGAGGGAAACAGGGAGAGAGAAAGATGGATGGGGAAGGAGGGAGGGGGAAAGAGCAATGGAGAGAAAGGGATAGAAGGAAAAATAGACAGGAGCAGAAATGGTAAGATAAAAACAGACTTCTGATATCCTTTGTGATTCTACTTTTTCCTGAGTTCAACCACATTTCTCTTCTCAAATTCCATGAGCTATCAAACTATTTCAAAAATAAACCACTCCCTTTCTTTGCATAAGCAAGTCATATCATTTGCAAACTAAATATTAATGTATATAAACCGGGAGAAAATTTAGTATTTTTCCAGTCAGTATGAGGGAGGCTTGACTCATATATTAATTATGGTGAAAGAATCCAGATTAAACAACAAAATTTGAATCATCTGGAGGTTTGTTCTTTTTTTGGATCAGTTATTCAAATGACGGCCATTTTCACAATTTACCTGTTGTCTAAACAGTACATATTTTCCATATATCTAGATTCTGGAGAGTGAATCATAGAAAATATTTGCATCTTTAAACTGGACTTTTAACATTTCATTGGATAAAACTGGTAGCAATTGATTTTTCCCTGCTTTAATATAAACTAATGTTAAACTTTCTTAAAAGAATCTTACAAGTCTTACGGGTTACTTTTACTCCAAAGACTCATTATAGTTCTCATTTTGTGTAACAGAAAAACCCACCACAAAATTCAGCATGAACTGCAAAGAATGTTTTGAGAAATAAGTTTAAAATAAGCTTAGTGATTTTTAATGCCTTTATTCAAATTTTCTTCTGCTTTTCATTTCATTAAATTTGCCTTATTTTAAATTGTAGAGCCCTTTCAGGGAACATGGCCTTTCCCAGATGAGTTAACCCAGGATCTCATTCACTGAGGAGGCAGTATGATGCAACGAAGGGTCTCCATCTTTTGAGATAAAGCTTTGTTTTGGAATTCAGGCTTAATAAATTACTGTTTTTTTATCTTTGGGTGTATCATTTAACCTCTTCAAATCTTATTTTGCTCATCTCGAACATGATGAGAGTAAAATTTGACTTGAAAGGTGGTTGTGGAATTAAAGACAAAGGCGCAAAAAACACTGGTTACACAGTAGGCAATAAATAAACAGTTGCAATTATTATTCAGTGGTATCCTCAACCAGAATAGGTATTTCTCCTTGGCCCTCACAAAAGTTTTCATAAATGAATTGGTTCATTCCATTCTTAATAGCCAAGAGCACTGCTCCTTCAGTGAAAATGGAAGAAATTTTTTTCTCTTTTCCCAGCTATTTCCATTGAATCAGTGATTTGCATTATGAGTGATTGTCTTTTTATGCTTATCATTCACTCTGAGAGCAGAGGATGTAGAGAGATGGAGCCTTTCCTTTTTAAAGTTGTGCCAGTAAAGAAGGCTTCGTCAAAAAGGGTCCCATCTTCTGGCTTCCTGTAGATTTGCTGGAAATCACCCAAATACTTGGTTTTCTTTTAATAATGTACTCTGTCAGCAGGGTTGAATTCTTCAATTTATTATCTGTCTTGACTTTCTATTAATATATATATATATATATATATATATATATATGGAAGTATCTTAGTCCATTCAGGCTGCCATAATAGAATACCATAGACTGGGTGGCTTATAAACAACAGACATTTATTTCTCACAGTTCTGGAGGCTGGAAGTCCAAGACCAAAGCTCCAGCAAATTTGGTCTCTCCTGGTTCAGAGACAGTGTCCTTTCCCTGTGTCGTCACATGATGGAAGGGGAGGGGAACTCTGTGGGGTCTCTTACATAAGGGTACTAATCCCATTCCCATGAGAGCTTCACTCTCAAGACCTAATCACCTCCTAAAGGCCCACCTGCCAGCACCATCACATTAGGGGGTGGGTAGCATTTCGACATATGAATTTTGAGGGGACATAACATTCAGTCTATAGTAGGAGAGAAACAAGAGAGAAGGAGTTAGCTTTTTTTCCCTTTTCAAAGAATGAAAGATATAAAAAATCATGTTTTCATTTGGTCAATCAGAAAGTGGAAAAATGCATATGCAATTTTAAAGAAGACTTTTCTATTCTATCTTTTTCCTCAACAACAACAAAAAAAGTGATGTTAAGAAAGAAAGTACATTTCAAATTGATAAATGAAAATAGCCTTTGAATGATGGATTATAAAATGTATTGCATTCATTCCATAAAAAAAGTCTCACGGTAGAAAATAAAATTGCTCAATACCAAGGTCTTCAATTATTATCAAATAAAACATGTGAGTCATGTCTTTCACTATTAAAGTCAAGGAAGGCATTGGTGTCCTGTTGTGATTCATAGCAAGTTTAGCAGATTCATGATGGCTGGCTTTATTCAAATTTATCATTGAGTATTCGAAAACAATTTTGAAAACAAATTTTCTATTTCTTATTATAAATCAGTACAAACAAACCATCATGATTTTTAAAGGCTCAAACATTCATTTTGAATATCCATTCTGCACATTTTAATTTTACTATTCACTGGAAAGTTAACCCTTATTTTGCTCGCTAAGAGCACACCGGTCTAGAACAGTGACAAGGCACAAACCAAGCGAACAAAACCATTTATTGAGTTAAATTTATTTTTGTCTTAGAAATATATATTTTGACCTTCAGTATTTGAAAACACGCTTTATCTCCACAGAATGTATCAGTTGGTTTAGTTATGATTATTTACTTGCCTGATTCACTAAGTTCTAACCAAGAGGGCAGTGCACAAAAGTTAGATGCAACCAAGAGAAGGAGAGAATAAATAGGTTTGCATATTATTTCTCAAATAATATATACCAGTGATAAAACACCATAAAATTTTATTTTTTTCTATTCATTTAATGTATAAAATTTTATACCAGGTGTTTTTTTTATTGGACTTCTTTAAAATTAATCTCAACCAAGTTGATGATTGTATTTATGCCACTCATTTTTTCCTCATGTCCCCTACCAAGCTACATTCCTACTTTATGGCACTTTCCCTTTCTTTATTTCTTTTTGTCTTCTCTACTTATACAACATGACAGCATGTTTCATTTCGTTTTTTTTTTTTTTTTTTTTTTTTTTTATTTTATTTATTTATGGCTGTGTTGGGTCTTCGTTTCTGTGCGAGGGCTTTCTCTAGTTGTGGCAAGCGGGGGCCACTCTTCATCGCGGTGCGCGGGCCTCTCACTGTCGCGGCCTCTCTTGCTGCGGAGCACAGGCTCCAGACGCGCAGGCTCAGTAATTGTGGCTCACGGGCCCAGCTGCTCCGTGGCATGTGGGATCTTCCCGGACCAGGGCTCGAACCCGTGTCCCCTGCATTGGCAGGCAGATTCTCAACCACTGCGCCACCAGGGAAGCCCTCATTTCGTTTTTAAAAAACCCTCTCTCACCAACAATTTAAAGATCTTGTGGATATCAGCATGCTACATTAAACATGACCAATAGTTGACTTATTTGCCGTTGGTAATTCAACTATGTGTTATTATAACAACACAGAGGCATGAAAAACATAAAGTATTTAAAAGGCAATTTTTTGTTATTATGAGAGCCATGGCCATTTTACCCTTTGCCCCACTGCATGGAGGTTTGGGGCATTAAAAAAAGCAAAAAGCATCAGAGGTAAATGTATGTGGTTTCCAGGGGAGAGACACTTCATAGAGGCACTGTCCTTGGAAGTTATTCATTTTTATCAAGAACACAAGGACAGGGTAAATTGTTCCTCCTAGTATATGACAGCAAAAGTACAATGGAAACGGAGGATGTGATGGTCTAGGTAAGGGAGGTGGATGGGTCTAGAGAAACCACATTGCTCAGTGACCAGAGCTGTGGTTCTTAACTTTTATAGGTCTTATATCAACAAATCACTGTATCAAAGAATCTCAGTCCCACCACGACAGAAACCTACGTTTTTGTTTTCTAAAAAATGATTAGCATAATTGCATATTTATGATATTTTTGTTAATGCCTCAATAATGGCTTAGTAAATTCTGTCATACTTTTGTGTACTATTACCAGTTCATGTCCCATAATTGGAGAATCACTGTCAAGAGATATATTGGGTCCTCAGGGCTGAATATCCTAAACTCCACTTTGGCTAGGCCAACTGATCAAACAAGCAAAGCCTTGAGAAAGCAGATTTCAATGGGATCACGTGAAGCATTAATTCCATGTGGGGAAATGGGCACCATCACAGATGGATGCAGTGCACCAAAAGCAAAGTGTGAAAGATTAAAAGAATAACTTAGGTTTTCCTAACTAGAGGCAAATATAAAGAGACGGATAGATAAAGCAGGCACATTAATAGTAATAACATAGCAGTAACTGTAACAGCAGTAACTGTTCCAGCGGGAAGCCCTAGGCATTAGGAATCTGAAGCTTATAAGGGCACAGAGAATCTGGGAACATTCTATAGTCATGATCTTTTCAGAAACCCTATGGGAAGAAGACACCTGACAGGATGAGGAAAGGAGGAGACCAGAATAAGGACAAAGCCTATCTCTTCCACCCAGAGGGACAGATTTTATGAACCTTCAGAATGTGTAACAGGCAGTTCCATTAGAGTGATGTCTACACATTTCTTCTGAGGTTGAATTTAGTTTACTAAGGCTATATATGCCTCCATAGTGTTGATTTTTTTCTTATCTATGTCTTTGTCAAATGATACTTTAAAAATCTGCATTTATGAGTTAGAAGATAAACAATTGAACTCAGATGGATTCAACTGGTTACATGCTGATGACCTAGGGACTTGGGCAGGTAACACTTTAGTTGAATCTTCAGATGCCATTATGGGCACCTGTTATAGCTGGAATAGGGAGTTTGGGGGCACAGGCCTTAACATGTTGCCTGTCTTATGCTGCTAGAGATACATGCACACAGAGAAGCTTTGTTAGTCTATTTTTTCCTGCACAGTTTTGTGTTATTTCAGGGGAGAAGCACAGTACACGTACACACAAACACACACACCCACACCCACACCCACACATGAATTTGTCTACATCCCTACTCATTTAAAGTATTTCTTCTCCCTCTTCCTTTGCAGTCCTCTTCACCAGGGAAGAAAATCATGCAGGATAAAGTAACATTGTTTGTCAATCTCTTCCTACATTTGGAATCCGTCCAGAAAACCCAGGAGGAAGTTCAAGTCAGCCACAGTTAATCTGCAGCAAATCCACCCCACGTGACTTTCCTCCCACCCCCATCACTGCTGATCTTTTCATGTATTCTTTATAAAGAATCCATTGAACTTTAATTAATATGAAAAATTCAGGTTTTCATCTGATTTAAATGTGACTGACATCATGCTGCTACTGAGAGCGAAATAAAGTACAAGCAGGGTAAAAATAAAATGTAAAACCTGATGCCTGCCACAGCTTTATATTCTCACTGCCAAATCATCCCTCCCATTTCCATGAGGCATGAGAGAGACACATCAGTAGGATTTTCCAGGAATCTTGAGTCCACATCTATAAAGAGGGACACACTTGAAAAACGTCTAGACTAAAGAAAGAACATAATTCAGTATCTGTCAAATGAATCAGCTGTCTTTAGTTCCAGAAGTCCAAGTTAAAAATGACCCAGTTCTAGATATACAATTCCAAAAGGGCCAACGGCTAAAAGAAAGGAAAAAGTCTTCTTCTACATCTGTCTGTCGTTTGCACACATACACCTTTCCTCTCACATTCAGTGAATTGTTCAGAAAGGCACAAATGTATTCTTGGGAGGGAGCGGTATAGCACAGGGCATCTTGCTTTCAGCTCTTAGCCATTAGCATTCTGCTTGCCGTGACCAGGCTGCCCTCATGTTCATGCATTCTGCTTACACATGTGTATAGCATACGTGCCCTGATGTCAATCACACAGTGCCTTTAAAAAGACTGACTGTGATCCTACATCCTGCTTCCCCCGCAAAACCTGCCCTACTGAAATAGCAACATATGAAGGCCTAAAAAGTGACTGCAAGAGCAAAATTAACACATTTTTCACTTCAATAAAATATCTTGGGCATTGCACTTCAAAAATTTACAGTTGTCTGTTAAAAAATGATTGAACCTCTCTCCCTTCATCTGCCATCATGGAGTGTGTGGTTGGCCCCCTTCCTTGCCATCTCTTCTCACAAGACTTTCGGGATTAAGCAACTCCTGGCCAAGAAACAAAAAACGGATCATCCCATTTCTGCATGGATCTGAGTGACAACTGGTAATAAAATCAAGCACAACACCAAAGGAGACACTGGAGAAGAACCAAGGTGGGTTTACAAGGAACAGCACATTTGATGGCTCATAATCATGCTATACCAAGGTCACTAGCATCTTACCATATCAAACTGAAAAAGCCACCACTATCTGGACAGCTGGACATGTTTTACTGGAAAAATCATTATCTTTTTCTTTGTTTTTATGCCTCTTTGCTAGTAGGTTAGTTCAGCAATAAATACGTGAGATTTTTTTTTGAAAACAGAAGATTTAAAATTTGGGCTTTGTTCCAATTCTGACTATTGGTTTAGGTCAAATAGTTTTATCTCCAGTAAACTCTATTTCCAAATATTGCAGATTGGGAATAGCATAGGTCATCTCTTATAATTAATATGATTATATCATTAACCTGTGATAAAGGAGGCAAGAATATACAATGGGAAAAAGAGAGCCTCTTCAATAAATGGTGCTGAGAAAACTGTACAGCTACATGCAAAAGAATCAAACTGGACTACTTTCTCACACGATATACAAAAATAAACTTAAAATGGATTAAAGACTTGAATGGAACACCTGGAACCCTAAAACTCCTAGAAGAAAACATCGGCACTTTGACACTGGTCTGAGAAATACGTTTTTGGATATGTCTCCTCAGGCAAGGGAGACTAAAGGAAGAATAAACACATGGAACCTAATCAAGCTAAAAAGCTTCTGCACAGCAAAGGAAAACTATCAACAAAATGAAAAGGCCAACTACTAAATGGGAGAAGATATTTGCAAACAATATATCTGAATCAGGGTTAATATCCAAAATATACAAAGAACTCATACAACTCAATATCAAAAATAACGAACAACCTGATTTAAAAATGAGCAGAGGATCTAAATAGACATTTTTTCCAAAGAACACATATATATGGCCAGCAGACACATGAAAAGATGCTCAACATCACTAATCATCAAAGAAATGCAAATAAAAACCACAATGAGATACCACCTGACACCTGTCAGAATGGTTATCATCAAAAAGACAACAAATAACAAGTGTTAGAGAGGATATGGTGAAAAGGGAACCCTTGTGCACTGTTGGTGGGAATGTAAATTGCTACAGCAACTATGGAAAACAGTAAGAAGGATCCTCAAAAAATTAAAAATACAACTACCAAATGATTCAGTAATTCCATTCTGGGGTATTTTTCCAAAGAAAACAAAAACACTAATTCAAAAAGATATATGTGCCCCTATGTTCATTGCAGCATTATTCACAGTAGCCAAGATATGGAAGCAACCTAAGTGCCCATCGATAGATGATTGGATAAAGAAGATGTGGTATATGTATATACAATGGAATATAACTCAGCCATAAAGAAGGATGAACTCATGCCATTTGCAACAACATGGATGGACATGGAGGATATTATGCTAAGTGAAACAAGTCAGACAAAGAAAGACATAGTGTATGATTTTACATGTGGAATCTAAGAAATAAAACAAATGAATAAACATAACAAAACAGAAACAGAGTCATAGATGCAGAGAACAAACAGATGGTTGCCAGAGGGGAGGTGGGTGAGGGATGAGTAAAATAGTTGAGGGAGATCAAGAGTTATAAACTTCTATTTACAAAATCAATGAGTCACAGTGATGAAATATACAGTGTGGAATACAGTCAAGAGTAATGAAAAAAAATAAATGTGATTCAAGATCACTTGAATTCTTAGAGACTCCAAATTTTAAAACTCTGAGAAGGTGACTCTCTTAAAAATATCTGAAATTTCGGTCAGTTTATTTAAAACTTGAAGCCTCTCAACTATTTTCAGGTCAATATCAATTTTTTTCCCTTTTCCTTGTAACCTTTGATAAGCAAACAAAGGGCACTTTTCTATACATGTGCACACATATACGAATATGTATACATATGTGTAAAACTTTTAAAAACCGTAGAATAAATAAGCGGCATTGAAGTAGTTTGGTATTCACATAATCTTGTTTAAAGGAATATGGTTCCAGAGATGGGACTGAATGAGGGCTGATGTTCATCTCTGTTGATTAGTTGGGGTCTCGAATTAAAAAGGTATGGAGTGCTTCTGCCCATTTCCTAGATTCTTTCCATACTTGTTTTGGTAAATTCTGTAAGTGTATCTTAAGTGTATATTTGTTTTAACCCTGCATTTCTCTCAAGGCATTCCAGACCGGCAAGAACATGAGGATGGTTTGGGAGGCTGGGGTTGGGAGCCAGTTCTTGAGTCTCTGGCATTTCCACACATCTTACAGGCAGAAGCACTATCTGCTTTTGTTCTGCATTATCTATCTATTTATGATGTTTGTATCGTGAACAGCCTTAGGAAATAGAGATGGTGTCTCTTTCCAGAGCAATGGGCAGGCATACTTACTGTCTAGTATAATAAAGTGATTGTTTCTCACAGTGGCAAATGTCAGGCAGGTTTATTGCCTGTTATAAAAGATTCGTGTTCTCTAAACTCAGCATTTTTCCCCTATAATACAATGCACTACATGTGCAGTTATTACCTAACTCTTCTTGCATTGCTTTGTGGGAACTAGGGCCTGGGGAGCCAGCACAAGAAATGTTGATGCTCTGACTCTGCTGTTACCGTAATACATTTTCCTTTGCTTCTGATCCAGAAGTCTTGTGTCTTATGCCAGCATCCTTGAAACAGTGTCAGGCTAACTTATCACTTGCATGTAGAGTAAAATCCCCAGACCCTTTACTGCTCTTGACAGCTGGCTACGTAGCCTAGTAGGAATGCTGATTCCCTACGTGTTATGGTACCATTCCTATGAACATCAGGTAACAGAAATATTTTCTTTGGACTGATACATCAGTAAGCTTATGCTGTGGACCAGAGACTGGCATATTGCCGCCCATCCATAGGCCAACTCTTGATGCCTGTTTTTGTAAACAGAGTTTTATTTGAACACAGCCATACACACCATTTACATGTTGTCTATGGTTACTTTCATGCGATATATCACTTTGCTGTACGCCTGAAACTAACACAACATTGTAAATCAACTATACTCCAAGAAAAGGTCACACAGCTAGTAGGTGACAACAAGTGAAGTTTGATTCAAGTTCAAACCATCTCACTCCAGAGCACTAACTTTTTTAGCAATCATATTCCACTGCCTTCAGATTGGCCAAGCTGCTTCTGGTAGGCCTCACTGCCCCTATGAAGGAAAGCCTTCACCATCCACAGCTCTACTGGAAAAACCTCATTAAGATGGGAGGTTGAAGTCCAGGGGTTGATCTACACAGCTTCAGGGATGATTGACTTCTGAAGCTCACTGAGTCCCCTGAGACATGTCCCTCTATTCTCAGTTCAGCTACCAGGGACTGGTTGTTTCCGCTCCCCAACCAACTCCACTTGCTGGTAACAGTACTTGCATATATTCACAGTTCAGATGCTCTTACTTCCAGCCATCTATTTCTGGGCCATTCACACTGGCAGGAAGAGTATTCTATTTTTATGGCAGGCCACACCATTCACATATTTAACACTTTAGAATAAGGAGAGGCAAACCTTGATCTAAATCTTTAAGATGTGCTAATAATAATTTTTCTGGCAAATCTCATTATTTCTCAATGCTTGCAGAATAGTTCAACTCTAAAGTAATTATGACACATGCCAGCTGCTGGTCCAGAACTCTAGGGTTTCAAACAAAGGCTTGGACCTCTTCAGAGAAACCTGCAGCCTGCAGGAGGACAAAAGGCATGGCGGGAGGAGAGCACTCAGTAACTGGCATGCGTCTTGGCTTTATCTTTTCATTGTGAATCGTTTTGTTTCATCCTGACCTTAACAAAAGTCTAATTGCAAGAAAAGTACAACTTGTATAGCCAACAGGACAGGAAGGTGAAAAAGTTTGAGAGAACAGAGAGAGAGAGAGAGATGAACTAAAGTAGAAATTCAAGAAAATTGAAGAAGTGTGCCTTTCACATAGAACAGATATTAGAGAGTTTCAGGTGGAGAGAACATGTCAAGACTTCTGTGTTTGCACAGATGGAGACCTACAATAATCAGATGCTAGAACAATCCAGATTGGATTACTGTTGAAACTCAGAAGATATACCCAGAAGCTGAAACTTGATTTTTGACTCTGGCAGCCAAAGGCTACCATCAACTTTATGGAGGTGAGGGTTCAAGTTCACAGGTGTTCCTTCCTAACCTATAGTGACAAGGTTTGTTTTTTGACTTTTTAGCTGATCGTTACCAGCCTCCAAATTCTACCAGAGTAATACCATTTTCAAGGGAAGAACAAAAGGGATATGCATATTTTACAAGTCTTCTAGCACTTTAGGTTTAGATAAACAATGTTGTGTCGATGGGAAACCAGTGCTTGTATTTATTTCTAACAACCCTAACCAAACTACCAGTTCAGGACAACGGTTTACTTTTTTTGCAACCCCCCAACACCTTTAAAAGTACATATAACAGCTACTAGTATATATCATTCCTATGTATATCATTAAATACTTATTAAATTGAGTTGGTAACATGATTTTTTAAGCTATAGGGATTGATGCAACTATGGTAATAAATATTCATAAACCTATGGTCAAGATAAAAAGTATTCTGATATTTTCCAACACTATTCTTAATGGCCACAAAACAGACTCAATTAACTGTATTTTTATTACTTTCACATGATGTGTATACCCTAGTAGGAAGTCAATACCAGGCCAATAAATGGATGTCAGCTCTTACCATGAAATTATCGTTGAGCTAATGCCAATTGTCTTTTGAACACTAACTGTAAAACCATAAATTTTGTTAGGAAATGGGCATAATTTATTTTGCTAATCAAACAATTCATTTTCTAAACCAAATATCACCTACCTCCTGAAACTTGCTCTCCCTGTGTGTTACATACCTCAGCAGCATCTCCCAGTTCATAAGAGTAAATTCTGAGTCAGATTGGATGTCTACCTCTCCTTCACCATTCATATCTGCTCCATTCCAAAGTCTATGGATTTTACCTGCATTAAGCTTTTTGAATCTATTACTTCCTTTTAATTCTCTCTACCACCACTCTGTTTTGGATCTTCTTTAGTTCTGATTTGAGCCACTGCAATACATTTCCAGTTGACCTTGTAGAATCTGCATTCTGCCCTCTCCCATACAACTAACAGCTCTGCCTGACATATCTTCCATATGTGCTCCTTGTCCAAAAGCAATTCAGTGACTCTCAATTGCCCAGTAAATAAAGTCTACTCTTCACATATTTTTAAGAAAGGCCTTCTAAAATTCATCCTTACTTCTATCCATTAGGATCAAGACCTAGCACTCTCAGGGCCTCATTTCCTTGATTTAAAAATGAAGTGGGTGAAACTGTTTCCTTTTTGGCTTACTGTTTATAGAGTAAAATGTGTATAGCATATTTACTCAAATTTCTTATTATTCCCAGAACATGATATAACCAGTGGGTTCCTAAACATTTTTAGGATGTGAACCCCTTATGAGATTTTGATGAAAGCTTGGGACCCTCCCACGGAAGAACTGCATACAGAATTTCATGGGATGGGTGTGCGGACCCTCTGATGGTATATGGAATTACCTTACACCTTCTTCCTTTTAACATCCTTTTTTCAGACCATGCTGTGATCTACGTTTTCCAACACACCCCAGGTCACTTTTTGAGATCTAATTCAATACATCCCACCTTACAGACTCTCTATTTTGAGTTCTTCTAAAGTAGCTTGTCCATATGTCCATGACTATGGGAATGCAACATACTACACTGGGTAGGAGTCTTAGCTAAAACTCCCAGTCCTACATGGCTTTTTAACAAGGTGAAAATGGTATTCATTACATGACTCATGCATGCAATCTCAAATATAGTCACTCCCTGCATATATTCTTTAGACATAGTCACAGAAATGTTTAATAATATATTTCCATACTAAATTAATGTGGAATAATCTAGACACTCTCCTTTAATTGGAGATGGATGGAAATGCAGGTGAGTCATATATGGAATAGAAATAATCTCATCAGAGCCCACACCTCCAATCCCGATGTCAACGGAAAAGCTACTGACAGCTACGTGGTGGTTCTTTCAAGTTAGGCAGGTCCAGAAAAGAATCAATGTTCCTTAGAATTAAACTGTTGTTCTTTTTGTTTTGAAGAAGCTGGGGTCATGCTAACAGGGGGGATAGACATGTCTCAAGTGAGACCAGACTGTGCTGTCTCTGGAGAAATATATCCCTGGCTTTGCTGAGGTGCACTGGCTCCCTAGGTCAGCTAAGGAGTTAATTAGCACCAGGCTTGCTTCAGTGAGACCTGGAGAGCACAAAGGAGAACTCAGCTCTGTAAGGCAGAAGTCTGAGGGGTAGAGGGAGAAAGGGTCTGGGTGGAAAGGAGGAGCATTTATGCCCATCCTTCCATGGATCTAAGAAGGGGACAGCTTTCTTAGAAAGTCTAACTCTCTGTATGAGTGCCTTCTGATGCTTGGTAGAAAAAAATAAATAAGCTGAATACAGCTATTTGAGCTAAAAAATATAAATAACTATTGTTATGGATTGATTGTATTCCCCCCAAATTTATATGTTGAAATCCTAACTCCAAAGGTGATGGTATTAGGAGGTGGGGCCTTTGGGAGGTGATTAAGTCATGAAGGTGAAGCCTTCATGAATGGAATTAGTGTCCTCATGAAAGAGGCCCCAGATAGCTCTTTCACCCTCTTTCTGCTGTGCGAGGACACAACGAGAAGACAACTATCTGAATCTCAGAAGTATGTCCTTAGCAGATCTGACTGTGCTGGCTCCCAGATCCCAGACTTCCAGCCTCCAGGAGTGTGAGAAATACATTTCCATTGTTTATAAGCTACCCAGTCTATGGTACTTTGTTAAAGCAGCCTGAACTAAGAGGACTGTATATGTATATAGAATAATACACATGTGCATTAATTTTATATGTTATTCATATCGGGTGGGCCAAAAGGTTCGTTCATTTTTTTCCATAAGATGGCTCTAGTAGCACTTAGTTGTCTTTAACTTCATTTGAAACAATTTTGTTAGATTGTATGTGACAGCTGTCATTTCAGCATGCATTTAAAAAAAGACTTATCAAAATTGGCGAATTTTTGTGTAGCCATTTTAACATTGAAGATGAAAGAAAAAAAGCGAAATTTTTGGCATATTATGCTTTATTATTTCAAGAAAGGTAAAAACGCAACTGAAACGCACAAAAAGATTTGTGCAGTGTATGGAGAAGATCCTGTGACTGATTGAACATGTCAAAAGTGGTTGGCGAAGTTTTGTGTTGGAGATTTCTTGCTGGACAATGCTCCACAGTCGGGTAGACGAGTTGAAGTTGATAGCTATCAAATCGAAACAATAATTGAGAACAATCAATGCTATACCATGCGGGAGATAGCTGACATACTCAAAACATCCAAATCAAGCACTGAAAATCATTTGCACCAGCTTGGTTATGTTCATCACTTTGATGTTTGGGTTCCACATAAGTTAAGCGAAAAAAACCTTCTTGACCATATTTCCACATGCCATTCTCTCCTCAAATGTAATGAAAACGTTCTGTTTTTAAAACAGTTGTGACAGACGAAGAAAAGTGGACACTGTACAAAAATGTGGTACGGAAGAGATCACGGGGCAAGCGAAATGAACCACCGCCAACCGCACCAAAGGCCAGTCTTCATCCAAAGAAGGTGATGTTGTGTACATGGTGGGATTGGAAGGGAGTCCTCTATTATGAGCTCCTTCCGGAAAACTAAATGATTAATTCCAACAAGTACTGCTCCCAGTTAGACCAATAGAAAGCAGCACTTGATGAAAAGCATCCAGAATTAGTCAACAGAAAACGCATAATCTTCCATCAGGATAATGCAAGACCACATGTTTCTTTGATGACCAGGCAAAAACTGTTACGGCTTGGCTGGGAAGTTCAGATTCATTCGCTGTATTCACCAGACATTGCATCTTTGGATTTCCATTTATTTTGGTCTTTACAAAATTCTTTTCATGGAAAAAATTTCAATTCCCTGGAAGACTGTAAAAGGCACCTGGAACCGTTCTTTACTCAAAAAGATAAAAAGATTTGGGAAGATGGAATTATGAAGTTGCCTGAAAAATGGCAGAAGGTAGTGGAACAAAAGGGTGAATATGTTGTTCAATAAAGTTCTTGGTGAAAATGAAAAATGTGTCTTTTATTTTTACTTAAAAATCTGAAGGCACTTTTTGGCCCACCCAATATCTTACCCTGTATTACTCTTTAGAGATCTACTTGACTGCTGACTAGGAAACTCTATGTCCTTCTATGGAGTTTGTTTGTGTTTAGTCAGAGCAAGACTGTGGTCCACGGTGGGGATGGAGCAGTGGTTATTACAACAGAAGAGAAATTATTGTGAGGAGAATATCTAGTTTTCCACCTTTCTTTCTCACTAGAAGCATACATGAACACCTCTGCTGTTTGACTTTCCATGTGCTTTAAGGAACACATTACGCACCAGAAGCATGGCTGATACTATCCCAGCATTTCTGAATCAGCCCCTTCCACATTTACTGCCATCTCTGTGAAGACTGAAATGAACATATGTGCCCATGAAATACAACACCGATATTATCGAATGCTTTGCCTCATCCAAGTCTCCCCAGTCTGGAATAATCACTCTTCTGAGCAGCTCTCAGCCCTCAGTTGGCACTTTGCATTTGAATCTTTTTATTTGTACACACTCCCTTAGCATCTAGATTGTAATTCAATCCCATTCGGTTTAAAATATTTTTTCTGTACCTATTACATGTCAGGGACTGTGTGAGGTGCTAGTGATAAACATCCAAGTAAACAGTTTAGAATATAGATGAGGAGGCTGGCACATGACCCAAGTAGAGTGGGGAAAGTGCAAGCACAGAGGCGTGGAAAATAACAGGTAGCGGGGCAGGAAGGTACAGGGACGAAGCAGAGGTGTCAGGAAATGGTCCTCAGAGACGTGATCTGTGATAGGTTCACAGATGAGCTGATGTTCCTCAGGCAAAGGTGAGGGAAGGAAGAATGTATTTCAGGCAGAAGGGAAGCATGTGCAAAGGACTGGAACATGTAACATTTGGGGAAATGAAAGTAGTTCAGCACCAAAAAGGCATAACGTTTAAATTAGTGGAGATCAGCAGGAGATGATACTTGGACTCAGATGATTAAAGGTTTCATATACTATGTTAAAGATTTGCACAGCAAAGGAAACCATAAACAAAACAAAAAGAAAACCGACAGAATGGGAGAAAATATTTGCAAATGAAGTGACCAACAAGGGATTAGTCTCCAAAATTTACAAACAGCTCATGTTGCTTAGTATCATCAAAACAAACAACCCAATCAAAAATGGGAAGAAGACTTAAATAGACATTTCTCCAAAGAAGACATACAGATGGCCAAGAGGCACATGAAAAGATGCTCAGCATCGCTAATTATTAGAGAAATGCCAATCAAAACTACAATGAGATATCACCTCACACCAGTCAGGATTGCTATCATCAAAAAATCCACAAACAGTAAATGCTGGAAAGGGTGTGGAGAGAAGGGAACCCTCCTACACTGTTGGTGGGAATGTAAATTGGTACAGCCACTATAGAGAACAGTATGGAGGTCCCTTAAGAAACTAAAAATAGAGCTATCACACGGTCCTGCAGTCCCACTCCTGGGCATACACCCAGAGAAAAACATGGTCTGAAAGGATACATGCACCCCAATGTTCACTGCAGTGTTGTTTACAATAGCCAAGACATGGAAGTAACCTAAATGTCCATCAACAGAGGAACAGATAAAGACGATGTGGTACAGATATACAATAGACTATTACTCAGCCATTAAAAAGAATGAAGTAATGCCATTTGCAGCAACATGGATGGACCTAGAGACTGTCCTTCTGAGTGAAGTAAGTCAGACAGAGAAAGAGAAATATCGTATGATATAACTTATATGTGGGAACTAAAAAAAAAACATGATACAGATGAACTTATTTACAAAACAGAAACAGACTCAGAGACTTAGAGAATGAATTATGGTTGCCAGGGGGGAAGCATGGGCAGGAGGGATAGCTAGGGAGTTTGGGATTGACATGTACACACTGCTATATTTAAAATGGATAACCAACCAGGACCTACTGTATAGCACAGGGAACTCTGCACAATATTCTGTAACACCCTAACTGGGAAAAGAATTTGAAAAAGAATAGATACATGTATATGTATAACTGAATCATTTTGTTGTACAACTGAAACTAATACAACATTGTTAATCAACTATACTCTGATATAAAACAAAAGTTAAAAACAAAAAAAAGAGCTTGGATGTTATCCTAAGGCCAAAGGAATTTATGCAATGGTGTACACAGGTTAGCAACAGAAATTATTACTTTTTGGTAAAGTGTGGATTGGAGGAGGATGAGGATGAAGGTGTATGTTGTAGAATGAAGGTTTGTGTCCCCACGAATTTATATGTTGAAATCCTAACCCCCAACATGGTTCTATTAGGAGATGGGGCCTTTGGGAGGTGATTAGGTCACGAGTGTGGAGTCCTCATAAATAAGATTAGTGAAAAAGAGATCCGAGGGTGCACTCTCGCCCCTTCTGCCAGGTGAGGACAAAGCAAGAAGATGTCTATGAACCAGGAAGTGGGTCCTCATCAGACACAGAATCTGCTGGCACCTTGGTCTTAGACTTCTCAGCTCAAGAACTGTGGGAAATAATGTTTGCTATTTAAGCCAATCAGCCTATGGTACTTTTGTTACAGTAGTCTGAATGGGTTAAGACAGTATATATTTGCATGAAATGATAAGAAATGATGGAGGCACCAATTGGACATAAAGAAGAACTATTTCAGTGACATAACCTGAAGAACGTGATGAATGAGAGTGGTGGGGATGGGGAGGCATCTAGAATCATTTCTACCTTGGGTACCTTGGTAAATGCTGGTACCGCTCACAAGGAAAATAATGAAATAGGAGGTAGAGAAGCTTTATGGAAAGGAAAACAAGAAGTTTGTTTGGGACCTTTTAAGTTAAAGTTTTGTGCATTTCTACTCCTGGGATAACCTGAGGCAACCACACAAGAGGCAATCAGAAGCGTAGATTCTGGAGCTCCAGGAAGAAGGCTAGTGTGTGCCTCTTCCTCTGTGTGTCCCCCGAGCTTACCACCTGGCCCTGGCACTACATCTATTCATTTCAGGTCTTTGATGACGGGAGTAGTTATGGTGCTAATGATGATGAATCTTTAATAAGATGTGTACTTTATCAGTGTATGACACAGTTTAGGTAAGGCTGAATTTTTCTGAGGTTGGGCTTGAAACAATTTGGATGGCTCCATTAAATTATTCTCTCTCTCTATTGTGTTGTTTCCTTTGATGTGTCCTTTGTTTGTAGCCAGAGACTCTAACTACTGTCTTCTAGGAAACCCAGGGTCCATGGAGTGATCTGATGCTGCCCATGGGGTACCACTGCTCCAGCTGTTGCCATGAAAAAAACAGCTGTCTCCAGAGCGTTGGGATATTGTATTTTCTCAAGATTGAGGGGAAAGAAAAACATTGCTTTAAACATCGTCATCCACTAACATTAATTATCCTCTGCTTCAGGCACTCTACCAGGTGCTGTGTTATGCATTTTTTTCTCTATTCCAGCAGACCAGTGACCCATCCAGTTCAAAATGTAACACGTCCAAGAATGTTTATTGCTATGTGCTGAACATAAAAGTATTAATCTATTGGGGCAGACATAAGAAAATTGATTCAAATTGCTCTGAATGCCCAACAGTGTTTCAGGCAGACTATTCTTACTGGTAAACAATCAACTGACTTCACCAAATTAGACAGCTTCATCAGGTGGTAATATGGCACCCAGAATTGTTTTTCAGGCAATTGGCTATCAGAATTTAAAAAGAACATCTCACTGAAGGTAGCCAGGAAATGTCTTGTCTCACGGCACAATGGTTGGGCACACAAGGAGCTAACATGGCTGTAAACTTTATGGCTGGGGAGAATGATGAAAGCATAGAGTTTCAGAGGTCTGGCCATGGCCACAGTCAGGCATCAGCCTAAACCAGGTGGGCGGTGAGGAGTGGGGAAAGCAGAACTCAGTAGTCAAAGGCAGAGTGAAAACTGGAAGCCAAACAGGGAAACCAGAAACACAGGAAAGATGGTAAGAACTGGATATGGAAGAAAAAGGTGTAATAAAAAGGAATTTCCTTTACCTGGTCCCAAATTGTCCTTAACTGCTTTTGTCAACTTTGTTCTGGTTACTTTCTGTTGCTGTTGGGATTTTTGTTTGTTTGCTTTTGTCCTACTTATTCCCTACCTCCTTTACCTTATTTTTCATTCCCTAGAAAATGATGATTAAAACTTATTTTATGGAGTAAGTACATTTTCTTTAAGTTGTTAAACATTTACTGAACACATCTCAAGTTTTTAAGTTGCTGTATGAGATCAGGGTTATGTGGATTCAAACAGGTAATGTGCATTGTCTCTACCCTGGGTGGAATTTATAATCTAGTGTGGAAGATAGAATATAGACGTACATAACCACATTACCAAGCAGATTGGAAAGAGCTAAATGTCTGAAAAGCACAATGGAAACTCAGAAGCAGAAGGAATTACTCCTAGAGAAGAAACCAGAAAAAAACGTCAAAGGAGTAAGAACATTTTTAGCTGGGCAGTGAATTATGGTTATTATTGCAATAGGCAGAGCCATACAAGGAAATGCATAAGCAAAGACCCATTAGTAGCAAAGCAAATAGCAGATTTAAAGAAATCCTGACAAAACTGTCTGAGTAGAATTTGCTAATCTTAAAATCTTCCAGTTCTTTTAATTCTTTTTTTTTTTTTTTTGCACAAGAATTTAACTTTATCATTCCCATTATTTTCTGAGAAAATACTGAGAAACTCAACTAAACCCCTATATATTTAGTTATTATATAAATTTTAAGCTTTGCAAATCAAGTGATATTTGATTGACTTTAGATAATTATAGTTCTATGTTTATTCTTTTGCCATATTGGTTGAGACTTTATTAGACATGGTCTTCTACTGTTTATAAAGGAAAGTACTGTGATGGCAACACAGTATGTTTGCATTAGTAGTCCACCAAATTACAATCACATTATTTAAAATTGTAGATTATTATCTTTGTGGGTGAAATTGAGGGACAGAGAGCAGAGATAAGGCATACATATCCCAGTCTACCATTCCGTAAGTTTATTGATCATTAGGATACCCCTCTTCATGAAGTCCCTGTTCTTCATTATCATAGTTCTTTGCCTATGTTTATATTGGGTTGCCTGTCATTTTCTTATTGTTTTATAAAACTTCTTTATATATTCTGTACATGAGTCCTATTTAAAGCATATGTATTGCAAGTACTGTCAATTCTTATTATTTGTAATAATTATGTTCAGTAAAGTCACTGTGAGCACTGTATTAGTGAACATTGAACCACTGCTCCTGGGAGAAATATGGGGTTAGGTTCCTGCAGGTCTCTGGTAACAAAATTTTTGTCAACTAATTAGTACATTGCCTTATTTTATGTGTTTTCTATTTAAAGACACCTCACTTGATGGATAAAGAAGATATGGCATACACACACACACACACACACACACACACATATATATATATATACACACACACACACACACACACACAATGGAATATTACTTGGCCACATAAAGGAATGAAATTTTACCATTTGCAACAACATAGATGGGCCTGGAGGGTATTATGCTTAGTAAAATAAGTTAAACAGAGAAAGACAAATACCATACATTGTCATTTACATGTTGAATCTAAAAAATAAAACAAGTGAATATAACAAAACAGAAACAGACTCACAGATACAGAGAACAAACTAATGGTTACCAATGGTGACAAGGGTAAAGGTAAGGACAAGATAGGGAAAGGGGATTAAGAGGTACAAACTACCTCTTATAATACTAGGTATAAAATAAATAAGATACAAGGACGTAATGTACAACACAGGGAATGCAGCCAATATTTTATGATAATTTTAAAAGGAGTATAATCTAAAAAATAGGGAATCACTATGCTGCACACCTGAAACTAATATAACATGGTAACTCAACTATATTTCAATTAAAAAAAAAAGACCCTCATTTGATATACACTGTTGTTTCATTAACATTAAACTCACAGCTGTCAGTACTGTAACTCATGCCTGTGAAGCTTCTCTAACACATATATTTTCTCTATAAGGCACAGAACAGCCTTCTCATGCTCAGGTACACTTAACAGCACTTCAACACTAGGCTTGGGCACCATGGGAAACAGTGAAATAACCCAAAAAAGCTCAAAAATGCAAAAACAGTTGGTACTAAATATGCTGCAAAAAGGACACTCATTTCAGTATGACAGCTGAAACAAGAAGGCCAGAAGAGTTTGTTTGACCTCAACTGGGAACATCCCCACGTCGGGTGACTTAAGCTTTCTGCCATCCTGCACATGTCTGTGAATGAAAGCACAGGGTGCATTTCTAGCGTTAAGCAAATTCACGAATGTGAAATCCATGAACAACAAGTATAGACTGTACCTTACTCATTCTGGAGTTTGCTATTTTACTCTTATTGTTGTCTTTTGAACAGAAACTATTAATTTTTTTAAACATCTGTATTGGAGTATAATTGCTTTACAATGGTGTATTAGTTTCTGCTGTATAACAAAGTTAATCAGCTATACATATATATATATATCCCCATATCCCCTCTCTTTTGCATCTCCCTCCCACCCTCCCTAACACAGTCCTCTAGGTGGACACAAAGCACTGAGCTGATCTCCGTGTGCTATGCAGCTGCTTCCCACTAGCCATCTATTTTACATTTGGGAGTGTATATATGTCCATGCCACTCTCTCACTTCGTCCCAGCTTACCCTTCCCCCTCCCCGAGTCCTCAAGTCCATTTTCTACATTTGGGTCTTTATTCCTGTCCTGCCTCTAGGTTCTTCAGAACCATTTTTTAAAAAAAATTCCATATATATGTGTTAGCATACAGTATTTGTTTCTCTCTTTCTGACTAACTTCATTCTGTATGACAGACTCTAAGTCAGTCCACCTCACTACAAATAACTCAATTTCATTTCTTTTTATGGCTGAGTAATATTCCATTGTATATATGTGCTACATCTTCTTTATCCATTCATCTGTCAATGGACACTTAGGTTGCTTCCATGCCCTGGCTATTGTAAATAGTGCTGCAATGAACATTATGATACATGACTCTATTTGAATTATGGTTTTCTCAGGGTATATGCCCAGTAGTGGGATTGCTGGGTCATACGGTAGTTCTATGTTTAGTTTTTTAAGGAACCTCCATACTGTTCTCCAGAGTGGCTGTATCAATTTACATTCCCACCAACAGACCAAGAGGGTTCTCTTTTCTCCACACCCTCTACAGCATTTATTGTTCGTAGATTTTTTGATGATGGCCATTCTGAACGGTGTGAGGTGATACCTCATTGTAGTTTTGATTTGCATTTCTCTAATGATGAGTGATGTTGAACATGCTTTCATGTGTTTGTTGGCAATCTGTATATATTCTTTGGAGAAATGTCTATTTAGGTCTTCGGTGATTTTTGGATTCGGTTGTTTGTTTTTTGGATACTGAGCTGCATGAGCTGCTTGCAAATTTTGAAGATTAATCCTTTGACAGTTGCTTCATTGCAAATATTTTCTGCCATTCTGAGGGTTGTCTTTTCGTCTTGTTTATGGTTTCCTTTGCTGTGCAAAAGCTTTTAAGTTTCATTAGGTCCCATTTATTTATTTTTGGTTTTATTTCCATTTCCCTAGGAGGTGGGTTAAAAAGGATCTTGCTGTAATTTATGTCATACAGTGTTCTGCCTATGTTTTCCCCTAAGAGTTTTCTAGTGTCTGGCCTTACATTTAGGTCTTTAATCCATTTTGAGTTTATTTTTGTATATGGTGTTAGGAAGTGTTATAATTTCAGTCTTTTACATGTAGCTGTCCAGTTTTCCCAGCTCCACTATTGAAGAGGCTGCTTTTCTCCATTGTATATTCTTACCTCCTTTATCAAAGATAAGGTGACCATTTACGTGTGGGTTTATCTCTGGGATTTCTATCCTGTTCCATTGATCTATATTTCTGTTTTTGTGCCAGTACCATACTGTCTTGATTACTGTAACTTTACAGTATAGTCTGAAGCCAGGGAGCCTGATTCCTCCAGCTCCATTTTACTTTCTCAAGATTGCATCAGCTATTCTGGGCCTTCTGTGTTTCCATACAAATAGTGCAATTTCTTGTTCTAGTTCTGTGAAAAATGCCATTGGTAGTTTGATAGGGATTGCATTGAATCTGTAGATTGCTTTGGGTAGTATAGTCATTTTCACAATATTGATTCTTCTAATCCAAGAACATGCTATATCTCTCCATCTGTTTGTATCATCTTTAATTTCCTTCATCAGTGTCTTACAGTTTTCTGCATACAGGTCTTTTGCCTCCTTAGGTAGCTTTATTCCTAGGTATTTTATTCCTTTTGTTGCAATGGTGAATGGGATTGTGTCCTTAATTACTCTTTCTGATCTTTCATTGTTAGTGTATAGAAATGCAAGATATTTCTGTGCATTAATTTTGTATCCTGCAACGTTACCAAATTCATTGATTAGCTCTAGTAGTTTTCGGGCGGCATCTTTAAGACTCTCTATGTATAGTATCATGTCATCTGCAAAGAGTGACAGTTTTACTTCTTCTTTTCCAATTTGGATTCCTTTTATTTCTTTTTCTTCTCTGATTTCTGTGGCTAAAACTTCCAAAACTATGTTGAGTAATAGCGGTGAGAGTGGGCAACCTTGTCTTGTTCCTGATCTTAGAGGAAATGGTTTCAGTTTTTCACCATTGGGAATGATGTTGGCTGTGGGTTTGTCATATATGGCCTTTATTATGATGAGGTAGGTTCCCTCTATGCCTACTTTCTGGAGAGGTTTTAACATAAATGGTGTCGAACTTTGTCGAAAGAGTTTCCTCCATCGATTGAGATGATCATATGGTTTTTATCCTTCAATTTGTTAATATGGTGTATCACATTGATTGATTTGCGTATACTGAAGAATCCTTGCATTCCTGCGATAATCCTCACTTGATCATGGTATATGATCCTTTTAATGTGTTGTTGGATTCTGTTTGCTAGTATTTTGTTGAGGATTTTTGCATCTATATTCATCAGTGATATTGGTCTGTAGTTTTCTTTTTTTGTGACATCTTTGTCTGGTTTTGGTATCAGGGTGATGGTGGTCTCGTAGTATGAGTTTGGGAGTGTTCCTCCCTCTGCTATATTTTGGAAGAGTTTGAGAAGGATAGGTGTTAGCTCTTCTCTAAATGTTTGTTAGAATTCCCCTGTGAAGCCATCTGGTCTCAGGCTTTTGTTTGCTGAAAGATTTTTAATCACAGTTTCAATTTCAGTGCTTATGATCAGTCTGTTTATATTTTCTATTTCTTCCTGGTTCAGTCTCAGAAGGTTGTGCTTTTCTAAGAAATGGTCCATTTCTACCAGGTTGTGCATTTTATTGGCATATAGTTGCTCGTAGTAATCTCTCATGATCTTTTGTATTTCTGCAGTGTCAGTTGTTACTTCTCCTTTTTCATTTCTAATTCTGTTCATTTGAGTCTTCTCTTTTTTTCTTGATGAGTCTGTCTAATGGTTTATCAATTTTGTTTATCTTCTCAAAGAACCAGCTTTTAGTTTTATTGATCTTGGCTATCGTTTTCTTCATTTCTTTTTCATTTATTTCTGTTCTGATCTTTATGATTTATTTCCTTTGCTAACTTTGGGTTTCTTTTTTCTTCTTTCTCTAGTTGCTTTAGGTGTAAAGTTAGGTTGTTTATTTGAGATGTTTCTTGTTTCTTGAGGTAGGATTGTATTGCTACAAACTTCCCTCTTAGAACTGCTTTTGCTGCATCCCTTAGGTTTTGGGTCATCATGTTTACATTGTCATTTGTTTCTAGGTATTTTTTGATTTCCTCTTTGATTTCTTCAGTGATCTCTTGCTTATTTAGTAGCATATTGTCTAGCCTCCATATGTCTGTGTATTTTTTACAGTTTTTTTCCTGTAGTTGATATATAGTCTCATAGCGTTGTCATCGGAAAAGATACTTGATAGGATTTCAATATTCTTAAATTTAACAAGGCTTGATTTGTGACCCAAGATATGATCTATCCTGGAGAATGTTCCATGAGCACTTGAGAAGAAAGTGTATTCTGTTGTTTTTGGATGGAATGTCTTATAAATATCAATTAAGTCCATCTTGTTTAATGTGTCATTTAAAGCTTGTGTTTCCTTAATTATTTTCAATTTGGATGATCTGTCCATTGGCAAAGCTGGGTGTTAAAAGTCCCCTACTATTATTGTGCTACTGTCGATTTCCCCTTTTATATCTGTTAGCATTTTCCTTATGTATTGAGGTATTCCTATTTTGGGTGCATAAATATTTACAATTGTTACATATTCTTCTTGGATTGATCCCTTGATCATTATGTAGTATCCTTCTTTGTCTCTAGTAATAGTCTTTATTTTAAAGTGTATTTTGTCTGATATGAGAATTGCTACTCCAGCTTTCTTTTGATTTCCATTTGCATGGAATATCTATTTCCATCTCCTCCAGCCTGTATGTGTCCCTAGGTCTGAAGTGGGTCTCTTGTAGACATCATATATACGGGTCTTGTTTTTGTATCCATTCAGCCAGTCTATGTCTTTTGGTTGGAGCATTTGATCCATTTACATTTAAGGGAAGGATCGATATGTATGTTCCTTTTACCATTTTTTCAATTGTTTTGGGTTTGTTATCGTAGGTCTTTTCCTTCTCTTCTGTTTCCTGCCTAGAGAAGTTCCTTTAGTATTTTTTGTAAAGCTGACTTGGTGGTGCTGAATTCTCTTAGCTTTTGCTTGTCTGTAAAGGTTTTAATTTCTCCATTGAATCTGAATGAGATCCTTGCTGGGTAGAGTCATCTTGGTTGTAGCTTCTTCCCTTTCATCACTTCAAATATGTCCTGCCACTCCCTTCTGGCTTGCAGAGTTTCTGCTGAAAGATCAGCTGTAAACGTTATGGGGATTCCCTTATATGTTATGTGTTCCTTTCCCTTGTTGCTTTTAATATTTTTTCTCTGTATTTAATTTTTGAATGTTTGATTAATATGTGTCTTGGCATGTTTCTCCTTGGATTTATCCTGTATGGGACTCTCTGTGCTTCCTGGACTTGATTGAATATTTCCTTTCCCATATTAGGGAAGTTTTCAACTATAATCTCTTCTAATATTTTCTCAGCCCCTTTCTTTATCTCTTCTTCTTCTGGGACCCTTATAATTCCAATGTTGGTGTGTTTAATGTTGTCCCAGTGGTCTCTGAGACTGTCCTCAATTCTTTTCATTCTTTTTTCTTTATTCTGCTCTGTGGTAATTATTTCCACTATTTTAACTTCCAGGTCACTTATCCGTTCTAATGCCTCAATTATTCTGCTATTGAGTCCTTCTAGAGAATTCTGAATTTTACTTATTGTGCTGTTCATCATTGTTTGTTTGCTCTGTAGTTCTTCTAGGTTCTCGTTAAATGTTTCCTGTATTTTCTCCATTCTATTTCCAAGATTTTGGATCATTTTTACTATCATTACTCTGAATTCGTTTTCAGGTAGACTGCCTATTTCCTCTTCATTTTTTGGTCTGCTGGGTTTTTACCTTGCTCCTTCATCTGCTGCGTATTTCTCTGTCTTCTCATTTTGCTTAACTTACTGTGTTTGGGGTCTCCTTTTCACAGGCTGCCGGTTCATAGTTCCTGTTGATTTTGGTGTCTGCCCCCAGTGGGTAAGGTTTCAGTGGGTTGTGTAGGCTTCCTGGTGGAGGGGACTGGTGCCAGTGTTCTGGTGGATGAAGCTGGATCTTGTTTTTCTGCTGGGCAGGTCCACATCTGGTGATGTGTCTTGGGGTGTCTGTGAAGTTATTATGATTGTAGGCATCCTCTCTGCTAATGGGTGGGGTTGTTTTCCTTTCTTGCTAGTTGTTTGGCATGGGGTGTCCAGTACTGGACATTGCTGGTCATTGAGTGGAGCTGGGTCTTAGCATTGAGAAAGAGATCTCTGGGAGAGCTCTTGCCAATTGATATTACGAGGGGCCGGGAGGTCTCTGGTGGACCAATGTCCTGAACTTCCTCTCCTACCTCAGAGGCTCAGGCCTGACACCCTGCCGGAGCACCAAGACCCTGTCAACCACACAGCTCAGAAGAAAAGGGAGAAATGAAAAAAAAAGAAAGAAAAGAAAATGAAATAAAGTTATTAAAATAAATAATAAAAAAATTGTTTAATAAATAAATAAATAATTTTAAAAAAACGAATAAGAGAGCACCCAAACCAATAAATCCACCAATGATAAGTAGCGCTAAAAACTATACTAAAAAAAAAAAAAAAAAAGACAGACAGAACGCTCGGACAAATGGTAAAAGCAAACCTATACAGACAAAATCACACAAAGAAGCATACACATACACACTCACAAAAAGAGAAAAAGGAAAAATACATATATATAAGAAAAAATGAAGAGAGCAACCAAATCAATAAACAAATCTACCAGTGATAATAAGCTCTAAATACTAAACTAAGATAAACACAAAACTGGAGACAAATTAGACTCAGAAAGCAAACCCTAAGTCTACAGTTGCTCTGAAAGTCCACTGCCTCAGTTTCGGGATGATGCGTTGTCTATTCAGGTATTCCACAGACGCAGGGTGCATCAAGTTGATAGTGGGGATTTAATCTGCTGCTCCTGAGGCTGCTAGGAGAGATTTCCCTTTCTCTTCTTTGTTCGCACAGCTCCTGGGGTTCAGCTTTGGATTTGGCCCTGCCTCTGCGTGTTTCACCCTCTGGCATCTGTTCTTCACCCAGACAGGAGGGGGTTAAAGGAGCAGTAGATTTGGGGGCTCTGGCTCACTCAGGCTGTGGGGAGGGAGGGGTACGGAATGCGGGTGAGCCTGCGGTGGCAGAGGCTGGCATGACATTGCAGCAGCCTGAGGTGCACCCTGTGTTCTCCCAGGGAAGTTGTCCCTGGATCACGGGACCCTGGCAGTGGCGGGCTGCACAGGCTCCCGGGAGGGGAGCTGTGGATAGTGACTTGGGCTTGCACACAGGATTCTTGGTGGCTGCAGCAGCAGCCTTAGAGTTTCATGTCCGTCTCTGGTGTCTGCGCTGATAGCCGTGGCTTGCGCCCATCTCTGGATCTCGTTGAAGCAGTACTCTGAATCTCCTCTCCTCATGCACCCCGAAACAATGGTCTCTTGACTCTTAGGCAGTTCCAGACTTTTTCCTGGACTCCCTGCTGGTTTGCTGTGGCACACTAGTCCCCTTCAGGCTGTGTTCACGCAGCCAACCCCTGTCCTCTCCCTGGGATCTGACCTCTGAAGCCCGAGCCTCAGCTCCCAGCCCCCACCTGCCTTGGTGGGTGAGCAGACAAGCCTCTCAGGCTGGTGAGTGCTGGTCAGCACTCATCCTCTGTGCAGGAATCTCTCAGCTTTGCCCTCTGCATCCCTGTTGCTGTGCTCTCCTCCGTGGCTCCAAAGCTTCCCCCACTGCCCACCCCCTGTCTCCACCAATGAAGGGACTTCCTAGTGTGAGGAAACTTTTCCTCCTTCAGAGCTCTCTCCCAGAGGTGCAGGTCCCATCCCTATTCTTTTGCCTCTGTTTTTCCATTTTTCTTTTGCTCTACCCAGGTACGTGGGAAGTTTCTTGACTTTGGGGAAGTCTGAGGTCTTCTGCCAGCGTTCAGTAGGTGTTCTCTAGGAGTTGTTCCACATGTAGATGTATTTTTGATATATTTGTGGGGAGGAAGGTGATCTGCACGTCTTACTCCTCTGCCATCTTGAGAAACTATTAATTTTAATACATTCCGTTTTTATCAATCTTTTCCCCACATGATTCATGTTTATGTATCCTGTTTAAGAAATCTTTGCCAACCTCAGGATCATGAAGAGAATCTCCCATATTTTCTTCTAGAATGGTAATATTTTCTCTTTCATATTTAGATGTATAATCTATGTGGAACTGATTTTTTGTTTATGATAGGAGGTAGGGCTCATAATATTTTTCCCAGATGGGAAATATCCAATTGACCCATACACTTATTGTAAAGATTATCCTTCCCCTGCCACACTACAGTGACAATTTGCCATAAATTAATTGACTATATGTATGCCTCAGCTTGTGAACTCTGTTCTGTTTCATGTGTCTAGGTATGTGTCCTTGCCCCAGTAGTACACTGTAATTTAAATACTGTAGTTAAAAATAAGTATTGGAGCTGTTAGCATAACACTTTTCTATTTGTCTTTCTTCTTCAAGATTGTCTTAGAAATTCTTGGCTGTTTGCACTTCCACATAAATTTTAGAATATGCTTATCAATTTCCATATGAAAAAAGAAAGAAGAAAGATAAATGAAAGAAATACTCTGGGAGTTATTGGGATTGCATTAAATCTATAGATAAATTTGGGAAGAATTTGAGATATTTAGTCTGCCAATTCACAAAGATGGTACAGAAGGTACTTATTTAGATTTTCTTTAATTGTACTCAGCAATGTTTTCCAATTTTAGTGAAGAATTCTTGCACATGTTTATTTAATGTTTTTGTAGTTGTTATAAATTGAATCTTTAAAAAATTGTTTTGTTTTGCCTCTATATAAAAATACAATTAATTTTTGTATACAGTCCTCATATCTGATAAACTTGCCAATTTCACTTATTAATCCTAACACATCATCTGTAGATTTTTGTATTTTTTTATATATACAATTTTATGATGTGCAAGAAATGATATTATATTACCTTTTTCCCCCTGTTCTTATATTTTTAATTTCTCTTTCTTGTCTTATTACACTTGCTAGGGCCCAGACTATAATGATGGATGAAACTGGTTATAAAGGCTGTCTTGTCTCGTTCCCAACCACAATTAATATTTCACTATTAATCATATGTTTGCTATAGGAATTTTCTAGGTTCTACCCATCAGATTAAGGAACTCTGCTTCTCTTACTGGTTTGCTAAGAGGATTTTGGTCTAAATAAATGCTGAATTTCGTCAAAGGCTTTTTCTTTATTGTTCTTCATTTATTGAAACAATCATATAATTTTTCTCCTGTCAAGGTAGTGAATTACATCAATTGTTTTCAAATATTAAACACCTAACTGTGAATTTCTGAAGCTCAGCTTTGTCAAGGTGTATTATCCCCATTACATGTTGTGGGAATCTATTTTCTAATATTTTATTTAGGATTTTTACATTCACACTTATGAGAGGTAATGGCTTGTGATTCTTTTCTTATACTGTCATTTTAAGGTTTTGATATTGAAATTATTGTTTTAGATTGGATTCCCCAGGAAAAGGGTTCTGAAACAGAGATTTGCATGCAGACAGACAACTCCTATGGGAGAGTGAGGAAATAGGAGTGGGGAAAAGGAGGATTTTACTGTGTTATAGAGTACACTATGACAGAGGCCTCAGGCAGCCCAAAGGGGTTCATGGGCCAGGATGGCCCATCAGCATTATTCTTCCTTAAGGTCTGGGGCCTGGGCACCTATACCCCTCAATAACCCAGTCTTTGCATGAAGTTGCCTGGAGGGGTGAGCCCTTGGGGAATGTAGCTCTCTTTGGCTGCTAAGAATTCCTATAGAGGGACTCAACTAAGATCTATTAGCTGCCGACACTCAAATCAACAAGGCACATCAGTGACCCAGTCAAGAATTCAGTGTGCCATAGAATCCAGTAGAGTTCTACTGGTCTCATAAAATGAAATCAAGATGCTACTTTCTCTTTACAGTCTCTGGAAGACTTTAGCGTAACTTCTCCCTTCAGTGTTTGAAAGAATTCACTGGTTAAAAAATCTGAATTTGTAAAGGATTTTAATTACAGATTTACTATCTTTAATACAGATACACGTCTACTCAGATTTTCTATTTTTGTGTGCCAATTTTGTGAATTGGGTTTTCTAGAAATTTGAACAATTCATTTACATTTCTTATTAATTGGGTTAATAAAATGTTTTAAAAATCATTTAAATTTCCCCACTCTTTGCTTGTTTATTTTACATTTGTTTACAATTCTTTTAGTAGCTAAATAGTAATGGGACTATTAGGCAGCCTGGCTTGGCATGAATGTGTTATGTCAGGGAATGGCAGGTGGTCTCTAGGAGCTGAGTGCTCAGTCCTACATCCACAAGAACTGAATTCTTCCAAAGACAGCAAGCTTGAAAGAGGACCCTGAGCCTCACATCTTGCAGCCCTGGCCAAAACTTAGATTTCAGCCTGAGAAGAGGACCCAGTTAACACCTGCTGGACTTCTGACCTATGGAAACTGTGAAATAATTAATTTGTCTTGTTTTAAGGTCTTAAGTTCCTGCTAATTTGTTATGCAGGGAAAAAACACCAATACATTAAGTGATTACATTAAAAAGTTTAATGCACATTTATTTTTTCCTATTTTAAGATTAATATATTTACCCTCAATGAGATAATGCAACTTTAATACTTTTTAAACTTTTAATAAATTTTAAGTCTGTTTTGTTACATTTTTAGGGTGCCATAAGATGTGGTTTTCATGGTTTATACCACCAATGCTTATTGAGAGTTACTTGCAAGCTTACCATTTTCTTTGTTCTTTATTCCTTCTTACACCTCATACTATTCACCTGGAACATATCACTTCTGATCCGTATTTATACTACAGAATTTTTTTCATGACTTCATTTAGTGAAAAACTCACTTTTTATTTGCCTGGAAAATCTCTTTTCTTTATCATTTTCTCATTCTTGAAAGGTATTTTTGTCTAGTATAGAATTCTAGATGGACTTTTCTTCAGCACATTGAAGACATGAATCCAATAAACTGATTTTCATTGTTGCTGTTGTGAGGTCAGCCAGTAATCTGCCTTTTAAATCCTTTTCCTATTAACACATGTTTTTCTTCGTTGCTGTTTCTTTTCTCTTTTAAGAGTTCACCTCATTACATCAGCACCTCCCTCCCCTCCAAGATAATTTCCCTTTTGAGCAACTCAAAGTCAGATGATTTGGGGCCCTCATGACATCTGCAAAATCTCTATTGCCATATGAAGTACCATAATCACGGGAATGATGCCCCATCATATTCACAAATCCTGCTCACCCTGAAGGGGAGGGCGTTACACAAAGGCATAAGTCATTGGGGTCATCTTAGAACTCTGCCTATAACACTAAATGAACTGAAAAAGTTAGTTCTTTAAAAAGGAAGTGTAAAATTCCAATGTAGTAGATACTAAAAACAGAAAAAAGTGCTCAATAGATTATAAAGAAGGTAAAAAAAAAAAAAGGAAAATAAAAGAGGAAACATTGAACAGGTGGGGGAAAGAAAAACAAGCACAAATAAATCCAAATATATCAGTAATTATATTAAATGGAAATGAATTGAGCACTGAAAGAATTGAAATTAATTCTTCAGGCTGAAAAACAAAGTGAAAATAAATAAAAATCTGACTACATGCTCCTTACCAGAGACATATGTAAAATATACAGAAAGGCTGAATTAAAAGGATGGAGAAAGACATAATAGATTAATTTTTTCCAAAAGAAACTAGTTGTAGGCAAAGGCATTATTAGGCATAAAAGGATTAGTTCATAGCAATAAAAAGTTTGATTTACCAGAAAACTATAAAATTTGTAGGCATCTAATACACAGACTCGAAATATGTAAAACGAAAATAGACAAGACGACAAAGATAAAAAGAGAAATTCACAGTCACAAGTGGAAATCTTAATACAACTCTCTTAGTAATTGACAGAACAGTAGACAAAAATAAGCAAGAATATAGAAAATTTGAACATCATAATTATCAAACTTGATCTGGTGACTAAATGGAGTTCTGTACATAAAAACTGCAGAATACACATCCCTTTCAAGTTCACATAAATGATGTAAGGAATTTGGTCATATTCTGGGTTATAAAGCACGTCTGAATAAATTTTAAAGGAATTAAATAAGATAGAGCATATCTTCTGACCTCAATGCAATTAAGTAGAGATCTAAAGGATAACAAAAAATTATGTTTGGAAATTGAGAGACACATGTCTAAGTAACTCATGAGTTGTAGAAAAAAAATCACACTGAAAATTAGAATATATTTTGAAATTAACAGTAATAAAATGTCCCATGTACAACTTTTAGAAATAGAAATATTTTCATTAGAAAAAAGAAATATTAAACATGACCAATCTAAGTCTCACACTCAACAAGGTAGAAAAAGAATAGCAAAGTGAGTCCAGAGAAAGCAAAATGAACAAACAAAAATATTGAAGGACAGAAACTGATAAAAGAAATCAACAACAACAACAAAATACTAATTCTTTGAAAAAAAGGAAAATAAAAACCCAAGAAGAGTGGAAATAAAAGACAAAACCACTCTCTACAGATGTTGGGAACATTAAAACGATTATACTATCATGTAATAAATAATTATTTGCCAATACATTTGAAAATCAGGTGAATTGGACTGTTTTCTTGAAAAATAGAACTCCAACTGGATGTAGCATTGTGGAGGTCATTGTATTATACTGACAAGATCAGTTTTAGTGGGTTGGTAAGAAGTCTTGATTCAAAGGAGTTTAAGGGAGATTAGAAGGAGAGGAATTGGGATAAAAATGCTTTTGAATAATTTTGTGGCATAGGGAAAATGGGTAGGCGGAGGGAGAAATGAGGTCAAGAGAAGGTACTTTTTAAGATGCCAGAAATAGCATCATATTTGTATACTGGAGGGAATAATCTGGTAGAGATGTAAGGGAAAAGGACAGAATTACTAGAGATGTGTTTGATGAAGCAAAAGAGAGTGAAAAACCAGCAGGATTGGCTTTAGATGGAAACATGGATTGCTTATTGACAGTAGCACAAAGAGTGCACTGATGCAGACATCGGTAGCAGAGGAGATGTGTTGCTTGGAACCTATGAAAAGTCTCTCTGATTCTATATTAATAGGTAGGAAAACTAAATAGTGTGTAGATGTAAACTCATTCCAAATTATTCTATAATTTAAATGTAATCTAAGGTAAAATCCTTAAAGAGTTTTAGTAGAATTCGAACAACTGATCCTAAATTTACTTGACAAAATACCACCCAATTTTGAAGAGAAAGGTGTGTGTGTGTGTGTTTGTGTGTGTGTATGTGTGAGAGAGAGAGAGAGAGAGAGTGTTTTACTACCATGTATCAACATTTATTTTAATGCTACAAAAATTAAGATAGTTTGGTATTTGCATAGGAGTGGACAAACAGACAAATGACACTTGGTGGAAAAACGGACCCAAGCTTATATGGTAACTGAATATGATATAGGTACTACTGTGCATTACTGGGAAAAGGAAATTATTTCATAAATGATTTGGGATAAAAGGTCACCTATATAAAAATACTTAAAAAAAGATTCCCATGCCACAGCATATACAAGAATAAATGCCACATGGATACAGAACCTAAATGTAAAAAACTCAAAACTTAAGACCTACAGAAGAAATAGAGATATACCTATTTTCCAAAGTCTTCATATGAATACATTTTTCCCAGAAAAATCTCTCTCTTTCTGAGCTTTCATTACCCAGGCTCTAAATTGACTTGAATAAAATAGTATCTCTCGCTATGATCTCTCTGATGAAAAACAGTAATCAATGATTAATTGGTGAGAAAGAAAAAAACCGAACGAGGATTTATGGTGGCATTCTCTAGTAACCTTACTGCCCCTATCCAAGTTTCTCTCAGGTTAATTTTTTTCTGAATAAAGAACATATGTATCTTATCTATTCTGTATGTGTTACATAATCATGTGTACCTGAATTTGTATATGATATAGTTTCTGTTAGAAACATGTTTTATAAATACATGATGGATGCTTATATCACCTGTATGAGCATTCATGTGGGTCAGAAGAAGGGGGTACTTTTTTGTACTAAAATTCATCCACAGAACTTTCCTTTTCCCCTATTCAGCCTTTCTTTCTTCCTATCTTTGGCCCATTCCTCGACTGGGTCCAGGCCCCACAGAGCTGATCCAAGCCTGACGTGTCTTTGAAATCAATGAGAGCTCTGCAGGGGAGCAAGGGAAGCTGAGAAATGGGATCTTTGTAATTCTTGCCTCTGCACCTTGCAGCATTTGTCAAAAATTTTCAAATAGATATCCAAACACTTTGCTTTGAATTTTGTGAGCTTCTTAGATCTCTGCCACAGACATTCTTCTTCAAGTACTTACAGCCAGATAATGATCTCCTGAGACATCCACCTGCTCCAGGGCCACCCATGCCTCAGTGGGACTTGTTGGAAGGTGCTGTGTGCTTGATCTTTATTTCTGAGACTGAAGTTCCAGCTAAGAAAGATTAAGGACATCGAATTACCATGAGAAACACATATCACCTTCCACTTCTTTCTTTTACATAATTCCAATCTAAAGTTGGCTCATTTAAAGAGAAAAGAGGCAAATTTAAATGAAAACAGTGAGATTGGCTCTCTCTCACCACGCACAGTCCATGGGACTAGTCAGCTGATGTACCCTTTCTATCCTTTTCCTTTGTTGCCTTCAATATGCTTGCTGGATATTTCTTTAAAGTTTTTCTCCGTTTGTAAAGTCATTAATAGGCTACCTACAAGGGTGGTCAGAAAAAGACCTAAGTCTCTCATGCAGAACCAGGAGCTGGGTCGATTAAAACCAGAATACATTATAATGTCGAGAATGGTAAATTCAAATCCTGAAATAAGAACAATCCAAAAGAGGTTATGTCACCAAGCTGGGGACAAGGATTTTGGGGTGAGGCAAGTAGCTAAAGGCTGGAAGTACTGAGATTTAAGCATAGGCCATTGAAATAGGGTAGAGAAGGCAGTGCCTGTTGGTTTTACTACTTGGGGCAATTACTGGGGCCTTTTCTTTCTGAATGAGACAAACAGGGTAACCTTTGTTTATACAGCTTATGTTCTCTCATAAAATTCACTCTACATGTAAAGGGAATTAAGTTAATATAAATTAATGTCATTTTAATACTATCAATTATTTTATCTCTGCCATAAGAGTTAATGGCCAAGAAATTTGCTGAACTGTGAATATTTAAACGCTGTAAGGACTGTCCAGAACATGGAGCTGTCAAACCATAAAATCTACGACCTCATCAGATAGTGAAGTCCCCATTACTGAGGTTAGGTGAAAGCTGAATGGCCAATTGCCAATGAATTTTTGCATTGGGTGGAAAGTTAAGCCAGATACTATCAGTTGTCATTTCTATGAGCCAATCATGTAGGAAATATTATTATAGTTGTTAAAACTATCAAAATGGAATTGCTTTGCAATTTTACTAGTTCAACTAGTTGCTAATTAAGCAGCTGCACTGATCTGAAATTACATGTAGAATGAACTTAATGCCTCTGAATGCTAGAGGGAAACACTCTAACACAGAATATACTACTTGTAGTTAATATCCTATAAACTGAATTGCTAAACAGATACAGCATTTCATTCAGAATATATAATAACTTTGCATTTGAACTTGTAATGCTCCTACTTTGAACAAAGCAATGCAGAGGTTAATGCTAAGTTACAGTCTAAATTATATATACACTAAAAAAATAATCAGCCAGCATTGGAATATGAATAAACTTGGGCTACCTTGAAGAGAATATGCAACATGAACAACATTATAGCCCTTATTTTCTGCTACTAGTGTCTTTATATATTATTCACTGGGCTCTGACAACATGAATTTTTTTTACTCAGGCTCTAAGTTCATTTACATAAAATGATTTAATATTGTAGGATCATTGATAGTGAATCGACCCCATACTTAGGACAACCATTTACTCTAGAATTACTGGAATAGGCTTCAATTCAAATATCCTATTTTATTAATTTATTAAAAATTGGAATTTCGCAAAACTCCAACATGTTAGCATACTCACTGCTTTTTCTAGACTATCAATAGGCATTTTAAATGGAACAAAATACTGTTATCAGGTCATGTGTTCTAACAGAGGGTTTAGAAAACATTATCTTATAATAGTCATTTATGATAAAAAACTCTCAACAAAGAGGATATAGAGGGTATAGAGGGAACATGCCTCAACATAGTAAACGCCATATATGACAAGCCCATAGCTAGCATCATATTCAATAGTGAAAGCTGAAAGCTTTTCCTCTAAGATCAGTAACAGGTTAAAGGTGCTGACTCTTGCCACTTTTATTCAGTATTGGCAGTCCTAGCCAAAGCAATTAGGCAAGAAAACGAAATAAAAGACATCCAAATTGGGAAGGAAGAAGTAAAACTGTCTTTACTGGCAGATGACACGCTATTATATATATAAAATCTAAAGGCTCTACCAGAAAATGTTAGACTAGGGCTTCCTGGTGGCACAGTGGTTACGAATCCGCCTGCCAATGTAGGGGACATGGGTTTGAGCCCTGGCCCGGGAAGATCCCACATGCCATGGAGCAACTAAGCCTGTGTGCCACAACTACTGAGCCTGCACTCTAGAGCCCATGAGCCACAACTACTGAAGCCTGCATGCCTAGAGTCCGTGCTCCGCAACAAGAGAAGCCACTGCAATGAGAAGCCCATGCCCCACAATGAAGAGTAGCCCCCGCTTGCCGCAACTAGAGAAAAAGCCCGTGCACAGCAACGAAGACCAAAAATAAACAAAATAAATAAATTTTAAAAAATGTTAGACTAGTATAGTAATTCAGTAAAGTTTCAGGATACAAGATAAATATACAAAAATCAGTTGTATTACTATACACTAACAACAAACTATTAGAAAGAGAAATTAAGAAAACTATCCCATTTACAATTGCATCAAAATAATAAAATATCTAGGAATAAATTTAACCAGAGAAGTGAAAGATCTGTACACTGAAACTATAAGACATTGATTAAAGAAATTGAAGACTCAAATAAATGAAAAAATATTTCATGCTCATGGACTGGAAGAATCAATATTGTTAAAGTGTCCAAACTACCCAAAGCAATGTGCAGATTCAATGCAATCCCCATCAAAATACCAACAATAGTTTTCACAGAAATAGAACAAGCAATCCTAACATTTGTATGGAACCACAAAAGACCCCAAAGAGTTAAAGCAATTTTGAGAAAGAAGAACAAAGCTGGAGGCATAAAGCTTCCTGAATTCAAACTATATTACCAAGCTATAGTTATCAAAACAATATGGTATTGGCATGAAGACAGAGACTTAGATCAACGGAACAGAATAGAGAGCCCAGAAATAAACCCAAGCATTTATGGTCAATTAATTTATGACAAAGAAACCAAGAATATACCATGGGGAAAGGACAAGTCTCCTCAACACATTGTTTTGGGAAAACTGAACCACTATTTTACACTAATGAACAAAAGTTAATTCAGTATGGATTAAAGACTTGAATATAAGACCTGAAACCATAAAAATCCTTGGAGAAAACCAAGGCAGTGACTACCTTGACATCAGAATAGCAATGATTTTTTGGACTTGACAACAAAAGCAAAGACAACAAAAGGAAAAGTAAATAAATGTGACTACACCAAACTAAAAAGCTTCTACACAGCAAAGGAAACCATCAACAAAATGAAAAAGCAACCTACTGAATGGGAGAAGATATTTGCCAATCATCTATCTGATACGGGATTAATATCCAAAATATATAAAGGACTCATACAACTCAGCAGCAAAAAAGCCAAGAATCCAATTTAAAAATGGGCAGAGGAGCTGAATAGACATATTTCCAAAGAAGACATACAGATGGTGAACACGTACATGAAAAAGTGCTCAACATCACTAATCTTCAGGAAAATGCATATCAAAATCACAATAAGCTATCACACCTGTCAGAACGGTTATTATCAAAAAGACAACTAATGACAAGTGTTGAGGGGGATATGGAGAAAAGGGAGCCCTTGTGCACTGCTGGTAGGAATATAAATTTGTGTAGCCACTATGGAAAACGATATGGAGGTTCCTCAAAAAATTAAAACAGAAGCACCATATGATCCAGCAATTCTACTTCTGGATACTTATCCAAAGGAAACAAAAACAATAACTTAAAAAGATACGTCTTCACCCATATTCACTGTAGCATTATTTACAATAGCCAAGATATGGAAGCAACCTAAGTGTCTATTGATGGATGAATAGATAAAGAAAGTGTTATCTATCTGTCTGTCTGTCTATCTATAATGAAATATTATTCTGCCATAAAAAATCCTGGCATTTACAACATGGACAGAACTTGACGGTACTATGCTAAGAGAAATGTCAAACAGATAAAGACAAATACCATGTGGTCTCACTTAAATATGGAATCTAAAAAACAAAATATGAACTCATGGACATGAAGAAAAGATTGGTGGTTATCAGAGCTGGGTGCAGGTGATCAAAAGGTCCAAACTTCCACTTATAAGATAAATAAGTTCTGGGGATGTAATGTACAGGATGGTGACTATAGTTAATAATACTCTATTGCAAAATGAAAGTTTCTGAGAGAGTAAATCTTAAAAGTTCTTATTAGAAGGAAAAAATTGTAACTATGTGTGGTGATGGATTGACAGTATATACATATATTGAATCATTATATTGTACACCCAAAACTAATATAATGTTATATGTCAATTATATCTCAATTTAAAAACACAGATATTATCTTCACAGCGTCAGTGATTAGACTGGATTTTTAAGAGAAGGACAAAGAGGCAAATGCACAAGCCTTCTTGGCATTCAAATTACGATCCCTAATACAGGACCTAGAAGGAAAATTAAGACCTTAAAATTGGTGCTGATTTGCAAAAATACTCATAGGTACAGTTCAGTTAACTAATTGTGACAGAAATAAAAACTTAGAGGTAAAAATGGTGTTTGAGCTGATAGTGACTCACTCATTATTTCTATAAGAATGTCACCACTAATCTTTTTAAAAAGTGTAACTTTTAATTTCCTTTGAAGCCTAAGATTACTGATGGAGTGCATGACCTTAACATTTCTAAGGGGTTTGTTTGGGAGGGCGCAGATGGGTTCTCTGACAATAACGTTTTTAGGCAGAGGTGGGGAGATTTAGCACCTTGAACCATTTCTTGCTATGAATTCTAGAAAACCAGAAGAGGATATGGCAGAAACTGGCTTGGAAATGAACTAGGTAAGACTTTGACTTTAACAAGTCAGTTCTTGTTAATTAGGGTATTGTGTCCACAGAATTCAGAAATACTTATTTTTCTTTTCACTCATACCTCATTAACTGTCTTAACAAGTGTATATTACATGTGAACTATATAAATTACCATGCTAGCACTATGGGAGCTTAGATAAGCTATTTTAAGGGCTTATCATCTGTTTTCTCATTCAAGCTTCTTAGGAACCTATGAAGTTAGTACTATTTTGATCCTATTTTACAATAAAAAAGAGTCATGAAAATATTTACCCTAATTCATACAATCAATGAGTAGAAAATCCTGTGTGCTAACTACTACATAATTCTCTCTTTTGTAGAAGTCATAGATTTCTCTGTGTGTGTATGTGTGATACAATATAATTACAAATTTTCATCACAACTACTCAAATTAATGTTGGAATTGTACAACTACTGCATTCTAGAGTTGTATCTTCATTAATCAATCAGTGTTGGTAAACAAAATCCTATGACTACAAGATATGCATCCTTAATGCAGACAGACAGACTTAGGAGCTCTTTTCTGAGCTCTAAACCTATATAATTACTTATGTGGCCAAACTATTGCATGTCCCAAAGGAATCTCAATTTCACCATCTCTAAACCCTACCACATCCAGACCTGCTTATCTTCCTGTAACCATGTTTCAGTGAACTGAAGTGCCATCCAAGCAAAGATCCTGAGTTTGTCTTTGAATCATCCTTCTGACTTATTTTATGACCAATCAATGAAAGTTCCTGTCAATTCTATCTTCCAGTTATTTCTCAAATACCCCGTGGCAATTGCATTTTTCTAGAAGTAGATGCTGAGCTGGAGACCTAAGTGTTAGCAGTTTATTCAGGGGCAACATCTAGGAAAGACAAAGAGGGAAGGAAGCAGAATTGGACGGGAAGAGCCATTGGATTGTGCTGCAGATCAGACATCACAAAAGGAAAGGGCAGGGGAAACAGGATTGGGCAGGAAGTTTCAGACAACATGGCAGATCTTACAAAATTAAAGTCAACCCAGCAGGGAACTCAGCACTAGGGACTGACCATTAGAAGAGTCTCATGATGGGCAGAAATGGCCAAATCCTAGTGCCGTAGCCATGCTGGTCACCGGCTGGGGCTACTCAGGATGGTCTCCATTCAAATGCTGCAGCAGATCTCAGAGACACTGCAACTAGAGGAAGTTGGCTAATTGCACATCTTACAGCTGATGTGCAATCAAGTTCTCTCTTAAAGGCAAACACAAGTGGCACCTCCATGGCTGCCATATACCTCCTCTTCTTTCTGTGCCTGCTGTTACTGATTTGATTCAGAGCCCCATGATTTTCACTCAGATGATACAATGGTTTCCTAACCTGACTCTGTTTTTGCTCACCTCAAATCCATACTCCATAATAGCACCATGGTCCTCTTTTTAAAGAGCAAATGTGAAAAAGTAATTCCCTCCTGAAACATGACCAATGGTTATAACTTCACAGCATAATGTGCAAAATCCTTCGTGATAGCTTACCCACTGGGCTTTAACCACTACTGCTCCCCTCCACACACATACGTGGTCATTCCAACATCATCTCTTCCCAAGAAATGTTCCCTGACTCCTTCAGGCTGTGAGCTCTGTCTTTTGCTTCTTTGTTTTCCTCATTAGACTGCAGGGTCATCCAAGGCAGGAACCACATCATACATCTTTGTAACTCTTATGCTGAGCTCACTGCCTGGAACTTGCACTTCAATATATGTTTATTGAATGAATTAAACAATATGGATGAAAAGTGATATTTAATTGAAGTCTCAAGAGACTGACAGTCTATCATTTATTACTGAATCTACCTCATAATCAACAATAATTGCAATTAAAAAAAATCAGCACTATGTGATTAAAGATATAAAACACGTTTGCTTACATTTAAGGTGTGCAATATATTTGGGAATTTAAAAATCCTATGCTTAATTATCCATGTTTTTGAGAATGCATGATAATTTATTTAGACTTGATTCTTTAAGTGCCATTGAATTTTATTTTAGTGACCTAAACTGTAGGCATTGTGTCAGAGGGAAAATCAACAGTATCAGACTTCTAAAGAGGTGACATATGTCATATGATGCAATGAAAATTCTGTTTAATTAACGTATTTACAAATCTCTGGTCATTAAGCAGAGAACAAGTTGAAGATTCTCTTTTCCTACATTATTCTATGTATAAACTTGTATGTGTTCTCACTATGAGATATAAAAAATTCTCTACATTTTGATTTTTTTCCAAACTGTCATTTAGTAGGAAGAAAATACACATATTTATTTTCTTTATCTCTCTTCTCTTTCCTCCATCCTTCTCTCCCTCCCTCTTTTCTTTCCTTCCTCCAAAGTTCTTTGCCTTTGACCTTGTACGTCTACCAGATTTTTCAGTTTTCTACTAAATAGCTTTAGCATTGAGGCTCAAGCTCAGACTCACTGCAATCCTGCTCATTCAACAAACATTAATGAACATCTATTAAATGTCTAGATTTGCTTGGATACAAAGGGAAATAGGATGTATTCCTGCCCTCAAAAACTCACAACCTAGGGTCAAATATGAAATCCCTGCTTTATAAGAACAAATTCAAATAATGGGCACATTATAAAAGAACAATTACCAAGAGTACGTTTTAGATAATATTAAATTTCCTCAAGACTCTCTCATACCACATTCAACTACAAGTAGAGAAAATGAGATCCACACAGGCACAAGTATATTTTTACTCCTAGGACACATAGTTTGTAAGTCCACAATATGCTCCTCTCGGCATAAAGAGCCAAAGAGAGGTGGAGAGGTGTTAAAAAGAATGTTCATTAAACATCTGCTTTATATAAACATATAAGAAAAGACTCAATAGAGTCTTCCTTGTGTACGCATTAGAAATAAATTTTTATTTTGATGATGTTTGACTACACTGTAGCAATTTTGATATCCATCCAAGCTTGGTAAAATAGGAATTTTACCTGAAATGGATTTCAAACAAATATGCCTATTATGCCATGTCTAATATAGTGTGTTCTTCTATTATATGAAATACAATAAGACAGGATTATTTTCACAGAAGTCAGGAAGTATGCTTATATTCTGTAATAGTCTTTGTGATTACAGAAATGTACACACCCATCTTAAGGACTACTAATTTATTTTTATATAAAATTGGTGCTATCTCAATGACATAAGATAAGCATGGTTGAAATTATAATATGGAAAACAGGAATTTGGGTTGAAATATAAGTGATGGCGTACTTTAATATAGTGTAGAATTGTTCTAAGTTTCTTATGCTCTCTGACATCAGAGGTATTGCTATCATTTATGTCACAGAGACATAGTTATACATAATAGTAAAGGCAACAGAAATGACATATGTTGCTAATCTTTGGTTTTATAATGTTTTAATATGATGAATGGCAGCACGCCTGGGGTTGCCATTCCCATCATTGACACTTCAATGTATCACCAAAGCTGGACAAGACAGCAGCTTTGCAGTGTCCACAGCTGGTCTGTATGTGTGATTTAACTACTCTATCTATAAATTAAAGGCCAGCATTATTAAATAACAATCTGTGTTGAGCAGTACAAGTAAAATGAAGATAACAATAACATTGCCTTGGCTTCTAGAATTGTGTAAAGAATGGGTAGAGACAAATTATATTTCTGTTTTCAAAAGCTACAGATTTCCCTTTTTCTAGGGTCTTGTTTTTGGTTATCTGATGGCTTGGGTTGCCTTTGTTTTGTGATGATTTCTGTTTTAACAGAAGGCATATTGTAAGTGCTTTCCTAAGTGAGAAACTTGTCTACATTTTGAGGTCACCCCGTGGACTCCTGGATGTCAATGCTTACATGAATTCAACCTCCTCCTGCCATGCCTTCCTTCTTCTGATTTGCCCTGGCATCTGATAACTCTGACTATCTTAAAACCTTGCATCCATCAAGGTTTCTAATGGACTTCCTAGTCATAGTTTCTGATAATGAAGTTGTCCTTATCCTTGCTGGTTGATGTGGCAGTATTAATTTACCAAATAGCTCTAGAATTCCTCTCAGATTGAGAACCATTTATATGCTAAAAAATACCTTGATCACCTACTTTAGATATGAAATGCTGAGGCTTGCGGGGCATGATTTCAAAGGTGACTGGGGGAAGAGTGCAAATAAATATACTTTGTACAACAAATTAATAGGATTTTTTATTTGGAATAAACAGGAGAAGAAAGAGGGAAGTGGCCTGTGAATGAGGAAGAAAGTCAAAGTCTGTGGAGATAAGTACAGAAAAATTCCAAGGGTCAGGGTGACCACATAACTTTTAAGAATAAAGATAGTCTAATATTCAATTTTTAGTTGTGTAAAGTATTTTAGCATAAAAAAGCCCCATCATTCCAAAATATCCATAAACACCTATTACATAGCACTGCATTAATCATATTTTAGAGAAGAAAGAATTAAAGTTATGTTCAGAATGGACACTGAGTGAGGTTACAAAGGGACAGCAGGCATGGGGCGGTAAATGAATCCGAAATCTTAAGTAACCAGGCAAAAATAAAAATTAAAAGGCAGAGATGATCAGGAAACACATCCTACCCCCAGTGGGTGTGTAACTGAGAAAGACCCTATGGGGTCTTCCTGGGACAGAACCCCCCATGTCCTCCACCTGCCTCTTGTTTGTAGAGAAACTTTAGGCCTTCCCTAAGTTCCAAAGAATAATTTTAATCAGAGTAGTGAGAAAATGCAGAAGCAAAGGAAAACAGTCAAGCAAGACAAAATAATAATAGTTCAGCCATTAAACAAAATCAAGGACATTTAGTTCTTCCACAAAGGCTATAGATAATATTCTGAGCCATATCCTGTGAGCTGTCTTATAGATACTGAAACCCCCACCAGGTGGAAGAAGTTAACTACATGATGACCAGACTGTAGCCATGACATAAGTTGCTCTCTCTTGCACAATTCCAAAAACTGGCTTCAAGGAAGTGGAAACAAACCAACCCTGGAACTGAAGATGAACTGTCCTTAAAACAATCAAGATGACGCTGATCGCACCACTGCATGACCAATTTCATGCACCCCTGAAATTCCCCTTTAAAAGTTCTTGCCCCCTGATCAGCAACTGGGAGTTGGTTCTTTGGGACATGAGTCCACCTTATCCCCAGCATTGCCAGTTTTGTCAATAAAGCTATCTTTCCTTTTACCCAACGCTTGTCTCTCAGTATTGATTCCTGAGTGATGAGCAGCCAAACCTGAGTTTAGTAATAGGTTCTGGAGCCACCTTTTATTGAGCATGAGAGTCAATTGCTAAATTTTCAGGAATTTTTTGAGCTTCTTATTAAACACAGGTACTATTAAAATTTAAATTACATAAGCAAAGTTAAATAAATTATATTTAAAACAGAAGTCATAAATATTCAAACCATCATTTCTGAATGATTTTACTACCTTTTTTTTTTTTTTTTATTTTTGGCTGTGTTGGGTCTTCAGTTCGTGCGAGGGCTTTCTCCAGTTACGGCAAGTGGGGGCCACTCTTCATCGCGGTGCGGGGACCGCTCTTCATCGCGGTGCGCGGGCCTCTCATTATCGCGGCCTCTCTTGTTGCGGAGCACAGGCTCCAGACGCACAGGCTCAGCAGCCGTGGCCCACGGGCCCAGCCGCTCCGCGGCATGTGGGATCCTCCCAGACCAGGGCTCGAACCCGTGTCCCCCGCATTAGCAGGCAGACTCCCAACCACTGCGCCACCAGGGAAGCCCGATTTTACTACCTTTTAATATTATCTCTGTGCTTGAAATGATTTATGTCTACTGTATCTGGATGATGGAAATACAACTTAGTGGTGTGTGATTGTGTATCCCTTTCCTACTCCAGATCCAGTAACGGCATTTTGGTAGCTTGAAACTGTCCATGGTGGGAGTACTTACACCATGGACACTGACAAATGCTATACATTAGACATTTTTGTGGATAGCCTGGTTGTTAAGTATTCACCAGGAACCACTGTCACTCCCCAGCTCGCATGTAAGAATTTCAAGAGATTAGGAGTTAAGTTAGGTGGCCCAGCACATGTTGGAGAAGAAGTTAGAGGAAGAATAAAAATCTCAAGGGTCTGGGTAACCCCCTGATAAGAACTAAGTTACAAGTGAATTTCATGACTTCACTCTGCACTTCAGTTCATGACTCCTGAATGCTGGATACACAGTTTGAAGTTTGTGTTCTCAATGCCTCATAAACCCAAGGCCAAGTTCTACTGAAACATCTTATTTCTAATCTTGACTTCTATTTTGGAAATGAAATAACATAGATTATTTTCATCCCTTCCTGAGTTGATTCAGTAATATTCAGACATGCTGTATTTTTGACAAAGGAAATGATAAATCTCTATAACTACATTATTTTTATGGTATTTTAAAAACTTTCTAATAGATTCATATTTTTAAAATCATTTTCTGGCTTTATATTACATTCCTAAAATCATGCTTACTGGCATCATCTTTGTGGAGTATGTTAGCCAGATAGGATAATATAAGAGCTTCTAACAGAAGTTTAATTACTGGAGTGGTCGTGTGCACTCCTACAGCATTTTCTCATCTCCTATCTCCCTAGTACACCACAGCTAAAGTCACTGACAAGTCACAAGTTCCAGCCTGCACTATTTTCTGAGCTTTCTGGAGAGCAGCTCCAGCCTCCTGTTATATTATAATCATATACAGAGTAATTGAATTGATGATGATGCGTAGGGGTGAAGGTGTGGGCTATGAAGCCAGATGGTTTGGATTCCAATCCTTGCCCTGCCACCGATAATGAGGCAACCTTGGGGATCTCTCTCAACCTTTCTGAGGCTTAGCTTACTCATCTGTAGAATGCGAATAATGATGGCACCTACTTCATGGGTGTATTAGTTTCCTATGGCTGCCATAAGAAATCACCATAAACGTGGTGACTTCAAACAACAGAAATTTAATTTCTCACAGTTCTGAAAGCCAGAAGTCCAAAATTCAGGTGTCAGAAGAGACACTTCCTCCAGACACTCTAAGGGAGATTCTGTTCCTTGACACTTGCAGCTTCTGGGGGTTACTGGCATTCCTTGGTTGGTGGCTGCATCACTCCAGTCTGCCTCCATTGTTACAATGCCTCCTCTGTATGTCTCTAAAAAGGACAATTGTCATTGGATTGAGGGCCCACTGGACAATCCAGGATGATCTCATCTCAGGATCCTTAATTACATCTGCAAAGATCGTTTTTCCAAATAGGGTAACGTTCACAGGTTCTGGGGATTAGGACGTGATATATCTTTTTGGGGGCCACCACTCAATCCACTAGAATGGGGCTGTAAGGGTTCAACGAGTGAATACAGATAAAATGCCAACAACAGTTCCTTGCACAGAATTAAGGATCATTAAACATTTCTCCTTCTGTTTCTGTTTCTCTCCTCCCAATCTGTCCTCTTCCTTCTCTTCTCCTTTCTACTTTTCCCTTCTTTTTCTTGTTTTTAAATCCATTAATACCTATATTTATTTCTATGTCTCATGATTCAGTTTCCATATAGGTCCTTCACTGCTTCCCAGCCAAAGCTAAACTCAATTGTGATGTTGGGGTTTCGGGAGCAGAATTCTTCAACTTGAACCACTTGAGTTCGAATGAGGATCTGTCCTTGTCCTTGTTACAGAGTATGGGTCTGATAGCCTGCCTAAGAACTCCTGTCTCCTATGCCTTGGCAATTTTGTTCTTTCCAGTCTACTTTCCAGGCCCTGAAAAACTACCCCAGCCCTCAAACACATGAGCCAGACACCTGAATGCTTCCAGCAATGATCATGATTCGAAATAAGTGCACACTTGGTATTATGCACACTTACTCTTCTGGTTTTCTTTGCTATAACTCAGCTTCCATATGTTTCTGCTTGCCTGACTTAAAGACACCAATGATGACCACGTCCTGAGGCAACTGTCCACCATGCATTATGTATTTTGCCCTCCTGGCTTCTCTGCTGCCAGTTCCAAAATGAGGAACAGCTAATTTAGTTCCTGACTCATCCTAGTAGGTGAGTCTAGGGAACCCTGGCTTCTCTGCCCCACCTCATATCCAGGGACATAATGTGGAGTAGCCTGGCGCAAACCTAAGATACACTGGACTACTAGCAGCTTGGCTAATTTGCAAAAAAAAGTTGAGCATTTTAAAGAGAGTAGTTCAAAACTTTCTTAATATTTTGGAAGGGGATTGTGTTGATAATATGGGAAGCAAGAAGGAAATGGTTTGGAATGAGAATATTTGAATGTCTAGTTATTCCAAGAGTCATCCATGAGTTAAATGGAGAACATGCTGATTTTAGAAGCCAGTTATATTTGACAACTCCCAAATTCACAGATTAAAAAGAAGCCTTCCCCCCAAATTTAAGAGCAGACCTCTTTTTATTTCAAAGAAATGGGAAATATACACATTGCTGTACTTCAGAATTGCACTAGCATTGTGTAAACTGTTAATCTGAAAAGAACCATATTCTATTTATTGTTTTATGCTTTCACTAATTCTTGATTTTACACACTGAGAATTTACTGTGGATGAGTTCTGAATTTTCAGGGGTTATCTAGAAACTTTACCTGACATTCATTTTGCTTTAAAAAAAAAAGGACTTGAGATCAAGTTTCCTCAAGGGATCACTCCCCACTGTACAGAAATGACTTAACTTTAAAATAAAAGGTACATTATCTGAGGACTACAATGCATTAAAAGGGATTGTAGTAACAAGAAAAAAATCTGGTAGGATTAGCTCACGATAATACCATATTGCACAATATTTTCAAGTTTAGTCATATTACACTACACTGAACTTTACAGTTTATTGATTTTCTGTATATTCTTGTTAAGATGGTGTAATGGCGGTTCAGAAAAGCTCTAAATTAAAAAACTAAAGCCAGTAACTTTTAAACTTCTACTAATTAAGTGTCTTTCCACTGGGAGGTAGTTTCCTCCATTCTGTATTAATTTTCTGGTCTCTTAGGAAGTTAATACAACTTGTTTAATGAACAGAGAGGTGTGATTCAGTTCCTGCATCTAGAAGACAGCTTCAAAAGAAGTCTTTCCAACTTACCCTGTCATGGTATCAGCAGGAATTTTCTTTCCTATAAGTAATAATAAAATCCTCAAAGTCCTGCCAGGACTTCAGAAATTACCATAGAATGTCTATTTTCTCCTCCTGAAGCCATACCTTAGTTGTGATAACTTTATATATTATGTTCACACCATCAACATCTCCTAGAAACCAAGATTTGAAATATAGACCTTCTTCCTCATCAATGTAATATTTAGGATACGGTTCAGTTCTGAGTGATGTAGAGCCTGAAGAAAAATAGTGGCTAAAAGCAAATAAGGTTTATTTTCCTTTCATGTTCTAGAAGTCTGGATTCAGGAAATGCAGGGTTAGAACACCCCATGATACTGGGAACAAGCTTCTTTCTATCTTTTATATTTCCACTATCATCTCTATGGCTTTTGCTTCATGGTCTCAGTTAGCTACTCATGCTCCAGGCACCATATCTGCATTCTTGGAAGAAGGAAGGAGCAAATACCTAATCATAAGCTATAGAACACTTCCCCTCCACCCACACTTCAACACAACATTACTGAAGGTCTATTTACAACAGTTCCTTTTACCTGCTGCACTACATCCAACCACCAAGAAAAAATTACAAGACATACCAAAGGCAAAAAACACAAACTGAAGAGATAGAGCAAGCATCAGAACTAGACATGGCAGGGAGACTGGAATGATCAGACTATGAATTTAAAACAACTCTGATTAATATACTAAAGGCCATAATGGATAAAGTAGACAGTATGCAAGAACAGATGGGCAATGTAAGTGGAGAGATAGAAATCCTAAGAAAGAACCAAACGCAGAGATAAAAGAGCATTGTAGTAAATGAAGAATGCCTTTGATGGGCTCATTAGTAGACTGGACATGTCTGCGAACAGAATGTCCGAGTTAGAGAATATGTCAATAGGATCCTCCAAATGAAAAAGCAAAGAGAACAAAGATTGAAAAGGACAGACTATCTGAGGACTGTGGGACACCTACATAAAATGTAACATACAGATAATGGGAACACCAGAAGGAGAAGAGAGAAGTGAACAGAAGAAATATTTGAAACAATAATGACTGAGAATTTCCCCAAATTAATGTCAGAAGTCAAACGACAGACCCAGGAAGTTCAGAGAACACTAAGCAGGATAACTGCCAAAAACTACACCAAGGTGTATCATATTCAAACTACAGAAAATCAAAGATAAGGAAAAAGTACTGAAAGAAGCCAGAGGATAAAAGCACCTTACGTATAGAGGAACAAAGATAAGAATTACATTCAACTTGTCCTTGGAACCATGCGAGCAAGATGGGAATGGAGTAAAATACTTAAAGCATTGCAAGAAAAAAACCCCAACTTAGAATTCTTAGCCTGTAAAATTATCCTTCAAAAGTGAAGTAGAAATAAAGACTTTCATATGCAAAAATTGAGAAAATTTGTTGCCAGTACACCTGCTTTGAAAGAAATGTTAAAAGAAGTTCTTTAGAGACAGGAAAAACAATATAGGTCAGAAATTTGGATCTACATAAAGTAAGGAAAAATATCAAAGAAGGAATAAGTGAAAGTAAAAAAAAAAAAACATTTTTATATTTTGTTAATTCTTAATTGACATAACAGAAAACAGCATGTTCAAAATAATACCAAAAATGTATGCTTGTGTATATGTATATTTTATATATATACATATATTTCCATATACATATAAATATGTAATGTATATTTTATAGTTGTACAATGAGTGACAGTAATGATACAGAGGACAAGAGGGAGGAATTTGGATGATTATTTTATTATAAGGTACTCATGCTGCCCATGACATGGTATAGAGTTATCTGAAAGTAGACTTGGATTGGCTGTAAATGTATACTGCAGACTCTTATGCAACCACTGAAAAAAGTAAAAAAAAAAACCAAAGTGCTTATATGCTAAGAAAGGAGAGAAAGTAAAATCATATGAAATGCTCAATTAAAAACAAAAAAGGCAGAAAAAAGTGGAAGACAAAAATAGAAACAAAAGACAAGGGCAATCAATAGAAAACAGTAACAATATCATATATATTAATCTAACTATATCAATATATAGTCACTTTAAATGTTAATGGTCCAAATGTATGAATGAAAAGACAGAGATTGTCAGGGTGGATCAATCAACAAGATCCAAATACATGTTGTTTTCAAAAAACCCACCTTAAATATAAAAACACATATAGATTAAAAATAAGTGGATGAAGAAAAATTACCACGATAATACTAATTTTAAAAGCAGGAGTAGTAGCTATATTAATTAGAGAGAGAGCAGACTTCAAGGCAAGAAAAGTTATCAAGGATTAAGAGGGGCATTACATCATGATAAAGAGGTCAATACTCAAGGAAGACATAACAATCTTTAATATCTATGTGCCTGGCAACAAAGTGTGCACACAAGGCAAAAACTGATAGACGTGCAAAGAGAAATAGATAAATCCTCTATCATTTTGGAGATTTCACCACACCTCTCTCAGAAATGGACAGATCCAGCAGGCACAGAATCAGTAAGGACAAAGTTGAACTCAACAACACCACCAATCAAATGGATATAACTGACATTGACAGACTACATCATCCACAAACAGCAGAACATGTAGGCATACTTTGTTTTATTGTGCTTCACTTTACTGCACTTTGCATTTATTACAAATCAAAGGTTTGTGGCAACCCTGCGTTGAACAGTTTGGAAAAATGATGACATATTTCCAACAGCATTTGCTCGCTTCATGTCTCTGTGTCACATTTTGGTAATTCTCACAACACTTCAAACTTTTTCTTTATTATTACATTTGTTATGGTGATCTGTGATCAGTGATCTTTGATGTCACTATGGTAAAAAGATTATGACTTTCTGAAGGTTCAGATGATGGTTAGCATTTTTTAGCAATAAAGTATTTTTTAAATTAAGATATGTACCTTTGTTTTAGACATAATGCTATGGCATACTTAATAGACTACAGTATAGTATAAATATAAATTCATATGTACTGGGAAGCCAAAAATTTATGTGACTTGCTTTGTTGATATTGCAAGTTTTGCTTTATTGTGGTGGCCTGGAACCAAACTTGCAATATCTCTAAGGTATGCCTGCACATTCTTCTCAAGTTCACATGAAACATTCCCCAGGATAGACCACATTCTGAGCCATAAAACACACCTTAAAAAATTGAAAAGATTAGAAATCATACAATGTCTGTTCTCAGAGCACTGTGGAATCAAACTAGAAATCTATAGTGGAAAGATAACTAGAAAGTCCCCAAATACATGCAGAATAACATCACACTTCTAAATAACACATAATTCAAAGAAAAATTTCAATGAAAGCTCAAAAATATTTTGAACTAAGTGAAACAAAAACACAACTTGTCAAAATTTGTGAGATGCAGTAAAAGCAGTGCTAAAAGGGAAATTTATAGCTTTGAATGTATATATTAGAACAGATTATCTAAAATCAATAATCTAAATTTCTGCCTTAGGAAACTAGAAAAAGAGCACATTAAATCCAAAGTAAGAAAAAGAAGAAAAGAAACAATAAGAAATAGAGTAGGAATCAATGAAATTGAAAGCAGGAAATTGATAGAGAAAAATCAATAAAACCATCATTGTTTGTTGAAAGATCAATAAAATTGATAAGCTTCTAGCCAGGCTACTTAAGAGAAAAAAAGAGAGGACACAAATTACTAATATCAGAAATAAAACAGGGTACATCAGTACAGATCTTGTGGACTTTAAAAGGATAATAAAGGAATACTATGAACAATTCTATGCCCACAAATTTGATAACCTAGATGAAATGTATCAATTCCTTGAAAGACACAATCTATCAAAACTCACACAAGAAGAATATCTGAATAGTCCAAGATCAATGACAGAAGATGAATCAATAAGCAATAACCGGGCTTCCCTGGTGGCGCAGTGGTTGAGAGTCTGCCTGCCAATGCAGGGGACACGGGTTCGAGCCCTGGTCTGGGAAGATCCCACGTGCCGCGGAGCAAATGGGCCCATGAGCCACAACTACTGAGCCTGCGCGTCTGGAGCCTGTGCTCCGCAACGGGAGAGGCCGCGATAGTGAGAGGCCCGTGCACCGCGATGAAGAGTGGCCCCCGCTTGCCGCAACTAGAGAAAGCCCTCGCACGGAAACGAAGACCCAACACACCCAAACATAAATAAATAAATAAATAAAATTATAAAAAAAAAAAAAAAAAAAAATAAGCAATAACCTTCTGAAAGAGAGATCACCAGTTCCAGATGGGTTCACTGTTGAATTTTACCAACCATTTGAGAAAGAAATTATATCAATTTTCTACAATCTCTTTCAGAAGAGAGGAGCAGAGGGAATACTCCCTAACTCGTTCTATGAGGTCAGCATCACTCTGATACCAAAACCAGGCAAAGACATTACAATAAAAGAAAACTACAAATATCTCTCATGAACACAGATGAAAAAAATCCTTTAAAAAATATTAGCAAATGGAATCTAACAACATGTACAAAGAATCATATATTAGGACCAAGTGAGACCTATTCCAGGTATGTAAGGCTGGTTAAACATTAATGTACCCCATCACATCAATGGGATAAAGAAGAAAAATCACATGATCATATCAAGAAATTCTGAAAAAGCAATTGACAAAATCCTAACACCTATCCATAGTAAAAACTCCCAGTAAACTGGATTAGAGGGAACTTACTCAACTTGATAAAGAATATCTTTAAAAAACCAACAGGTGGGGGTCGGAGAGAAGATGGTGGAAGAGTAAGACGTGGAGATCACCTTCCTTCCCACAGATACAGTAGAAATACATCTACACGTGGAACTGCTCCTACAGAACACCCACTGAACGCTGTCAGAAAACGTCCGACCTCCAAAAAGGCAAGAAACTCCCCCCGTACCTGGGTAGGGCAAAAGAAAAAAGAAAAAAACAGAGACAAAAGAATAGGGATGGGACCTGCACCACTGGGAGGGAGCTGTGAAGGAGGAAAGGTTTCCACACACTAGGAAGCCCGTTCGCGGGTGGAGACTGCGGGTGGTGGAGCTGGGGCGCTTCGGAGCCACAGAGAAGAGCGCAGTAACAGGGGTGCGGAGGGCAAAGCGGAGAGATTCCTCCACAGAGGATTGGTGCCAACCAGCACTCACCAGCCCGAGAGGCTTGTCTGCTCACCCGCCGGGGCGGGCGGGGCTGGGAGCTGAGGCTCGGCTTCGGTCAATGCAGGGAGAGGACTGGGGCTGGCGGCGTGAACACAGCCTGAAGGGGTTAGCGCACCACAGCTGGCTGGGAGGGAGACCGGGAAAAAGTCTGCAGCTGCCGAAGAGGCAAGGGACTTTTTCTTGCCTCTTTGTTTCGCAGCGCGCAAGGAGAGGGGATTCAGAGCGCCGCCTAAACGAACTCCAGAGAAGGGCGCAAGCCGCAGTTATCAGCGCAGACCCCACAGCAACAGGGGCACAGAGGAAAAAACGGAGAGACTCCCGCACAGAGGCTTGGCGCCGAGCAGCACTCACCAGCCCGAGAGGCTTGTCTGCTCACCCGCCGGGGCGGGCGGGGCTGGGAGCTGAGGCTCGGCTTCGGTCAACGCAGGGAGAGGACTGGGGTTGGCGGCGTGAACACAGCCTGAAGGGGCTAGTGCGCCACAGCTGGCTGGGAGGGAGACCGGGAAAAGGTCTGCAGCTGCCGAAGAGGCAAGAGACTTTTTCTTGCCTCTTTGTTTTGCGGCGCGCAAAAAGAGGGGATTCAGAGCGCCGCCTAAACGAACTCCAGAGAAGGGTGCGAGCCGCGGCTATCAGCGCGGACCCCAGAGATGGGCGTGAGACGCTGGGGCTGCTGCTGCCACCTCCAAAAATCCTGTGTGCGAGCACAGGTCACTCTCCACACCGCCCCTCCCGGTAGCCTGTGCAGCCCGCTACTGCCAGGCTCCCGTGTTCCTGGGACAACTTCCCCGGGAGAACGCACTGCGCGCCTCAGGCTGGTGCAACGTCACGCCGGCCTCTGCCGCCACAGGCTCGCCCCGCCTCCTCTGTACCCCTCCCTCCCCGCGGCCTGAGTCAGCCAGAGCCCCCGAAGCAGCTGCTCCTTTAACCCCGTCCTGTCTGGGCGGGGAATAGACGCCCTCAGGCGACCTACACGCAGAGGCGGGTCCAAATCCAAAGCTGAACCCCAGGAGCTGTGCGAACAGGGAAGAGAAGGGGAAATCTCTCCCAGCAGCCTCAGAAGCAGCAGATTAAAACTCCACAAACAACTTGATGTGCCTGCATCTGTTGAATACCTGAATAGACAACGAATCATCCCAAATTCAGGAGGTGGACTTTGGGAGCAGGATATATTAATTTTTCCCCTTTTCCTTTTTTTGGTGAGTGTATATGTATATGCTCCTGGGTGAGATTTTGTCTGTATAGCTTTGCTTTACAATAGCTTTATTTTACTTCACTATATTATAGCCTCTTTCTTTCTTTCTTTCTTTCTTTCTTTCTTTCTTTCTTTCTTTCTTTTCTTTCTTTCTTTCTTTCTTTCTTTCTTTCTTTCTTTCTTTCTTTCTTTCTTTCTTTCTTCTTTCTTTCTTCCTTTCTTCCTTTCTTTCTTCCTTTCTTCCTTCCTTCCTTCCTTCCTTCCTTCCTTCCTTCCTTCCTTCCTTCCTTTCTTTCTTTCTTATTTTTTCTCCCTTTTACTCTGAGCCATGTGGACGAAAGGCTCTTGGAGCTCCAGCCAGGCATCAGGGCCGTGCCTCTGAGGTGGGAGAGCCAACTTCAGGACACTGGTCCACAAGAGACCTCCCAGCTCCACGTAATACCAAACGGCCAAAATCTCTCAGAGATCTCCATCTCAACATCAAGACCCAGCTTCACTCAACGACCAGCAAGCTACAGTGCTGGACACCCTATGCCAAACAACTAGCAAGACAGGAAAACAGCCCCATCCATTAGCAGAGAGGCTGCCTAAAATCATAATAAGGCCACAGACACCCCAAAATACACCACCAGACGTGGACGTGCCCACCAGAAAGACAAGATCCAGCCTCATCCACCAGACCTCAGGCACTAGTTCCCTCCACCAGGAAGCCTACACAACCCACTGAACCAACCTTAGCCATTGGGGACAGATACCAAAAACAATGGGAACTACAAACCTGCAGCCTGTGAAGAGGAGACCCCAAACACAGTAAGATAAGCAAAATGAGACGACAGAAAAACACACAGCAGATGAAGGAGCAGGGTCAAAATACACCAGACTTAACAAATGAAGAGGAAATAGGTAGTCTACCTGAAAAAGAATTCAGAATAATGATAGTAAGGATGATCCAAAATCTTGGAAATAGAATAGACAAAATGCAAGAAACATTTAACAAGGAGGTAGAAGAACTAAAGAGGAACCAAGCAATGATGAAAAACACAATAAATGAAATTAAAAATACTCTAGATGGGATCAATAGCAGAATAACTGAGGCAGAAGAAAGGATAAGTGACTTGGAAGATAAAATGGTGGAAATAACTACTACAGAGCAGGATAAAGAAAAAAGAATGAAAAGAACTGAGGACAGTCTCAGAGACCTCTGGGACAACATTAAACGCACCAACATTCGAATTATAGGGGTCCCAGAAGAGGAAGAGAAAAAGAAAGGGACTGAGAAAATATTTGAAGAGATTATACTTGAAAACTTCCCTAATATGGGAAAGGAAATAGTTAATCAAGTCCTGGAAGCACAGAGAGTCCCATACAGGATAAACCCAAGGAGAAACACGCCAAGACACATATTAATCAAACTGTCAAAAATTAAATATAAGGAAAACATATTAAAGGCAGCAAGGGAAAAAAAACAAATAACACACAAGGGAATCCCCATAAGGTTAACATCTGATCTTTCAGCAGAAACTCTGCAAGCCAGAAGGGAGTGGCAGGATATACTTAAAGTGATGAAGGAGAAAAACCTACAACCAAGATTACTCTACCCAGCAAGGATCTCATTCAGATTCGATGGAGAAATTAAAACCTTTACAGACAAGCAAAAGCTGAGAGAGTTCAGCACCACCAAACCAGCTTTACAACAAATGCTAAAGGAACTTCTCTAGGCAAGAAACACAAGAGAAGGAAAACACCTACAATAACAAACCCAAAACATTTAAGAAAATGGGAATAGGAACATACATATCGATAATTACCTTGAATGTAAATGGATTAAATGCTCCCACCAAAAGACACAGGCTGGCTGAATGGATACAAAAACAAGACCCATATATATGCTGTCTACAAGAGACCCACTTCAGACCTAGGGACACATACAGACTGAAAGTGAGGGGATGGAAAAAGATATTCCATGCAAATGGAAATCAAAAGAAAGCTGGAGTAGCAATTCTCATATCAGACAAAATAGACTTTAAAATAAAGACTATTACAAGAGACAAAGAAGGACACTATATAATGATCAAGCGATCGATCCAAGAGGAAGGTATAACAATTGTAAAGATTTATGCACCCAACATAGGAGCACCTCAATACATAAGGCAAATACTAACAGCCATAAAAGGGGAAATCGACAGCAACACAATCATAGTAGGGGACTTTAACACCCCACTTTCACCAATGGACAGATCATCCAAAATGAAAATAAATAAGGACACACAAGCTTTAAATGATACATTAAACAAGATGGACTTAATTGATATTTATAGGACATTCCACCCAAAAACAACAGAACACACATTTTTCTCAAGTGCTCATGGAACATTCTCCAGGATAGATCATATCTTGGGTCACAAATCAAGCCTTGGTAAATTTAAGAAAATTGAAATCGTATCAAGTATCTTTTCTGACCACAACGCTATGAGACTAGATATCAATTACAGGAAAAGATCTGTAAAAAATACAAACACATGGAGGCTACACAATACATTACTTAATAACGAAGTGATTACTGAAGAAATCAAAGGGGAAATCAAAAAATACCTAGAAACAAATGACAATGGAGATACGACGACCCAAAACCTATGGGACGCAGCAAAAGCAGTGCTAAGACGGAAGTTTATAGCAATACAAGCCTACCTCAAGAAACAGGAAACATCTCGAATAAACAACCTAACCTTGCACCTAAAGCAATTAGAGAAAGAAGAACAAAAAAACCCCAAAGCCAGCAGAAGGAAAGAAATTATAAAGATCAGGTCAGAAATAAATGAAAAAGAAATGAAGGAAACAATAGCAAAAATCAATGAAACTAAAAGCTGGTTCTTTGAGAAGATAAACAAAATTGATAAACCATTAGCCACACTCATCAAGAGAAAAAGGGAGAAGACTCAGATCAATAGAATTAGAAATGAAAAAGGAGAAGTAACCACTGACACTGCAGAAATACAAAAGATCATGAGAGATTACTACAAGCAACTCTATGCCAATAAAATGGACAACCTGGAAGAAATGGACATATCCTTAGAAATGCACAAACTGCCGAGACTGAACCAGGAAGAAATAGAAAATATGAACAGACCAATCACAAGCACTGAAATTGAAACTGTGATTAAAAATCTTCCAACAAACAAAAGCCCAGGACCAGATGGCTTCACAGGTGAATTCTATCAAACATTTAGAGAAGAGCTAACACCTATCCTTCTCAAACTCTTCCAAAATATTGCAGAGGGAGGAACACTCCCAAACTCATTCTACGAGGCCACCATCACCCTGATACCAAAACCAGACAAAGATGTCACAAAGAAAGAAAACTACAGGCCAATATCACTGATGAACATAGATGCAAAAATCCTCAACAAAATACTAGCAAACAGAATCCAACAGCACATTAAAAGGATCATACACCATGATCAAGTGGGGTTCATCCCAGGAATGCAAGGATTCTTCAATATACGCAAATCAATCAATGTGATACACCATATTAACAAATTGAAGGAGAAAAACCATATGATCATCTCAATAGATGCAGAGAAAGCTTTCGACAAAATTCAACACCCATTTATGATAAAAGCCCTGCAGAAAGTAGGCATAGAGGGAACTTTCCTCAACATAATAAAGGCCATATATGACAAAACCACAGCCAACATTGTCCTCAATGGTGAAAAACTGAAACCATTTCCACTAAGATCAGGAACAAGACAAGGTTGCCCACTCTCACCACTATTATTCAACATAGTTTTGGAAGTGTTAGCCACAGCAATCAGAGAAGACAAAGAAATAAAAGGAATCCAAATCGGAAAAGAAGAAGTTAAGCTGTCACTGTTTGCAGATGACATGATACTATACATAGAGAATCCTAAAGATGCTACCAGAAAACTCCTAGAGCTAATCAATGAATTTGGTAAAGTAGCAGGATACAAAATTAATGCACAGAAATCTCTTGCATTTCTATACACTAATGACGAAAAATCTGAAAGTGAAATTAAGAAAACACTCCCATTTACCATTGCAACAAAAAGAATAAAATATCTAGGAATAAACCTACCTAAGGAGACAAAAAACCTGTATGCAGAAAATTATAAGACACTGATGAAAGAAATTAAAGATGATACAAATAGATGGAGAGATATACCATGTTCCTGGATTGGAAGAATCAACATTGTGAAAATGACTCTACTACCCAAAGCAATCTACAGATTCAATGCAATCCCTATCAAACTACCACTGGCATTTTTCACAGAACTAGAACAAAAAATTGCACAATTTGTATGGAAACACAAAAGACCCCGAATAGCCAAAGCAATCTTGAGAACAAAAAATGGAGCTGGGGGAATCAGGCTCCCTGACTTCAGACTATATTACAAAGCTTCAGTAATCAAGACAGTTTGGTACTGGCACAAAAACAGAAATATAGATCAATGGAACAGGATAGAAAGCCCAGAGATAAACCCACACACATATGGTCACCTTATCTTTGATAAAGGAGGCAAGCATATACAGTGGAGAAAAGACAGCCTCTTCAATAAGTGGTGCTGGGAAAATTGGACAGGTACATGTAAAAGTATGAAATTAGAACACTCCCTGACACCACGCACAAAAATAAACTCAAAATGGATTAAAGATCTAAGTGTAAGGGCAGACACTATCAAACTCTTAGAGGAAAACATAGGCAGAACACTCTATGACATACATCACAGCAAGATTCTTTTTGACCCAGCTCCCAGAGAAATGGAAATAAGAACACAAATAAACAAATGGGACCTAATGAAACTTAAAGGCTTTTGCACAGCAAAGGAAACCATAAATAAGACCAAAAGACAACCATCAGAATGGGAGAAAATATTTGCAAATGAAGCAACTGACAAAGGATTAATCTCCAAGATTTACAAGCAACTCATGCAGCTCAATAACAAAAAAACGAACAACCCAATCCAAAAATGGGCCGAAGACCTAAATAGACATTTCTCCAAAGAAGATATACAGATGGCCTACAGACACATGAAAGAATGCTCAACATCATTAATCATTAGAGAAATGCAAATCAAAACTACAATGAGATATCATCTCACACCGGTCAGAATGGCCATCATCAAAAAATCTAGAAACAATAAATGCTGGAGAGGGTGTGGAGGAAAGGGAACACTCTTGCACTGTTGGTGGGAATGTAAATTGATACAGCCACTATGGAGAACAGTATGGAGGTTCCTTAAAAAACTACAAATAGAACTACCATACGACCCAGCAATCCCACTACTGGGCATATACCCTGAGAAAACCATAGGTCAAAAAGAGTCATGTACCAAAATGTTCATTGCAGCTCTATTTACAATAGCCAGGACATGGAAGCAACCTAAATGTCCATCGACAGATGAATGGATAAAGAAGATGTGGCACATATATACAATGGAATATTACTCAGCCATAAAAAGAAATGAAATGGAGGTATTTGTAATGAGGTGGATGGAGTTAGAGTCTGTCATACAGAGTGAAGTAAGTCAGAAAGAGAAAAACAAATACAGTATGCTAACACATATATATGGAATATAAGGGAAAAAAAAAAAAAAAAAAAGGCCATGAAGAACCTAGTGGCAAGACGGGAATAAAGACACAGACCTACTAGAGAATGGACTTGAGGATATGGGGAGGGGGTGGGGTGAGATGTGACAGGGTAAGAGAGTGTCATGGACATATATACACTACCAAATGTAAAATAGATAACTAGTGGGAAGCAGCCGCATAGCACAGGGAGATCAGCTCGGTGCTTTGTGACCACCTAGAGGGGTGGGATGGGGAGGGTGGGAGGGAGGGAGATGCAAGAGGGAAGAGAAATGGGAACATATTGTATATGTATAACTGATTCACTTTGTTATAAAGCAGAAGCTAACACACCATTGTAAGGCAATTATACTTCAATAAAGATGTTTAAAAAAAAAAAAAACAAAAAAAACCCAACAGGTAACATTATGTAACAGGGAAGAACATTTTGTATTCTATTACAAGTTAATCACAAAAGGGATGTTGCCTATAAGCTTAAATTATACATAATGGCCCATCTCTGGGAACCCTGCCTCCCAGGTAATGAGCATTAAGCTAAAATACCTTTGTTATGCTCACAGGAAACATCCAGGCCCACCTGTGAAGGACTACAGGGAGGAAGAAATGAACACATCCCCTCCAGAGGCTGATGGGAACCAGGAAGTGTTTGACTTTAGTCCCTCCTCTTTTAGTTGAAGAATTTTCAGGTAAGGCCCTAGCAGTTCCTGGGACCACTTGTCCTGAGGAGCTGCCCTTCAGAGTTCCTTGAAGTGGCACCGGCTGCCCCGGAGCTTGGCGGCTGGAGCAAGGAATTGGCATTTGGGAGCCAACAGGCTCCATACAGTAAGGTAAGTCACTCCGGTGTGTACAGCCAGAAACTTTATTTCCTCTCTGTTTGGGGCTTTTTCTCTGGAATACACCAATTTGCTTTGTATTTGAGTGGGGTACCCTATTAGAGAGAGGAAAGAGTTGTTGGACTTTTACCTGATTTGTGAACCAGTTCGTTTATTTCTTTGTATGCTAGCATTTGTGTGTGCTGTTTGTGTTTTGTTCGTCTTGAATTTCTATCTTTAAAAATGGGGAATGTTTCAATTATCCCTACAGAAGGTCCTCTGAGGTGCATTTTTGGATAAGGAATCTGATTACAGCTATGAACCCATGGGTGAGAGGATGGTATTTTATTGTAACAATGTGTGGCCACAGTACCTGTTAGGGTCTCCAAAGCGGGTTAGGCAGGGTTACCTTGGGACCCTGTGCACCACATACTGCTACCCTTGCTGTGTTAATTATGTCATTTATGGTCTCCTGTGTCGTTGGTATATGTCAAACTCCAAGACCAAACTTGAGGGTTTATTTATGATTTTGTTTGTTCTTTGAGTTCTTTGTTTCATTTTGTTAGGTTACTGTTTCTCCATTTACAGCCAAATCAGTTCTGTGATACTTAAGACATTTATGTATGTCAAATGGAGGAAAGGAACTGGAAAAAAGCTGTCTGTTCTTGTCCAAGAGTGGGACATTCCAAGGAAGAATAGAAAGGTTCCACTTGGTTCCTAAAATCACCAAAAGCTTCAGATAGAAAGAGAAGTACTTTCTCCATAAATATTAGTAAAAAGTGTTTAGTCATCTAGACAGGTGACCTTGATTTGTCCCATCTGCTAGAAACTCAATTTGAATCCAACCTCTTTTGTAACTGATGGGTTTTACATTGTTGTACCTGATTCATGGCTAACATTTTGGAATGGGAACTATGAGGTCACTGTGTTTGTGTGTTTGTACATGCGTTACAGATGTGTGGTATTGCCAAAATTAATCTGAAAAAGAGCTCTGTTTAATTGGCTTAAAGGAAATTAAGTGCTTATATAAATACTCAAATATAAAAGAAACTGGCTAGAATGAGTTTCAGGTTCACGTGATTTGGGAAATAGTCAGTATTGAATTAATATCTGGTGTTAAAGTTAGCTTAAGCTTGTTGGTTTGATACAGGTATGTCTTTAGAGTCATCAACATTAAGTATACTACTTTTTAAAAAATAAATTTATTTATTTTTGGCTGCATTGGATCTTCACTGTTGGGTCTTTGTTGCTGTGCATGGGCTTTCTCTAGTTGTGGTGAGAGGGGGCTTCTCTTCATTTTCATGTGAAGGCTTCTCATTGCGGTGGTGTGTCTTTGTTATGGAGCACGGGCTCTAGGCATGTGGGCTTCAGTAATTGTGGCACGTGGGTTCAGTAGTTGTGGCTCGCAGGCTCTGTAGTTGTGGCATGTGGGCTTAGCTGCTTCGCGGCATGTGGGATCTTCCCAGACCAGGGCTCGAACCCATATCCCCTGCATTGGCAGGTGGATTCTTAACCACTGCACCACCAGGGAAGTCCAAGTATACTACTTTTATTGTACCTAGGTTTACTAAAATAAAATAAGATCTTATTATTCCTGTCACAAAGTTTGTGAGCAAGAAAAAGAACAATGTGACAAAGCTTTTAAATAAATAAAATAGAGGTAAATGTAGTAGAGGTAAATGAAGAGTTTTGGGTAAACTCTATGGAAATAATGTTCTGGGAATGTCTATCTAGAATAGTCTCTCCATAACTTAGTTTCAAGTTCTAAGATAAGATTGAACTTAATGAAGAAAACAAATTTTAAAGGTAAAGTGGTACAAAACCTGAATTTGGTTCTCTAAGAGAACAACATTTTCTTAAATTATTGAACTGCTTCTGGTAATGGTGAGTTTCTTTAAGTGATCTGTATTTGCCATTGCGATCTTTTATTAACTGAGAACTTTTATTATCACTGGTTAAAACTTTTTGATATTTTTGACAAGTTTCCCAAAGATAAAGTTTTAAGTGGGGTTCATTTGACCTCTGGCTTACTTTGGAGTTTTCTGGAGGGTCCCTGGAACACCTCAAATTATTTGTTTCTCTCCATCTCAGAGAGAGAAATATTAAACTAATTGGGCTTATTTGCTGTGTTAGATTGCATGGAAGGCATTGTCAAATGAGTGGTGATAAAAATCTTCTTATATTTATGATATGGGTAAATGTTATTAATATATATATTCTAGAAATTATATGGAACTCCTAAAATTCTGGTATGTCCTGGAAAATGATACCAGTCATAATTTTAGTAATAATCTTAAATTGTTTGTTAACAGCAGTAATCAAGTTTCTGTTCAATTGCATTGTAATCCCAGTTGGTTGATGTCAGAGCAGAAAGGCATCCTTTTAATGGTTAGTCAATTGCTGTGTATGGTTTTACAGTGGCTTTTGAATGACTCCATAGCTATTTTGTGAAGAAGCAGGGAAAAATGATGAAATCGTCTATTGTGCAAGCATTTGTACTATTATCAGGGAAAATAAGAAAAGGAAGGGAATAAGAGTGAGGATATGTTGCTTCAAATCTTCACTCCTCTGGCTGAGCTGGCTGTCCCAGACTCTTTAGATGGTTATGCCAGTATATCCCCCCCTTCCACCACCTTCCATTCCTATCCAGTTTCAGTTCCTGACACTGGGGCTCAAGACTTCCACTCCTTATAGGGATCAATTAGAAAATCCTGTGTTAGTTTCTGGGGCACAGGGACTTGGTCTGGTATCGCCAGCTAAGACCCGACAGGGCACCCAGTTTGGGTCAGGAGCCACTTCTGGGACAGGGCTATTTCCCTTATGACATTATGTCGTGGGGGCCTAAACGCAAACAACAGGCCTGCAGGGTTTCTCATACTTGTTTAGTTGGAAAGATCTCAACCCTCCTTATAGGGAGGATCCTCTACACTGGAAGCCCACTTGGCAGCACCCACAGCTGAACCAAATGGGGACCCTGGGAGGGAAGAAGGCCCTTATTAAAGCACTACTCATTAGTGCATCTTGGCAGGGCCTTGAAAAGGGAAACCAAGGCAAAAGAGATTGAACAAAATTCAAGAAATTCAGCAAAACAAATGAAGACCTCTCTGAATTTTTGGAAAGGATTTATCAGGCTTACAGACATCACACTAATGCAGATCCTGAGGCCCATGAAAATATTAGAATGGTAAATTTGACCTTTTTGGGCAAAGTGCCTCAGACATCAGGAGAACATTGCAAAAAGTAGATGGTATATTTGGAATGCACCCTTATCAATTGGTAGATGTTGCTTTTAATGTGTCTAATAGGAACAACAACAAAAGAAGATGCAAAAGGAAATGCCACTTTTTTGGCAGCGGCACTGGCTTCCCGGAAGGTGAGTAACGGGAATAGTGGTAAGCCCCCATTGGGGAAGGAACAATGCACTTACTGTAAGGAGGAGAAACATTGGAAAACAGATTGCCCTTGGCTAAAACAGAACAATAAAAGACGAGAGCCTCTCATATGGTAGAAAGAGGAACACTCTGAAGAGGCCCACGGGCTGCCTTGGACTTGAGGTGACCAATTCCCCATAGGAGCCCTGGGTGAAACTGATCGTGGGGAATGAGCTGATTAACTTTCCCATAGACCTCACCCTGAAATTTAACACCAGAATAGCTTGACATCAGGGTCCCACCAGAACATGCTCTAAGCCTACAGATGGCACTCGTAAAAACCCCAGAAAAGGAGACAGAGCTCTTTCCCCCAAGGTCTTAAAAATAACCCAAAGACTGCTGTCAGACCTCCCCAGGCGGGGACTCAACACAGAGGAACCTGCCCCACCAAGGACTGAAAAATAGACTTTACTCAAATGCCTCAAACTGCAAGAAATTTCAGATAACCTACTAGTGTTTGTGTGGTTACTTTCTCAGGATGGGGGGAAAGAGATCTCACCTGGTGAGAAACTCTCTGACGGGGTTAAAGCCCTCCTTAGGAAAATTATCCCCTGATTTAGATTAAGGCATTAAAACTACATTCATCCTGGAGACCACAATTAACAGGAAAATCCCAGAAAATGGATCATACATTAAAAGGGAATGTCGTTAAAATATGTCAAGAGACTAATTTAATTTGGGATAAGGCCTTGCAGGAGAATCTATAAATGCTGAAAGACCTAGCGGTTGCCAATTACTTAAAACTTTGGGCTCTATACTAACCTCTGTTCATGACTTTGCCTCCAACAGGTCTGCCCATCCAACTGAAGTAGATGGGAATTCCATTGTAGTTGCAGAAGGGTCAAACAGTTTGTGTAATTTTGTCCAAATAAATAGCACAGGAATTTAGTATATGTATTGGGAACTGGAACCAAAACTCCAAGTTCAATTACAAATTAGACAACAAAGTGCAAAGAGGTTTCATCGGATTCATATAGTTGTAGATAAAAAAGGACTGACTAAAGATTCTAAAGAATATTCGTCACCTCCTTTCAGCAGGAAAGGAAGGAAGTAGCCAGCCAGAGTGGTTTTCATCCCTTTTCTCACAAGACTGTGGAATGGTCATTGACAGTGGGGAAGTGTAATAGGGAGGAACCTTTTGTATTCTATCACAAGTTAATCACTAAAGGGATATGACCTATAAGCTTAAATTATGCATAAATTATACATAATGGCCCATCTCTGGGAACCTGCCTCCCAGGTAATAAGCAATAAGCTAAAATACCTTTGTTAAGCTCACAGGAAACACCCTGACCAGGTCCACCTCTGAATGACTGCAGGGAGGAAGAAATTAACACATCCCCTCTGGAGGCTAACCGAAACCAGGAAGTGTTTGACTCTAGTCTCTCCCCTTTTAGTATAAAAGAAGGCTGAACTCTAACTCAGGCAAGATGGTTCTTTGGGGCAGAAGTCCACCGTCTTCTACGTTTGCTGGCTAAAGTCCCTATGCTTTACCCCCAACAACCTGTCTCTCCATTTACTGGCCTGTTGTACGGCAAGCAGTTTGAGCTTGTACTCTAAAGTTTAGACTAAATCATTGGTTGTCAGAGGGTGAGGGTTGGGCAGAGGGATAAAAAAGCGGAACACAGCAGATTTTTAGGGCAGTGAAAATACTCTATATGGTACTATAATGTTGGGTATATGTTATTATACATGTGTTCAAACCAGTAGAATGTACAGCAACAAAAGTAAACTGCAATGTAAACTATGGACTTTGGGTGATTATGATATGTCAACATAGGTTCATCAATTCTTACAAATATACCACTTTGATTGGGGATGTTGATAGTTGGGGAGGGTATGCATGTGCGTGGGCAGAGGGTATATGGGAAATCTCTATACTCTCAATTTTCCTGTGAACTTAAAACTGCTCTAAAAATATAGTCAATTAAAAAAGGAAGGAAAGAAAGAGGGATGGAGGGAGGAATGAGGGAAAGAGGTGAGGAAGACATGCCCCTGTCCCTTTAAATATTCTCATGTGTCACGTGTAAGGACATGACATGTGCTTACATTTCTTCAGTGTCTATGCACATGATTATAATTCCTTTCAAAAGCGGCTAGGAAATGTAGTTTGTTTTGGCAACTGTGTTCTTAGTTTGTCCTTATCCTTCATTTAGATCAATTTTCAAAATATATTCTTGAAAGTTTTTTTTTTAATTTTTGCAATGTAAAGTATTATTAGTAAATAATATAAAAATTGCAAAATGGAAAAGAATAGAAACTGATGTTCTCCTAAAATTCTTCCCCACAAAGGAACACAGGTAAATATTTAGGGTATATGCTTTCAATTTCATATCTATGTAATATACAAGGTTGTATACAACTTATTTGTTAACAAAATATCTTGGACTCTTTTCCATGTCAGTATATACATAGACACCATACTGATAATGTTATGTAATCTTGGCATCAGCCCAGGGCAGGAGAAGAAATTGAAACAGATCCTCTTCTGTTTGAGCCTAGTTATACTTCAAGAAATATTTCAAATTTGTAGAACATGAAACTATGAATAGTCAAAGACATCATGTGACATATACTCCAAAATCAATACAAATTTATAACTATCATCATCATTATTAGTCATATTTTCTAGTTCTGTTCCCTTAATGCTGATAATAAAAGTCACCTGTAAAATAACTTATTCTTGAGTCTGCCGAACTAATGAAGATTTAAATCTAGATTTAGATATTTCCCCCTTCCTTATTTGGCCTAAATATTTCAAATCACAAACATATTCCTCTCTCCTCCCCAGCCCCACACTCATATTTAAGTTCTCATGCTAGTTGAATTTTTCCTTCTATAGAACTTCAGGTCTCTAAAATAGGGCCTTTATTTATTTGGAATAGTTTATCCTACTCCTACAGAACTCACATGTAGTAGGGGTCCTCCCCTGCCCCCACACAGAAGTACTTAGATGTATCTTTCTATGACCATATCATTGGTAATCTCACAGGATTTACGTCTTATCTGAGACCCACTGGGGTCTTCCTAATTGTGGTTCTCGAAGTGTGGTCCCCAGACTAACAGAAAGACCATCAACTGGGAACTTGTTGGAAATGCAAATTCTAGACCTACTGTTTGAGAAACTGTCGAGGTGTGGTCCAGTAATCTGAGTATTAACAAGTCTTCTAGGTGATTCGAACCATGTCAACCTTTGAGAACCACTCTCTAAATCAGAGGATCTCGGGCTTACTCACACATTGAGATTATCTGGGGAGCTTTAAAAAATATTGATGGCTAGGTCTTAACTACAGAAATCCTGAATTAATTAGCCTGAGGTGAAACCAGAGAATTGGGAATTTTACTAGCTCCCCTGGTAATTCTAAAGTGCAACCAAGGTTGAGAACTGCTGCTCTAAATCATTTATAACTTCACATTATATTTGCCAACTCCAAGTTCTCAGAGCTTTTTTCTTTCCCTAAGGAGCTGTGCCATATGTAGTGAGGCTACAGTGAATTAGATACTACCTTGTTGTGAGTGGATTTAGATATTAAATGAAATGTGACATTGCATCTCATCATTTCCTTTGGTTTTGTTTATCATACATGATGAGCCTTTGAACCTGAAGCCGAATTAATTTAATGCAATGTTTCCTTTTGAATCTATTGGATTTTGTGCACATCAGGGTGACACGCAAAATGAACATCTAAATGCTCTTCCTGTGATCTTTGGGAAAAGCACCAGAGGTGAAAGAGTGTCCACAGTACATTAATCATGTAAAGTGAGTTTAATCAGATGGAATTGATTTGTTTAAAATACACTTAGATGTACAAAAAGAAATGTTCTGGACTAAATAAATTCAGTATTAAAATTGCCTTCACACTCCATACCTAACCAATTTTATCACCATATATGCTACCAGTTAGATGCTACTTGGGAAAGAAAATGTGATACTTCAGCTAGCAAATGAAGAGAAATAGTAAGAAGTAACTTCCTCACAGTTTCAGTGGGGAGGCATATATTAAGAGCCTTTCTCTTCGTTATCCCAGACATGGATTAGAAGTGCTCCCAACTCATTTTGTAATGGACAATGAATCACTTTCTTCACAGGCAATCAAGTGTTTTAATCTTGTCTTTGTAAAACAAACATCAGCTGGTGACATACCTCTTCTGGTTTTCAATCTCATTTTACATGTGGAGAAAGTTTAATGGTGACTACTGTCTGTAAGTCAGTCTTGACAGTGGAAGAAGCTGCTCTGAAACTGGGCTTCCTAGTGTCTTTGAGATAAGAGGATTCTAGAATATTCAAGCCCAAATGACATCATTTAATCATCGGAAGTGAGATGGATATAATCACTGTAACATCCAGCAAAACCAGAATGACAACCAGTGGGTCTTGACTTGCAGAGATCTGTGGTGTGAGATAGATGGGCCAGCAGCAAGGGTACAGCTTGATTTTATAATAATGACAAGAAATCAAGAGCAAGGAAACAGAAGACAGATGTCAAATGTTGCAATGGAAAATCATGATACTTTCCTCCCATTGCAGACCTGAGCAAATTCTCAGACCCAGAGCACATCTATTGAAAGTGAACCTGTGACCCCAACAGAAGGGCCCTGAAATGTCACAGAAAGTATACACAGTACAAGTGCTCATCCCTCAGTTCTCCAAGTCCATTTAACAGTGTATACTCAGGAAAGGGGAATACCAAGATCTTCTGAGTCCTGTTGGATAGATGATCTGAACTGACACTGATACCAAAGGAAACAAAATGTCATCATGGTCCTCCTCTTAGAGTGAGACTCTACAGAGGTCAGGTAATAATACACAGAGTGCTGACCCAAGTTCATTTCATATGGGTCTAATGCAGAAATCAGCAAACTGTGACCCACAGCCAAATTCTTCCCATCATCAATTTATGAAGCGAAGATTTATTGGAACACAGACACATTTATTTTTTAATGTCTATGTCTGCTTTTGTGTTCTCACAGCACCTTTGAGTAGTTGCGATAGATACCACACAATCTGCAAAACCTAAAATATTTACTCTGGCTCTTTAGAGAAATCATTTTTCTGACTTCTAGTTTAATAGCTCCCCAGACCTACCCTGTAGTTGTTGCCCCAGTCTCTGATTGAATAATTAGTATGAATTCACCTAACTACAGGCAGATTCTTGACACAGATTACTTGCCCAGCCATTATGGTTGGCAAGTCAAGTAGAAGCTCTTGAAGATCCCACTTCACACCAGCCAAGAAAGTAAATCACAAGCAATAGCACAAATCAGGTGGGATGGTACTGATTAGTATTGCCCTTAGAGTCAAAGTACGTAGGAGTGTTGTTCCCCATCATAAAAAAATAATTCACTGGTATTGCCCCTTTATAAACCATTGGGTTACAATAGATTGCATAACATTAATCAGTTATGCTTAACCAATCAAACCTGCCATGTCAAATGTTGTATTTTTACTAGGATGGATAAATACAGCCTTTGGAACTTGGTGTGTGGCTATTTATTCATCCTGAAAATGCATTATTTTCCATCCTTGTGATGAGGAGGATCAAAAGCATTTCACATTCAACTAGGATGAATAATAGTACAGGTTTACAATCTTGACCCAGGGCCAAATTATGTCTCCTACTCTTTGGTACAATATAGTTCAAAGGGAACTTGATCTACTTGACATTCCTTTGTTACATTGGTCTACAATACTGATGATACCCTATCAATCAATCCTAGGCAGGAGAAATTGGCAAGTACTCTGGATGCCCTGGTGATACACACGGGCACCAGAGAGTGGGAGAAAAATACCAAAATTATTAAGAACCCTTGCTCATGGGGTTGAGTTTTTAGGAACCCATTGGTCTGCAACGTAACATCCCACAAGGTGAATGACATGCTATTCTACCTTTTAGCCTCTATCACTAAGAAAGAGGCACAACATTTGACAAGTCCCTTATGATTTTGGAGGCAGCACATAACATACTTAGTATTTCTTTTCTGATTCATTCACTGAGTAACTCAGAAGTCCATCCATTTTGAGAAGAACTGAGAGCAAGAGAGAATACTGAAGCAATTTGAGGCTGTGATACCAGATACAAGCAGTTCTCCTGCTTAGCCTATGTAAGCTGGTAGATGTAAAGATGATGTAGGTATATAGAGCAGATGTGATGGTTAATTGTGTATGTCAACATGGCTAGGCCATAGTGCCCTTTTTTTTGGTTAAACACTAGCATAGACCTGGCTATAAAGGTATTTTCAGATTAAATCAATAATTAACAATCAGTTGACTTAGTAAAGCAGATTACCCTTCATAATATGGGTGGACCTCATCCAATCAGTTGAAGGCATTAAGAGCAAAGACAGATTTCCTGAAGTAGAAGAAATTCTGCCTCAGGACTGAAACATAGATATTCTTCTTGAATTCCTAGCCTGCTGGCTGCCCTACCCCACAAATTTTGGACTTGCCAGCCTCCACAATTGTGTGCATGAGCCAATTCCTTAAAATTATCTGTCTGTCTATATTTCTATCTATCTATCTATCTATCTATCTATCTATCTATCTATCTATCTATCCATCCATCCATCCATCCATCCATCAGTTCATCCTATTGTCTGTTTCTCTGGATAATTCTGGCTAATTAAAAGGTAATTAAGGGGCTTCCCTGGTGGCGCAGTTGTTGAGAATCTGCCTGCTAATGCAGGGGACACGGGTTCGAGCCCTCGTCTGGGAAGATCCCACATGCCGCGGAGCAGCTGGGCCCGTGAGCCACAACTACTGAGCCTGTGCGTCTGGAGCCTGTGCTGCACAACAAGAGAGGCCACGATAGTGAGAGGCCCCCGCTCGCTGCAACTAGAGAAAGCCCTTGCACAGAAACGAAGACCCAACACAGCCAAAAATAAATAAATAAATAAAATTTTTAAAAAAAAGGTAATTATGAAACCAATTTCAACGTGTTTGGGGTAAGGGGTAGGTTTTCTTCACCACCAACAAGCAGTTCTTAGACAATAGCAGGGTGTCTGAGAATTCAACTCAATTCTGACACTACTTTCTATCCAGATAGTATCAGATTCCACAGATTAAGGGTTCAATTCCACAGAACTGCCTTTCCCTCTTCCCTTCAGACGTTAATAGCAATCCCAGGTCATTGCCTATATTCTTGACAGACTGGGTATAGCTTAGAGGTTCCCATGATCCCCTCGTTAGGTTTGATTAATTTGATAGAGCGGTTCACAGAACCCAGAGAAACATTTGACTTACTAGATCACTAGTTTATTATAAAGGGATATAAGTCAGGAACAGACAGATGGAAGAGAGGCACAGGGCAGGGTATGTGGAAAAGCATGGAGTTTACATGTCCTTTCCTGGTGTACAATTCTCCCCAAATCTCTATAGGTTCACCAACCCAAAAGCTCTCTGAACCCTGTCCTTCTGGGTTTTTATAGAAGCTGAATTACATAGGCATGGTTGATTAAACCACTGGCCAATGGTGATTGACTCATCTCTTGTACCTCTTCCCTCCCCAGAAATCAGGGGGTGGGACTGAAAATCCAACTCTCTATTCATGGTTGGTTTCTTGGGAAACCAGCCCCCATCCATAGGTACTTTCAAAAAGACAATTTATTACTCAAACCCAGTTGTGGTGGAAAGGGGCTTGTTATGAATAACAAGGCACTCAATTCACCACTATGGCTCTGAGGAACTGAGACCAAATATTATGACAAAAGATGTTCCCATTGCTCTTATGCTCCGGAAATTCCAAAGATGTTGGGAGCTGTGTCCCAGGAACCATAGACAAAGATCAAATACATATAAGAAACACATTTTGGTCATCTGAATGACCAAGTATATATTTCTTATAAATTACAATATTGCACTAATGGAGTAGATAAAGATGTGGATAGGAGAGTGGCCATGTAGAACTAAAGGATTCTGAAGTCAGGTCATGCCATTTGAAAGGAAACTATAAGCATACTATTGGTTTAGATAAAGAACACTTAACCAGGCAATATTAATTGATTATGTGACTAGAGGTATCCATCATGAGCTGGTATTTTCATAACCACTAAGTCATAAGGTCAAATGGACACAGCAGTGATTTGCTGAACAACAAAAATGGTTTATTCAGAATTGATTCCAAGCAGGTTTTGAGAAAATAAATAAGTTACAGGAACAAGGAGTTCAGACTCCATTCATCTACCTATGTCAAACCAATATCTCATCTCAGTTCACACCATGCCCAGCTGATGGGTAGATCAACTTGTTTGTTAATGCAAGCCTATAAAGAGCTCCTATTCCACTAAAGAACAATGCAGGGGTTTCCCTAAAGAACAGTGATTAGGGGAAATTTTCTCAGTAGTAACACTCTGAGAAGTGCATTTGATCATGCATTTGAAAGGCTATTATCAAAAAGACAAGAAATAACAAGTGTTGGCAAGGATGTGGAGAAAAGGGAACCCTCATGCACCGTTGGTGGGAATGTAAATTGGTACAGTCACTGTGGAAAACTATATGGAGGCTCCTCAAAAAAATTAAAACTAGCACTACCATGTGATCCAGCAATTCCCCTTCTGGGTACTGATCTGAAGAAGACAAAAACACTAACTTGAAAAGATATTTGCACCCACATATTTGTTCACCATTATTTACAATAGCCAAGACAGAAACAACCTAAATGTGGTATATGTAATCAATGGAATATTACTCAGCCATAGGAAAGAATGAAATCTTGCCTTTTGCGTCAATATGGATGGACCTTAAGGGCATTAGCTAAGTGAAATAAGTTAGACAGAGAAAGACAAATACCATTTGGTCTCACTTACATGTGGAATCTAAAAAAAAAAAAAAAAAAAAATAACAAGCACATAGATAAAGAGAACAGATTGACAGATTGGTGGTTGCCAGAGGTAGGGGGTGGGTGGTGGGTGTGAAATGGGCAAAGGTGGTCAAAAGGTACAAACTTCCAGTTATAAAATAACTCAGGGATGTAATGTACAGCATAGTGACTATAGTTAATACTGTATTTTTAATGTGAAAGTTGCTAAGAGAATAGATCTGAAAAGTTCTCATCACACCAAAAAAATTGTTTTGTAATTATCTATGGTGACGGATGTTAACTAGATTTATTGTGGTGATCACTGCTCAATATATACAACTATTGAGTCATAAGCTGTACACCTGAAACTAATATAATGTTATATGTTTATATGAGAATGAGTTTATGACCACAAGAATAGCTCATACTATAGTGGGAGACTTAAATAGCTAGGAGGTAAGAAGATCCAACATGAGTTCCTTAACTGGATGGCATAAAGATGCAATGAGACCATGGTGGGAATGGGAAATTGAAAAAGGGTATGCAGAAATGCACTGCTGAAAGAGGAATTCTTGTCATTCTTTATCCACTCCTTTCATGTAAGAATGTGCAAGATCTCACCCCAGGGGTGGGGAAAGACGGAAAAAGGAGCAATGGGAGAAGGGAGGAAGGATGTGTCTCTGAGGTGCCTGAGGCCACTCCAGCTGGACCAAATCACATTTTCAAAGGCAAGAATGTTCAACAAAATCCTCTAAAAGATCCTCAACAATCAATAAGCACTTTGGCAAAGACAGTAATGAGGTTATTTTTGGATTTTGGTGTATTAGATGAATATGCACCTGATACTTTTAACCAGTTTGTATGACCATTGATTTTGATTTTTTGTTAAGAGAGAAAAATGCTGAGAGTATCAGCTGTTCTTTGGCTAAAGACGCTGCAGGGTCCCAAGCGCTGTAGTAAATGACCAACATTCCTGGATGGGTTTAGTCACCTGCAGCCTGCTATGTCAGCACAGTTGACCATTTATGAACCAGTGGGGGGTTGTTAAAAGTCTGTTTATCTTTCAATAGAACCACCTGCCTGCAGCTGAATTGTCTGGGCTATAAATAGAGAAACAGTACACAGGGTAGTTTCACCATTAAAGAGGAGAAGAGCATTAGATGGGGGCGGGGGTGGGGGGGGGGGAGGCGGGAGAGCACAAATTCCCATTTCACTGCTTTATAGGAACCTGAGTAGGGTCTTGGGAATTTTTATCCAGTCAGCTGTGTGACTGGAAAAGAAAATGACATTAACAGTACCAGCATATTTAAATGTGCGAAATCTGCTGAATGTCATTTTATAATCTCTCGAGGTCAGGGAAAGAACCCATGGTGGGATATTAGCCTTGTCAACCCTAATGACACATAAGTAGTAAAGCAAACCATTGTAGTAACCTCCTGAGGTGACTAGCAGGTGGAACATACCTAGTTCTGCAAAAAACTATCTGGGTACAGGTCACAGCATTTATAAATTCTTTAAAATTATGCATTATATTATTGGTAGGGACAAAAATGTCTCAATCAGTGCACATTTCTCCAACAATGACCAAACTCTTGGTCTATTTGTTCTTGAAACACGCAGGAGACTACCCTCACAATTTCATGACATAACGGATGTGAAAGATCAGGCATTTTTAATTTAGTTTTAATCTGTTCTACCAATGACATGTATCTAAATGACTGGGCTAAAGCAGTTTAACTTTGTTTCCTACTACACTGAGTAAAGATAAATTCATACGTTTATTTTTATTTTTAAAAATTTTTTGAGATTTTAACATTTTATTATTAGTGTCTTTGAATATTGTTTTTAATTTTTTATTGTGGTAAAATACAAATAACATAAAACTTACCATCTTAACTATTTTTAAATATACAGCTCTGTGGTATGATATGCATTCATAATGTTGTATAACCATCACTACCATCCATCTCTATAATTCATGTCATTATATAAAACTGAAACTCTGTACCTATTAAACAATAAGTCCCCATTCTTCCCATCCTTTAGGTCTCACACAGATTTATTTTTAGGGAAATTTTGCTGTCAAATATTTTTCCTATCAATTTATCTACATCTTTATATATTTTCTTTATTTACTCTGATCAGATTTAAACATTGACGAATTATGATGCTCTGAGTGATACTGACCTCCGCTGACTCACTTTTGTGTGTATGTGGGAATGTAAGTTTTTATTTTGCTAGGGTAAATTTTGAGGAGTAGGATCACTGAATCATAGAATAAATGTATGTTTAGCTTTATGAGAAATTGTCAAGCCATTTTCTAAAGCTGCTGTACCGTTTGGCATTTCCACCAGCAGTGTATGAGAGTTCCCCTTGCTCCAAATCTTTGTCAGCATTTGGTATTGTCAGTGTTTCTCGATAAAAGCCATTCTAACATGTTTATAATGGTATCTCACTGTGGTTTTAATGTGCATTTCCCAAATGATTAATGATTTTGAGCATCTGTTTATGAGCTCATTTGCCATCTGTATATCTTTGTTGGTGAAGTGTCTGTTCAAATATTTTACCCATTTTTTTAACCTGGTATTTTTGTTTGATGTTTTCTTATTGAATTTTGAGAGTTCCTCATGTATTCTGGAGACAAGTTCTTTTTCAGAAATTGTTTTCACTATTTTAATTCCTTTGCGTTTCTACATAAATTTTAGAATTAGCTGGTGGTATTCACACACACAAACCCTAATGGGATTTTGACTGGTGTTGAGTTAAACCTAGTCCTCAGTCTGGTAAGAATTGACATTTTAACAATATTGAGTCTTCTATTCCTTCAACAAGGAGTGTCTCTGCAATTATTTAGATCTTCTTTGATGTCTTTAATTGGTGTTTTGTACTTTTCAGCATATAGATCGTACACGTACTTTTTAGATTTATACCTAAGTATTGCTTTGTTTTGGTGCTATTGTAAATGTTACTTTAAAATTATTGAATTCCAATTTTTCAATACTAGTGTACAGAAATACTATTTATTTTTGTATACTGACCTTGTGTCCTGTGACTTTTCTAAAATAACTTATTAGTTCTGAGTGCTTTGTAGATTCTTTTATAAGTTTTTAGTATGCCTTATTACACTGTCTAGGACTCCCAGTTTGATGTATAATAGGAGTGTTATAAGGAGTTTTTGTCCTGTTCCTGATCTTAGGGGAAATTGTTCAGTATTTCCCCATTAAGCATATGTTAGCTATAGATTTTTTTTAAATAGCTGCCCTTTATCAGGTGAAGGAAATTCCCTTCTATTTCTGGTTTTCTGAGAGATTTTTGGAAGTTATTGAGATGATGTTTTTTTTCCCTTAAGTCTGTTGTTATGGTAAATTACATTGAATTTTAAATGGTGAATTAGCTTTATACTTCTGATAGTTTTTGTAAGTTAAATTATCCTATCTTTTATCTTCACTAATTGTTTTCTTTTATAAAATTGGGAGTATATATATAATCTAGGATCTACAAAGGGCTCAGGGCTCACAACCAATATATTTAATTTAATTTTCGCATACATAAGGCTAATCTTTCATCTACCCAATCAACCTTGCCTGTGTTTGATCCCACAAGTGCTTGTTATTCATTTGTATACTAATTAATCCTTTCAATGTGCATTTGTTGAACACATATTATGTATTAGAAATGTGGGAAAGACCCAAATAATAAAGATGCAACTTCATCCTTAGTGAATTTGCCCAGCATTGAGGTAGAAACAAGATGCTCTAGAAGTGCAGAGAAAAGGCATCTAAATCAGATTGCATAGTAAGCGAAGGCTTTTTAGAAGAGGAAAGGTGTCTCCCTCTCTATAAATATGTAGCACACGCATTACCATTTTCTCCCCTTAATTATCATCCTCCACCTAAAGTAAGGCCCTAGTAAGTATGAAGTAGGCTATGTAACTCACCCACCACAGTACAGTTGATTGGATCAGGGGCATACACCTTTGCCAATGTAATCAATCACCTGGCTGAGGTGAAGAATCTCATTCTCTCCCCAGTAATGTGAAAGAGGAGGGTTGCAGGACCTGTCCAGTTCTGGTGCAGGGTGTGTGTGTGTGTGTGTGTGTGTGTGTGTGTGTGTGTGTGTGTGTGTGTGTGTGTGTGTGTGTGTGTGTGTGTGTGTGTGTGTGTGTGCGCGCGCGCGCGCGCATGCGCGCGCGCGCAGGATTTTAAGGCGGAGAGGTTATGATGGAGATAATGAGTTGGCTGTCACCTTAATCCATGTGAATGTTAGAGATTAAGCAGGGAAAGACAGTCTTCAGTGAGAGGAGGAAGAGAAGGACGACAGAGACCCCAAGGGAAATGGATGGAGAAAGTGGGACCCTAAGAATCCAGTGGTTTTCTAGTTCCTGTATGATCCAATTAAACTTCACTTCCTTAAGCCCACTGTATGACGTTCTAAAAAATTTGACTTCTCATTAGAACTAGTTAGGGACAACTTCTGATTCTTGAAACCCAAAGACACTTGATTATATTAGAGTTTTATGGAGGGGTGGAGCCAACAGACCCTTGAGACAATGTGGGATTATTTGTGGCATCAGGTGCTGGTGAGGCGCTAACTGGTGATCAGGCTGGGTGTGAACCAAGATTCCAATCTTCTGTATCTTCTAAACCAGCGGTCCCCAACATTTTTGGCACCAGGGGCTGGTTTCATAGAAGACAATTTTTCCACGGACGGGGTGGGGAGGGAGGGGATGCCTCAGGCAGTAATGTGAGCAATGGGGAGCAATGGGGAGCAGCAGATGAAGCTTTACTCACTTGCCTGCCACTCACCTCCTGCTGTGTGTCCCGGTTCCTAACAGGCCGCGGACCGGTAGCGGTCCTCGGTCCAAGGGTTGGGGACCCCTGTTCTAAACTATGAATAACAATGATTTAATGTTCCAGAATCTCCTTTACTCTTGACTTCAAGCAAGCAATCCTCATGTAATTTCCTTCCTAAATACTTGCCTGTTCATTCATGTTTCCTTTAGTCTTTAGATCAGAGGTCAGAAAACTCTCTGCAGGGAGCTAGGAAGTCAGTATTTTAAGTCTTATGGTCCATGTGCTATGAGTACTCAACTCTGCTTTGTGGTGTGAAAGCATCTGTGGCAATGCATAAACAAATGAGCATGGCAGTGTCCCCACAAAACTTTATTTATTGACACGGAAATTTGAATCTCATGTTTTCATGTTATATGAAGAAATAAAATTCTTTTGATATTTTTCAGTCTTTAAAAATTATTTGCTCATTGGTTGTACGAAAAAAAAGATAGGTCATAGTTTGCTCACCTCTATTTCAGAGGCTCAGCAAGTACCCATTTTCAATTCCTCAAAAAGTCTGTTTCCTCTCTGCCCGAGAACCCATCTTTGTTCTTCTTATTAGCTTTTCTATCTCATGACTGCCTTTCCAATCCGGAAGTCATAGATTCATAATGAATGTGTTATTCTCCTTGGTCTGTTCTTTGCCTACTTGTGCCATGTTTTCTTAGACCACGTGCAAATGTATTCTAATTCTTTAGGTGCAACTTATTACTGACTCCAGCCTCTGATGCCTGTTCTATAACAATCTCTTCCAAGCTGAATTCTCCTCTTCTAAGACACTCTTGACTCATTGCTAAATCTTTATTTTCCAGCATGCCACATGTTCAAATCCTTTCCTTTCTCTTTTTCACCCTGTCTTTGGACTCTATATTTCAATTCAGTTTTATATGCAAAATGCATTTAAAAAAGCAAAATGCCATATAGGCAATGCCAATGATAGTTACCTTAGAGGAGCAGATAATTTAGGTAATTCAAAAATACAGGCACTTTATACTTCTTGGGCTTGGTGAGTTCACTAAAACTTTTTGATGAAAATATTTCCATGATAATATTATTAATATTTAAATAACTATATAATAAATAAAATATTATTCCATAATGACAAATACACATATAATTTTTAAAATGTCATGTGTTTCACACATTTTGGTTAATGGTGTTTTTTCACCTTTACTAATAGTGCTTTGTTGAAAACCTTAGTTACTGCATCTTTGTACACATCTATGATTATTTACCTATTTAATTAGAATATGTTCCTAGAACTTGAACTGCTACATCAACATTTTTTCATATTTTAAAGACAGTCCATTCATAATCAAAAATTAGTCTAAAAAAGTTTTTTACAAACTTTTACTTCCTGGAGTAATCTATTCAATGGTCATTTTTTTCATGGGCAAATCAATGTTGGGCATTAGTAATTTTTATAATTGCTAAATTAATAGGTGAGAAAGTAGTATACATTTAAAAATTATTAAGGGCTTTAAACCTTTTCCTAACATACATTTCCAATTATTTTCTCAGTTTGTGGAATCCTTTTCAATTTTATGACTTCTTATGTTACAGAAGTTTTTAAAATTTTCATGGACTCAAGTATTTCATCTGTCAATGTTTTTCATTTGTTTTCATCTTAGATGTCATTTTAGAATGTCTTTTTTCTTTCATATTATGTTTTTGCCTGTTGTTTTCCTGGAATTTGTTGTTTTCATATTTTATATTTAAATGTTTAATTACAGTAAGTGGTTAGCTGGTTGGTTCACAATATTTTTTATATAATATTCCAGTTCTTATTGACTTGAAATGCTAACTTTTGCTTACAATAAAAACACCATTTTGGGATGCAAATCAAAACTACAATGAGGTATCACTTCACACCAGTTAGAATGGGCATCATCACAAAATCTACAAACAACAAATGCTGGAGAGGGTGTGGAGAAAAGGGAACCCTCTTGCACTGTTGGTGGGAATGTAAATTGTTACAGCCACTATGGAGAACAGTATGGAGGTTCTTTAAAAAACTAAAAATAGAATTACCATATGATCCAGCAATCCCACTACTGGGCATATACCCAGAGAAAACCATAATTCAAAAAGACACATGCACCTCAATGTTCACTGCAGCACTATTTACAATAGCCAGGTCATGGAAGCAACCTAAATGCCCATCAACAGACGAATGGATAAAGAAGATGTGGTACATATATACAATAGAATATTACTCAGTCATAAAAAGGAACGAAATTGGGTCATTTGTAGAGACGTGGATGGATCTAGAGACTGTCATACGGAGTGAAGTAAGTCAGAAGGAGAAAAACAAATATCGCATATTAACGCATATATGTGGAACCTAGAAAAAAGATACAGATGAACCGGTTTGCAGGGCAGAAATAGAGACACAGATGCAGAGAACAAACATATGGACACCAAGGGGGGAAAGCATCAGCGGGTGGGGGTGGTGTGATGAATTGCGAGATTGGGATTGACATGTATACACTGATGTGTATAAAATGGATGACTAATAAGAACCTGCTGTATAAAAAAATAAATAAAATAAAATTCAAAAAAACCCCCACCATTTTGGGAATGTTTTGTACTTTCAACTTTTTTCTATTGGTGTTTCTGTGTATTTCCGTCATACCCTTTTAAATATTATAAATATATATTTCAACAGGTAAGGGTAACTTTCCATATTATTCTACTTTTTTTGGTTTGATTTTTGGCTTTGCATATGAGTCTAGAATGAATGCATGGGTTCTAGGTCAAATTATCCTATTGCCTATATAGCCTTATCTGTGACTGGAAGTGGAGTTGTAGAAACCATAGGCTGAGCTCCCTTTCTGTGTTCCACAGCAACCTCACTGCACTACTGAGTCTTTCTGGTATCTCAACACTAGGATGTTAAGTGTCTCAGGTCAGGTACTGCATCTTACCCATCCCTGATTCCTCTGTGCCTTGCTTAGTGCTAGTACCTTGTCTAAGCCCCTGATGTTATGAAGCTAGGGCATAGCCCAAAACCACACTGCAAGTGAATAAGCAGGGAAAAGACTGGTTCCAAGGTCTCCTGACTTCCAGTTCAGTGGTTTTTTTTTTGATTTTGTGTTTTAGTTCACTTGTACTTCTTGTTTACCTCTGTAGCTGCCATGTTTCTATTGAGTCTTCAATACCGAAAGGAAAAAAAAAAGGAGAGAAATATTTATTTCCTCACACTGATTATCACTATAAAAGCTATGATGTCTGATTTTGCTTACCCATCGCATGGCTGCTTGTTTTCAAGGAATAAACTAATATAATTTAACTAATCTGGGAATTTAAATCTATTTACTCTAAAATAAGTTTTTAGTGAAATTATACTTTAAGATTAGATATATTTTTCAAAGTCTTACTGTAGTTCAAGATTATCACACCTTTTTAAGGTTAAGTTTCATAAAATTGAACCCCTTAGGTGTCAAATCTGAATCTAGTGAGTATCTGATATATAACAGAAGTTCAGTAACTACAGCGTAGATGAACTCTCATTATCTAATCATGCTACTGCTTTGAATATTTTTTCTTACACACACAGATTTGTAAGTACATAATGGATATTATTTGCTGTATTTGTTAAATGTTAGCTCAGTTGTCTATATAAGCATTAATTTTTTAGGTTAAAATGTCCTATAGTGTAAGACTCATTCTTTAAGATTTAATTCAGGCATTTTCTCTCTCTCCTACTTCCCCCCATCCCTCTGTCCTTCAAATATTGCTGGATTCCTTCAGCCTAAATTAGTTGATTCTTCTCTGTTCCTATGATACTTTGTTTATATTTCCCTCCTGGCAGGTTTCATTTTGCTTATTTTGTATAATTATCTGGTATGTGACTGTTACCATCTCTAGATTATTAATCTAGCATAGATTCTAAATTTAGAAAGTTGTCATAAATATTTGTTGATAAATGAATGTATATGCAACACAATTTATAGCCAACATAGGACACAGGCAGATGGGTGGATTATCAATGATTTTCAGATTTGAAGTCTATTAAAAGAAATTGAGATATTTATAGAATTTAATAATCAGTTGAAATCTAAATACTGTTAGGAATGTTTGCCAATCTTCTTTAAAAATAGCAATGATCAATTCACTTCTTGCACCATGTGTACAGTTCATGGCCACCAAACTAAATGCCAAGACCCAGGTCTGATGGCATCTTTCTCTTTGTGGGGATGACAGTACAGAATAGCTACAAGAGGGCATGTCCTAAAATCTCCTGGACTTGAAGTCATCCAAAGTATATGGTCTTATATATTCAGAGACATATATCAGAAAGACAAAAATGCATTTAGAAATGTTCATGTTCTTTCTCAATATATAAAATATGTTAGTTACCATAGCAACAATGGATACAGATTCACTTATTCTTTTTATTGTAATAAAAATAAGCAGAAGCTGAAATATTTTACAATAAACTTTTCCATAGATGTCTCAGAATATTTTTGCAATCATCTAAGATATCTGAAAGAATATGTTAAAATAGGAATGGAAGATTCTTTCTTAATAAAAAGTCATTGAACTATTCACAAAAACCATCAAGTGACATACACTTCCAAATAATATGAAATCTTACAGCGTAGGATGAATAATATTTTGTTTTTGTTATTTGGATCTGAAAGGGAGTTGGGTTTATTTTAAGGGAACCCTATAGGAAACTCAGGAAGATGAATATTACCTTTTGAATGCTGAATGCTTTCCTTTTCTATATAACGTCTAGTCACAAATAAGCATGTTTCACATTTTTAAGTAAATAAATAGTCAATGGCTAAAAATTACATCATTGCAAAAAAATATTAACCACTGAAGAAAAAAAAATATTAACCTCAAAAAACACAAGAATTACAGCTCCTGAAAAAACCATACCACTATTATATTGGTTAGGATGGAGAGTTTAGGTTGGTTCTTAAAATATTGAATTGAAACATGCAGGCAATAAATTGGGAGAGTCACCAAGCAATAATGTGTTAAAATATGTCCTAAAATTATAGTCTATGCTTTTCACTTGAGCTTTAGACAAAGACCTTCTCCTAAATGTCCAACTCCATTCGGATGTTTCACAGCCTTCACAGGTGAAGTTATGATTTCCAACCACCCCCAACTATTTTTCTTCCTGGCCTCCTTGTTCCCATAAATGGCAAAACCACCTATTTAAGGACTTCAGCCTGAAACATCATAACCATTTTATACCCTCTCCTTCAGGACTCTCTTCTCACTTCTTTAAAAACATTCAACAAACTTCCAACTCATGATGATTTTGCCTCCTGATTATTTCCTGGACCTGCTGCTCCATCTTCTTTCTGACTACAACCTTCCTAGATAAATCTCTCATTCCCTCTTATCTGGACGACTGGGTAGTTTCCTCACTGGTTTCCCCCATCCCACCAGCTCTCTCTTGCTCTGCTTCTGGTCCTGGCTCCTCACCCTCATCCTCTTCAGAGTGGTGGCAGAGCAGAGCTGATTTTAACACCCAACCCCTTCAAGAGTGCCCAGTGACTAAAGATAAAGCTGAAACTCCTGCCCATGAAATCTACCTGGCTGCTGCTCTGCCCTCCACCCACACTCTCCTCCATTCTCCAAAGTGCTGCTGTCCTCTAGTAATTACAAGCTGCTTGGCATTCACTGTACATGGAAGTTCTCCACACCTCTGGACCCTTGCTTGTGCAATTCCTCTTTCCTGGAATTTCCTCTCTCACCTGCTTCATCTGATGTATTCCTACTCATCCTTTTCATATGCAGGCAACCTCTCATCTAGGAAGCTTCCTTGGAACCCCAGGCTTCTGCAGTGATTGTTACTAACCTTTACCAAAGTGCCCATCACCCTATTGAATCCACCCTTTGTCTTCACGCTATTATGATCATCCTAGTTCAGGAACTGGTCTTTCCCACCCTTGACTCCTCAGCGCCTGGCATCAAACTACTCTGAGGCAAGAAGGCCAAGCTCTTAACAGGCTTAAATATTAGGCAGTGCAATTTGAGGTTTTTACGATGATATTATTACTTCTGGCGTAATTGTCTGCCAACTGTTTTTAAATGAAGGGGATATGTTTTTCCAAAATTCTTACTAGACATCTCATTTTGAACTGAACTTAAAACACACACACACACAAAACAAACAGAACCTTGGAATGAAAAGGAGTGGAAAATTTGAAAAACGGAGGACAAATGCCGTCAGAAGACGTTATCCCCCTGTTTCTTGCAGAACAGATAAGAGCAGTTTCAGGATGTTATTTCTGTGCACACATGCATTCCTGGGTGGAAGAATCCCATGCTGGGTGGGCACACTGAGCCCCAGAAGCACATGGCGTTAATTAGAACACAATGTCTTCAGTTTTAACGAAAGAAGCAAGAAACAACTTCTACGTTTCATTATCTCCAGCGATGAACTCACTGTTTGCTAGCCTGTTCTCAGCTCAGGGAAATGCATTCCATCACTCCTTCATTTCATGGGGAACCATTCAGTGTTGGGAGCAGACATGGTCGGATGGGCTGGTTCCATTCTACTCCAGAAGTAGGAAGGCACTGCATTGAATCCTAATGGCTCAGACCAGTAAGTATGTCCCACCCAACACCTCACTTACCATGAGGAAATTACACAGGCACTGGGGGTCCCTCTGTTCATCAACAAATATGGGTTAGATGATTATGTGGGTTCTTGTGGGTTGAAATGTTCAGTAGCTATTCAGACAATGGCCTCCCAAATGACACACATCTTATTTAATCTTTGGAAACAAAGGGGCAACCAGATTCTGCATCTGAGGAGGAGTTAAGGTTATCTCTTACAGCCCTCCGTACGCTTGCTTGAAAAATGCATTGCTGTGTGTGCAGGGCAGGACTGCATGACTGCATGACTGGCTATTTAAGGTGAAAATCATTCAAGGGCTACTTGAAAAGAGGCATTTAAGAGAGTTGGCGGTCTCTAGGACAGTCTTATAAATATCAAGGATGACATTTCCATTAACAATGGTCCAAATACTATCACTGCATTTTTAAATAGCTCAGACTACAGAAAGAGAACTAGGATGTCTACCTGTCTGCTCCACGTCCAGCAGTCACTGTCAAAGGCAAATATCCAAGTGGCTACAAGATGTGATCTGATTCTATAGACTCCAAGTGGTGATTATAGAAATGTCATACTCATTATACCGAAAACTTTTTTCTGCCTCAGAATTAATATATATACATATATATTCTCCTGTGTATTAGTAAATTGCTGATTTTTGGGAAACTTAGTACTGTGAGTTATCCTTGCTAGTAAGAGTAATGAAAATAATTTATATTTCTAAAGCATTTTATGCTTCTGAAAGCACTTGGTTACTTTCTAATTTGATCTTTACCAAGAGTCTGTGAACTAGAGCAGTGATTACTACCTCTTATTATTCTATAGAATGTGAAATGGGAGAAAAGAGTGATTAACTGTAAAAGTTAAGAACTTACACTGAATCTTCTGATACTTAATGATGGTCTAGTTTTGAGAGTCATGGGCCTCTGAGGCAAAAATTTCGGACAGAAGCTTGGGTAAGAAAAACATATGATTTATTAAGAACTCTCCTATATATTCTGCTCAGAGTTAGCTAAGAACATCACAATTTGACACCTAGGATATATGACAAGAGAAACATCATATGTTCCATCAAGAGGGCTGAGTGAACTATTTTGAAACTTACAAACATTTCAGTCCAGTTACTGGTTCTGGATGATAAACACAACCAGCTGCTGAAAGTGAGAATGGATGTAAAACTGCAAAAAAGGAGCTCGGGCCAGGTGGCCAAGGACACATGGCCACTGCTGACCTGCTGCCAAAGGCATGGAGGGTTTGGGAGTTGTGTGAGGTTTTGGTTACTATGAGAATATGCAAAAGCTGTGGTCAGTCATGATCATACAAAAGAGGTGCTTAATCAACTGTACAGACAGCAAACTAGGATTGGGGCTTGATTTTGCAAAGCGCTGCTTCTCCCACATTCTTGTACATGTGAAGCACATACAGATCTTGTTAAAATATTATATGATATCGCTTATATGCGGAATCTAAAGAAATGATACAAATGAACTTATTTACAAAACAGAAACAGACTCACAGACTTAGAGAACAAACTTATGGTTACCAGGGGGAAGGGTGGAGGGGAGAGATAGATTGGGAGTTTGGTACTGACAGGTACACCCTGCTATACTTAAAATAGATAACCAACAAGGACCTAGTGCATAGCACAGGGAACTCTGCTCAATATTCTGTAATAACCTAAATGGAAAAAGAACTTGAAAAAGAATAGATACATGTATATGTATAACAGAATCACTTTGCTGTACATCTGAAACTAACCCAACATTGGTTTTTTTTTTTTTTTTTTTTTCCTTTACCGTTTGGTCCATTGCTTATTTTTAAGATCTGTCTGCCAATTCACACTGGTTGTGTGGCAGATTTTAAATTTCTTTTTTGAATTTAATTTTATTTATTTTTTATACAGCAGGTATTTATTAGTCATCCATTTTATACACATCAGTGTATACATGTCAATCGCAATTCATCACACCACCACCCCACCCCCCCCCGCCGCTTTCCCCCATTGGTGTCCATACATTTGTTCTCTACATCTGTGTCTCAGTTTCTGTCCTGCAAACCAGTTCATCTGTACCATTTTTCTATGTTCCACATATATGCGTTGATATACGATATTTGTTTTTCTCTTTCTGACTTACTTCACTCTGTATGACAGTCTCTAGATCCATCAAGTCTCAACAAATGACGCAATTTCGTTCCTTTTTATGGCTGAGTTAATATTCCATTGTATATATGTACCACATCTTCTTTATCCATTCGTCTGTAGATGGGCATTTAGGTTGCTTCCATGACCTGGCTATTGTAAATAGTGCTGCAATGAACATTGGGGTGCATGTGTCTTTTTGAATTATGGTTTTCTCAGGGTATATGCCCAGGAGTGGGATTGCTGAATCATATGGTAATTCTATTTTTAGTTTTTTAAGGAACCTCCATACTGTTCTCCATAATGGCTGTATCAATTTACATTCCCACCAACAGTGCAAGAGGTTTCCCTTTTCTCCACACCCTCTCCAGCATTTGTTGCTTGTAGATTTTGTGATGATGCCCATTCTAACTGGTGTGAGGTGATACCTCACTGTAGTTTTGATTTGCATTTCTCTAATAATTAGTGATGTTGAGCAGCTTTTCATGTGCTTCTTGGCCATCTGTAGGTCTTCTTCAGAGAAGTATCTATTTAGGCCTACTGCCCATTTTTGGATTGGGTTGTTCCTTTAATATGGAGCTGCATGAGCTGTTTATATATTTTGGAGATTAATCGTTTGTCCGTTGATTTGTTTGCAAATATTTTCTCCCATTTTGAGGGTTGTCTTTTCGTCTTGTTTCTGGTTTCCTTTGCTGTGCAAAAGCTTTTAAGTCTCATTAGGTCCCATTTGTTTATTTTTGTTTTTATTTCCATTACTCTTGGAGGTGGATCAAAAAAGATCTTGCAGTGATTTATGTCAGAGTGCGCTTCTTATGTATTCCTCTAAGAGTTTTATAGTGTCCAGTCTTACATTTAGGTCTTTAATCCATTTTGAGTTGATTTTTGTGTATGGTGTTAGGGAGTGTTCTAATTTCATTCTTTTACATGTAGCTGTCCAGTTTTTCCAGCACCACTTATTGAAGAGACTGTCTTTTCTCCATTGTATATCTTTGCCTCCTTTGTCATAGATTAGTTGACCATACGTGTGTGGGTTTATCTCTGGACTTTCTATCTTGTTCCATTGATCTATGTTTCTGTTTCTGCGCCAGTACCATATTGTCTTGATTACTGTAGCTTTGTGGTATACTCTGAGGTCAGGGAGTCTGATTCCTCCCGCTCCATTTTTTTCCTTCAAGACTGCTTTGGCTATTCGGGGTCTTTTGTGTTTCCATACAAATTTTAAGATTTTTTGTTCTAGTTCCGTAAAAAATGCCATCGGTAATTTGATAGGGATTGCATTGAATCTGTACATTGCTTTGGGTAGTATAGTCATTTACACAATATTGATTCTTCCAATCCAAGAACATGGTATATCTCTCCATCTGTTGGTATCATCTTTAATTTCTTTCTTCAGTGTCTTATAGTTTTCTGCATACAGGTCTTTTGTTTCCCTAGGTAGGTTTATTCCTAGGTATTTTATTCTTTTTGTTGCAATGGTAAATGGGAGTGTTTCCATAATTTCTCTTTCAGATTTTTCATCATTAGTGTATAGGAATGCAAGAGATTTCTGTGCATTAATTTTGTATCCTGCAACTTTACCAAATTCATTGATTAGCTCTGGTAGTTTTCTGGTGGCATTTTTAGGATTCTCTATGTATAGTATCATGTCATCTGCAAACAGTGACAGTTTTACTTCTTTTTTTCCAATTTGTATTCCTTTTATTTCTTTTCCTTCTCTGATTGCCGTGGCTAGGACTTCCAAAACTATGTTGAATAATAGTGGTGAGAGTGGACACCCTTGTCTTGTTCCTGATCTTAGAGGAAATGCTTTCAGTTTTTCACCATTGAGAATGATGTTTGCTGTGCTTTTGTCATATATGGCCTTTATTATGTTGAGGTAGGTTCCCTCTATGCCCACTTTCTGGAGAGTTTTTATCATAAATGGGTGTTGAATTTTGTCAAAAGCGTTTTCTGCATCTATTGAGATGATCATATGGTTTTTATGCTTCAATTTGTTAATATGGTGTATCACATTGATTGATTTGCATATATTGAAGAATCCTTGCATCCCTGGAATAGACCCCACTTGATCATGGTGTATGATCCTTTTAATGTGTTGTTGGATTCTGTTTGCTACTATTTTGTTTAGGATTTTTGCATCTATATTCATCAGTGATATTGGTCTGTAATTTTCTTTTTTTGTGACATCTTTGTCTAGTTTTGGTATCAGGGTGATGGTGGCCTCGTAGAATGAGTTTGGGAGTGTTCCTTCCTCTGCAAATTTTTGTAAGAGTTTGAGAAGGATGGGTGTTAGCTCTTCTCTAAATGTTTGATAGCATTCACCTGTGAAGTCATCTGGTCCTAGACTTTTGTTGGAAGATTTTTAATAACAGTTTCAATTTCATTACTTGTGATTGGTCTGTTCATATTTTCTATTTCTTCCTGGTTCAGTCTTGGGAGGGTATACCTTTCTAAGAATTTGTCCATTTCTTTCAGGGTGTCCATTTTATTGGCATAGAGTTGCTTGTAGTAGTCTCTTAGGATGGTTTGTATTTCTGCGGTGTCTCTTCTAACTTCTCCTTTTTCATTTCTAATTTTACTGATTTGAGTCCTCTCCCTCTTTTTCTTGATAAGTCTGGCTAACGGTTTATCTATTTTGTTTATCTTCTCAAAGAACCAGCTTGTAGTTGTATTGATCTTTGCTATTGTTTTCTGTGTTTCTATTTCATTCGTTTCTGCTCTGATCTTTATAATTTCTTTCCTTCTGCTAACTTTGGGTTTTGTTTGTTCTTCTTTCTCTAGTTCCTTTAGGTGTAAGGTTAGATTGTTTATTTGAGATTTTTCTTGTTTCTTGAGGTAGGCTTGTATAGCTATAAACTTCCCTCTTAGAACTGCTTTTGCTGTATCCCATAGGTTTTGGATCATCATGGTTTCATTGTCATTTGTCTCTAGGTATTTTTTGATTTCCTCTTTGATTTTTTCAGTGATCTCTTGGTTATTTAGTAACGTATTGTTTAGCCTCCATGTGTTTGTGTTTTTTACATTTTTTTTCCCTGTAATTCATTTCTAATCTCATAGTGTTGTGGTCAGAAAAGATGCTTGATATGATTTCAACTTTCTTAAATTTACTGAGGCTTGATTTGTGACCCAAGATGTGATCTATCCTGGAGAATGTTCCGTGCGCACTTGAGAAGAAAGTGTAATCTGCTGGTTTTGGATGGAATGTCCTATAAATATCAGTTAAATCTATCTGGTCTATTGCATCATTTAAAGCTCGTGTTTCCTTATTAATTTTCTGTTTGCATGATCTGTCCACTGGTGTTAGTGAAGTGTTAAAGTCCCCCAGTATTATTGTGTCACTGTCAATTTCCTCTTTTATAGCTGTTAGCAGTTGCCTTTTGTGTTGAGGTGCTCCTGTGTTGGGTGCATATATATTTATAATTGTTATAGCTTCTTCTTGGATTGATCCCTTGATCATTATGTAGTGTCCTTCCTTGTCTCTTGTAACATTCTTTATTTTAAAGTCTATTTTATCTGATATGAGTATTGCTACTCCAGCTTTCTTTTGATTTCCATTTGCATGGAATGTCTTCTTCCATCCCCTCACTTTGTCTGTATGTGCCCTTAGGTCTGAAGTGGGTCTCTTGTAGACAGCATACATATGGGTCTTGTTTTTGTATCCATTCAGCAAGCCTGTGTCTTTTGGTTGGAGCATTTAATCCATTCACGTGTAAGGTAATTATCGATATGTATGTTCCTATTACAATTTTCTTAATCGTTTTGAGTTTGTATTTGTAGGTCCTTTTCTTCTCTTGTGTTTCCCACTTAGAGAAGTTCCTTTAGCATTTGTCGTAGAGCTGGTTTGGTGGTGCTGAATTCTCTTAGCTTTTGCTTGTCTGTAAAGATTTTGATTTCTCCATCGAATATGAATGAGATCCTTGCTGGGTACAGTATTCTTGGTTGTAGGTTTTTCCCTTTCATCACTTTAAGTATATCATGCCACTCTCTTCCGGCTTGTAGAGTTTCTGCTGAGAAATCAGCTGTTAACCTTATGGGAGTTCCCTTGTATGTTATTTGGTGTTTTTCCCTGCTGCTTTCAATAATTTTTCTTTGTCTTAATTTTTGCCAATTTGATTTCTATGTGTCTTGGCGTGTTTCTCCTTGGATTTATCCTGTATGGGAGTCGCTGCACTTCCTGGACTTGGGTGGCTATTTCCTTTCCCATGTTAGGGAAGTTTTCGACTATAATCTCCTCAAATATTTTCTCGGGTCCTTTCTCTCTCTCTTCTCCTTCTGGGACCCCTATAATGCGAGTGTTGTTGCCTTTAGTGTTGTCCCAGAGGTCTCTTAGGCTGTCTCCATTTCTTTTCATTCTTTTTTCTTTAGTCTGTTCTGCAGCAGTGAATTCCACCATTCTGTGTTCCAGGTCACTTATCTGTTCTTCTGCCTCAGTTATTCTGCTATTGATTCCTTCTAGTGTAGTTTTCATTTCAATTATTGTATTGTTCATCTCTGTTTGTTCTTTAATTCTTCTAGATCTTTGTTAAACATTTCTTGCATCTTCTTGACCTTTGCCTCCATTCTTTTTCCGAGGTCCTGGATCATCTTCACTATCATTATTCTGAATTCTTTTTCTGGAAGGTTGCCTATTTCCACTTCATTTAGTTGTTTTTCTGGGGTTTTATCTTGTTCCTTCATCTGGTACATGGCCCTCTGCCTTTTCATCTTGTCTATCTTTCTGTGAATGTGGTTTTTGTTCCACAGGCTGTAGGATTGTAGTTCTTCTTGCTTCTGCTGTCTGCCGTCTGGTGGATGAGGCCACCTGAGAGGCTTGTGCAAGTTTCCTGATCTAACCCAATACTGTTAATGAACTATACCTCAATATAAAATAAAAATTTTAAAAATGCAGTAGATCTTGGGGGGAGGCTAAGCTTCTTCATTTTTAACAAGCTCCCAGGTAGTGCCAATGCTGCTGGTCCACATACCATTGTGAAGCAGCAAAATGATAAAGAACCACATCAGAAACCCAGTTTTTTTCCCCCAGCTCATCCATCTCTACTTCTCAGTTTTATAAATCAGCTTACATTTACTGTTTGAGCAGACATGGCCAGATGTGGTTACAGTATACTCCAGAGACAGGCACACCCAGAGGTGGGGTGTAGGGACAGGTATGAAGTAATCTCCACTGTTTCACCCCACCAATTACTTATCTTCTGTGCAAAGAAAACATATTTTAATATCTACTGCTCAGATGCCATTATAATCCATTGCAGAATGAGAAATGTAATTTGTCGGTATAGAGGTTAGGTATCTATGAATCAAAACATCTTCCTGAAATCCAAAGGAAGGAGTCACGATATACAGAAATATCAAGTCAAGATATAGAGAGATAAAGCCTTATTCAACACACAGTCAGTTGGCTAGAATATTTCATTTTTGTTCTTTGATTTGGGGAGACAGGTAGAGACACAGCCTGTGTTGGTAGTGGAATAGCCCCAAGCCTTTGCACGGAAGTGCCTCTGTCTGGACTGGACTGGATTCTTCTCAACCCCACCTGGTAGTCCACTCTTGTTTGGAGATCTGAGATTTTTCTCCCCCAATTACTGTATACAGTCAATCTTCATCATTGCATATTCTGTATTGTGAATTGACCTACCCACTAAAATTTATTCAAACACTCAAATCAGTAACTCAGAGAGCTTTCACAGTCATCTGGCAACATGCGCAGAACAATGAAAACACTTGAGTCACCTGATGTGCACGTTCCCAGCTGAGGTTGAACAAGGCAACATGCTGCCTTCTTGTTTCCGCTCTCATGATGTAAACCAGTGTGCTTTTTGTGGTCTATTTAATGCCACGTTTTTCTTGCAATTTTGTGCTTTTATGGGTGATTTTGCTGTTTAAAACGGCCCCCAAGTAGTACTGAAATGCTGACTAGTTCCTAAGCATAAGAAGACTGTGCTGTGGTGCCTTACAGAGAAAATAGGTGTGTGAGATAAGCTTGTTCAGGCATGAGCCAATGCTGTTGGCTGTGAGTTCAATGATAATGACTCAACAATATATATAAAGTGAGGTGTCTTTAAACAGAAACCCACATAAACCAAGGTTATGTATTGATGGGTTATATACTGATGGATGAAAATGTTGTGAGCAGGGGCTCGCAGGAACTCAACCCTGTATTTCCCCTGGGAGCAGTGGCTAGGTATTTGCTAATTCAGTGCTCACGGTGACTTTACAGGACAGAACTACTGCAGATAATGAGACGGGACTGTAGTTGTATGTATTACAAACAAGTAACTTGTGGTTAAGCATGTGGGCTCTAGAGCAAGACAGTATGAGTTCAATCCCAGCTCTACCACGTAACACCGGGGAGAGTTTGGGCTTCAATTTCCTCTCTTGCAAAAGGACCTCATTCATAAGATTGTGGTGACGTTTAAAAAAGTCGGTGCACCCACCCATACTCACACGAAAAACACTTAGAATAATATCTGGCAGACAGCAAGTTCTCAGCAATATTAGCTGTCACGATTGTTTATTATTTTGTAGGGCACGAAACACCTGAAAGCTCTGGAAAGTGTATAATATCACACAATGGGGGGCCAAGCTGAGACAGGAACATCGTTCTTCTGAGTCTAACATCTAACTCACAGGGGAAGCTATCCAAGTGGAGTGAGAAGTGTTTGGAGCCAGCATGGATGTCTGGTCATCGCCCTAAATATAGAGTTGTGGGCTGTGTATTGAAAGACACAATGGGATGGGGTCAATCAGCAAGAGATAGGAAAAGGGGTGCCTTTGAGTGATTGCAGCCATTTCAGGTGTCAGATCTCAGACCCCGAGGTTTTGCAGCTTTTTATAGAATGCCTGTGGAAACATAATGGCAGACAAGGGTGACTGCGGTTCAGCGTTTCAGACATATCATCTTCTCTCTATCGTGCTACAGGGGTTATGCTACAAATTGAAAGATCCAGCTACATGAAAAGGAACTGACACATTGAGCCAGGAAGTCTTTTCTTGTGCAGAAAGCTCTGATCTTCAAGTTAGCCAATCTGGAAGGGGCATATTTGACAAGAATAATTTCAAAAAATTTTGCACTTGCAGAGATGGCAAGTATAACAAGGGAATTAGGACCACATCTGGGCTTGATGGAATAAAAAAATATCCAAATGTGAAACTGGGATAAGGATGTTAAAAACTGGACACAGAACACCCCTACTGCTTCACAGCCGTATCGGGTAGGATAACTTCATGCTTGGAATGAGGAGTGGGCTCCTTAGGGTTTGGGGTACTCAGAAGGCACCCTTCTTCATCTCCACTCCCCACACCAAGGTAAAACATGCTCTCTTCACCACTTGCCATCCTACCCCAGTGAGTAGAGATGCTCCTTTTCTTTTGGAAGCAGCCTCTTAAAAATATTCATTTCACATTGTGAGGGGGACGGAGCTGGTGGGTAGAGGGTTTGCCTTCTTTTATTCTAAGATTTGTGGCTTTGAGGAAACAGATTTCCCTAAGAATGAGAGAAGAAAGAGAGATGATTTTTAAGAAAGGAGATAGTATGATGGAGGGACATTATTTATATCATTTTTTTTTTAGATTCCGCATATAAGCAATATCATATAATATTTGTCTTTCTCTGTCTGACTTACTTCACTTAGTATGATGATCTCTAGGTCCATCCATATTGCTGCAAATGGCATTATTTCATTCTTTTTAATGGCTGAGTAATAGTCTGATGGAGGGAGATTATGAGTTAGTGTTTTTGGCATACAATGGGGAGTTACGATAAAAAGAATAATTAATAAAAGTTTTAGAAAATCAACATGCTGAAGGAGAAGGAGAGGATATTATTTGTTATTATTATTATTGTCAGGTGGGCATTGCACTGGATGCCACAAGTCCCTCACTCAGTTAATGCCCCTAACGGTTTTGGGAGGCAGTGATGATTTTCCTCATTTTACTAGAAAGGAAATAGGTTCAGTGAAGTTTTCACATCTACGCGAGGTCACGTAGGCAGTAAATGGCAGAGATGAGATTCAAATACCTATCTGTAGGATTATATACACTACCAAATGTAAAATAGATAGCTAGTGGGAAGCAGCTGCATAACACAGGGAGATCAGATCGGTGCTTTGTGACCACCTAGAGGGGTGGGATAGGGAGGGCGGGAGGGAGACACAAGAGGGAGGAGATATGGGGATATATGCATATGTTTAGCTGATTCACTTTGTTATACAGCAGAAACTAACACACCATTGTAAAGCAATTACACTACAAAAAAGATGTTAAAAAAAATTTAAAAAAAGCTTGAGCTCCTTGCAACCAAAAAATTACCCACAAGAACAGTAATAAAAGAGAGTATTTCTGGAGCACTTTCTACAGACTGTACATGCATGAACTAATTTAATCTTCACAGCAACCTTATGATTTATGTACAATTGTACCCATTTCAGAGATGCTGAAACCAAGGCTGAGAGAAGTTAAACAACTGGCCTAAGATCTTGTAGCTAATCATTTTCAGAGCTCTGAAAGGAGATACATCTGTGGGAAGCTTGCTAGGACTCAGGAGAGACTCTTACTAGCATTTGCACTGGTATCTAAGTAAAGCCTCAGCGGTTGTGGGTGGAGCGGGAGCACTGACAGAGGCGGTGACCCGCGATGCAGAGAATGGGCACTTGACCAGGGTCTGCTGCTAGGACTTCTGTGCCTGCCATGACATCACAGAGAAAGTGAGGAAGGAGCAGGCCCAGAGCGGAAGGACTGGGGGGACAGCCCTAAATAAAGGAAGGAAGCAAGATACAGATCAGAAGGATGATGAGGAGAGACGAGGAGGAGGGCAGAAGTTATCTGAGCCCACTGCGTGGCTCGGCTCAGCACTACGGAGCAGGATGCTAACCATCAGCCAGAGAAAAGCCAGAAGTTAAGAGGCAGGGAGCTCGTGCCAGGGATGCTGTCTCACTGTGAAGCCACAGTGGATCTGAGGTCTAGAATGAGACAGTTCCGGCTGGCCTGGAGGCTGTCGGACATTCAGTAGGAGCCCTGGCCTCCAGGGCTGGGCAGAGGGACTTTGAAGTCCAGGACAGCAAGCAGGGTCTGGAAGGGCCCCTCTGCTGAACTGAATCTGTGCTCAGCCAAGGAGTAGCGTGAGATGGACCAGTGACCTCCTCGACTGTTTGTACTTCCTCCTGTGAGTGGGCACCCAGCCTGGCCGAGAGCTGGACCAAAGGGGCTGGTTTCTTTCACCTGCCAGGAAGGAGGAGGAGGTGGTGGAGGAAAGCTCTGCTCCCACGTATCAATACAAACACCAGCAGAAGAGATAGCTTTGTTTTTTCCCCTGGAAAAGTGATAGCCAAAATTTAATCTTTGCCACTCCCCTCAAAGCAAGATGCTCTCACTTCTTTATTTTACCCAGAATGGCTCTCCAGCTCTCTAAATCCCGACAAACGTTTAGAACCTCACTTTTCTCTGTCTCTTGGCTCCTGGGTAGAGGTGCACCTTCTTCTGACGGAGCCCTGCAACTCCAACTATGATTTCTTTTAGGAGAAAATTGCCCACCATTTAGAGTAAATAAAGTTGAGAGCACAGCTGACTGATTTCATTTCCACTTCCTAGTATAGCAACTGAAGAGGGAGCTTCTTTCATCTCCAGTTGCTCTTCTCAGAAAGTTTTTATTTAGCTTAATAGAAGAAAGCACAGTTTCTAGACCAAAAAGGAAGAACATAAGACAAGGCAAGGCAAGTAAGTAAAAGACATTTCAGCTCAGACATTTAAAAAAAAAAAAAAAGAAAGAAAAACTCTTTTTCCTCTTTCTCTTTTTCTCTCTTCGTTTGACTTGTATTTTTCACCAATAATCCACTGTAGTATAGAATATCAATAAAATTCTATACTGTAAACTATATAAATTATCAATAAAATAGTTGAAGGCGTGGGGTACAAATACAAAAGAAAAGAAGAGGGATGGGACAAAACGAACTGAAATATGCATCCAAAGCCATTGTGGTAAATAATATATCTTATAAGAAATGTCCACAGGGGAGCTGGTATATAAATAGAATCTCAGTGTGAAATAAGGACTGTGCCTTATTTCCTGTAGAAGCTGCTGTTTCTGTGCCAGCGAGCAAAGATGCTAACAAAAGAACACGCTAAGTGACGTCCCATAGATGTCTGTCCTTTCCGTGGCATATCCTGTGTGTTATGTAAGGAGCAATGGCATGTGTGCTCACTTTGCCCACCTACATGCTTGATATTTTTTTTTAAAGATTAAAGGACACCATCCTACATGGAGCTGTCAGACATCACTCAGCGTGGGTTGATATGAACCACAGTGAGCAACACCCAAGTGGGTTTAATCTGAAGGGAAAATGAAGATACCGTACTCCCCGGAAGTTTAAATAATGGCATATAAATTATTTATTTCCCTGGCTGTTATTTGAATAACCAACAGGACAAGAAAAAAGAATAAAAGTTTGTGTACTGTACTTTGTGCGGTATAGGTGTCTCCACCTAATGAGTCTCCTGGATACTAGTTTGTGTCTGAATATCACCAGGGGTGATTATAGCTTGCAAAAGTACACCAGAAAAAGGCATGCCTTCCTATGTCTTAGGCTGTAATTAAAGCCACAAGCCATCAGATAGTGAAGAGGCCAGCTGCAGCCCTTCAAACCTTTAGCACCCTGGCATTAAAAATAGATTACAGCACAAAATATGTACCAAAAATAATCCCAATAAAAAAAATTTGCACATTTGATTACTATAATTGATTTTTCCTTCTAGGTATGAATAAATGACCCAGGCTAAATGCCAGTTCCTTGTAAAGAATTTCATTTAAGCTTCACTGAATTGAAAAGGCTCAACCAGACTCAACATTTCCAACTTCCTAGCAAGTAGCAGAAAATCTACCTGACAGTTGCTATGGAAACACGACCAGGAAGAGTGAACCACCAGCCTATAAATCCACAGAGAAACCTTTCTTAATTGGAAGGCCTTTAACCCACACATTTTTCTCATAGCTGCAGAGCTTATTTCTAAAGAGATTATTAAATTCCTCAATTGACTTATGAAGGATGCTTCCCACTATATTACTGTGCTTTGGATTGCTCGTTCTTTATATCTGTTTCCAAAATTACAAAGCAGACCAGGGATAATAAAAGTTAACACAGATGTTTCAATGAAAAATCCATATGATGTTCCAAAAATAACTTCAGCAACGCTGAAAAAAAAGGATTCCAATACAAGATCCAAGATGGTGTAGACAGGTTTGTTTCAAAGCCACATTGAAGTCACCAAACTTCACCACCCCCCTTCTCTGAATTCAACAGATTAATGGGAAGTCCTGACAGCATTTCCCAATGTTAAAGAGTGGTGACCAAATCAGAAAAAAAATGAATAAATGAAGTGGTGGAATATGTTAATTTTATGCTCACTCTTGATTTTTAAAAACTGTCTTTACAACTGAAAGTAAATACCACCTAGTATGTGACTGACTAAACAAGAGGCAAATACACACAACTCAGTGTGTCTGGGAATCTCAGTTGGACTGGGGTAGTTTGGGGTGACTAGTTCATTACTTGGTTTAATTGTGTAATATGGTGGAGAATGTAGCATATATAAACCCACCCACATCCAGAGGCAACGTTCTCTCCTTCCTTCCTGCTGTGTGAAAGAAACATCCCTCCTCCCAGCCCAAGATAATCCTGCATGGATTCAGCACCCGCCCTCCTCAGAGTCTCTAGGTACCTTTTTATAGGTATCATGTCTATAAACCTACAAAATCTCCAAGCTCAAGTTCCACTTTGGAGTGCTTTCTCTCTCTTCTCTCCTTTCAGCCTGGTGTTTGAATGAATTCTAGTCTCCCCATTGCCCTACTTCCTTACTTCCTGTTCTCTCTTTGGTTCCCTGCAAGATGGCGCCCCCTCCCTGTCCCCACACTCAGTACTTACAGGCCCTGACTTCTCCTCTGGAAGGGAGGACCACTCCTGCCTTCCTTAGGTGAACTTTCTCCATGTTTCCATGATATGGTGCTCTCCTGGCTTTTCTTCCATCTTTTCAGTTGTTTATTCTCTGCCTACTTTGTGATGTTCCTCAGGATAGTTCATGAACCCTCTTTCTTCCTCCACCTTCCATATCTCTTCGGCAACCTCAAACCCTCCCATGGCTTCAATGACCATCAACACATTAATGAGTCAGAAATATTTATTTTAACCTTGTTGTAAAAAAGAAGATTTAAAAAAAAATCTACCTCCTCAGGCTGTTGAGAACACTGGAGACAACATTTAAAACTTGTCTGACACGTTATCAGCACTCCATGGAAACGTTAGCTACTATTAGTATGTATCTGAGACACCTTAAAGATAGCATGTACAAAGCTGAACTCACTGTCTTCTCCTCATAGTGTTTCTTCCCCTTGCCTCCTTCTCAGTAAATCCCCTATTCATCCTTTAAGTCCATTTTCACCAGCTCCACCCAAAGCCCCCCTTATCCTTCTTGAAATAGATGCCCCTCTTACGGGCTATCAGAGCGTGCTGTATTATTAATGGTTGTATCCTGATGCATTGTAATAGCATGAGAGGGCAAAACTGCATAGTTTTATTCACTGTTTTATCCCCAGCAAATATTTATTTGAGCTATGAATGAATGAAACTGGATCACTACATAAAACAAACCATTAACTATCAGTACTGATTCCTTCATGGTTATTTCATAAGGTCATTGACAATTTCCTTAGTTTCATCTACTCTAACATCCTTTGATGAAAATCTAGTTACTGCCAATTAACCACATAGAGGTGTCCAGTGTTACTTTGGTTTTGAAATCACACATCATGACGTGAAATTTTCAAGAAATACATGGGAAATGGGGTCACAAAGAATGGGGAGGAAAACCTGCTGAAAGGCTAAGGGCATGATGCAGGCAGAATATATTCATTTACACAGACACAGACAGTATTTCCCCAGCATTCAGACTGCAATTCCTCTTCCCTCTGAAAAACTTACCTGGTATCTATTATGACCATTAATTGCCTAGAGAAAAGTCATCTTTGAAATCATTTGTTTAACGATGTGGACAAAACCTTTCTCTGGTTAATGTGCTCAAGAGACACTCACAGACCACAAACTTTGAGGACCCTCACACTACTGACACTGGGGAACTCTCAGAGATTCAGGGTTTTAGTCAACCTGTTCAGGTGGCATTTAGAGAAAAGAAGTTGGGCAGCAGGGGAGTCTGTGTGCAGAAACAAACACACCTGAGGTTAGTACATACACACAATTATCTCACAAACAATGAGCAGGGCCAAAGCACCATAGTTGGAAGCTGTCTTGATGTACCCAGGTGACCACACAGTCACTCATGCACTCAGGAGGCTGTCACTTTGTGGCTTACTTTCTCAACCAATGACTCTGTGTTCTGTTTCATATACTTCCAACTTACAAAATTTTGAAAGGGTCAGGGTGGGACAGTTGGACCAAATACAGTGTGTATTACTCTGATCTCCTTACCCAAGAGAAACGATTGAGATTTCTGTGATCATCCACTTGGGGAGGATGAATGCAACAGTGGAGCTTTGATGAGCAAGAGGTTTGATTCTGAATCTACCTTTATCTCTTGCTGGTCCTATGACTTTGGGAAAACTTACTGAATCTCAGCTGCCTCACTTATGAAGAAGAGAAAATAGTACCATCCTTAGAGGATTGCTGCCAATTATATAAGGTAATGTGGATAAGGTCAATAAATGTTCAGTAAAATGTAGCTAAAGAAAAGGTGACCCATGTGGCTACATGAGGTCATCTCAAGCGAACATTACTGCTAACCCTTCTGGTGCTTTGATCAAAGGGATGGGTGGATGAATTAGCTCATGTATTGTTTCAGCACCTGGAATATCATTTAGGATTTGAACACTAAGAGCAGTAGCTATCTCTTTAGCTCTGACCCTTTTTGGAACACACAATTTCAGAAATATCTTTTGCAACAGTAGGTTTTCAACCTGCTCTTTAAAATTTAGAAATGGAAATTTGAACTTGTTTATTGAAAAACATAAAATGCTGAAATAACTTTAGTGATATATCTGTACTGTGCAGGATAATTACATATTGGACACAAAAGAAATTCTTTTATATAGACAGTGGAGTCAAAAATATTTTGGGGGGTTATGGGGTGGTCTGCTTTTCTTTAAAAAGAAAAACAAAAGTACCAAGAAGATATGTCTAAACAAAAGTGAATTTGGAAGTTTGGCCCACTGATTTGATCCACTCATCTGTACTCTACCCACTAAGATTCCACCATATGATATTGTGGCACATATTTTCACATCGTTAACTAATTTAACCCTAATGATAACTTTGAAATATATTAGGCTTTTGGATATGATTTCCATTTTTATAGATGAAAAGACTAAACCTTGGAAATAATTTCCATAATTACACCAAGAATGAGGCAGAATCAAGATTCACACCCAGCTGTCTGATAACAAAGACTATTGTTTTTCTCTGACATAACCTTGTCTCATGATACAATGACATGTCACCTTCTTGGTGTCACAGTAGTTGTATCATCCCAGGGTTCTCTATTCTTTATTCTTTTCCTTCCTCCCTATTTTTTCCATATGCATATTTCTTCTGCCTGACGTACCTTCCTTTCTACACAATATTTTGTAATTTATTTAGGATAGTCATTTATCTGGAAAGATTTTTGAGAAGTACTATTGCTATTTTCTTTCTTTAATTAATAAAAGGAGGAAAAAAATCCTCCTGTAGTGCAGGAGTGTCATCACTCCAGGACTCCCTGACATGGTCCTCTTACCTCTTCCTGCCCAAACTTAAGCATAAATCCTAAATATAAGGATGGAAACTTACACGCTTTGTTCCCACTATTTTTCAATTTTATTTTCAGGTCTACTTTGTTTAAAGGTAAAAAAATAAAATAAAAATAAAATCATGGACTGGAAGGTCTCAATTTTAGGAATGTGAATTTGATCACAAACCCAAATTCTGGTTTATAAGCTTTACCATCCAACATTTCACAAGTAGCCTTTTCTCCTAGCAGTAAATATGATTAATGTATATGAAAGGCTGTTAAAACTATTTTCTAATAGTTGACTAGATGGCTAATTCAAGGGAACAAGTGAAGAGGATTAACAAAATACCATAATACACGAGTTGGAAAATAACTTTTTGACCAAAAGAGGAGTCACATGGCATAATTATTCGCTTTAATCAATCAAACAATCATTCATGATATACCCAAACAGAAAAATAATTCTCCCTTTTATTAAACCTCTCACTGTCATAATATTCTTTGTGGCTTATGCTTTCCTGAAAAACCACCAATTTCTATCTCTCTGACTTATTTCTCAAAGAGGACTTAGTGAAAATGAGAGCAGATACACGGGCAGCATCATCTTTATTTGCTGTTAAAAATTATTGGGGGAAAAAAAATAATTGGGGAAGGCAACTTTTACCTTGATCTCTCCCCTCCCCCTTCCCATGAAGGAGGTAAGGTCAAAACCAAGAAATGAGAAATAAGGCTATATAGTGTTATTTCTAGAACTTAACGAATCAGACTCTTATAGTACACATGCCTCTCTCAGTTTCTTTAGACAATCTAGGGATCTGTACTAACTCTTAGGGCTCTCTTCTCCCCAGTAGTGTTCATATTAAATTCAGTCTTCTTCATTTGAGGGCTGAGCTAAGGAACTAATGATTTTGAGAATCACAGCATTCCAAGGAAAAGGGCCATTTTTAGGGAGGAGGAACATGAAGCTTACAGATGAAGCAACTCACCTGCAGTCACAGATGTCATCCAAGTTTGAACAGTGATTCAGAGCCAGATCTTTCCACTGTGCCATTCTACTTCTGTTACTTACAAATAGAATTCTTTTTTTAGATAAAAATAAATTCATGTTTTAAAATATATCTTTGGGTTCTGACTTTCAGTAATTGCGGAGTGGCTTATATTGGATTACTTCTCCTGCTGATAACAATTATCTTTAAAAAGATGTCTGAAGGTACTGGAGAGTGACCAAATCAGGTGGAAACTCGAGGGGGCTCAACTCATTACAGAAGGAAACCACATGGGTGAGACCGAGGTAATACAGCTTTTCCTCTGAAGGAAACCCCTAGTTCTCCCAGCCATGGATGGATAAGATCAGGCAAAAAGAAACAGTGTAATTAGTCTGATGTACAAGAAGATAAAGTCTCAGGATGCAGAGAGGCTGGGAATTGAGAGGTGGGGGTGGGGGGTACTTTAAAAGAATGAAACCACAGAGGGAGAAGCCCCAAAATTGGCATATAAACTCCCTTCAAATTCTTCAAACCTTGAATGGTGTCTATGTGAGGCAAGGCACCCAGGAGCTCAGGGTAACAGCAATTTAAAGCTGAGGGAGCTAATGGGGATTTCAGAGCTGCCCACTACACTGAAGTAGGAACTGGGGTCTCATCAAGTTAGAGAGGTTGATAAAGGTTTTCGGCTTTTTATTGAAACACTACAAGGTTTAGGAGTACTACTCAAGGACTAAGCTATTTACACTAGGATTAAGGACAAAACTAAAATAGACCCACCTTAACGACGTTTAAAAACCAAGCTTCTACCAGTCCAAGCAGATTTGCAGCAATTTAACTGCTTATAAGAATAAAAACTTTCTGATTCCGCAGAGAAAGGTAATACAACCCAGAGTCTCAACAAATATAATCCATAATTTTTTTTGGAAAACGGAGATATACAATGAGAAAAATCAGTCTGTAAAAAAAAAAAAAAAAAAAAAAAAAAAAAGACCTACAGAAGAACCATATGTAAGCATTAGCAGGCAGGGGTTTAAAAAATTGTGATCAATAAATAATCCAGAGAAATTATATATATATATATATATATATATATATATATATATATATATATATATATATATATATGCTATCCTAACGAGAATATAAAGGAAGGAAGGGGTATAAATGGAGTTATACTGTTGGAAAAATTCTTATATTAATCACTAAATGGTATAATACTAACACTAATCTCTCTCTCTCTCTCTATATATATATACATACATATATATATATATATACGCACATACACACACACACACACACACACACACACACACACACACGAGTCTATATTTATTTAGTTCCAGATATTGTTTTTCTACTTTGCTTTTGCCTAATAGAATTCAGGCAAATGACCCGTCCTTTTATGAAGCTTCCATGGGAAAACGCTTCTCTCCTGCAGTGCGGTGTGGTGGTGAAGAATGCAAACTCAGGAGCCAGACTGTCGCCAGCTGTGGGACTCTGGGCATGTTTCTTAGCCTCTCTGTGTCCCAGTACCAACCTCGCAGTGGTATGTCAGTACTAAATGGATTTCATAGTGAAAATTTCTTAGAATAGTGCCTAGCACATAATAAGCACTGTCATGATTTTTATTCCTCTGTGATACATCTGGAATGCCATCTGGTAGAAATTTCTACAGAATGTACTAGTCATCACTCAGTGTGTCACTGGAAGTCATATATTTAGGCAAGCCTTGGTCTCACAACACAGACCTTCACTTCTTAATGATATCATGCTTGGTAAATATAAATGTTATAATTACTTGTCTTCATGTCTGTTTTTACTACTAACTTAGGAGCTTCTTGAAGTCAGGGACAAGGTCCTACCTTAACTAGAATAGAACTAAAATATGCTCAGTAAGACCCTGGATAAACACTTTTTGAAGTTAGAGGCAGGCACTATTCATTTAATTTAAGGATAAAGTAACAATACAAGTTGTATAAGAACGTAGGCTTTCATTTTATTAAATATAAAAGCCTGGAATCTATATATCAAGACTATTATAAAGAGATGCCAACACTGAATCAGAAATTTAAAAATTATTCCCTTTCATTCCTAAGATTCTATTGTTTTAGCTTCTATTCCTTGAGCATATGCTTACTGAGCATTTATAATTAACCAAGCATTGTACTCAGCAGTGGGGAAACAGCTAATAATCACAAGGAACTTTCTAGACTGAAGTTAAACAAAAGGTGAACAATTAAAGTAAACAGTTCAAACTTTAATAGAGGTAATTATAGTCTGTCCTACAGGATCAGTTCAGATGGGAAATCACCTGAAGGAGTAAGGGCCAAAATAAGTACTAAAGGATGAGGAGCAGCCTGGTGAAATGGCCAGACTGGAGAAGGTCTTACAGGCAGGAAGGTTAGAAAATTCACTCTAATATTAGGTAATGGAAGCTATGGCTATTACCTTATTTCTCAGAAGAAAAACTAAGATTAATGGAAAACGGAATGTCTTGTTCTAAGGTTATTATTAATGATAGAATCAGGAATAATATTCAAACTTTTAAAGTTTCATCTCTATTCTAAATAGTTGTTTCCATAAGCACATGATAATTTTAGAGCTGATTTTGTGCCCTTTCTATGATTTAACTCTTCTGTATTGATTAGTCATCATAATAACAGTAACGTGAATTACAATTAATGTTCTTAATAAAAATCAACAATCTGAGGAATCCCTTCAACAGGAACTTTTTAAAGTTCTCCATTTAACCCCCATTCACTTCATAGCATTTGCTCGTTTTTCCAAAGGGAAGTAGTTGGAATGCCCAGACATCTGAATATTATAGCCTTTTCTTTTATTTCTTCTTCTGGGCTAGCTCAGTGATGTGAATCATAGGGTTCATAAGAACTCCACTCTAGGTCTGCATACAAATATGCCACACACTATTTTATAGGTGATTTAGAAATTCAAGGTTTAATTTGACTACACAATTTTTACCTTATGAGCTGGCCTTAGAATGAAACCTTCACATTTCTCTACTGCTTTATTGTTTTAAATATTAGTTCTTCTTAGTATAATTACAAACTTATTTGATGCTCTTTAGCTATCTGTTTCTATTATAACATTGATTCGTTTCATTTAATATTAAAATGGGTAGAAACAGTCACAGGGTTATAGTGCTTATCCTCAGAGCCCCCTGCTGCCCCCTCTTCCTGTGCTTAACCACGCTTTCCTGAAAATACCTCTGAAAGAATCCCTTATAAAGACAACTTTCTCGATACTGGCACACCAAGAAGGCCGCTATTGGTAGGGATGACAGTTAAATTCATCTTTCTCAGCCATAACAATCACTCCAAAAAAAAAAAAACACACCACCACAAAATTGGTAATAGGACAAACTCAGAGAGAAGCAGACATTGCCAAACAAAAAGGATGATTTCTGTACTCCTCTACACGTCCACATGTGGAGAGAGACCTTCCCCTCAGATGTTCATGGGCCTATTTCTTCCCAACACCATTTCCTTCCCTCAAGATATGTGAGTTTCACTCCCTTACTTGTTTCCTGGAATCGACTCTGTACGATCAGGACCATCTGGGATTTTCAATGGCAGTTTGGCAGAGACTATGAACTTGCTCATTCATTCAGTATACACTGTGATGGCCTCCTAGTATACAGAGCTTGAGAAGTTAAAATCTCCATTTTTAGCACTCTCCTTGCAGCTTGGGCTCCCAGGCGTGCTTTAGGTCCTGCCAATCAGATTCCCTCCTTTGAGTCCTGATGTGGAGTCAGATGAGGACAGAGGTAGGACTTGGTCATACATTTAGAGTGGACTGTGGCCGAGGCAGTGTCATCCTGGACTGAGAAGTTGTTCTGAACGTTTTCCTGATTCTACAACTGTCTCACTGTGGTAGAAGCAATAGGATTCTGGTGACCCAGTTCCTCAGTGTGGCCTCGGGAGCCATTCCTGGAAAGAGCCTAGAGTTTGTTTCTTTCTCCTCTGAACTAGTTTTAAGTGATTTAACACCATTTCTGCTCAAACTTCATTCAATAATAAATTTCTTTCTACTTGAACTATCTAAAATGTATTTTTTTCCCTTAGAAATTGAAACCTTCCTGATAAACTCTGAAAAGGGCATTAAAGTAGATCCCCAAACTGAGAATTCCTGAAGGGGCAGGGTTCTGAAAAATCTGTTTTTTTTTTTTTTTTTTTAATTGTAAATTTAGCAATGCTCCTCATGCTTTTTTGACAACTGAATACTTTCATTTAGGTCTGAAGTCCCATGTGGGGTGGTGGCTCATAGGTTTGGTGAAGAGTTATATGGTCCGGGAAGAGTCAAAGCTTTTAGCAGTTCTCATCCCTGTTAAGTACAGTGAAATCATTTCACTGACATCTCTAGTCACCAACTTTGTAGGTTTAGGGGTAGAATGGGCCTCCCTTGCCCTCAAGACTGGTGCTGACAAAATCCCCTCTTCTAACCAAGACCACCCCCTGGCTTAATATTTGAAGGGCTTCTTGCTCACACACATAGTTCAGATGTGTTACACATTAGCAGGTGAACCTATTTTTCAAAATGTTTGAAGGTGTGACACATTACTTTAAAAATCTCTCCATAGTTTTCCCATACAATGTATCTCATTATTCTTTCAGTTGGGCAGTTATTCCTAAATACCCTTGATGCAGTTTTATGTCCATTCTTTCTTATCTAGAACTCATTAGTATAACCTAAGGTGATTTGGGTTGTGTATAAGTCATTTAAATTTGCATAATGAGCCCCAGTGCCTCTCTGGCATGAACGAAGAACTAAGGAAAATTTTGACAGTTTCAAGAGAGACATACAATTCGTTTTATGGGGGGAGGGGGATCCCTTTATAATCTTAAGGTTTGAAGACAATATTTATTTATTCAGAGTGTCAGGAAAGACCAAGTCAATGACCCTTGATTAGTACTGCACAAAAGCTCACTCCAGCAGGGACAAGATGTCAGCTTTGCAGTGAAAGGAAGTCTTCCTTTAATACATGATCTTTGAGAAGCCAATAAGCTACATTCCATATTGAGCACTAAGGGAGAGCTATTTCTAGGACAGTGTCCAGGAAAAAAGAAAGTTGATCCAAAACTGAGGGCATAAGCCCAAAGAAGAGGACATCCCCGATCAGGTAAATTTCTACTGAAATTTAGGGCTTTACTAGAATAGCTGTAATAATATGTGCTTCCCCCCACCCCCATAGCTAACATACAATGATCATACTGCCCTGCATAAATTACACTCATCACTCTATACAACCTTGAAAAATCCTATGAAGTCAATGTTATTATTGCCATCACCCTACAGATTATGAAATTGAGGCTTAGAAATATTTAGTAATTATTCAGTGTAATACAACGTGGTAGTAGAACCAGGATTACAACTTAGGCACCCTAATTCCAGTTTTCTGACTAGTACTTCATACATGATACTTAAGTCCTGCAACCTAGGGTGCTCAAAGAACTCTATATGGATAATCTGGATCATTGAGGGTATACTCATTAGAAATTAGACCAACACACCAACATGGAAGTATGGCAAACCAAGTCAGAAGTGACAATAGCAAAGAAGCTGTACAAGAAAGTATCCTAGGTGGGCCATTCCATCAAAAGGCAATGGCAGGGGGACCTTGAAGATGGCGGAGTGACCTTCAAGATGGCGGAGTAGTAGTAAGACGTGGAGATAATCTTTCTCTCCACAAATACATCAAAAATATATCTACACGGGGAACAACTCCTACAGAACACCTACTGAATGCTGGCAGAAGACCTCAGACTTCCCAAAAGGCAAGAAACTCCCCATGTACCTGGGTAGGGCAAAAGAAAAAAGAAAAAAACCGAGACAAAAGAATAGGGACAGGACCTGCACCTCAGGGAGGGAGCTGTGAAGGAGGAAAAGTTTCCACACACTAGGAAGCCCCTTCACTGGCGGAGACAGGGGGTGATGGCGGGAAGTTTTGGAGCCACAGAGGAGAGTGCAGCAACAGGGGTGGAGAGGGAAAAGCAGAGAGATTCCCACACAGAAGATTGGTGCTGACCAACACTCACCAGCCCGAGAGACTTACTGACTCACCTGCCAGGGCGGGTGGGGGCTGGGAGCTGAGGCTCCGGCTTCTTCAGAGGTCAGATCCCAGGGAGAGGACTGCAGTTGGCTGCGTGAACACAGCCTGAAGGGGGCTAGTGCGCCACAGCTAGCCGGGAGGGAGTCCGGGAAAAAGTCTGGACCTGCCTAAGAGGCAAGAGACCATTGTTTCAGGGTGCGGGCATGAAATGCTAAGGCTGCTGCTGCAGCCGCCAAGAATCCTGTGTGCAAGCACAGGTCACTATCCACACCTCCCCTCCCGGGAGTCTGTGCAGCCCGCCACTGCCAGGGTCCCGTGATCCAGGGACAACTTCCCCGGGAGAACACACGGCGCGCCTCAGGCTGTTACAACGTCACGCTGGCGTCTGCCACCGCAGAGTCGCCCCGCATTCCATACCCCTCCCTCCCTCCAGCCTCAGTGAGCCAGAGCCCCCTAATCAGCTGCTCCTTTAAACCCATCCTGTCTGGGTGAAGAACAGACGCCCTCAGGAGACCTACACGCAGAGGCAGGGCCAAATCCAAACCTGACCCTCAGGAGCTGTGCGAACAAAGAAGAGAAAGGGAAATCTCTCCCAGCACCCTCAGGAGCAGCAGATTAAATCTCCACAATCGACTTGATGTACCCTGCATCTGTGGAATACCTGAATAGACAACGAATCATCCCAAAATTGAGGCAGTGGCCTTTGGGAGCAACTGTAGACTTGGGGTTTGCTTTCTGCATCTAATTTGTTTCTGGTTTTATGTTTATCTTGGTTTAGTATTTAGAGCTTATTATCACTGGTAGATTTATTTATTGATTTAGTTGCTCTCTTTTTTTAATATATACATTTTTTTTTTCACACACACACACTGTATTTTATTTTTATAAGAGATAAATAGACTGACACCAAGCATTGTACATGGATGACCACAACAAAAGCAACAATAATTGCAATTACCAAACATGAAACACACTCATACTATGTCATAATGTTGACATTCAGTCCAGTAATCCTCCACTGTAACCGCTCCTTTACTTTGCACTGAAAATTGATTTGTATATTCTTTGCCTCTGAGTCCTTGTGGGATTTTTTTTTTTTTTAAATTCAGACAGAAAGTCACAAAAATTATACTCATCCTCATCAGTTCACTCAGTCCCATGTAATTAATTGTTTTTTTTCATCTTGATCTTTTTTTAGCACTTTTATGAGTTCATCAGTTTTTCATCAGAGTTCTGAAAATGCTTATTCATTCAGTTCAGCAGTACAGTCAGTTACCAGAAACCTGTACTTGTCAAAGTCTTTTCCATGAATTTCTTGAAGATGAAACCCTTTTATAGGAACATATTTGCAAAATCATCAGAGTACACCCAGAACTGTCTGTAAATGACAAAAGACTTAAAAATGACCACGGTAAAAGATTTGATGAAAGTTCATAATAATGCAGTTGACAAGAAAATTAGTTATTTCTGAGATATACATTTTAAAGTAATAACTAGGATTATGACTTATAACATTATACCAGAACATATAAGATTTTTAGAAATTTCATGTAATGTCTGAAACATTTATATTAACATATTTCCATACATATTTCCATACAAATACAAATATAAGATTTTTAGAAATTTCATGTAATGTCTGAAACATTTATATTAACATATTTCCATACAAATAACCCAATGAAAGTTTAGTATTAGTTGTTTTGTTTGTTTTTTTATACTGCACGTTCTTATTAGGCATCAATTTTATACACATCAGTGTATACATGTCAATCCCAATCGCCCAATTCAGCACACCACCATCCCCACCTCACCGCAGTTTTCCCCCCTTGGTGTCCATATGTCCATTCTCTACATCAGTGTCTCAACTTCTGCCCTGCAAACTGGCTCATCTGTACCATTTTTCTAGGTTCCACATACATGCATTAATATATGATATTTGTTTTTCTCTTTCTGACTTACTTCACTCTGTATGACAGTCTCTAGATCCATCCACGTCTCAACAAATGACTCAATTTCGTTCCTTTTTATGGCTGAGTAATATTCCATTGTATATATGTACCACTTCTTCTTTATCCATTCGTCTGTTGATGGGCATTTAGGTTGCTTCCATGACCTGGCTATTGTAAATAGTGCTGCAATGAACATTCGGGTGCATGTGTCTTTTTGAATTACGGTTTTCTCTGGGTATATGCCCAGTAGTGGGATTGCTGGGTCATATGGTAATTCTATTTTTAGTTTTTTAAGGAACCTCCATATTGTTCTCCATAGTGGCTGTATCAATTTACATTCCCACCAACAGTGCAAGAGGGTTCCCTTTTCTCCACACCCTCTCCAGCATTTGTTGTTTGTAGATTTTCTGATGATGCCCATTCTAACAGGAGTGAGGTGATACCTCATTGTAGTTTTGATTTGCATTTCTCTAATAATTAGTGATGTTGAGCATCTTTTCATGTGCTTCGTGGCCGTCTGTATGTCTTCTTTGGAGAAATGTCTATTTAGGTCTTCTGCCCATTTTTGGATTGGGGTGTTTGTTTCTTTGATATTGAGCTGAATGAGCTGTTTATATATTTTGGAGATTAATCCTTTGTCCGTTGATTCATTTGCAAATATTTTCTCCCATTCTGAGGGTTGTCTTTTCGTCTTGTTTATGGTTTCCTTTGCTGTGCAAAAGCTTTGAAGTTTCATTAGGTCCCACTTGTTTATTTTTGTTTTTATTTCCATTACTCTAGGAGGTGGATCAAAAAAGATCTTGCTGTGATTTATGTCAAAGAGTGTTCTTCCTATGTTTTCCTCTAAGAGTTTTATAGTGTCCAGTCTTATATTTAGGTCTCTAATCCATTTTGAGTTTATTTTTGTGTATGGTGTTAGGGAGTATTCTAATTTCATTCTTTTACATGTAGCTGTCCAGTTTTCCCAGCACCACTTATTGAAGAGACTGTCTTTTCTCCATTGTATATCTGTGCCTCCTTTGTCATAGATTAGTTGACCATAGGTGCGTGGGTTAATCTCTGGGCTTTCTATCTTGTTCCATTGATCTATGTTTCTGTTTTTGTGCCAGTACCATATTGTCTTGATTACTGTAGCTTTGTAGTATAGTCTGAAGTCAGGGAGTCTGATTCCTCCAGCTCCATTTTTTTGCCTCAAGACTGCTTTGGCTATTCGGGGTCTTTTGTGTCTCCATACAAATTTTAAGATGATTTGTTCTAGCTCCATAAAAAATGCCATTGGTAATTTGATAGGGATTGCATTGAATCTGTAGATTGCTTTGGGTATTATACTCATTTTCCCAATATTGATTCTTCCAATCCAAGAACATGGTATATCTCTCCATCTGTTGGTATCATCTTTAATTTCTTTCATCAGTGTCTTATAGTTTTCTGCATACAGGTCTTTTGTTTCCCTAGGTAGGTTTATTCCTAGGTATTTTATTCTTTTTGTTGCAATGGTAAATGGGAGTGTTTCCATACTTTCTCTTTCAGATTTTTCATCATTAGTGTATAGGAATGCAAGAGATTTCTGTGCATTAATTTTGTATCCTGCAACTTTACCATATTCATTAATTAGCTCTAGCAGTTTTCTGGTGGCAGTTTTAGGATTCTCTATGTATAGTATCATGTCATCCGCAAACAGTGACAGTTTTACTTCCTCTTTTCCAATTTGTATTCCTTTTATTTCTTTTTCTTCTCTGATTGCCGTGGCTAGGACTTCCAGAACTATGTTGAATAATAGTGGTGAGAGTGGACATCCTTGTCTCGTTCCTGATCTTAGAGGAAATGCTTTCAGTTTTTCACCATTGACAATGATGTTTGCTGTGGGTTTGTCATATATGGCCTTTATTATGTTGAGGTAGGTTCCCTCTATGCCCACTTTCTGGAGAGTTTTTATCATAAATGGGTGTTGAATTTTGTCAAAAGCTTTTTCTGCATCTATTGAGATGATCATATGGTTTTTATTCTTCAATTTGTTAATATGGTGTATCACATTGATTGATTTGCGTATATTGAAGAATCCTTGCATCCCTGGGATAAATCCCACTTGATCGTGGTGTATGATCCTTTTAATGTGTTGTTGGATTCTGTTTGCTAGTATTTTGTTGAGGATTTTTGCATCTATATTCATCAGTGATATTGGTCTGTAATTTTCTTTTCTTGTAGTGTCTTTGTCTGGTTTTGGTATCAGGGTGATGGTGGCCTCATAGAATGAGTTTGGAAGTGTTCCTTCGTCTGCAATTTTTTGGCAGAGTTTGAGAAGGATAGGTGTTAGCTCTTCTCTAAATGTTTGATAGAATTCACCTGTGAAGCCATCTGGTCCTGGACTTTTGTTTGTTGGAAGATTTTTAATCACAGTTTCAATTTCATTACTTGTGATTGGTCTGTTCATATTTTCTGTTTCTTCCTGGTTCAGTCTTGGAAGGTTATACCTTTCTAAAAATTTGTCCATTTCTTCCAGGTTGTCCATTTTATGGGCATAAAGTTGCTTGTAGTAGTCTCTTAGGATGCTTTGTATTTCTGCAGTGTCTGTTGTAACTTCTCCTTTTTCATTTCTGATTTTATTGATTTGAGTCCTCTCCCTCTTTTTCTTGATGAGTCTGGCTAATGGCTTATCAATTTTGTTTATCTTCTCAAAGAACCAACTTTTAGTTTTATTGATCTTTGCTATTGTTTTCTTTGTTTCTATTTCATTTATTTCTGCTCTGATCTTTATGATTTCTTTCCTTCTGCTAACTTTGGGTTTTGTTTGTTCTTCTTTCTCTAGTTCCTTTAGGTGTAAGGTTAGATTGTTTACTTGAGATTTTTCTTGTTTCTTTAGGTAGGCTTGTATAGCTATAAACTTCCCTCTTAGAACCGCTTTTGCTGCATCCCATAGGTTTTGGGTCGTCGTGTTTTCATTGTCATTTGTCTCTAGGTATTTTTTGATTTCCTCTTTGATTTCTTCAGTGATCTCTTGGTTATTTAGTAACGTATTGTTTAGCCTCCATGTGTTTGTCTTTTTTACGTTTTTTTCCCTGTAATTCATTTCTAATCTCATAGCGTTGTGGTCAGAAAAGATGCTTGGTATGATTTCAATTTTCTTAAATTTACTGAGGCTTGATTTGTGACCCAAGATGTGATCTATCCTGGAGAATGTTCCGTGCGCACTTGAGAAGAACGTGTAATCTGCTGTTTTTGGATGGAATGTCCTATATATATCAATTAAATCTATCTGGTCTATTGTGTCATTTAAAGCTTCTGTTCCCTTATTTATTTTCATTTTGGATGATCTGTCCATTGGTGTAAGTGAAGTGTTAAAGTCCCCCACTATTATTGTGTTACTGTCGATTTCCTCTTTTATAGCTGTTAGCAGTTGCCTTATGTATTGAGGTGCTCCTATGTTGGGTGCATATATATTTATAATTGTTATATCTTCTTCTTGGATTGATCCCTGGATCATTATGTAGTGTCCTTCCTTGTCTCTTGTAACATTCTTTATTTTAAAGTCTATTTTATCTGATATGAGTATAGCTACTCCAGCTTTCTTTTGATTTCCATTTGCATGGAGTATCTTTTTCCATCCCCTAACTTTCAGTCTGTATGTGTCCCTAGGTCTAAAGTGGGTCTCTTGTAGACAGCATATATATGGGTCTTGTTTTTGTATCCATTCAGCCAGTCTATGTCTTTTGGTTGGGGCGTTTAATCCATTCACGTTTAAGGTAATTATTGATATGTATGTTCCTATGACCATTTTCTTAATTGTTTTGGGTTTGTTTTTGTAGGTCCTTTTCTTCTCTTGTGTTTCCCACTTAGAGAAGTTCCTTTAGCATTTGTTGTAGAGCTGGTTTGGTGGTGCTGAATTCTCTTAGCTTTTGCTTGTCTGTAAAGCTTTTGATTTCTCCATCAAATCTAAATGAGATCCTTGCCGGGTAGAGTAATCTTGGTTGTAGGTTCTTCCCTTTCATCACTTTAAGTATATCATGCCACTCCCTTCTGGCTTGCAGAGTTTCTGCTGAGAAATCAGCTGTTAACCTTATGGGAGTTCCCTTGTATGTTATTTGTCGTTTTTCCCTTGCTGCTTTCAATAATTTTTCTTTGTCTTTAATTTTTGCCACTTTGATTACTATGTGTCTCGGCGTGTTTCTCCTTGGGTTTATTCTGTATGGGACTCTCTGCGCTTCCTGGACTTGGGTGGCTATTTCCTTTCCCATGTTAGGGAAGTTTTCGACTATAATCTCTTCAAATATTTTCTCTGGTCCTTTCTCTCTCTCTTCTCCTTCTGGGACCCCTATAATGCGAATGTTGTTGCGTTTAATGTTGTCCCAGAGGTCTCTTAGGCTGTCTTCATTTCTTTTCATTCTTTTTTCTTTAGTCTGTTCCGCAGCAGTGAATTCCACCATTCTGTGTTCCAGGTCACTTATCCGTTCTTCTGCCTCAGTTATTCTGCTATACATATTTTTTCATTTTTCTCTTTTTGTGAGAGTGTATATGTAAGCTTCTTTGTATGATTTTGTCTGTATAGCTTTGTTTTTACCACTTGTCCTAGGGTTCTATTTTTTTTCTTTTAGTATACTTTTTAACACTTGTTATCATTGGTGGATTTGTTTATTGGTTTGGTTGCTTTCTTCTTTCTTTCTAAAATTTTTTTATTGTTAATAAATTTTTTTATTTTAATATCTTTATTTTATTATTTATTCTTTCTTTCTTTTTTTTCCTCCCTTTTCTTCTGAGCTGTGTGGCTGACAGGGTCTTGGTGCTCCAGACGGGTGTCAGGCCTGAGCCTCTTAGGTGGGAGAGCCGAGTTCAGTACATTGGTCCACCAGAGATCTCCTGGCCCCACATAATATCAAATGGCGAAAGCTCTCCCAGAGATCTCCATCTCAACGCTAAGACCCGGCTCCATTCAACGACCAGCAAGCTACAGTGATGGACACCCCATGCCAAACAACTAGCAAGACAGGAACACAAACACACCCCATTAGCAGAGAGGCTGCCTAAAATCATAAGTTCACAGACACCCCAAAACAAACCACTGGATGTGGTCCTGCCCACCAGAAAGATAAAATCCAACCTCATTCACCAAAACACAGGCACCAGTCCCCTCCACCAGGAATGCTACACAACCCCTTGAACCAACCTTACCCACTGGGGACAGACATCAAAAACAATGGGAATTACAAACCTGCAGCCTGCGAAAAGGAGACCCCAAATGCAGAACATTAAGCAAAATGAGAAGACAGAGAAATACACACCAGATGAAGGAGCAAGGTAAAAACACACCAGACCAAACAAATGAAGAGGAAATAGGCAGTCTACCTGAAAAAGAATTCAGAGTGATGATAGTAAAGATGATCCAAAATCTTGGAAATAGAATGGAGAAAATACAAGAAACATTTAACAAGGACCTAGAAGACTAAAGAGCAAACAAACAGTGATGAACAACACATTAATGAAATTTAAAATTCCCAAGAAGGAATCAATAGCATAATAACTGAAGCAGAAGAACGGATAAGTGACCTGGAAGATAAAATAGTGAAAATAACTACCATAGAGAAAAATAAAGAGAAAAGAATGAAAAGAATTGAGGGCAGTCTCAGAGAGCTCAGGGACAACATTAAATGCAACAACATTCGAATTACAGGGGTCCCAGAAGGACAAGAGAAAATAAAGGGGCTGAGAAATATTTGAAGAGATTATAGTTGAAAACTTCCATAATATGGGAAAGAAAATAAGTCAATCAAGTCTAGGAAGCACAGAGAGTACCATACAGGATAAACGCAAAGAGAAACACACCAAGACACATTAATCAAACTATCAACAATTAAATACAAAGAAAAAATATTAAAAGCAGCAAGGGAAAAGCAACAAATAACATACCAGGGAATCCCCATAAGGTTAACAGCTGATTTCTCAGCAGAAACTCTGCAAGCCAGAAGGCTGTGGCAGGACATATTTAAAGTGATGAAAGGGAAAAACCTACAACCAAGATTACTCTACCCAGCAAGGATCTCTTTCAGATTCGATGGAGAAATTAAAACCATTACAGACAAGCAAAAGGTAAGAGAATTCAGCACCACCAAACCAGCTCTACAACAAATGCTAAAGGAACTTCTGTAGCAAGGGAACACAAGAGAAGGAAAAGACCTACAATAACAAACCCAAAACAATTGAAAAAATGGTTAAAGGAACATACATATCGATAATTACCTTAAATGTAAATGGATTAGATGCTCCAACCAAAAGACAAAGACTGGCTGAATGGATAGAAAAACAACACCCGTATATATGCTGTCTTCAAGAGACCCACTTCAGACCTAGGGACACATACAGACGGAAGGTGAGGGGATGGAAAAAGATATTCCATGCAAATGGAAATCAAAAGAAAGCTGGAGTAGCAATTCTCATATCAGACAAAACAGACTTTAAAATAAAGACTATTACAAGAGACAAAGAAGAACACTATATGATGATCAAGGGATCAATCCAAGAAGAAGATATAACAATTGTAAATATTTATGCACTCATCACAGGGGTACCTCAATACATAAGGCAAATGCTAACAGCCATAAAAGGGGAAATCAACAATAACAAAATAATAGTAGGGGACTATAACACCCCACTTTCACCAATGGACGGATCATCCAAATTGAAAGTAACTAAGGAAACACAAGCTTTAAATGACACATTAAACAAGATGGACTTAATTGATATCTATAGGACAGTCCATCCAAAAACAACAGAATACACTTTCTTCTCAAGTGCTCATGGAACATTCTCCAGGATAGACCACATCTTGGGTCACAAATCAAGCCTTGGTAAATTTAAGAAAATTGAAATCATATCCAGTATCTTTTCTGACCACAATGCTATGAGATTAGATATCAATTACAGGAAGAAAACTGTAAAAAATACAAACACATGGAGGCTAAACAATACACTACTAAATAACCAAGAGATCACTGAAAAAATCCAAGAGGAAATCAAAAACTACCTAGAAAAAAATGACAGTGAAAACACGACGATCCAAAACCTATGGGATGCAGCAAAAGCAGTTCTAAGAGGGAAGCTTATGGCAATACAATTCTACCAAAAGAAACAAGAAACATCTCAAATAAACAACCTAACCTTACATCTAAAGCAATTAGAGAAAGAAGAACAAAAAACCCCCAGAGTTAGCAGACGGAAAGAAATCATAAAGATCAGATCAGAAATAAATGAAAAAGAAATGAAGGAAATGATAGCCAAGATCAATAAAACTAAAAGCTGGTTGTTTGAGAAGATAAACAAAATGGATAAATGCCTAGCCAGACTCATCAAGAAAGAAAGAGAGAAGACTCAAATCAACAGAATTAGAAATGAAAAAGGAGAAGTACAAAGACACTGCAGAAATACAAAGGATCATGAGAGATTACTACAAGCAACTATATGCCAATAAAATGCACAACCTGGAAGAAATGGACAAATTCTTAGAAAAGCACAACCATCTGACACTGAACCCGGAAGACATAGAAAATATAAACAGACTCATAACAAGCACTGAAATAGAAACTGTGATTAAAAATCTTCCAACAAACAAAAGTCAACTAGATGGCTTCACAGGTGAATTCTATCAAACATTTAGAGAAGAGCTAACACCTATCCTTCTTAAACTCTTCCAAAATATAGCAGAGGGAGGAACACTCCCAAACTCATTCCATGAGGCCACCATCACCCTGATACCAAAACCAGACAAAGATGTCACAAAGAAGGAAAACTACAGGCCAATATCACTGATGAACGTACCTAGATGCAAAAATCCTCAACAAAATACTAGCAAACAGAATCCAACAGCACATTAAAAGGATCATACACCATGATCAAGTGGGGTTTATCCCAGCAATTCAAGGATTCTTCAATATACACAAATCAAACAATGTGATAAACCGTATTAACAAATTTAAGAATAAAAACCATATGATCAATTCAATAGAAGCAGAAAAAGCTTTCAACAAAATTCAACACCCATTTATGATAAAAACCCTCCAGAAAGTGGACATAGAGGGAACTTACCTCAACATAATAAAGACCATATATGACAAACCCACAGCCAACATCATTGTCAATGATGAAAAACTGAAACCATTTCCTCTAAGATTCAGGAACAAGACAAGGTTGCCCACTCTCACCACTATTATTCAACATAGTTTTGGAAGTTTTAGCCACAGCAGTCAGAGAAGAAAAAGAAATAAAAGGAATCCAAATTGGAAAAGAAGAAGTAAAAGTGTCACTGTTCTCAGATGACATGATACTATACATAGAGAATCCTAAAGACTCTACCAGGAAACTACTAGAGCTAATCAATGAATTTGGTAAAGTAGCAGGATACAAAATTAATGCACAGAAATCTCTTGCATTCCTATACACTAATGATGAACAATTTGAAAGAGAAATTAAGGAAACACTCCCATTTACCACTGCAACAAAAAGAATAAAATACCTAGGAATAAACCTACCTAAGGAGACAAAAGACCTGTATGCAGAAAAGTATAAGACACTGATGAAAGAAATTAAAGATGATCCAAATTAAAGGTGATCCAAACGGATGGAGAGATATACCATGTTCTTGGATTGGAATAATCAACATCATGAAAATGACTATACTACCCAAAGTAATCTACAGATTCACTGCAATCCCCATCAAACAACCAGTGGCATTTTTCATAGAAACAGAACAAAAAATTGCACTATTTGCATGGAAACACAAAAGACCCCGAATAGCCAAAGCAATCTTGAGAAAGAAAAATGGAGCTGGAGGAATCAGGCTCCCTGACTTCAGACTATACTACAAAACTACAGTAATCAAGACAGTATGGCACTGGCACAAAAAGAGAAATATAGATCAATGGAACAGGATAGAAAGCCCAGAGATAAACCCACACATAAATGGTCACCTTATCTTTTATAAAGGAGGCAAGAATATACAATGGAGAAAAGACAGCCTCTTCAATAGTGGTGCTGGGAAAATTGGACAGCTACATGTAAAAGAATGAAAATTAGAACACTCCTTAACATCATACACAAAAATAAACTCAAAATGGATTAAAGACCTAAATGTAAGGCCAGACACTATCAAACTCTTAGAGGAAAACACAGGCAGAACACTCTATGACATACATCACAGCAAGATCCTTTTTGACCCACCTCCTAGAGTAATGGAAATAAAAACAAAAATAAACAAATGGGACCTAATGAAACTTAAAAGCTTTTGCACAGCAAAGGAAACCATAAACAAGACGAAAAGACAACCCTTAGAATGGGAGAAAATATTTGCAAACGAAGCAACTGACAAAGGATTAATCTCCAAAATATACAAGCAGCTCATGCAGCTCAATATCAAAAAAACAAACAACCCAATCCAAAAATGGGCCAAAGACCTAAAGAGACATTTCTCCAACTAAGATATACAGAGTCCCAACAAACACATGAAAGGATGTTCAACATCACTCATCATTCGAGAAATGCAAATCAAAACTACAATGAGGTATCACCTCACACAGGTTAGAATGGCCATCACCAAAAAAATCTACAAACAATAAATGCTGTAGAGGGCGTTGAGAAAAGGGAACCCTCTTGTACTGTTGGTGGGAATGTAAATTGATACAGCCACTCTGGAGAACACTATGGAGGTTCCTTAAAAAACTAAAAATAGAACTACCATACGACCCAGCAATCCCACTACTGGGCATATACCCTGTGAAAACCATAATTTAAAAAGTGTCATGTACCACAATGTCCACTGCAGCTCTATTTACAATAGCCAGGACATGGCAGCAACCTATGTTTCCATCGACAGATGAATGCATAAAGAAGATGTGGCACATATATACAATGCAATATTACTCAGCCATAAAAAGAAATGAAATTGAGTTATGTGGAGTGAGGTGGATGGACCTAGAGACTATCATACAGAGTGAAGTAAGTCCGAAAAAGAAAAACAAATACTGTATACTAACACATATATATGGAATCTTAAAAAAAAAAATGGTTCTGAAGAACCTAGGGGCAGGACAGGAATAAAGACGCAGACATAGAGAATGGACTTGAGGACACGGTGGGGGAAGGGTAAGCTGGGACGAAGTGAGAGAGTGGCATGGACATATATACACTACCAAATGTAAAATAGCTAGCTAGTGGGAAGCAGCTGCATAGCACAGGGAGATCAGCTCGGTGCTTTTGTGTCCCACTAGAGGGGTGGGATAGGGAGGGTGGGAGGGAGACTCAACAGGGAGGGGATATTTGGATAGCTGTATACATATAGCTGATTCACTTTGTTATACAGCAGAAACTAACACACCATTGTAAAGCAATTATACTCCAATAAAGGTGTTAAAAAAAAAAAAGGCAGTGGCATACATGTGTGGTCTGGTCTGATAGATTCTCTATTTATGAATAACCACTCCTTAGGAGATGCTGAAAAACTATTTTAAAACAAATTAATTATTTGTTATTTAGTTTTCTTTCTTTTGATTACACTTCCCTCTAATATATATGGTCACATTGCTTTCAAGTGAAGTCTGCTAAAACTAGTGAGGGTATATTTCCAAGCTTCTGACTGTGAGTTTCATTCAAAAGTAATCTAAAAGGCTCTCACCTGAGGTAATAACTTTCTGCCACTGCTACGTGTTCATTAAATGTTACATTAAAAGGATGATGGATGTCATGATTCCTTGATTGGAATATAGCATGATGCAGTAGAAAGAGTGCAATTTTTAAAATTAGGCAATCCTATGTTTAAATGTTTTCTCCATCATATACCAGCTTTTTGAACTCTGGTAAATCACTAAAAGTCTCTGAACTTCAATTTCCTCAACTTTAAAATATTGAGAAAAAAATACTACCAAGGAGTTTGATAAGATGGTTAGAGATAATGTATTAAGGTCTATTTTTCTGCCAGTGAAGCAACACCTTAAAGAGGCGCTCAGGAAAGGGTCAGCTAACACTGGGAGACTAATTTTTGCATTATCTCCTTGCTTAAAAGGTCAGTAGGAAAGGCTGGAGATGGAAGGCAATTTCTCTCTTCCACCCCCGAAATGTAGCTATGTTTTGTTTTTTGAGTGATGAGATCTTTGCCTTCAAAGAATTAACACCAACTTGTTGCTGGTTGGCCCAAAACAGACTGGGAGTTACTCAAAAGGCAGTCTCCATCCAGACTTCTGTTTTGGGGGAAAAGTCTAAATTGTAAGTTGTAGATGTGGGCCAACCTTAGGAAGAGAGAGGTTGGAGAACATCCCCTCCATGCCAAGGTTCTGTCAGTCCTGGCATAGCAGGGACTATGAGCGCCCCCAGGAGGTGGCAAGACTTAGACATGGATGAAGCACAGAGGCTCCAAGAGTGGTGAGTTTCTGCAGTACAGCCTGAGGGGCGGGGCTTACTCAGAGCCCCAGAGCCTCGCAGACAATTGCAGCAGGTGCCTTGTGTAGTAACAGTGGGGATGGGGAACACTGTAGATGCAGAACCTGGCTCTACCCTGGCCATATAAGCCCAGAATTCTTGTTTCATAAAAAGGAAGGAATGCAGGCAACTTGATAATGACAGAGATTGCATTTTTTTCTTAGCTGGGAGAGTGGAGTCTCCAAGCAGATTACATTTGGTAGAGGGGAAAACAAAAAGAAAAAGAAAAGGAATATTACATTCTTCAACTTGTGTATTGTAAAATAACTTTTGTAATTATTACAGTACCCCTGCAGAGTATCTATGATTTTTAAAAGACATAGGCTCTTAAAAAAATTCTTAACCTTGAGTACTCATTCTCTTTTAGTATTGAAATATACCATGCCCTCCCCACCCATAAAAGTAATGAGTAAAGAATTTATTTAAAAAGATTAAGAGGGAGAGAAGAGATAAAGAACTGAATATGAATATTTTAGATAAGCTTTCAGTCAATAGGAATGAAGGCTTCAACTCCTAGGTATTAGGGCAGGGAGAGTAGTAGGAAAGAAGAAAGAAATAACAGTCAAGTACCTACTATGTGCCTGGCAGTCTGCTATATGTTAAGGGACATAGATATTATGACCTTCACTTTTATAGCCATGGTGAGTCTCATAGGATTTTAAACATTTGTCTATATTCATACAGCTCATAAGCAGCAAGGATGAGATTTATGGCAGCACCTTCTCCTACAAACTATTGTTCTTTCTGCCATTCCTAGGTGTCTCTGTAAATTGTCTAGTACTCCCGGGGTGGTGGCGAGGGGAAATTATGAGGCAAGCCTGAGATACTTCAAGTGAGCTTATCAAAATTGTATCACCTCCCTTTTAGCAGGGAAACTCTAATTTTAAATGGGCTGAGGGAATTTTTCAAAACTTACACATTTTTAGCTATGACACGAAGTTTTTAGGGACAAGAAACATGAGTGACTGGAGCCAGGGATCACCCTAAAAAAGCATCTGCAGGCTTGACAGCAGCCCTATGCCCTGGGGCAGGTTGTCTTGGGAAACAGTCGTGCCGAGGTTTGGATTTTTCGTCTCTCAGCTCACCTGCTCATGCTGTTCACACTTGTGACTGAGGGAAGCCCCCTCCTCCCCTAGAAAAAGGCTTTAATTTGTTGGGGCAAGGATAAATTACAAGAGGACAATCCAGCTGTTGTAAAGTACACATATTCCCTCTATGGTGTCTCTCACTGAGTAGATGTGGGAACAGGAAGTCCTATTATCTTTCTTGATCAGAGTTTCTTTTATTTTCTTGGAAATAGAATCTGTGCCAAATCAACCACCAGACATGCCCTTCTCAGCCAGGGAATTTAACCAAAGAGCACCTGGAAACTGGGCATCTCACCAGTGCAGCAGGAAACAGAGGCCACATTTGTCTTAAAGATTTCTTTTTTTTTGATAACATTTCACACACTAAGAAAAAAGCAGAACAAATGCAAATTTGAAAAATGCTGGCAAAATAATTATAGTCATTCTTGAAATACCCAGAGAGGCTGGGTGAGAATTCAGAATGCTTACGTGTGAGGAAGCAAAGTGGCATGGCTAATTTTAGGGCAGAAAGTCTCTTTTCCTTGTCCTATCCCCTAACCTCAGTAAGCAATATTTTCAGCAAGTCAAGTGCAAACAATACATAAGCAGATGAAATAAAATGAGATGAAGTGGATGGTTTGGATTTGGAGGGCAGCAATATACCCATTCTACATTTTTAACAATTTTGTGCTAAGGCCAGGGTGTAAACCAAAGACTAGCAAGATACTCCAAGCATGAGAATTGGTACTTCTGTAAAGAGAGAAGGATGACTGAGAAGAGTGTTTAGAAATGGCATCCAAAAAGGCTTACGTCACTTCCATTTTCATTCAGCGTATTTCCTTCCTCACAATCATTAAGAAGCTAAAGAATATTTCTTGGCATAAAATATTTTCCTTTATTTGAGACGTGTCCATCTTTTTCTATCTTTCTGCTTTTTTCTCTTTGTTTCCACAAAAAATTGGATCTCAGGGGCACTGAGTTGAGTAAATAATTTTTCAAGTCTTAATTTGGTATCATCATGAGTCTGTTTTCTGTTTGATTTTACTCCCCTCTCCTTTTCTTTCCAATTCCTTTCATTCCCCTCCTCAAAAGTATCCATTCTAATGTTTTACATGTATCATATATATGTATATATAAAACATATATTGTAACCATATAAAACATGTTATATAAATATAAATATATAACATATGTCTTAAACATGTGTATATAAATATCTATATATGTCTATCTATCTATCTATATGAATCTCCTTCAAAATATGGGGTTTTGGGGGATATGTATGTATGTACTTTTAGTTTACATAAGCCGTATAGTGCTACGTATCTCACTCTTTTTTTCTTATTCTTTTCAGTCAACATCGTGTTTTTTAAAAAAATTGTCCATGTGTCTTAGCCTGGGTTCTCCTGAAGGAGAGCCTGAGAGAAAATGTTCTGTGCAGATGGTTTATTTGAGAATGATCCCAGAGTGCTGATGTCAGGGACGAAAAGAGTAAATGAAGAAAGAAAGTCAACACATAAACCTGTTATTTGGTCATCTCCACTGACCCTATGATGTGCCCGTGATCCCTTAGAACCTTCTTAGAAATTGTATGAAATGCATCTCAGAATTTTCTGCCCAGGGGATCAAAGTAGGAAGCATGTGTTTATCCATTGGCTTTTGTCCTTCACTGGCCAAGTGGGGTCTCACAGGCACTAATTTCTCTACACATTTGGGTTGACCTTGGAGTATTCCTGCAGGCACCCCATACCACAGCTTCAGAGAAGCCCCAGGGAAGGAAACAGTGCTTTGTTGTATGGATCAAGGTCAGGAACCATCAGGTTGCATCCGGGCAAATCTCTCTGAAGTGCAAAAGTGGTTGCCATGGCAGTGACCTGGAGTTCTTCTTGGTGAGACCTACAAAATAGGGAGGAATCTCCCAGAGGTGTCTGATACACCAGGCTACTGAATGGGCATCTGTTACTATTTGGACCACTTTCTATTTCATTGTTGGCATATACCCCATTTACGGAATCTCCTTATTTTACCTGTAACCCTCTAAAACCACTACTGGAGTGAACATCCTCACACATAATAATGACCCTAGACTTAGGCACAGGGACTTCTCTCCTGGGTGCCAGGCTTTAGGCAGTGCTGTGCTTTGGAGAGCCTTTCTTGAAATGTTCTAAGTACCTCTATGGTGCCTGGGACAGGCCAGGCTGGCAGTGCCTTGTGGGTGGTGCCCTGAGCCTGGACAGTGAGCATGTGGGTTGGGCAGTTGCCCTACGGAGCTCCATTACTCATGTTGGTAGGTCTACCCAAATCCTGTGGCCCAGGTTCCACGAGACTGGGTTGCCAGAATGGTGCTGACACACTAATTTTTGAAGATTCTCTAAGGTGACAGAGGTGATGGTGCCCATCCTTTATCTTCTCTGCCATACCCATCTCTCCCCTCCCCCACTTCTGGCATCCAGATGGGTCACTCTACTTCCTCCACAGGCTCTGCATGGAAGCCAGTCCTCCATGGTTGGCTGGACCCATCTCCTCCAAGAGCTTTGGAGATCTAAACTCTTGGTTCACAATTCTAACAGGCCCTTCCTATCTATGTCTTCTCTTGCCTGCAACTAATTTGATGGCATCATGCTCTCTGGTCTTAAGCAGTGACATATGAAGGATGGACATTCCTTGAGAAAATGGTACCGGCATAAAATCCCAAAAGTGAAATTTAACATGAAAAGAGAACAAATTATCATTCATATTGTCCTGCATAATCTGGGTAAGACTTGCATTTGCGGTCATTATCAATGAAGTAGAATAATAATGTTTGACATAGTCTTTGGAATTCAGTATTCATGGAGAGCAGAATGAATGATGTACTGTCACAAGTAATTATGTATCCAGCATTAAATAATTAAAATTATGTAACTGCACAGAAAAGAAGGTATTTTTTCTTAAAGTTCCAAATAGCCATGGAATTGTGAGTAACAACTATGCTACCCCTTTTTCTGTGGTAGGAGATATGAAATTGGCCAGAAACAGCATGTTGGACAATAAAGAACATGAAGAGATTTTTGTTGGATCTGACCAAGAAGAGATGGTCCTTGGACACCATGAAGAGTATTCACATGCACTAATTAGACAATAAACAAATATTTCAATACCTCTTCTCTACCCATTATTCTAAATAATCAATTAACCACTATACCTCACATGGGCTCCTCAATTTTTAAAATATATTTTTCTCCTCAAATTATATATACAGACCAGGGTTCTGCCAAAAATATTTGTATGAGTCCCCCATACACTAAGAGTAGTCCTGTTGGTACATGTTTTTGATTTTCTCTGGTGCCTACTTAGGAGAAGGATTGCTAAATTGTAGCGTATGCATACACCTGATGGTTTTCTAGAATGGCCACATGATTCGAAACTCCCATCAGCTCTGCTTGTGGTTCTACAACATCTTCACCATTATTTATCACCTGCTTTTTATATTTTTACCAGGATACTTGGTTTAAAATGATAGCTCATTGTTTTAAGTTGTGATTTGTTGACTACTACCACAGTAAAGCATCTCTTTTAGTAATTCTAGGCCATTTGGCATAGGATGTAAACTCTCTTTTCTTCTTCTGCTACATTCTCCCAATAGGAAGTAGCCTCACCCACAACCATTGCTCTAATCACCATCATGATTCAGGATTTTACCAACTCTATACCCCCAGATCTTTCTTTTGGGATCTACACTTAAGTAGCTTACTGACTGCTTAACATTTTCATCTGCATAGCTCACAGGAACTTAAACTCAAAAAAGCCAAAACAGGACTAATGATCCTTCCTCTCCAAACCTACTTCTGCAGGTTCCCCGTCTTGCTAATCCAATCATCACCTACATAGTGATTCAAGCCAGAGATTGGTATATTCACATTTAATCAATAGTAAGGTCCTGTTGAGTATATTGCTTAAATATCTTTTGAAGCAGCATGGTTTTCTCCATTTCCACTTTTCTGACCTATTCTAAGAAACCATCAACCTTCCTCTCCCATATTATCTCAGAAGTTTACTGAATGGTCTTTCTACCTCCAGTCCTGCTCCCTGCCAAACCATTTTCCATTCTAGCCAGCGTGACCTGTTAAAAGTGAAAATCTATTCACTTAACCTCTCTGTCTAAAATCCTTGAATAGCCTCCTTCCATATCATTTATAACAAGTCCCATGGACTCAATGAATCCTCCAAGACCATGGGTTTTTCTGGGTCAGCCTCATCTCATGCTACTCTTTTCCTCACCTCCTGCTCTCCAGCTTGCATACACAATGTTCTTCCTTAAAATCTAGGTAAATACTCTTAGTTCTACCTTGAGTGACTTCCTCCCTGTGATGGATTAAATATGTCATATTTTTCTTCTCCTTCCTCCCTTCTAGAGGCAGAATTGAAACTGTGCTAGCATATAAATACTTTGAACAATCTGAGGTAGCTCTGGGTCTAAACCTTAAAACCTGGTTACTTTTACTTTTTGTGGTTTTGTGAGTCTTGAGCTGCCATCTAAGAACTTAGACTTTATGGAGAGAGCATACGGAAAGGTCACATAAAGAATCAAGACTCTGCAACTCCATGGCAAGAGAGAGAAGCCCAGCCATCTTAGCGGACGCCGCCTTCAAAACATCCACTACCTAAGTGACAGACAGCTTAGATATTCCAGCCTTATAGAGACCATTACTAGAGTACCAACTGACATCACATGGAATGGAAGAATTACCCACCTGGGCAGTCAGTCACACAATCATGAAAGATACTTTTGTTAAAAAATAATTACTTCTGTGAAACTACCAAGTGTTGAAGTGGTTTGTTAGGCAGCAAATAGAGTTGCCTTGTCAGAAGCAAGGAGTATTATGACAATGATTAAGGTATTCTGTAAATGCACAGATAGTGATTTTGGCAGAAGCATTTCCAGCAGGTAAGGCAAATCCATTTCTAGAGTAAGTGACTATTCCAGTAGGAGTAAACAACTTCCTCTTTCATGATGGAAGTGGTCAAGAATAATCTTCCTGGGCTTCCCTGGTGGCGCAGTGGTTGAGAATCTGCCTGCCAATGCAGGCGACGCGGGTTCGAGCCCTGGTCTGGGAAGATCCCACATGCCGCGGAGCAACTCGGCCCGTGAGCCACAATTACTGAGCCTGCGCGTCTGGAGCCTGTGCTCGGCAACGAGAGGCTGCGATAGTGAGAGGCCCGCGCACCGCGATGAAGAGTGGCCCCCGCTTGCCACAACTAGAGAAAGCCCTCGCACAGAAACGAAGACCCAACACAGCCATACATACATACATACATACATAAAAAGAATGTAAGCAGACAAGAATAGCATTAAAAAAAAAATTTAAAAAACAAAAAAACAAACAAACAAAAAAGAATAATCTTCCTGCCTTAAGTGGCTGGCTGGTGACCCCAGGTACCATAACATACATATGCTGGCTAAAGAAGATCCTGTGAGTTGATCAAGGTCTTCCCTATACAAATGTATTAACTGAATCTACATTTCTGCTGTAAAATGACAAATATAAACACCCTCAGAACATGGCATTTTAGAAGTATAAGTGGAATCTAGCAGATTGTTCTAAAGCCTGAACATCTCATTTAAATAAAGCAAACATTTAACCTCCACATTAGACATTTAAACAGGGCCCCAATAAATCAATTTCCTCATTTGTTTTGTATGTCATTAAAGTATTCAGCTATAATCTGGCATACATACTTTTGGGATGCCTGGTTATAGAGAATTCTGAACTGTTAAATAAATAAGAGGGTCAACTTATATTCTAAATTCAGCCTTTCAGAATTCTTTTATTTTCAGAGTTTTGCTTGAGCAGGAAATTCTTTTACCCCCTTTCATATGGAAATTATTTCCACAATATGCACCATCAATATTCATCAAGTATCACACCAATTAACAAACCATGAATAATCTGTAACAAAAATTTAATGCATGAAAACCCACAAACATCTAGGTGGCTGTTAATAAGGCTATGTTTGAGGTAATCACATACAAGTTTAATTTTAAATATACTTCCCTTAAGGAAGGGGTATCAATGTTAATTTAAGAATTTAATTTGTATGTTGTTTTAAAAAAATGTCTTTCAAGGAATGTGCAAAAACATCATGCCAGGAACTTTGCTTATCAACCCAACATTGAATTTTCTTTTATGGAATGGAAATAAACTATTCCCTTTATATAACTCCTTTGTGAAGTTAACATAACCCTATAGTATCTTAGTATGAGACAAGTAATACAAATTCTTTGAATATATGCTTCATAAAATGATTAATTTGAGATTAGTAGTAAAAGGGCATTTTATTTTCAGTTTTAAGGAATATTAAAGTACAGTCAAGTCACTTTGAGATTGATCATTTCTAGAAGTGAGGTTACACTGATTTTCAAATTTATATACAGTCTAATCAGCTTTCCAAACTTAGTGTTTCAAACTGACAACTATTAATCCAGATAATTTTTGTCTTTTCTTGTCTGAACTTGATGACATAGGAAGAAGAAATGGCAACATCTCCTAAACAATAACAATATCCAGGTCCATATTTACATAACTTTCCAAACAACTAGTGAAATTCTGAATGCAAAGCTAGGACTAGATTATGTTTCCTTATCCTTACTGTTTTTCTTTCCCCTCTCATTAAAAGAATAAAGTAAAGCCAATAAGAGAGGAGGAGACGAAATTATGAAGATACAAGCAAAAGTTAATTACATTGAAAATAAAGATATAATAGAAAGGATCAACATGAAAGCTAATTTTTACAAAGACTAATAAAGTAGGTAAATCTTTGGCATGACAAACCAAGGATCAAAAAACAACACAGATAAAGTATATTAGAAATGTAAAGGAGGATTAATTATAGCTAGTATTGATGATAGAAGTTTTAAATATTACAAGAGAAAATTCAAAAAAAATCCTCATGACAAATTTGAAAATAAACAAAAATTGCCATTTCCTAGAAAATATAATTTACCAAAGCATACTGAAGACATAGAAAACCTGAAGAGATGTCTCATGATTAAGGATGGTCAACCCGTAGATAATAATTTACCCTTCAAAAACAAACAAAAAAATCAGTGAAAACAGTATATGTCCATTTGACTTTTTAGACATCTGCTACCAAATACTGAAGGGAGAGATAATTCCAATACTGTGTAAATACCCAAGAGTAGGGGAAAAAGAGGGGAGACCATGACTTCAACTCATTTTATGTAGCTAGTGTAACTTAGCAAAATAAGGTATGTATGAAGAAAGAAAATGACATTCCAGTAATATCATTCATGAACATAGATAAAAAATCTCAAGTAATTATTGGCAAGCCAAATCCTGCAATGTATATTTGGAAATATCAATTAGCTATTTTTTAATCTTTTCAGAGATTCTTTGTCTTTTCCCTAGAGCATTAAATTCATTTGCATTTATTTGACTTCTGATTTATTTCTACCATTGTATTAAATAGTTCCTACTTGTCCTGATTTCCACACCCCCTTTTTCATTCTTCCTTTCTTGTGTTCTGACTGAATATTTTTTCTTTTCTATGGTTTTCTATTTACTTGTCCCTTTATTTTTCTTTTCCTTCTCACCTTTTCTTTCTTGTTCTCTTACTGACTATGTCGATTTTCTTCTTTGATTTCCCTTCCTTTATGTATCTGGAAGTTGAAGGCTATGACTTTCTACAAATTTTTAGCATAGTCTAAATTATATAGGTATCTTTACTCCCCTCTCAACTAGTTCAAGGACTTTAGAAAGCTGTAGCTCCAATCGACCCCCTTTATAATTTACATGATGTTGTGATCTGGTATTTTAGTTATCTCCTGTCTTTTTAAATTTTTTTCTTTCAAAGATTTACTGTTTGATATAGTCAATGTTTATTTTGAATTCTCTAAACATTTTTCAACATCTTTGTTCAACATTCTTTTTTACTTTAGACTTTCCACCTGAAATCATTTTCTTTGTGTCTAAGGTGTTTCCTTTATGATTCCCTTTACTGAAGCTGAAGGTCTGTTGGTAGTAAATACCTCTCAGTTTTTGTTGAAATTTGTTTCACTCTCATAATAGAAAGATATAGGCAGACCTTGGAGATATTGTGGGTTTGGTTCCACAGCACCTCAATAAAACAAATATCACAATAAAGCAAATCCTTCCTGCCTGGATTTTGTTAGGATTCTATGATTTGAAGATTGGTGAATTTCATCAATTCTAGGCAAATTCTTAGCTACTATATTTTAGAAATTGCTTTGTCCCCCTTCTCTTTTAAATTTCCTCTGGTACACTGATTAGATATTATTTTTTAAATTCTTTTTGTGTTTTAACCTTTTTTTCTTACTTTTCCATCTCTTTGTTTTCCTAGATTTTTTTTTTAGCCATACTCCTTTTGGGTTATATCCTTCAGTTTACTAATTCTTTTGTCATATATGTTTATCAGGAATTTAATCCAGCCACTGAGATTTTACATTTTAGTTTTTTATTCCTCAGAGTTTCATCTGCTGCTTTTAAAGTAGTTTCATAATCTTCTATAGATTCTATTTTTTCAGTCATATTTCCAGCTTTTCTGTTATATTTTTATATATATAAATGTAGTTATAACTACATATACCTTTAGTTTTTCAAAATATTTTGTTTCTGAATGGTTTTTGAAATTTCTGGATATATTCTGTATATCATTTATTTTTCTCTTATACTTTATGTTTCTAGGAAATTGGCTACATTCTAGGAAAATTATTTGATATTCTAGTTCCTTGATTGGTTTTATTACTGTTTCTTTTCAACAATTCAATTCAACTGAGATTTTTATTTTGTAAACATGTTTAAATTTCCACATTTCACACAAATCTCAGAAGGATATCAGGATATTATTGTGGGGTATTCAGTTTGCAGTAAAAGCATGATTTTCTTGGGTGTCATTTTGTTACCCCTCTTTAATGGTATTTGTTTTTTGACTCTTGGTTACCATGTTGTATTTCTCTGTGAGATCCGCCTCACCAAGTTTAGCTGAGGTTGGTTCTGACTTCAAGAGATTGCATCTGATGAGCCTGATAGAAAGCCTGCCTTGGACATGCAGCTCCTTCTCCCTCCTTGGGGTCTGCAGTGACCTGGGCACTGCTTTAGCTCTGCACCTGAGTCACAGCCAGTGCCTGGTCCTCTGTGGACACATTGCCCCCTGCTCAGTCCAAATGGGTGGAGGCTGAATAAATCGATGGCTTATTGTCAGACTACAGTTCCCCTTAAATTTCAACATGGTCCCTCCTGCTTCTGCTCGAGGTAACTTTGAGCTTTGAGCTTCCCTGAAACTTCTCCTAAGCGCTTTCTCTTCCTGCATGAGTTTTGGATTTTTATTTCCTTCACTCTTGCTTCTCTGTGATTCTGATATCACTCCATTTCTAGTTCTTAGGAATTCCTCAGAAATCGTCTTCCACCAAGGTCTTTCCTTGTTTTCCACTGTGCTTATGACTTTATTTTCTTAAACACAATTTATTACCTGACATTTCACAGAGATTTTGGTGGGAAGAGAAATTAGGTACTAGGGTTCACTTTACCATTTTTTCTAATCTCATCTTTTGACTTTTTTTTTTTTTCATTTCTAGTCTCTCATTTGTTTAAATAAAATCACTTTAAGGACTCCATAGCATTTGATATGTTGCTGCGCTGTGGTTTATTTAAACATTCCCTACCATTTGACACCTCAACTGTTTTACTAATGTAAATACCACTAGAGTGGATATACATTTTTACATATCCATAATTTACTTCCACAGAAACATGCTGGAAATGGAATTACTATCTAATACCCTTAAAAAAAAAATTGAGAGGGTTGTTTCTACAGTGGCCAGTGGATGTCAAATTTAAAGTTTAAGATAATGCTGTGGGGTTTTGCTCAGTCTCCTGTAAAGAGATGCAGGAGCCTCAATTTTGGGTGCTTTTGCTGTCAGCCTATCTGTAATGCTGATTAGGAACAAATGACTGATTTCACCATGCTAAGTCTAACTAAGTTTCACAATAAGAAGAAAAAGTAACACTTCTACCAGCTGTTTCAAAAACAGCTTATGTGCTATATATAAGTAAAGAGTGAAAGGAGATGTCATCACTTCTATTTTTATACTTGATTCTACTAATGCTATTTCTGCATCTATAGTTAACAGAATATGTAGCTAGAATATGTATAATCTATCAACACAGGTAAATATATATGTATGTGTGTTTGTATATTATGGACTGAATGCTGCTGTCTCCCCGAAATGCATATGTTGAAGCCCTAACCTCCAATGTGGTGGTATTTGGAGATGAGGCCTTTGGGAGGTGAGTAGATTTAGATAAGGTCAAAAGGGAGGGACACTCAAGATGGGATTAGTGCTCCTATGAAAAGAGAAACCAGAGAGCTTGCTCACACTCTCTTCCTACCATGTATATAGATTGTATATATAGATCAGAGTGAGAAGGTTGCTCTCTAACAGCCAGGAAGAGAGCTCTCATTAGACCTCAACTATGCTTGGACTTCCAGACTTCAGAGATGTCAGACATAAATTTCTGTGTTTAAGCCACTCAATCCATGGTATTCTTTATAGCAGCCTGAGTTAAGACAGATTTTGGTGCTGAGAAATGGGGTGCTGCTGTAACGAATACCAAAACATGTGGAATTGAATAATGAACAGAGGCTGGGAGAATTTTGAGTTGCATACTAGAAATACGGATGTTAAGGGCGAGGACTCAGATGCAAATGAGAACCATGTTATTGGAACATGGAGGAAAAATGATCCTTGTTATGAGGTGGCAAAGAACTTGACCAAACTGTGTTCTAGTCTTTTATGGAAGGTAGCACTTGTGAGTGATGAAATTAGATATTTAGCTAAGATTTGTATGCAAAGTATTGCAAGTATGGCTTCGTTCCTCCTGATCACTTATAGTAAAATGTGAAAGGAGAGAGATGAATTGAAGAAGGAATTGTTAAGCAAAAAGGAACCAGAACTTGAAGATATGGAAATTTTCAGCTTCTCTATATTGCAAAAAAAAATGAGAAAGCCGGTTCTGAAGAGAATACTAAGGGTGTGGTTGAAAATGATTTGATAAAGAGATCATGGTGTGACTCATGAATTTAATAAGCCAAGAATAGAGATGGGGTTATACCAGCAGAGACACTGCCAGTTTGAACTAAAATGGGGAAGAAGGTGGGACAGGATGAAGGAAGGCAGTCAGACTTTGTGGATTTTACAAGGCGGGATTGTAGGGCTATTCAGCTGTGAATGTGAGCTCTCCCTCAAGAAGGGAAGAAGGATCTCAAAGGTGATTGAGAAGTCATGTGGGTTACCACTCCCACCAGAAGCACAGAGTTTGCAGGCCCGGGGGCAGGGGGGAGGGCCAAGTCTGCTGCAGCCACCTTGATTTCAGGTGTATAGACAGAAACACATGAGCCGAGCCCTGGGGGTGATGCTGCTGCCCCACTGGACCTGGAAAGCAAAGAGGACTATTCTCCAGCCCTGAGACCTAGTGGAATTTGCCTTCCTACATTTTGGACTTGCTTGGGACCCTTCACCTCTTCCTTCTTTCCTATTTCTCTGTTTTGGAATGGGAATATCTACCCTATGATGGCCCCTTGTATTTTGGAAGCACATAACTTGTTTGCTTTCACAGGTTCACAGTTGGAGAGGAATTTAACCTCAGGATGAATTGCACCTCATGTCTCCTCCATATCTGATTTTAGATGATATCTAGACGAGACTTTGACTTTAGATGGATACTAGAATGAGCTAAGACTTTTGGGGCTGTTTGTTGGGATAGAATGAATGTATTTTGTGTATGAGAAGGATACAAATTTTGGAAGGCCAGGGGCGGAGTGTTATGGACTGAATGCTTGTGTCCTCCCCACCCCCAAATGCCTGTGTTCAAGACCTAACCCTTAGTATGATGGCATTTGGAGATGGGGTCTTTGGGAGGTAATAGGGTTAGATGAGGTCATAAGGGTGAGACCCTCCTGATGGGACTACTGCATTTCTTTCCTGTTCCTACGAAGAGGCCACTTGAGCCCACAGGAAGATGGCTGCCACCTACGGCAAGCCAAGAGAAGGCCTTGGAACAAAACATATCTCCTGGCACCTTGATCTTGGACTTCCAACCCTCCAGAACTGTGGGAAATAAATTTCTGTTGTTTAAGCCACCTAGTCGGTGGTATTTTGTTGTGGCAGCCCAAGCAGACTAATATAGTATGTGCATGCACACACAAGCACACACACACACGCACACACACAGAGACATACTTTTTTCTTTGACCCAAAAAGGAAAGCTTCACAGATGCAACCTGATAAATTTTAATCCAAACATTGAACTTTACAAGTCAAAGATTCTTTCCTTCAGATCTCTAAGAAATCTTTTAAAAAATGGTCTGTTTCGTCTTGATTCAGATCCTGGGCACTGGTAGCTCCAGTATTCCAAGGTTGCTACCAAATAATTTGGCCTGCATGTGACTATTCATATTATTAAATCCTTCCTGCCTTCAAATGGGGCCCTTAGTAATAACTTTACATTTCTTTGGTTCTATTTTCCGTTAGTATTATGAGAAGCCTCAGAATTTTGGTGATGTAATGGCCTATTTGTTATCCTTGTCCCATGAGAATATTATCATTTGTTAAAAGATTCTTGGCTTACGTGGAAGATTTCCACACCTGCATCCAGCCCTTCTCCACTATTTTCAGAAAGTTTTTTATTTAACAGAAACAAATTGATGAATAGGTCTGTAAATATAATGATATCTCCAATCATTGTGCAGTATGTGTCACATTATACTCGGATTAGGGGAAATAAACCACAGCACTATTCCAACAGGAAGATTTCCTTAGATGAAATCACAAGTAAAGAAGAAATGCAGCTTACAATGGGGCAGAAGATTAAGTATGGAATATATTTAGAATCCAGTTCTCAGCTGGACTCCTGCATCTGTAATGTACTAGCTATGTAACTTTGAGTGAGATTCCTAACTTTCCTGACTTTAATTTTGTGATCTTAAAATGGGAATAATAACACCATTCCTTAGGGTCATAAGGAAGATAAATACACTTTATGCGAAGTCCCTAGATGGACTCATGGCCCTTTGCTGGTCCCAAATGGCAAATTGTGCAGTGTTATTATTATTGTCATTACTCCTGTTACTACTGTCACCATTGTTTCCATCTCTACCTCCAGCCCTTGCAAAATATGGACCAATTTTTATATCTACTGCTTACGTGCTCTGAGGGTCATTAATTGCACAGGGTTTTCAGTCATATAGAATTGGGCTACTTTCTTAGTTCTTTCATGCTCTGACCATGTGATTATGAAAAAACTGCTCATCCTCTCTGCATCTCAGTTTCTTCATCTGTGAAAAAGAGAACAACAGCATCTCCTTCTACATCACTGTGAGGATTGAATACAATAATGTCTGGATGTATATGTATATGAAGCACTAAGAATTGTGCCTCCAAAGTAAAGGCTTGCAGTAAACTATAGTTTGTACTAGAAATGCTTAATATTATTAATTTTATGATAAATCCAAAAAGAAAAGAAAACAAGCAAGAATTTCTGGCAAAAGCCATTTAAGGTACTTAAACTTCTCCTGCTTTGTCCTATACCCGTTTGTAGCACAAGATTCTCTCTCTTATACCCAAGCCCCAAATTATTTTCTTTGTTTGCTGCATAAGGGAGAGATGTTACAGGGAGAAAATCAAGCAAATAATGCAACTAGACAAGGCTGTTAAAATGCACACCCTTAAACACATTTTTAAAAGAGATACTAAATAACCCATTGTCCCCAAAGAAGAGAAAAGCAAACAGATAAGATCACAACATATGCCATGAAAAAAGTCCCAAAGTGAAAAGGTATTTATATAAAGAGCTAGTGAACAATGTAAGTACTATAAATACATACATAATTTCATCATTTGCTGTCTCACTGTTAGATGTACTCTCTCAGATTGTTCTCACGCATCTGTGCAAGACAAAGCCGCTGAGCCTCTTAAATTACTCACAGCTCATAAAAACACACACTTTGGGTTGCAATTTTTAAAGTATTCAAATTTTATTTAAATGTGTTTAAAGACAGTTTTATGTTCCTGGATTTGGAAGGCGATAACATATTTCCCATAATCAAACCACTCTTAAACATTAAAGACTTTACTGAATGTTAATTAAACCCAGAAAATATGTTGTAAAAAATTAAAATTCCAGACTCATTTAAACCATAGATATTTTAAAAGATAAAGAGGGTCTAGCAGGTGATAGTGAAAAATTAACTAGTGGGGATTTTTATTTTTTTATTTGCAACATCTTATTTGTAAGGACTCAGTATTGATGAATTTATCCAAGATGAGATTTCATCTCTAAGACTTTATTACATAAGTATTGCCTGGACCATCATATCCTCTATCATGAGATATTAAAAACTGTTCCTTTATAGTTCTAGAGAATACTTGAATAGTAATACTTATATACAGCAAATCTGTTCTACATTTTTCTTCATATAATCCTACCTCAAAGTTTTACATGATATTTTCCATTTTTAATAAAGCAATTCTATTATTTTGTGTATGTTATTTTATTTTTATATACTTTAAAAATATTTAAGGGAGAAGACTGGTTCTGACTTTTGTTCGGAAACCTGGTTGACAGAATAAAACTATTTGGAAACAGTAGACCACATATTATATTTTCTTCAGTAATCTATGCAAAAGCGGCATTGGTGAGGATCATAAGTCACAAATAATGAACTCCTTAGTACTGTTTGCAATGGAACTCTCCATTGCTTGCAACAGACCACCATGAGGAAGTTGAGTCTACAGAGACAATCCTACATTTTTCAATTTTTCAGGAAGAAACAAGAAATACATTAACTTTTTTCTCCCTAAGGATTGGAAAGAAAACAGAGATGGGATATAGGAGATTGCTACTAGAAGCAGAAAAGCAGTCTTAAACATCCCTTATCAAATGTGAATGGAGAATAACTCCAGAGATAATTAGAAATGCCAAGGATGAAAATTAATGCCTTCTTTCCAGTAAAATGCACTGTTTATATGCACTGTTTATAATCTATTGAAACCTTATATGGGCCATACATAGAAAGAACCTGATGGATTAAGACAAAGGGCACAGACAGAAAGCTCAGAGCCTCAGGGAACATTGTAAGACAGTCTCTGATAATCCCAGAGGATGGTCACAAGGGCACAAGTTGCATTGGCTTAAACACCCTTTTTCCAGTGATGTACTTGTGATTTTGTTCTTAAAATAACAGCATATTTTTAATGAATAAATTATAATCAGGATATAAGAAACTGGTTTATATGCTAGATTGCGCTTTCTCTGATATTCACATTAGTCAAAGAATTTAGATTGAGCCTCTTCAGAGCTGATGTCCTATTGTTTGGTGGCAAAACTCGGAAGTTTAGGCCAAGTGTCCAAAAAAAAAATTGCTTTTGAAACCCAACATACTGAGATGGGTAACTTCTGGGTAGAGAACACTAGCATTTACTTCATTACTTTACAAACCAACACGGTTTTATTGTCAACAGAACCTGCCTGGCGAAGTAGGGGGCCCACTCTGCCCCTGGAGGGGCTATGGACCTTGGTTGCCTGGGGCCCATGGGAGAGATGGGTCCATGCAGTGAGAACAGCTCTGGCCACCACTGGTACCTGGGTGGTCAGAGGCAGCATCTGGAGGGTCAGCAGGGGGCATGGGAGCCCCTGGGGAGCTGGGTCTTGGCTCCCCCTGGCTCATCTGCAGGAGGCCAGTGAGGGCGATCAGCTCAGACCCTCTGAGCCAGGCAGTGGAGCAGCCAGAGGATGGAGTGGGGAGGACCCAGGGGGACATAATTGGGGTTGGGAGCAGCAGCTTCAGAGAGCCCATCACCTGCTGAGGGCCCTGAGACAGGTACAGGGGAACACGCTGCCCACAGGGCAGCGGAGGGTCAGAAAGAAAGACATCTTCATAGCACATCACCGGGAACCCTGCATCCCTGGGCACCTGCTCTCCACTCTGATATCCTGCTAGACGGGCCTGAGGCCTCTGCCTCACGCTGCTGCCTCATACAGAGGCCAGAATGAGGGATGGCACAAGGTCTGGTCTGAGAAGGAGGTGCCTGACCCACAGCTGGGCCCCTGCACCCGATGAGGTCCCGCTTGAGCCTCATAGTTGGGGTCCCAGGGCGGTAGCAGGGTCATCCTTGACGGGGCCACCTCCCAGGTCATCTGGGGGTAGGGGGGAACTGGGGTTCCCAGGGACTGCTCGGCAGCGAGGCCTGGGGGCAACCGAGGCAGCAGCTGCTCTTTCTGGATCCAGGAAGGCCTTTGGTACCAGGGCTGAGGACTGTCCGGTGGGGATTTTCTTGGCTCCCCCAGGGCTTCCTCTCCAGAGTCCCTGGCCTGGCCGGGGTCGCTGACCCCCGAGGGGCCTTATTCCTCGGGTGCCTGCTCTTCACCCGGGCCGCACTGCCGGGGGGCCCAGGGCAACATGCGGTGTCCGGGGGGAGGGCTAGGCAGGGCCGCACACGGCCCGCCTCGCCCGCCCGGCCCCTCCCGGCTTCCACTTGGGCCCAGCCTCCCTCAGTGGCCCGTGCTGCCCTGCACGTCCCTGCAAGCCCAGGTTGCGGCCCACCTTGCAGGGTACCTCATTACTTTAATTATCCCCAAAACCTATAATGTCCACAATGGGGACTTTTATTTTAAGGCACAGCCCCAAATGTTGCTGGAAATAATATGCCTATTAAACAGAAGACTTTGGAAAGCAAGGGACTGTTTCAAAAGACTGTTATGATGGGAATTCTGCCATTGGTACCGTGGACTATGCTAACTACTTTTTATTGCATTGGGGAAATGGTAGCATGAAAATGAACACCTCCAGGCAGAGTTAAGAGAATCAGGGGAAGGGAATTCTATGATTATCATAAATTAATCTCTTTTAGCTCCAAGTTATGATTCAAGTTGATTTCTCATCCTTATCAAATTTCTTATGTGCATATTAGGGGGCTGATAGGAAAAGGATGGAGCCCTGAGAATTGGAATGAAGGCAATTCAGATGAATCTGGGTATCTTGACCTTACAAATCCCTTTAAGCCTTCCTCACCAGCAGATCCTGCTCCTCCTCCCCCTTCTGAGGAAGGAGCTTCTCCCAGCACGAGGATAGCTTAATGACCTCACATTGCAGGTGAAAGCTTATTTCCAAATGATCCACCCTCGTTATCCCTCATGGCCTGCAGAACCATGCTAGAGTCAAATCCAACCTAATCAAGGGAAATGATTACCAAGTCTGACCTGGAAGGAGCCAATTTACACACTGAAAAAATTGCAAAATGTGGTAAGTTTATATCAGCAGAAATTAATATATACATGTGCAGAAATGGAATCTAAGTGTAACTGTCCAGGGTGGAAGAAAATAATATTGGAATGGCCAAATGTATCAACATGGGTACACTTATCAGGCATTCTGGATTCCATATGTTAGCTTGAGCAACTGCGAAAGACCCTCACAATTTGCTTACACAGTTGACTAAAACCTGGATGTCATATTGGTTTACATTAAATGAAGCTGAAGTGTGCAATTTCCTTCTTATAATGTAGAGGAATAAATCTAATGATTTAGGGAAATGGAATGATGGAGTAGATGTCTAATGTGTGACTTGCTCACCCATCTCCTGGGGGGTGTTCAGAGGACACGTTTCACAAAATCACGGAGGAATATTTGGTGAGGGAAGCAGCAACCTCCTTGGAAAGCTCTGCAGACAACCTCTGTAGGAGGGGATGATGGCAGGTCCTCTTGGGGCAGCACCCTGCTTACCCTGTCACAAGTGTGTACACAAGTGTAAAATCCTCCTCCTTTCCTTCCTCAAAGGGACTGGGGGGCCCTTAGCTTGGATAACTGTGCATTTCAGAAAGGGAAGTAGGAATACTTGGGGTTATTGGACCCTGACTCCGAGCTGCACTAAACCCAGGAAGTCTATCAGTCAAGGTGGGGACTTTTGAGGGTTGGTGGTAAAGAGGCTTCTGGCCTGACTCTGTTTCTTGATGTATCCAGTGGGTCCACAAATTTATCTGGAGTTTATTTCCCATTTTTAAATATGCAGTTAGAAAAGATAACACGTGCCTGGTGGCATAATCCCTCATTGGTTTCCAGACCCATCCTTTTTCTAAAACTGTTGGCCAATGTATGTATCTGTGTTCACAATAACTTTCTTCCTCCTTCAAAAGGAAAGCATACCTTTCACCCATTCCAAACCTAATGATAAAACCCTTAGCTGGGTTATAAAATTTCCAGGGCAGTCAAAAAAGTTGTAAGTATTGGTTTGGGGAGAAGTTTTTCTAGTCCTGTAGGTCTTCCTCTCTTTTCCCATCTTATACATATTCTGATGGGGGTGAATCTGAGCTCATGATAAATATTCTGAATTTGGAACAACCAAAGCAGTAGAGTATAATGATACTGATTTTTTCCTAAATATAATTAGCATGTTCTCATGAACTACATTTTGTCAATCTTTTCACTTTGGATAAAACCAACCAACAAATTTTTGTGTGATTTTCTTTCAAATTGGGTGTACATGATTCAATAAATAGTTAAAACATAGTTAACAAGTTTTGTCACAAAATATTTGTTAATAATTCATCATACTCTTCTATAATATTTATTATGTACTATCTTTTAGAATATAACACATAATACCATATTTGAAAAATTTAAATATGCATGAGAAGATACACAGATTTTCAGAATTCCAATAATGACTATGCAAGCAAAACCGTTGGTATTTCAGATCCTATCATGGGGTGTCATTATGTAGAAGGCTGAAATGCGAACAGGAATGGGCAGCAAGTACTGAACATCCATGCACCAGTTTGGAAACTGTGCATTCAGTTATTTTTGTACATCACTGGCACTTATATCCAATGCCAATGATGTGTTAAAATCCTAAGTTGTTTTTTTATTTGCCCTTTTCACCTCTTAATTATAAGTGAGATGATTCAGACTGCATGGAAGGAACTGAGATGGGGAAAGTGAGGGGGAGAAAAAGGCAAGAAAGTGCTGGCAGTGAAAGCCATTTCTACATGTCAGTTTTAATGTGGATCTAAGCGTCTAAGTGACAGAGTGCCCAGTAGCTTGACAGGACACTTTTTCAGCTTCCTCCAAAGCTTGAGGAAAGAGCAAAGGTTAGTTAGAGGATTACGAGGTGGTGACGCCCATTCAAGTTTTTCTGACATAATCTGAGTTTAAATCAAAAGGGCATAAACAAAAAATAAACAGGCTTTCTTAGGATATCAGAGCACTCATCATCAGCTGAAGCTGGAACAAAGTATTTTCAGGATCAATGATACAAGACATTATATTCTTTTAGTCAGTGCATATAATGTGTTATCCCCCTCATGGGAGTATGACACGCAAGGGGCCTTCTGTCCCTGACTGGTGCCCACCTATACATAGCCCCTGGCCTGACCCGTCACTGGCCCTCACTACACTGTGCACACCCAGAGTGTGTGGCCAGAGGAGAGCAAAACAACATCTAAGGTCCCCACAGCTGACTGCAAGCTCTGATCATGCCCTGCCTTCTTGACATTGGCCAGTGCCGCAGCACCTACCTGTAGAGAGGCCTTCCAGCTCTGTACCTGCAAGCTCCAGCCCAACTCTCATCACCACCTTCCCTTGCAGTGTGCGTGCAAATGGGAGAGAATGCAGCCACAGGAGAGCACAGCACACCCGGGGCCCCTGCAGCTGCTTCAGGTCCAGATCAGGCCCTGCCTTCAGTCACTGGCTCACACCACTGTACCTGGCTATAGCTACCCCCTCCAGCTATGGACATGCATGTCCCCCAGCCCCAGCCCTGTCAATGGTCACCGCTGCAGTATGCATACTGGAGGGTAGAGTGTGAAGCCAAGGGAAAGCATGCTGACAACCATGTCTTTAGCAGATGCCACTAAGCCCATAGCTGGCCCTGGCCCCTGCTACCTACTCTGACCCCCCATTACTATGAGTGTGTCTACAAGTGACCTCCCCTACTACATAGGCACTTGCAGCAACCAAGTGTGTGCATACCACTGGCTCCAGCCACCACTGATGCCTGCCCTGGTCCTTAGTTACTAGTCCTTGAGGCACCATTTAGGAGACCAATAGCAATTGCAGCCACTGCAGAACCTCCGTAGTGCTTGCCAAGGACCACACAATTGTTGATACTGTGAACCTTAGTGGCTGAGCCAAAGAGATATCATACTCCCTTGGACCCAGGGCTGCCACACACTCCTGCACCTGGCGCCCTGAGCCACTAGATCCACGGTTACAGCATAGTCCACTGTGCCTCCATCTGCAGGTGACAGGCTTCCCTTACTTAAATCAGCCCATAACGTCTTTAAGAGCTGACTGTTTCTTCAAATGTACAGACAGCTACACAAGGCTACAGGGATCACAAAGTATCAGAGAAACAAAATGCCATGAAAGTAATATAGTAGACCTCCAGCAACTGGCTCCAAAGAAAAGGAGATCCAGAAATTGCACAACAAACAATTCAAAATAATTGTTCTACAGACTCTCGGAGAGCTAAAGGAGAGCACAGATAAACAATTTAACAATATGGAGAAAACAACACAAGGACAAAATGAAAACCTCAACAACAACAACAACAAAAACAGAAAACAGAAAACAGAACCAAACAAATTTTGGAATGAAGAATACAATGACTGAACTGAAAAATTCAACAGAGAGTTCACATGAAACTTGAACAAGTAGAAGTGAGAATCAGTGAGCTAGAAGCTTGAAGACAGATCAATTAAGATTATACAATTAGAACAACAACAACAAAAGAATGAGAAGGAATAAATAAAGCCTACGATAGATACAGAATACCATCAAAGGAAATAGTGTACACATTATTGGAGCCGCAAAAGGGGAAGACAGGGAGAAAGGAGTAAAAAGCTTATTTAACCAAATAATGGCTGAGAACTTTCCAGCCATGAGGAGAGATTTGGACATCCAAATTCAAGCTAATAGGTCACTTCAAAATTTCAACCCAAAATGTTCTTCTCCAAGATGCATAATAATAAAAATTGTCTAAAACCAAATACAAAGAGAGAATTTAAAAAGCAGCAAGAGAAGAAAAATTTCTCTCATAAAATGGAACCCCCATAAGGCTATCAGCAGATGTCTCAGCAGAGACCTTACAGTGCAAGAGAGAATGGGCTGATATATTTGAAGTGTTAAAAGAAAGAAACTGCCAATCAAGATTAATTTACCCAGCAAAATTCACCTTCAGAGTTGAAGGGTGAAATGAAGACCTTCACTAACAAAGAAAAGCTGAGGGAATTCATCATCATTAAACCCGCATTATAAAGACTGCTAAAAGGAGTTTTCAAGCTGAAACAAAAGGATATTAATTAGTTACATCAAAACATATAAAAATATATAACACACTGGTAAAAGTAAGCATATAGTCAGATTCAGAATACCCTAATACTGCAAAATGGTGATGTACTACTATTTAACTCTAAAATGAAGGTTAAAGGGCAAAAGTATTAAAAATACCAATAAGTTCAACAATTTGTTAATGGATACACAATAAAGCATGTAAATGGTGTTATCAAAAATGTGAAAGTGGGGAGTAAAAGGGTAGAGATTTTGTATGTGATAAAATTTAAATTGTTAGCAGGGTAATTATACCATTACATCTATAAGATGTTTTATATAAACCTCATGGGAACCACAAAGTCTATAAAAGATAAACAAGAGGTAAAGAGAAGAGAATCAAAGCATACCACAATGGAACATCATGAATTTACAAAGAAAAAGCAAAGAAAGGAAGAAAAAAATAAAACTACAAACAGCCAGGAAATAATAAGGTGTCATCAGTAAGTCCTTACATATCAATAATTGCTATAAATAAGTCGTTTTCTCCAATAAAAAGGCACTGAGTGGCTGGATAGATTAAAAAAAAAAAAAAAGACCCAACTATATGCTGCATATGAGACATTCACCTCAGCTCTAAAAACACACATAGATTCAAAGTGAAGAGCTGGCAAAAGATACTCCATGCAAGTGGAAACCAAAAGAGAGCAGGGGCACCTATACTAATATCAGTAAAAATAGACTTCACCTCAAAAGTGGTAATAAGAAACAAAGATGGTCATTATACAATGATAAGGGGTCAAGAATATATAACAACCATAAATATATATGAACCCAACATCAGAGCATCTGAATATATTAAGCAAATAGTAACAGATCTGATGGGAGAAATAGACAACAGTACAATAATTCAGGTCTACAAATAAAAGGATTATATAGATTAGTACAAGTGATAATCCAGTCCCTGTTACTCCATCTTGGCTGCAAGTGGAGATTGAATCTTTGTCTTTTGAAGGTAGACTTGATATTTAAAAACAGCCCAAAGAGAGTGCCCTGAAGACTATTAGAAAATGGAGGACTTTGGACATTTTGGCCCCTCATCTCCACACTGGATGGATTTTATAAAGAAAAAGAAGTATTTTCTGAAGGAAAATTAGATTTCTGAACTAGTAACGGAGGGCAGTAGTATAAAGTTCTTGATTAAAAATATGTGAGAACTATCTATGGATAATGCCATGTCTTCTTGTATAAGGGCTTTTAAAAATCTGTATGAACAATATAGTTTTTTAAAAATTTATTTATTTTATTTTTGGCTGCGTTGAGTCTTCATTGCTGCACGCGGGCTTTCTCTAGTTGTGGCGAGTGGGGGCTACACTTCGTTGTGGTGTGCAGGCTTCTCATTGCAGTGGCTTCTCTTGTTGCAGAGCACGGGCTCTAGGCATGCAGGCTTCAGTAGTTGTGGTATGCAGGCTCAGTAGTTGTGGTGCATGGGCTTACTTGCTCTGTGGCATGTGGGATCTTCTGGGACCAGGGCTCGAACCCGTGTCCCCTGCATTGGCAGGCAGATTCTTAACCACTGCACCACCAGGGAAGCCCCTTTATTTTATTTTATTTTTTTAATTTTAATTTTTATTTATTTATTTTAACATCTTTATTGGAGTATAATTGCTTTACAATGGTGTGTTAGTTTCTGCTTTATAACAAAGTGAATCAGTTATACATATACATATGTTTCCATATCTCTTCCCTCTTGCATCTCCCTCCCTCCCACCCTCCCTATCCCACCCCTCTAGGTGATCACAAAGCACTGAGCTGATCTCCCTGTGGGAAGCCCCTTTTTTACAAAATGTTTTTAAAACTATTTTATTATGATTGGTTCTCCTGTCAATTTGGAAAGATGAACTTGGCTCTCGTTCCCCTCACCAATTTGGAAGTCCCGAGGCAGAGCTGAGCGACAAGCAGGTTAAGTGATTAACTGATTAACTGATCTGTGAGGAGCAGCTTTGGGAGGGCAGAGGGTGAAGTACTCCTCTTTTATGAGATAGTACCCCTCATTCATCTACATGAGATAGATCATTTAGACAGAAAATAAACAAGGAAACATCAGACTTGAATCATACTTCAGACCAAATCAACCTAACAGACATATACAGAACATTTCATCCAACAACAGCAGAATACACATTCTTCTCAAGTTCATAAGGAACATTCTGCGGGATAGATCACATGACAGGTCATGAAACAAGTATCAACAAATTTTAAAAGATTGAGATTACAACAAATATATCTTTTCTGACCACAGTGGTATGAAAGTAGAAATAAATAACAGAAGAAAAGCTGAAAAATTCACTAATATGTGGGATTAAACAACATCTCCTGAACAACCAATGAATCAAAGAATAAATCAAAAAGGAAACCAAGAAATATCTTGAAACAACTGACAATGGAAGCATAACATATCAAAATCTATGGGATGCTGCAAAAGCAGTTCTAAGAGAATAGTTTATAGTGATAAATACCTACATTAAGAAACAAGAACAATCTCAAATCAACAATCTCATTTTATAGCACAAGAAACTAGAAAAAGAAGGACTAAGCCCAAAGTTATCAGAAGGAAGAAAATGACAACAATCAGAACAGAAAGAAATGAAATAGAGACCAGAAAATCAATAGAAATGAGCAATGAAACTGAGCTATTTTTTGAAAAGATAAACAAAATTAACAAACCTTTAGCTAGACTAACTCAGAAAAAGAAAGGATTCAAATAAATAAAATCAGAAATGAAAGAGAAAAAATTATAACTGATACCCCAGAAATATGAAGGATCATGAGACTACTAAGAACAATTACACACCAACAAACTGGAAAATCTAGATGAAATGAATAAATTCCTAGAAATATACAACCTACCAAGAATGAATCATGAAGAAAGAAAATCTGAACAGGCTAATATGAAGTAATAGGATTGAACCTGTAATCAAAAACCTCCCAAGACAGGAAAGTCCCAGACAAGATGGTCTCATTGGTGAATTCTGTGAAACATTTAAAGAAGAATTAATGTCATTCCTTCTCAAAATTTTCCCAAAATTGAAGAGGAGAGAATAGTTTATAGCAATAAATACCTACATTAAGAAATAAGAACTAATTTATGAGGCCAGCATTACCCTGATACCAAAGCCATATAAGGATACTACAAGAAATGAATAATACAGAACAATATCCCTGATATAGATAGCAAAATTCTCAACAAAATATTAGCAAACCAAATTCAACAGCACATTAGCAAGATCATTCACCATGATCAAGTGGGATTTATCCCTGGGGTGCAAGGATGGCTCAATCTGCAAATCAAACAATGTGATTGATACACAGTATCATCAGGATAGAAGATAAAAATCATACAATTATCTCAATAGACATAGAAAAAACATTTGACATAGTTAAAAATCCTTTTATGATAAAAATGCTTCACAAATTGGATATAGAAGGTACTGCAACACAATAAAGGCTATATATGAAAAACCCACAGCCAACACTATAATCAATGGTGAAAGTCTGAAAGGTTTTCCTCTAAGATCAGGAACAAGACAAGGGTGTCCACTCTCACAATTCCTATTCAACATAGGACTGTAAATCCTAGCCAGAGCAATCAGGAAAGAAAAACAAATAAAAGGAATCCAAAATAGGAAAGGGAGAACTAAAAATGTCTTTGTGTACAGATAATATTGTGTACTCTACAGAAAATCCTAAAGACTCCACCAAAAAACTGCTAGAATAATCAACAAATTCAGTAACATTGCAGGATACAAAATACAGTTGCATTTCTATATACTAACAACAAAACATCTGAAAAAGACATAAAGAAAACAATCTCATTCACAATAGCATCAAAAACAATAAAACAGAAATAAATCTAACCAAGGAGGTGAAAGATCTGTACACAGACAACTACAAGACTCTGATGAAAGAAACTGAGGAAAACATAAATAAATGGAAAGATATCCAGGGTCCATGAATTGGAGGAATTAATATTGGTAAAATGCCTATATCACCCAAAGAAATCTGTAGAGTCTATGCAATCTCTATCAAAATTCCAAAGGCATTTTTCACAGAAATAGAAAAAAAAAATTCTAAAATTTGTATGGAGCCACAAAAGACCCTAAATAACTAAAGTAATCTTGAGAAAGAAGAACAAAGCTGGAGGCATCAGAGTTTCTGTTTCAAACTCTACCACAAGGCTATAATAATCAAAATAGTATGATACTGGAATAAAAATTGACCAATAGAGCAATGGAATAGATTGAGAGCCCAGACAAAAACCCCAGGATATATGGCCAACTAATATTTTATAAGGGAACCAAGAACACTCAATGAATAAAAAATAGTCTCGTCAACAAATGATGCTGAGAAAAATACATATTTGTATACAAAAGAATAAAGCTAGACCCTTATCTTACACCTCTCACAATAATGAACTCAAAATGGATAAAAGACCTAAATGTAAGACCCGAAACCATCAAACTCCCTGGAGAAAATATAGGGAAAAAGCTCCTTGACATTGGCCTCAGCAGCTATTACCTGGATACAATACCTAAAGCACAAACAATAAAAGCAAAAATAAATAAGTGTACATCAAACTAAAAAGCTGCTGCACAGCAAAAGAAACAATCAACAAAATGAATAGGTAACCCACAGAACAGGAGAAAATATCTGCAATTCATTTATCTGATATGGGGTTAATATTCAAAATAACTCATACAACTCAATAGCAGAAAAACTAACAACCTGATTAAAAAATGGGCAAAAGACCTGAATAGACATGTTCACAAAGAAGACATAAAGATGGCCAACAGGTACATGAAAAGATGCTCAACTCCACTAGTCATCAGGGAAATACAAATCAAAACCGCAATGAGATATTACCTCACACCAGTCAGAATAGCTATCATGAAAAATACAAGTGATGACAAGTGTTGGTGAGGGTGTAGAGAAAAGCGAACCCTTGTGCACTTGTGGGAATGCAAACCGGTATAGCCATTATGGAAAACAAAATGGGGTTTCCTCAAAAGTTAAAAACAGAACTAAAATATGATCCAGTAATCCCACTTGTGGGTATTTATCTGAAAGAAACAAAAACACTATGTCGAAGAAATATCTGCACCACCATGTTCATGGCAGCATTATTTTCAATAGCCGAGACATGAAAATAACCTGTGTCCATCAATGGATGAATAGATAACGATAATATGGTATATATACAATAGAATATTATTCAGCCATAAACAAATAACAAAATCCTACCATTTGCAAAAACATGGATGGAACTTGAGGGCATTATGCTAAGTGAAATAAGTCAGACAGAGAAAGACAAATACTGTATGATCTCACATCTGAAATCTAAAAAAATAAATTAAAAAATCCAAAGAGATCAGATTTGTGTTACCAGAGAAAGGGGTTGGGGAATGAGGGAAATGGATAGAGGTCGAAATGTGCAAATTTCCAGTTATAACATCACTAAGTACTGGGGATGTAATGTACAATGTAATGTCTATAGTTAACACTGCTGTATGGTATACAAGAAAATTGTTGAGGGCAAATAGATTGTAAGAGTTCTCATCAAAAGGAAAAAAAACACTTTTTTTTTTTTGTATCTATATGAGATGATGGATGTTAACTAAATTTACTGTAGTAGTCATTTCACAATATTTGTAGGCCAAGTCACTATGATGTCCACCTTAAATTTATACTGTTTCATGCAAACGAGAGCCTTGTTCCTTTTATTCAACTTTGACACTGCCTGGCACTCAAAAATATTTGCTTAAATGGTATCCTGATTTTGTACACTTTTTTCATTGTGGGAATGTTTTACTCTTTGTTCTTAAAAACTGAAGTATAATTTACATATTGTAAATTGCACAAATCTCAAGGTTACTACAGTTTGATAAATTTTGACAAATGTATTTAATCAGGTAACCTCAGACTGAATCAAGAGATAGAACATTTCTATCACCATGGAGAGCTTTTTCATACCCTTTCCAATCAATCCCTCTGCACCAACAACCGCTGTTACGATTTCTACTGTTATACATTACATTTATCTGCTTTTTGAACTTTCCGTAAGAGGAAACATGCAGTTGGCACTCTTTTTGATCAACATGATGTTTTGGAGATCTCTCCAGGTCACTGAATGTATCAATATTTTGTTCCTTTTTGGTTGCTGAGTAATATTTCATTTTATGAGTATAACACAATGTACTTCCTGCTGTCTTGGTGATGAACACTTGGTTTGTTTCAGATATATTATTTCATGAAAATAAAATACATTATGCACATTCTTATACAAATATTTTTGTGTACATATGAACTTATTTCTCTCAGGCATATAGACTTGAGGTATAATTGCTGGGTAATAGAACAGATGTCTATTTATTAGAAACTTCCCAACGGTTTTCCTAAGGGCTTATACCATTTTACATTCACACCAGCAATGTATGAGAATTATAGTTTCTCTACATCCTTGCTAACACTTGATATTATTATTCTTACAGGTGTCTGGTGGTATTACCCTGTGGTTTTATTTTGCATTTCCCTAGTAATAAGGTTGAGAATCATTTAAAGTAGTGTTGTGAAGTATGTGTTCAAATATTTTGCCATTAAAATTTTTTAGATTATTGATTTGAATTATTTCTTTGTATAAACAAATGTGGCTTCTTTATAATATGAATGTTTTCTCTCAGTGACTGACTTTTTTTCTTAATGGTGTCTACCATACAATTTTGAGCAAGTCATAAGTATCCTTGAAATTATTTTACCCATATTTTCTTAGGATACAGTTCATAAGAAATTAAATTTCTAAGTCAGAAAGTGTGTGTGTATACCTATAAATATACACACAATTCCTCCTCCCTCCAGTTTAGATCCTGTACACACACATTAAAACACTCAGGTCTTTGGGGCCCCAGATTTTAGTCTTACGTTTCCACTAATTATCATTTTCAGATACACACTATAATTTTCCCCTTTCCTCTTATACCTTAACCATATTTCTCATCTATTAAAAAAAAGCCCTCCTAAATATAATAAGGATGAAAACGAATAAATAGTTGTTAAGAACCTACTATGTGAGGGGCACAGAACTATCACCTGGATATAAATGATCTCATTCAATCCACAGACCAAACCAATGAGTTTTACTCTCATTTCATTTTTCATAACTGAAGGAGCTGAAATCTGAGTTACCCAAGCATATTCAATTAGCAAATGGTAGAGATAGGATTCAAATCAGGTGGTCTGCCTCTAAATCTCAGTACGTTTCTCCATTCAACTGGCTGTTTTCTAATAAAATTTCAAGAAAACAGTGTAGCAAAACTGATATAAAAACACAATTTAACTTCCACTTCCAGCGCCACGTGTAAGGGCCTTGGAAGTCACCACTACATCCTAACAGCAAGTAAAAAGCTGAAGAGAAGGAAAAATCAACAGCTCTTCCTGGATTCCTAAGAGAGGAGAGAAGAGGACACACAACAAACCGCTGTCTCCAAGATTGGAGGGACAGGCGAATACAGGTTATTCTGGCTTATCCGAACAGAGACTCAGGAGCAGAAATTGACACGAGAGGGAAAACTGCAACTGTAAATGACAATTTGCTGGAAGCTCAGTGCAGACATGCCTGAGAGTTAAAACTCCAGGGGGAACCAGGCATTGGGGGAGGGGGGGCAAAAATATTGAGAGACTTACCTTTAGGAGCTCGACAAGGTCCCCACAATAAATATCAGAGAAAAATTCTCTCAGGCTTACGGCAGGGAAGAGGAAAAGGAACCATTTTAAAATATGCCAGGTCTTAACAAGACCTGCCCTCAGGAGAAATTAATTAACCAGAGCCCAACCTGCTGGGCTATTATCAGAGCATAACTGACACCTGAGCAAGGGAAATACCCAACTCCGGCTCACTCTAGCTATCCTGTCCTACCTAAGGGGAGAGAAAAAAAGAGAAACACGTGAGAAGTTCACAGTCCAGAGGCATAGGCTCACTAAAAGCCTGGGACCTGATCATGGTTCTATAGAGGGCTTCTCATCCCGATATACCTCACCCCACATTCCTAACGGCCTATTTACAGCAATTCCTTTCACCTGGTACATCATATCTGGCTATCCAGAAAAAATTACAAGGCATACGAACAGGCCGAAACACAATTTGAAGAGACAGGCCAAGCATCAGAACTAGACTTAAATATGGCAGGGAGACTGGAGTTATTAGGCTGGGAATGTAAAACAGCTCTCATTAATAGACTAAAGGTCCTAATGGATAAAGTAGACTGTGTGTAAGAATAGATGGGCACTCTAAGCAGAGATGGAAATCCTATGAAAGGATCAAAAAGGAATTCTAGATGTAAAAACACTTGTAACAGAAATAAAGAATGCCTTTATGGGCTTATTCATTAAACTACACACAGCTGAGGAAAGAATTTCTCAGCTAGAAGATATATTAATAGAATCCTCAAAAAATAAAGAAACCAAAAGCTAGTTCTTTGAAAAGATCAATAAAATTGGTAAGCCTCTAGCCAGGCTACTTAAGAAAATGGAAGCGATGGCATGAATTACTAATATCAGAAGTGAAAGAGGGCACATCACTACAGATCTCATAGACATTAAAAGGATAATAAAGGAATGCCATAAATAACCCTATGCCCACAAATTTGATCACCTAGATGAAATGGACCACTCCCTTGAAAGACACGATCTGCCAAAACTCACACAAGAAGACACAGATGATCTGAATAGTCATATATTTATTAAAGATATTGAAACAATAATGAATAACCTCCCCAAACAGAGAGCATCTAGATATAGACCTTATACTCTTCACAAAAATTAACTCAAAATAACCCTAAATGTAAAACACAAAACTGTAATACTCTTTAGAAGATAACCTAGGAGAAAATCTAGATGACCTTGGGTATGGTGATGCCTTTTTAGATACAACATCAAAGACATGATCCATAAAAGAAATAATGGATAAGGTGCACTTCAATAAAATTAAAAATTTCTGCAAGAGTTTATCAAGAGAAGAAGAAGACAAGCCACAGGCTGGAGAAAATATTTGCAAAAGCAGATCTGATAAAGGACTGTTATCTAAAATATACAAACGACTCTTAAAACTCAACAAGTTAACAATCAACCCAAATAAAAAAAGGACCAAAGACCTTACTAGACACCTCACCAAAAATATATAGATGGCAAATGGGCATATGAAAAGAAACTCCACATATGTCATCAGGGAAATTAAAACAATAATGAGATACCATTACACCCCTATTAGAATGGCCGATTTCTAGAACCCTGAGAACACCAAATGTTGGTAAGGATGTGGATGAACAGGAACTCTCATTCATTGCTGGTATATATACAAAATGGCATAGTCACTTTGGAAGACAGTTTGGCAGTTTCTTACCAAATTAAACATACTCCTACCATATAATCCAGCAGTTGTACTTTATGTTATTTATTCAAAGGAGTTGGAAACTGTGTTCACAGAAAAACCCATCACAGATGTTTACAGCGGCTTTATTCGTAACTGTCAAAATTTGGAAGCAAACAGATGTACTTCGGTTAAGTGAATGGATAAAGTAATTATGATATATCCAGACAATGGAAAAGAGCTATCAAGCCATGAAAAGACATGGAGGAACTTTAAATGCATGTTACTAAGCGAAAGAAGCCAATTTGAAAAGGTTACATACTGTATGATTCCAACTAACTGACATTCTGGAAAAGGCAAAACTATGGAGACATAAAAAGATCAACGGTTTCCAGGCGGTGGGGATGGAGGGAGAGATGAGTAGTCAGCGATCAGAAGAATTTGAGGATGCTGAAAATACTCTGCATGACATAATGACGGACATATGTCATTATGCATTTGTCCAAACCCACAGAATGTACAACACCAGGAATGAACCCTAATTTAACGTATGGACTTTGGGTGACTATGATGTGTCAGTGTAAGTCCATCCTTAGTAAAAAAAAAAAAAAATGCACCACTCTGATGAGTGACGTTGATAATAGGGGAGGCTATGCACGTGTGGGTCTGGGGGATATATGGGAAATCTCTGTACCTCCCTCTTAAATTCATGGTAAACCTAAAATTTCTCTAAAAATAAAATTTTAGAAAACACACAAAGTTTACATTACTTCCCACTTTCTCAATAGGAACATCAATTCAGAGAAGTTACAAAATAGTGAAAAAATAAGCCTGACTTTTCACATTAGGTGAACTGTCTTTTATCTGATTAGTATGTGTACACGGCATATCAGAGCTAATGTTCCTTTTTTAAACCTGGTATTAACTTAGCAAAATAGAATACATCAAACCACATTCATAATCTGCAGAGTAAAATGCAGCTCCTATAAAAGCCATAATCAGGGATCAAATAGGTAGAGGAAAACGTTCTTCTTGACCAACACATCAGAAGCAAATCACATTGGAGCAAAGGTAGTTTTTACTGTTTTTTGAGCCTGCTGATATACAACTTCACTTTCATAAGCTCCTGAATTTGAAATAAAAAGTGGCAGAGGAGAGGGGGAGGATGGGGAACAGCAATAGAACTGGCACACCTGATATCTGGGAAATGCCAGTTAAGAGAGTGAAGCCACTTTAGAGGATGTGGAGGTAACAACAACCTCACAATAACAGTCATATTTTCATGTTTTGTTATGAGTTTCCCAGAGGGCATGTGTTTAATGGCACGGATAAAGATTTTCAGTTGCCAGGAGTTCAAACCTTGAACGTTGAGATTCTGTCCAATTAGGTAAAAAGTAAAGAGGAGGAGGGATGGTTTGGAGGCAGGAGACTAGAAATTGACTAAAGCCATGTGCAGATCTGTAGAAGGAGAAACAATAAATATTTTCCTGCCAGGTTCAGAGTAATTTACAGGTTAAACTTTGATAACTTCTATGTTTTAAGAATTGACCTGTTTTTTAAGGTAATTTTTAAAAAACATCCAGGTTGACCCAAAGAAAACACCTGACCCTGAGAGCCGTGAGAAAATGAAATGGAATTATCTTGGAAGATTTCAATAGTTTTAAGTTACTTCAGATCATATATTCACTTGCCATACTAAATACAATGTGAATAAAATAAAGCTTTGGAATGTGCAAAATAATTTTTTAAATAAGCCTTATTTTTAGAAAAATTTTATATATTCAGAAAATTTAATTTTCAAACAAGATTTATTTTTCTAGGACAGTTTTAGATTTACAGAAAACTTCAGATTGGACAGAGTTCCCATATATATTGTAAACAGTTTCCCCTGTTATTAACATCTGACATCAGTACGGTTTATTTGTTACGATAAACAAACCAATATTGCTACATTATTATTACATCCGCAGTTTATTCAGATGTCCTTTGTTTTTACCTAATATTCACTCCAAGATTCCATCTGGATACCACATTACATTTAGTCATCAAGTCTCTAGGCTCCTTTGGGCTGTGACAGTATCTCAGACTTTTCTTATGCTTGATGACCTATACAGTTCCAAGGAGACAGCTTTGGTCAAGTATTTTGTAAGATGTCCGTCTATTGCAATCTTTCCAATGTTTCCCTCACTGTTAGACCAGGCTGTGGGTTACTGGGAGGAAGATCACAAAGATGGGGTACCATTTTCATCACATCATTTTGAGGGTACATACTATCAACATGACTTGTCCCTGTCAATGCTGACCTTGATCACCTGGCTGAGGTCATGTTTGGCAGGTTTTCCCACGAGAAAGTGACTCATTTCCCCCCTCTCCACACTATACTCTTCGAAGGGAAGTCACTATTTGCACAGCCTACACGTAAGGAGTGAGAATTTACGCTTCATTCTTGAGGGTAATGTACCTACATAAGTTATTTGGAGTTCTTCTGTATGGGATATTTGTCTCTTCTCCTGAACTTATCTATCTATTTTTTATCAAGTATGGACTTACGGATATATACTTTATACTTCGGGTTATAATCTAATACTACTTTATTTTTTCATTCAAATTGTTCTAGCTTTGGCCATAGGGAGCTCTTACAGTTGTCTCCTGGGTCCTGCTGACAAATCGCCATCAATTAATGTGTGGGGTGTGTGTGTGCGTGTGTTTAAAGCATTTCCTTACTTTCTGCCACAATACTATGCTCTTTATCATTTTGCATATTTTCAGTGCTAAAATTGGCCATTTCTCCAAGAACTCCTGGTTCTTTCTACTGTAGAGTTAGAAACCATGATCTGGGTGCGAGGTATGCTTGTTGCTACTGGCCTGTCATTTCTTTTAGGCTCTCAGCTGACAGAGAAAGAAAATATATGTGTTAATCCATGTATAAGTATTTCTATATGTAACCATCTGCATCTGTTAAGTTAAACATAAGCACATCCTGATGTCTTCAACTCTAAGCCGTTACACCATGGATCATTCTAGCCTTGTCCCGCTGTCATAGTGAAAAAACCTGGCTCCCATCCCCTGCCATCCATTTACAGATGTCCCCCACTTAACAGTGGTTCAAATGATAAGTTTTTGGCTTAACGATGGTGCAAATGTGTTACGCATTCAGTAGAAAATGTACATCGAATTTTGAATTTTGATCTTTTTCTGGGCTACCAATATGAGGTCTTATACTGCCTCCTGATTCTGGGCAGTGGCAAGTCACAGCTCCCAGTTAGCCACACAATCACAACGGTAAACAACTGATAACGCTTACAACCATTCTGTACCCAGACAACCATTCTGTTTTACATTTTAAGTACAGTATTCAGTAGATTACATGAGATACCCACAGATGCTACAGTATTCTGTAGATTACATGAGATACCCAACACTTTATTATAAACAGGCTTTGTGATAGATGGTTTGCCAACTGTAGGCTAATGTAAGTGTCCGAGTACGTTTAAGGTAGGCTGGGCTAGGCTATGATGTTCATTCCGTAGGTTAGGTGTATTAAATGCATATTTGACTTACAATATTTTCAACCTACCGTGGGTTTATTGAGATATTACCCCATTGTAAGTCAAGGAAGATCTGTATAGGCATACCATGGAGATATTTGGGTTCAGTTCCAGACCCCTGCAGTCAAGCGAATATTGCCATAAAGTGAGTCACATGAAGTTTTTTATTTCCCTGTGCATATAAAATCTATGTTTGCATTATACTATAGTCTAGTAAGTGTGCAATAGCATTATGGCTAAAAAAAACAATGTGCATACCTTAATTTAAAAATACTTCATTGCTAAAAATGCTAACCATCATCTGACAACACAGGGTGGCCACAAAACTTCAATTTGTAAAAAAAAAGGAATTAACTGAAGCACAATAAAAGGAGTTATGCCTGTTCTTAATGTTTTAATTCCCAGTATACACGTATAGGTCTCTCTGTTATCCAAAAGTAGAGCATTCCTATGAAGCCTTTGGTAAGAAAGCAAAGAAGCAATTACCTTAGGACACGTCTTGCTAATGGATGCATAAAATAAACCAAGATAGAGATGCTAACAGACAGTTCAAAGCTATGGCAGCTTGATGCTGAGATGTTGAGTGTAGTTCCCAGGGAAGGAGTTTGGCGGTGCCCCTCCCACTGCTTGGGGTGCAAATTATCTCTGTAACAGCTTAGTGCAAAACAAATGCTGAATGCTATTTTCGCTTTTCACCTTTTTTCATAAAAGCAAAATCCTCTTTGGATTTCTTTCGGTTAGTGAAAACAGGTAATAATGTAGGTCTTACTTAAAAGTGAAGTAGCATAAAGGGAACTTTTGAAAAGCAGGGGATACCTGTATAGCAGTATCAGAACTGGTAATCATACCCCAGTAGTCTCATGAGAAATAACTTTATCAACTGTAGTACAGCACTTATGTGTGGTTCCTTTGTCTTTTAATCTTACAGAATTTACTTAGATCCAAAGTTACTCAGGTCAGTCCTTTTCCCATGTATGCCCTTAACTGGGGTTGTTTCATACATTTGAAATGCAGCTGGATTCTCTTGTGACAGTCTGCATTCCTCCCTGGAATACTCAAACCTCCTATTTTTTTCTAATTTGCATACACTAAAGTCGACTCTTTGTGCTATAAAGCTCTGTGAGTTTTGATGATGTATGATGTCATGTATCAACCATTTCATTATCATACTGGATAGTTTCACCACCCTAAAAATCCCCTGTGTATCAGCTGTTCAATCCTCACCCCCTTTCCCTCAAAAGATCTACACATTTAATGCAATCGGTATCAAAATCCCAATGGCATTTTTTGCAGAAATAGAAAAATCCACTCTAAAATTCATATGGAATCTCAAGGGACCTCAAAAAGGCAAAAAGTTCTTGCAAAAAGAAGAACAATGTTGCACAAGTAACATCAGTTGCTTATCATCAGGAGCAAAAGTCTGGACATTTCTGCCCACTGCATCTTGATATCGAAGTCACTAAGGAAACACAATGCAGTCAAGCACTGGATGGAACAATGCTTTGCTCACACAGAGAAGAGAAAAACCAAGATCAGTAGTGAGCATCAGTTCCCCATGGCCAGTGGTCCCTCCCAGTAGCTGATGCAAGGCAATTGGCCTGCATGCATCCTTCTTGTACTGCAGCAGAAGAACTCTGTCTCCTCCCCACAGATACAGCAGGATGTTGGCGAAATGCCATATGATGCACATACTTAAGCAGAACAATGGAGCACAGTATTCAATCTGAAATAGGGCAAGATATTCCCACACAAGTTGATAAGTCCAACACAGGCTGTGAGGACTCTTTATCTCTTGATCAAGAAGTGTTCCAGGCTCAAGGCTTATTTTTATGCATCCAAGTGGGTGTCAAAAGACTCTATGCATGAGACTGCCTTTCCCAAAAAAGTTGGATGATTCACACTTCCTGATTTCAAAACTTATTATGAAGCTACAGTAATTAAAACAGTGTGGTACTGGCATAAAGACCAATGGAGGAGAATAGAAAGCCCAGGAATAAACCTTTACAGAAACAGTAAAATGACTTTCACAAGGATTGAAGACCATTCAGTGGGGAAAGGACAGTTTCTTCAACAAATGGTGTGGGAAAACCAGAAGGAGTCTGGTAGGGAGAACAGTGAGTATTTTAACAATACCACCTGCCCCAAGTAGTATTGCCTGGAGCTTAAGACCACAGACTGTAGAGGTGGACTGCCTACCTTTAAATCTTGTCTCTACCAATTATCAGCTAGATGACCTCAGGCAAATTACTAAACCTTTCTCAATATCAGTTTCCTTATTTGTAAAATTAGGGTCATTATATTAGCTACTTCTTCGGGTTGTTCTAAGGATTAATTGAGAAAATACATAGAAAACATTTAAAACGTCTCTGCCAAATGGTACACTATGTGTTCACAATTAAAATTATTTGCAGCAGTATCCAAGAGAAAGCAATAGGTGTTCAGCCATTCATTCCTTAGATATTTGCTTGGTCTGCTAATGGGCAGAGGGTTGTCCATTGTTCTTTTGCCTAAACTATTTGTCTCTTTCTTTCTTTAAAGTTATTAAGTTTGTTTTTCTTTTACCCACTAGGATTTATTCTTAATTCCAGAATTATGGCATATTCATAAAAAGCAATGAAGGGAAGGTTTGGTAAGGGAGTCATATTGTTTCACCGACAAGAATTTCATAGATCTGTTTCACTGCCTATTAACTCAGAGTTTTCCTACATTGACAATGGAAGGATTCACTCAGTCAGTCAAATACTCTTTGAATGGCTACTCTGTGCAATGAACTAGGAATATACAGAGTGAGATACTACAGCCTTTGATGTTTTTATTGTCTAGTGAGGGAAGCAACATAGTCACATGAAATATAAGACATTCTGGGTGTGGGTATGGAGAGGGAGAAAGAAGCGGGACAGAGTAATGGTAAATTACACGTGGAGAGATCTATATGAATATGATTCAAAGTGAAATTTAACGTCCAACCAGAACCTGGGTAGACCATCTTTTATTTAATGGAAGGAACTACCTAGTGCAGTGAAAACCTGAACTTGAGGTGACAAAATGAGCAATAACTCTCATGGACTTGAAAACAATGAAGGAACCATTTTAAATGCTTTGTTTACATTAAAAGTAAAACGTCCATAGCTTATTTCCTTATTTAACAGTGATTATTTGAATTCACCTTTGTTATTTGCCAATTAGCCCCACTGATTACTGTGGTCTCTAACATGAGGTTTCTGAGTTGGCAGCTTGATATACTGAGAACAGCAGGGAGTGATACTGTACTCTCTGACTACAGAACTTAAATAAATCATGTGATTCTGGGGTCCTTGAGAAACCTTTGTGCTTATTTTTCCAGGCCTTGGGTGTTCCAAATGCAAGGCAGAGTCTACTCTTTTCCCTCCCATTGAGGTAGAAAATACCAAAGATGAAATGAGTTTATATGGTATCTATCCAGCATGAGGTTCCCTACTGTCCCTGGAGAAGAGTATAATTTGCCTCCTTATATCAAAATAAGGCCAGAATTTCAGTTCACCAAACAGACAGAGAACTGTCACAGTTTAACATGCCCTTTATTCCATATAAAATGCAGTGCCAGGCAACAGAAAGTATAACCTCAAATCACGACCCAGCTACATAATTTGTGGGTACTAGTGCATTTTGAAAACACAGGGCGTCTTATTTGTAAATCATTAAGAATTTCAAAATGGTGACAGCAGAGCATTAAACCATTCACAGGTCACTTCTAAGCTCAGGACTCTGTGTCTTTGCACAGGGGACACTGATGAAGCCCACCCTGCCCAAGTTCTCTGCCTGAAGGCGGGATTTCTGACTTGTCCACACGCCCATGAGCACAGCACTGACATTTTTCTGAGAATAAAGGTGAATGGCAGGATTGCCCAGGCTTTACCTCAATCCCTATAGTTCTACCCAAGCCACTAATTGAAACATGGGCTTCAGAGAAGCATTGGAGACCTTGTTACAGAAATGCAAAGAAGCAAGCAAGCATAATTTCCATAAAAGAGAGAAATAATTGAAAGAAATTTACAGACTTTCATTTTTTCTTTCCTTGTTTAAATCTTCTTGAAAGGGACAAGAAAAAAATTAGACGATAATGCCTTAGACGATAATTAAAATCTGGTGTTTTCATCTTCTAATGAGAAGAAAAGAGTAGTTTCATGGTTGATGTTTCAGTCAATATAGGCAGGGTTATGCTATAGAAACAAACAACCCTCACACTGCAAAGGCTGACTATAACAAAATCTCACTTCTGGTTCCCAGTGTGGTTACAGGTGACTCCCAGGGCAACTGTCCTTTATGTGGCAACTAAGTTAAGTACTTACTTCAAACATGTATACAAAGGAAATCCATAAACTCATTATAGACCAAAGATTGTCTTCCACTCAAACACATGTTCACTGTCTCCATAGTGGCAAACTAGGGCCAATATTTAGTAATGGAATTTCGTTCACAGCTTTTCCAATTGTGCATTTTCACTCCAAACACTAGAAAGCTACCCTACTAAGTTCTTATAGGAAAGCACAGTTTCATTTCTCATGGCAACAGGCAGTGAGATTTTGCATTAAAAGTACAACGGTATCAGTTATGCTTTTGTAGCCCCGAGAATCTACTCAGTCTCTTTTGCTCAGGCAAATATCAACACAGAAACCAGATGATACATTTTATTTCAATGAAGAGTTTCACAGAGCCTCAGAGACACAAACAAGATTTATGGCTCTTTAGAAGCTATAGTGTATAAAAACAAAATTACTTCCAAAACTCTATTTTCTTGAAGTTAAATGCAAATCAAATAGACCCTAATCTACTCAGCATTTATCTAGTGCCACTTGCCGTAGTGTCTGGAAATTTAACATGATTATTTAGCATTTATATGGCACTTTCTATTTGCTGTTTTTAAAAAGCACTCCGCTTAGTCATTTTTAATTTACTCCACAAGCTTTGACAGGCCAATCAATCCCATTTTATAGTTGAGGATACCTTGATGATTTGAAGTTCCCGTGGCATCATAAGGACCCCAGTGCCTGACCTAGTAAGTCTGCTTGTCTGAGGATATGGGGCTTCTGCATTTCCTGCCAAAGCCAGTAAGTAGGCTTGGGCAGGAACCTAAATCTCAGACATGCCTCAAACCTTCCTTGGTTTAGCCCAGGATTCCCCAACCCTGTAAGGAACTGGGCTGCACAGCAGGAGATGAGTGGCGGGCAAGCGAGCGAAGCTTTATCTGCTGCTCCCTATCGCTCCCCATCGCTCGCATTATCACCTGAACCATCCCCCTCTCAACAACCTTCGGTGGAAAAATTGTCTTCCACGAAACCGGTCCCTGGTGCCAAAAAGGTTGGGGACCGCTGGTTTAACCAACTGGTTTTAGTCATCCTCAATTTTTTTGTTTGTTTCACTTGATGCCTGCTTGAAAAAATTTGTATCTACTGGCTGATGCACTCCTGTTGGCTGCGATAGACTAGCAGAAGTTTCTGAGTAGATAAACTAATTCACAAATTATGCATAATTCACAGAGACCTGGCTGTATCTTCACTCTCTCTCTCTCCCACTGGTTGGGACTCAGTGGTGTGGCTTGATATTATAGTGTAAAGAGACTCCATGTGATATTGAGATCAAGGTCATAGTTGATTCCAGCATCACATTATCACATTTCTTATGGATTGCACACACGCCCATGAGGCTTAATTTACAAGTGCATGATCTTTCACAGTTGATCCTGGACACAAGCGATCAGTACAATCCATCACCAGGGCAATTCTGTCTCTGTGGTTGAGAAAAAAATTCAACCTATGTGAATAGAAATACCTACTTCCTCTAAGAAACTTTTGAGGTTCTCCTTGATAGGATTGTTTCTCCTTCCATCATCAATTATACTTCTTTTGTTCTGCACATAATTGACTTCACAGCCTTTTTTGGATACAGACTTTATTCCTATGTGTGTACATCTCTCTTGCTCAAATGTAAAGCACCCTGAGTTCAAGGTCTTTGCTTTTGTATCTTTAAATACATTCACATGTCCTCATATAGGACTTTTGCACATAAGCATCCAATTCATCTTTGTTAAATATAATTTAATAACATCAATTTTTATTTCAAAATTTCTCAAGATGTCTCCATCTTCAGTTATTAGCAGACCCATGCCTAGGTGTGAGTATTTATATTAAAATGCTTTTAGAGTAATTTTCTGACCTGCTCTGAAAAACTCTGAATTAGAATTTTTACCCATACACAGAGATACAAGAAAATCTAAACATGAGCTTAGAATTAAATAGAGACGAAAAATGAAACTTTACTCGGGTTCTCTAGAACTCTATTTGTGTCATCTCACTTAAAAACTTCTGCAGGTTTTCCTAGATAGAGTCAGACACTTCCTGCGTTGTTACCCTCTTAGACTACTTTGAACTCTGCTGGAATTATAGCATGTGGTATGTTGTGTGACATTTATGTATTTACATAACTGTTTCTAATACCGGAATGTAAATTCCTTGACAGGGAGAGCCTGTGTTTTATCTCTGTAACCCTACTGCCTTGCATAAAGCAGTGTTTAGAATGATGCTCAATATATTCTTATTATGAATAAGTCATTTGAAAGTTGGGTAATAGAGACTGGTATAGATAACTTTTAAGGCTATTTTAAGAGATGCCAGAATGCTCATAATGAATGGACTAAAAAAAGATTTTCTGTAAGGCAACCATTAAACAGCCTAGTTTCCCAGTATTTGGAACAGGATAAGGAAACCTGATTATGTAAAGAGACTAGAATAATGACATCTACCCCAAGATTCCCAGGAGATTTCAAAGCAAGGTCTCTGTCACAAACACATACCAGTTCCAACAAGGTCCATATGCATTGAATTCCTTTAGCAAGACTTCTTTGCATTTCTGATGGAGGCATGGACGAGTAACATAGAATTTCCTGAAAACCGTGGGGTTATGTTGTGGGGATGTTACAGCAGTGGATGGCACTGGCATAAATATAACTGATGCAATTTCAAAGATGCTACCAGAGAACCTTTAGGCAACCATTCAATATCTCCTTTTCCTCACTTCTCATTTGGGCTGGAAGTGATAAATTGAAGAATATGCTAAGCTGCTCCTTAATGTTTTTCCTCTTGTTATTGGTTATAGCTGAGTTTTGTCCCCTGTTTACTGAGAACTCTAAAAGATTGGACTGATGTTTAAATCTGAATTTAATTAAGTTTTAAATGACAATCTGCTTACTCCATCTTCCTTTCAATTTGCATCAATAAGCATCTGCCAAAAGAATATTCAGAAGCATTTTGATTGAAAGTTTGCTTTAGTAATTATCATGCCAACCTCAGCCTTTCTTGTTTTTCTTTTTTTTATGACTTCCTTTCCACCACAGTACTTCCTATATGTGAAAGCATCTTTAATTGAAAGAGTTAACATAGACATAAAAATAGTTTTTTGGAAAAAGAAACATCACTTGCATTGTAAGACATTTTGATTCAGAAAAGTAACTACATGGAAAAAAAGGTAGTGCATCTACAGCAATACTTAAGACTCTCACTTGCATTTTATCTGTGATGTTTTAATGACCTCAAACCAAAGTTCTCTCTACTTTTTCTTCCAAATAATCTAGGAAATTCTCCAGTCCAGTGCAAAGAGTTTCTAGGTCCAGTAGGCTATGGCTACTCCCTGCATTTAATGATACAGTGGGAAAAAAATGCTATTCTTTATTGAACTTGAACACTTGTCTCTTGAGCATTGTTGAGCTATGATCTGAGTTATTCAAGCTTATCTCATAGTGGTCCAGATTCCCTTGTCTCCCTCTGAAATCCTACTGGCTCTTCCCTACACTCCTCTCCCCCAGTTGAAGACACTGGGGAAATTCATCTATTTATTTTTTTTGCTTCTGCTTTAATGGATGCTGAATTCCAAACCTGAAAAACATAAATTGGTGTTCTGAGCACCCAATTCCACTGTGTACGTGGAGGGGAGAGGGGTTTCCCACACCAACAAGCAATTCTCAGACACTAGCTGGCTGTCCTACAAGTCAACTCAATTCTGACACTATCCACCCAGAGACAGCATCAGATTCCACAGTTTAAAGGCTCAGTCTTACAAGACTGTCCCTCCCCCACCCCAACTTTCCTGCCAGTTGGAAGCCCAGGTTTCACCTGTGCATCTGACTGACCAGCTGTAGAGTGAGTGTCCCAACTCCTCTTTGGGGTCAATTACTTTGCTAGAGTCAGAAAAACATTTTACTTACAAGATCACCAGTTTATCAGGAAACAATGTAACTCAAGAACAGCCAGATTGAGGAGATGCACAGGGCACTGCACGGAAAAGCACGTGGAGCTTCTATGCTCTCACTCAAAATGCTCCTCTGCCCGCACCTCCATGTGTTCACACACTGTGGAGGCCTTAAAAACCCATACTTTGGGGATTTTATTAAAGCTTCATTATATAGGCATGATTGATTAAATCATTGGCCATTGGTGATTGATTCAACCTCCAGCCCCTCTCGATCCCAGGAGGTCAGGGGGTGGGACTGAAAATTCCAACCCTCTAATCACATGGCTGGTTTTCCTGGTGTAATGAGCAGGACACTAGGGGGCCTTCCCAGAACAGACCCCTCCCCCATATCCTCTGCTGTAGCTCCTCCCCAGAGTACCTAGGTGATAGTATCTGATGCACATTTCCTGAGTTATTTTGCAGATGCTGGGACCTCCACCAAATGAAAGAAGTGAATGCATCCCCTCTGGAGACTGGCCAGAATCAGGAAATATTTGCAAAAACTTATTGCCTTTTTACTGTACCTCACCATCAACCAACAGAGAATTGTGTGTGAGCTGATCACGTACCCTAGGACTCCCCCCCCCCTCGCCTGGCCTTTAAAAATGCTTTGCTGAAACCCAGTTGGGAGCTTGGGCTTTTTTGAGTACTAGCTGTCCCAGACTCCTTGTCTGGCACCTTGCAATAAACACTGCACTTTCCTTCACCACAATCCGGCGGTGTCAGTAGATTGGCTTTACTGCACGTTGGTGAGAGGACCCAAGTTTGGTTGGGTAACACTGGCATCCAGTCCCCATCCTTAGCAAGGTCCAAAAGTCACTTCATTAACATAACAAAAGACCCCTTTATCATTCTTATCACTTAAGAAATTCAAAGAGTTTTAGGAGCTCTGTTCCAGAAATGAAGCCCAATATCACAAACATATTGCATTTGTTATCGTCTATTGACCCCTCCAGATCCACTCTACCCATGTCTGCCTTGCTCGAGACTGGCTTCCGTGGATTTGATCACCAGTCTCACTGTCTCCAAGGACCAGAACTCCTGTTCGATGGTCCTCTCTAGAGCTACAGAGGTCACTACCTTTCACTAATCTCTCTCTTCTCACCCTCTCGGCTGTCCTACCCGCCCCCCACCGCCGCCTTAACCCATGGTTAGCTCTAGAATACTTCATCCCTAGGATACTTCATCAATTCATCAATTTTTATTTATTTCTCTTTATCCAACCATCTTTGTAAATGAAGGTTTTTTGGGTTTTTTTTAATATTTATTAATTTGGCTGTACTGGGTCTTAGTTGTGGCATGCGGGATCTTTTAGTTGCAGCATGCATGTGCGATCCAGTTCCCTGACCAGGGATTGAACCTGGGCCCCCTGCATTGGGAGCGTGGAGTCTTAATTGCTGGACCACCAGGGAAGTTCTGTAAATGAAGTTTTATTAAAATCTCAATTACCACATCTGAATAGTGTTCCATCTTTTTCCTGCTATGAGCCTTACCATACACAGTCACACACACACACACACACACACACACTCACATATATAAATTTGTAAATAGATAAAAAGATACAGTAAGATATGAGATCACTTATTTTTAGTATTATAATCTTTACTACACTTTCATGTTGAACATGTCTTACTTTTATAAAAAGACCCATATGTATAACGAAACACAATAAATCCATGTAAGTCAGCATCAGCTTTGCTGAAGATGCTCCTAGCCAATATTTCTTTTCATCTCTAGTTGATTCCCTAGCCCATTCCACTGTTGAATACTTTCTAATCTTCCTCGCATGCCCAAACCACCCCACTCTCACTCTTCTGCACTGACTGAGCTTTGATTTCAACGGACAAAAGCAAGTACAACTGATGTGAATTCCTCCAATTTCTTTTGTTATTACTTCAAAACTCCATAGCTTCGGTAATAATGTCTTTTTTCTCATCACCAAGAAATATGAAGCCATTTTTCTTTCCAAGATTTACACCTGCACCTGAACTTTAAAAACCACCTACTCCTACATTCCATAGGACTTATCTACATGAACCGTCTCTTTGATCTCTTCAATCTTTATTCTTACCTTCTCCATTAATTTTTTCTTTATCACCTAAAAATGTCCTCCATTCTCTGCATTTATTTTTAAGAAGAAAATGCCTATTCTCTGTGGTGCTTATCATTCAACTATTTCCTGATTTCTCTGCTCCCTGTTGTCTATTTTATCTTCTCATTCTCTCCTCTGAAATTGTGCTTTCAAAGGTCATGAATGTCTTTATATTTATCAAATACCAATGGCTTAACCCTCATCTCTGTTATCTGAAAGTTCTGAAAATGCTGCTTTTTCCTGAGTTATCTTTTTCTTTGGTTTCAGTAACACTCCAGACACTTTGTGCTTTTAATTTCCCTCCGGAGATTGTTCTTGGGTTCCTTCACCGACTTTTCTTTACCTTCCATTTGCTACAAGCTTTTTTGGGTTTGCCCTCGAACCTCTTTTCTTCTGATTTTACATGCTTTTGGGACTTAAACAATATTCTTCAGTTTAATGACCATAAGTTATATTTTTAGCAGCTTTTATATTTACACAGGAATTTCTCAACTATTTCTCAGTGTCTCAACATAGGAAACATGAAATTTGGGTATTGTTGTTTTGATGGATGGCTTTATCATAGGGCTTCTTGGATGTAGCCCCAAAAGCAGAGCATTCAACTTGACCAAGCAAAGTCTGCAATAGATATCTTTGTTGATTCCCCATCCTTGACTCTAACCCCAAAATCTTCTCCAGGTTTAAGGCCATTCTGAAGTCTCACCCTGAAGCTCTTTCAAAATCACGTATCTCATTATATCATGTCCTTTCTTAAATATACCCAGATGCTCTCATTTTCTTCAGAATGAATTCTGAAGTTAATAGCATGGCACTCAAACCAGGTTCATGTCACATGTTGAAGTTTTCAATGTTTCCTCTGATGATTTACTTTTGTGTACCTTGTTATCCAACAATGGTGAACAATTTGGCAGTTTCTAAATATATCATGTACCTGCATGCTTTCTTTTTATACTGTTCCCTCAGAACTACTGTTACTGTTACAGTATAAACTACTGTTTATACTGTTCCTTCTCATCTATGTGACTGAAATTCAACTCATTTCTAAAATCCAACTTAAATCTTATTAGTGAGAATTAAATGCTCCCTTTTTCCTATTACCATAACACGTTGTTCTGTAACCATATTTATTGCATGTTTACAGGTAGCCCTCCTTCACGACAATGTGAGCCATGATTTCTCTACACTTTTTTTTTTTTTTGGCCGCACCATGCATCTTGCAGGATCTTAGTTCCCTGACCGGGAATCAAACCCAGGCCCCCTGCAGTGGAAGCACGAAGTCCTAAGCACTGGACCACCAGGGAATTCCCTGATTTCTCTACTCTTTAATGAAAAGCGAAAACATAATTTTGGGGTCATATTATAGCTAAGTTCTCAAGTGGAGATGGGGAAAGGGGAGAAAACTAATAAATATCTGGGACTAAGATGTTATCTTATTAATTTATTTAACATAAATAATTATCTTTTTAAAGGTACAGTAGTACCAACAGATAGTTAATTTGGAGATCATCATCCTTTATTTTTAAATAATTACTAAAGAGCTTTTAATTACATGTATTTCTTAGTTATATTCTAATAATTCTGTTCACACTTTCAATTTGCTTAGCAAACTATTTCTTTTCATATAATACAAATGCAAATTTCAGAAGTGTGTCTTTCTATATTGCATCAAATTCTAAATTAAAAGTGTCTAGATGAATGAGGATTTATTATAGTCTAATACATTTTCTTTTCAGTTTTATGATAATGCAATATTTCTAAGGTCTTCATAACTAGTAATTACTTTAATGCTTATGATACTGCTATGAGCTAGGGAGGAGAGAAACAGTCTTTTCTCCTGGGTTTAAGTACACACAAAGAAAGGGACAAACAATTCTGAGTAATTTGTTAAGATCACCCATGAATAGAGACACGCCATGAACCCAGTTTTCCAACCTGGGTTACTGTGCTTTGTCCAACAACAGTTGCTTTCATGCTGTGCTTCCACTCCACCAAATAGTTTTCAGGTTTTAAAATATTCCAATTTAACCACTAATTGCACTGATCTTTGCCCATATTATCAAAGAGAAAATTGACCCAGGGTAGAAACCTGCTGAACTCATGTAGTCTCTGGGTTATATGAAGACCATTTTTCCCAGGTGGTAATTTTTTATAAAACAGGTTCCCCTATATTTGGTCCAAAAGTGAAGGACTTTGGTTTTCCAAGCTTGCTTTTTACTTAAAATGAAAGCATATGGGACTTAAGAAAACCTAAAACAGTATGAATGGCGCATACTTAATTGAGGCTATTTCTACAGGCCTGAGCATCTGTTAATAGTATTTTTAAAACTGGTAAACCCTGTGCAATGATCTTAATTCACTCCTCAGCCTAGATTTATATTTTTTTCCCAAGAAATGGAGAGCAGCCCATTCATCACTTCCTATTGTTCAGGTTATACAGACTCTCATTGGCCTTGGCTGACCAGACTTTTAGAATAAGAGTAAATCCCTTAAAGTGGAGGGTTTAATAGAGCAAGCTGATGGGGACAACCAAGTAAATTTCAGTACTCTGGGAATGGAAAGGAAATTGCCAAGGAAACATAATCCCCTATAGATTCTCCTCCCTGAAAAGCCAGCCCAAGATTTGAAACCCAACCAGTTGGTGGCAACAAGCCCAGAAAAGTGAGGCACCTGACTCCCTAAAGCCAAGAATCTTTGGAATGGGAGAGACAGGTAAGGGATGAAAAAGAGCCTCATTCTAACCGCACAGATGGCCACTGCCATCCCTGCCAAATGCCTCACCAGGTCTGACAAAGGGGGCAGGTGATACAACAGACTAAGGCTGAAATGACTAAATAGTACTGGATAGTGTGAAGGGGATGAGGGAGGAAAACAGAAGTAGTCAATTTATGAAAAAATTATTGCCATCTCCACCTGGCAGTGTGTCCTTTCGACATCTGCCTTCCTAGGGCTCTTGGATTTTCTCAGCCTTGGCAAGTGGAGATCAGGTGCTTGGGCAGATGATATACCTAGTTCCTGCTGGGATGGAGGCTGAATTGCTGTGCCTTGTCAGCTCCACCCTGATGATGGATGGGGTGCTGGGAAAGTCACCACTCCATTGGCCCAACAGAGTTCTCTCCCTCCTGTCAGAGAACCAGTCCCGCAAACAAAAGTGGATGGCATTCAAGAATGACAAAGGGGTGGGGAAAGAAGAGAAGCCACTGAAAATAAGATGACAGTTTGCAACACAGCACCGTTTCCATAAAAAGTGATGGCTACATGTTAGTTCCCTCTGCTTTCCCTTTCAATCAGAGTCTCCACCTGAGCAAGGGTATACGAACACTAATTTCTTTTTTTACATTTATCCTCTCTTCATCCCACTTCATCCTAATGCTCTTTACAGTTCAATATACAGGAAACATAACAGAGGAGGTCTTTTTAGGAACAGAACCACGAAATATACCCTCTGACTAATTTAGTCTAATCCACAAGAGAACTGGGAAACTTCACAAAGGATTGATCATTTTAATTTCCTAAGTTTATCTTACTGAACTAGTTAAAACGCTTACAGGTTATTTGTCATGTCTTTTTCAAAAACCTTCCGTGAAAGAGGATGAAAACAATGGTTTTGCTGAAATGCTATTGTTGAGGTGTCAATAGGCATAACATTTCTTTACCCATAGATGAAACATCCTTAGGAGTAAATATACCCTTTGATCCAGGAGTTCATTATCTAGAACTTTTCTCTAAGAGGGTAATCAGAGATGTGCATAATGGTTTATCTACTAGGATATTCATTGAAACATTAGACATAATTTAAATTCTAACAGGATACTTATTAAATTAACTATGATATACTGTATGATAGGCTTTTTAAAAGATTCAGCCATTAAAAGTAATATTGTCAAAGAATATTAAATTATACCATTCCCAGTCAGTATGTTCTAAGTTTTGCCATGATAACAAGAACAAACTCTCGAACCCTTATGGTTTATAGAAATATAGGTTTGTATATTGCCCACATCACACATCCACGGCAGGCTGTTCTGTTCTACTTTTCCTCCTTGTGGGATGCAGCCTGGGGTAGGCTGAATAATGACCCCCAACAATACCCAGATCTAAATATCTGGAATCTGTGAATGTTACCATATGTGGAAAAGCTTTGTAGATGTGATTAAGTTAAGGACCTTGAACTAGGGAGATTATCCTTGGATAATCCAGGTGGACCTTAAATGTAATCACAAATATCCTTATAACAGGGAGTGAAGGGATATTTGACCACAGGCAGAAGAGAAGAAGGCCATGTGACAGAAGCAGAGGGAAGCAGAGCTGGAGAGAGAAGGTGCTTGGCTGATGGCCTTGAAGATGGATGGGACCGTGAGTCAAGGAATGCAACTACTGAGGATGGAAAAGGGAAGGAAATGAATTCTCCCCTACGATCTCCAGAGGGAGCATGAGCCTGCCAACATGTTGATTTTTGTCCTATCATACATATTTTGGACTTCTGGCCTCCAGAATTGTAAGGGAATAAATTTGTGTTGTTTAAAGCCACCAAGTTTTTGATAATTTGTTACATACAATGGAATAAAAATCTAGTACACTGGATAGCAGAACAGGAACTATCTTGACCCTTAGGTCCATGGCAGAAAGGAAAAGAGCTTTGGTGGGTTATATTCTGGAAATTAAACGCTCTTGGCCAGAAGTAACATAAGTTGCTTCCACTTAATCTTCACTGACCAAAAGGAACTTATGGCCCCACCAAACCCTAGGAGTTCAGGAATTCCACCATGTATTTGAAATTAGAAGAACTAGAGATATTTGGTGAGCAGCACAAATTCACCACATTGAGAATACGGGTAATGTAATACTCAGTGAAAATCAGGTTAAAAGTCATTGTTATAAAATAATTGTGCTACCAATATGGGATGAAAAAACAGAAATATATACCTATACTTAAACATAGAAAACAGCCTGAAATGAATACTGTCATTTTTTTACCAGAAGTGACAGTACAGATGACTTTTTTCTCCTTTTTAAGTGCTTTTAACTCTTCTTCAATGAAAATGCATTTTTACAAGTAGCAGGAAAATACACTCATCCAAGTAGACTAGCAAGTAAGCAGTAGTAGAAGAGGGTTCAAACTGAAAACTAATATTTAAAACATGATATTCATTTGTGAGAAATATAGTCAGGAGTAGGAGACTATCACAGTTTAAAGGATATAAAAGGAAATTGAAGCCCAAAGAGATTACAGAATTTATCTATGACATAGCAATTATGTAATACTATGTAAAACTTCAGCATTCCTGAATTGAAGGGTTGTTTTTTTCAACCACAGGCTAAACCCAATCTTTGTTTATTAAATTGATAATTTCATATTGTTTAATTTCCCTTTCTATTCCATAATTTCTATGATGACTTTTGGAATAATGAGCTTTTAATTTTTTTTATAGACTTTTAAAAATTATTATTATTGGGGTATAGCTGTTTTACAATGTTGTGTTAGTTTCTACTGTACAGCAAAGTGGAGCTCCCTGGGCTATACAGCAGGTTCTTATTAGTTATATATTTTATACATATTAGTGTATATATGTCAATCCAAGTCTTCCAGTTCCTCCCACCAACCCCCCACCCTGCTTTCCCGCCTTGGTGTCCATACATTTGTTCTCTACATCTATGTCTCTATTTCTGCCTTGCAAACTGGTTCATCTGTACCATTTTTCTAGATTCCACATATACGCATTAATATACGATATTTGTTTTTCTCTTTCTGACTTACTTCACTCTGTATGACAGTCGCTAGGTCCATCCACACCTCTACAAATGACCCAATTTCATTCCTTTTTATGGCTGAGTATTATTCCATTGTATATATGTACCACAAATTCTTTATCCATTCGTCTGTCGATGGACATTTAGGTTGCTTACATAACCTGGCTATTGTTAATAGTGCTGCAGTGCCCATTGGGGTGCATGTGCCTTTTTGAATTACGGTTTTCTCTGGGTATATGCCCAGTAGTGGGATTGCTGGGTCATATGGTAATTCTATCTTTAGTTTTTTAAGGAACTTCCATACTGTTCTCCATAGTGGCTGTATCAATTTACATCCCTACCACCAGTGCAAGAGGGTTCCCTTTTCTCCACACCGTGTCCAGCATTTGTTGTTTGTAGATTTTCTGATGATGCCCATTCTAACCAGTGTGAGGTGATACCTCACTGTAGTTTTGATTTGCATTTCTCTGATAATTAGTGATGTTGAACAGCTTTTCATGTGCCTCTTGGCCATCTGTGTGTCTTCTTAGGAGAAGTGTCTATTTAAGTCTTCTGCCCATTTTTTGATTGGGTTGTTTGTTTCTTTAATATTGAGCTGCATGAGCTGTTTATGTATTTTGGAGATTAATCCTTTGTCTGTTGATTTGTTTGCAAATATTTTCTCCCATTCTTTTTTTTTTAATGGCATTTATGCATAGCATAAACTCACATTTATACTATTTATTTATACTAAATGAATTCATTGCTCTGCAATATTTTCTCCCATTCCAAGGGTTGTCTTTTCATCTTGTTTATAGTTTCCTTTGCTGTGCAAAAGCTTTTAAGTTTCATTAGCTTCCATTTGTTTATTGTTGTTTTTATTTCCATTACTCTAGGAGGTGGGTCAAAAAAGATCTTGCTGTGATTTACACCAAACAATGTTCTGCCTATGTTTTCCTCTAAGAGTTTTATAGTGTTCGGTGTTACATTTAGGTCTCTAATCCATTTTGAGTTTATTTTTGTGTATGGTGTTAGGGAGTGTTCTAATTTCTTTCTTTTACATGTAGCTGTCCAGTATTCCCAGCACCCTTTATTGAAGGGCTGTCTTTTCTCCATTGTATATCCTTACCTCTTTGTCATAGATTAGTTGACCATAGGTGCGTGGGTTTATCTCTGGACTTTCTATCCTGTTCCATTGATCTATATTCTGTTTTTGTGCCAGTACCATATTGTCTTGATTACTGTAGCTTTGTAGTATAGTCTGAAGTCAGGGAGCCTGATTCCTCCAGCTCCATTTTTTCCCCTCAAGATTGCTTTGGCTATTCGGAGTCTTTTGTGTTTCCACACACATTTTAAGATTTTTTTGTTCTAGTTCTGTAAAAAATGCCATTGGTAATTTGATAGGGATTGCACTGAATCTGTAGATTGCTTTGGTTATTTTAGGCATTTTCACAATATTGATTCTTCTAATCCAAGAACCTGGTATATCTCTCCATCTCTTTGTGTCATCTTTGATTTTTTTCATCAGTGTCTTAGTTTTCTGAGTACAGGTCTTTTACTTCCTTAGGTAGGTTTATTCTTAGGTATTTTATTCTTTTTGTTGCAGTGGTGAATGGGAGTGTTTCCTTAATTTCTCTTTCTGATCTTTCATCATTAGTGTATAGGAATGCAAGAGATTCCTGTGCATTAATTTTGTATCCTGCAACTTTACCAAATTCATTGCTTAGCACTAGTAGTTTTCTGGTGGCATCTTCCGGATTTTCTATGTATAGTATCATGTCATCTGAAAACAGTGACACTTTTACTTCTTTTCCAATTTGTAATCCTTTTATTTATTTTTCTTCTCCAACTGCCGTGGCTAGTACTTCCAAAACTATGTTGAATAATAGTGGCAAGAGTGGACATCCTTGTCTTGTTCCTGATCTTAAAGGAAACGCTTTCAGTTTTTCACATTGAGAATGATGTTTGCCAGTGGGTTGTCGTATATGGCCTTTATTATGTTGAGGTAGTTTCCCTCTATGCCCACTTTCTGGAGAGTTTTTATCATAAATGGGTGTTGAATTTTGTCAAAAGCTTTTTCTGAATCCATTGAGATGATCATATGGTTTTTATTGTTCAATTTATTAATATGGTGTATTACATTGATTGATTTGCAGATATTGAAGAATCCTTGCATCCCTGGGATAAATCCCACTTGATCATGGTATATGATCCTTTTAATTTGTTGTTGGATTCTGTTTGCTAGTATTTTGTTGAGGATTTTTGCATCTATATTCATCAGTGATGTTGGTCTGTAATTTTCTTTTTTTGGTAGTATTTTTGTATGGTATTGGTATCAGGGTGATGGTGGCCTCACAGAATGAGTTTGGGATTGTTCCTTCCTCTGCAGTTTTTTGAAAGAGTTTGAGAAGGATGGGTGTTAGCTCTTCTCTAAATGTTTGATAGAATTCACCTGTGAAGCCATCTGGTCCTGGACTTCTGTTTGTTGGAAGATTTTTAATCACAGTTTCAATTTCATTACTTGTGATTGGTCTGTTCATATTTTCTATTTCTTCCTGGTTCAGTCTTGGAAAGTTATACATTTCTAGTTTCAACATTTCTTCAAGGTTGTCCATTTTATTGGCATAGAGTTTCTGTAATAGTCTCTTATGATGCTTTGCATTTCTGTGGTGTCTGTTCTAACTTCTTTTTCATTTCTGATTTTATTGATTTGAGTCCTCTCCTTCTTTTTCTTGATGAGTCTGGCTAAAGTTTTATCGATTTTGTTTATCTTCTCAAAGAACCAGCTTTTAGTTTTATTGATCTTTGCTATTATTTTTTTTGTTTCTATTTCATTTATTTCTGCTCTGATCTTTATGATTTCTTTCCTTCTACTAACTTTGTGTTTTCTTTGTTCTTCTTCCTCTAGTTCCTTTAGGTGTAACGTTAGATTGTTTTCTTGAGATTTTTCTTGTTTCTTGAGGTAGGATTGTATTGCTATAAACTTGCTTCTTAGAACTGCTTTTGCTGCATCCCACAGGTTTTGGATCGTTGTGTTTTTGTTGTCATTTGTCTCTAGGTATTTTTGATTTCCTCTTTGATATCTTCAGTGATCTCTTGGTTATTTAGTAGTGTATTGCTTAGCTTCCATATCTTTTTGGTTTTTTACTTTTTTCCCCTGCAATTTATTTCTAATCTCATAGCATTGTGGTCGGAAAAGGAGCTTGATACACTTTCAATTTTCTTGAATTCTTTGAGTCTTGATTTGTGACCCAAGATGTGATCTATCCTGGAGAATGTTCCATGTGCACTTGAGAAGAAAGTGTAATCTGCTGTTTTCAGATGGAATGTCCTGTAAATATCAATTAAATCTATCTGGTCTCTTGTGTCATTTAAAGCTTATCGTTTAAGCTTTCCTTATTAATTTTCTGTCTGGATGATCTGTCCATTGGTGTAAGTGAGGTGCTAACGTCCTTGTGTTACTGTTGATTTCCTCTTTTAAAGCTGTTAGCATTTGCCTTATGTATTGAGGTGCTCCTATGTTGGGTACATATATGTTCATAATTGTTATACCTTCTTCTTGGATTGATCCCTTGATCATTATGTAATGTCCTTCCTTGTCTCTTGTAACATTCTTTACTTTAAAGTCTATTTTATCTGATATGAGAATTGCTACTCCAGCTTTCTTTTCATTTCCATTTGCATGGACTATCGGTTTCCATCCCCTCACTTTCAGTCTGTATGTGTCCCTAGGTCTGAAGTGCGTCTCTTGTAGACAGCATATATACAGGTCTTGTTTTTGTATCCATTCAGCCAGTCTGTGTCTTTTGGTTGGAGCATTTAATCCATTCACATTTAAGGTAAATATTGATATGTAAGTTCCTATTACCATTTTCTTAATTGTTTTTGGTTTGTTTTTGCAGGTCCTTTTCTTCTCTTGTGTTTCCCACTTAGAGAAGTTCCTTTAGCATTTGTTGTAGAGCTGGTTTGGTGGTGCTGAATTCTCTTAGCTTTTGCTTGTCTGTAAAGCTTTTGATTTCTCCATCGAATCTGAATGAGATCCTTGCTGGGTAGAGTATTCCTGGTTGTAGGTTCTTCCCTTTCATCACTTTAAATATATTGTGCCACTCCCTTCTGGCTTGTAGAGTTTCTGCTGAGAAATCAGCTGTTAACCTTATGGGAGTTCCCTTGTATGTTGTCATTTTTCCCTTGTTGCTTTTAATAAGTTTTCTGTGTTGTTAATTTTTGTCAGTTTGATTACTACGTGTCTCAGTGTGTTTCTCTTTGGCTTTATCCTGCCTGGGGCTCTTTCCACTTCCTGGACTTGGGTGGTGATTTCCTTTCCCATGTTAGGGAAGTTTTCGGCTATAATCTCTTCAAATAGTTTCCTGGGTCCTTTCCCTCTCTCTCTGCTCCTTCTGGGACCCCTATAATGCGAATGTTGGTGTGTTTAATGTTGTCCCAGAGGTCTCTTAGGCTGTCTTCATTTTTTTTCATTCTTTTTTCTTTATTCTGTTCCATGGCAGTGATTTCCACCATTCTGTCTTCCAGGTCACTTATCCGTTCTTATGCCTCAGTTATTCTGCTATTGAGTTCTTCTAGTGTATTTTCCATTTCAGTTATTGTATTGTTCATCTCTGTTTGTTTGTTCCTTAATTCTTCTAGGTCTTTGTTAAACATTTTTTGCATATTCTCCATCCTTGCCTGCATTCTTTTTCCGGGGTCCTGGATCATCTTCACTATCATTATTCTGAATTCTTTTTCTGGAAGGTTGCCTATCTCCACTTCATTTAGTTGTTTTTCTGGGGTTTTATCTTGTTCCTTCCTCTGGGACATAGGCCTCTGTCTTTTCATTTTGTCTATCTTTCTGTGATTGTGGTTTTCATTCCGAAGGCTGCAGGATTGTAGTTCTTCTTGCTTCTGCTGTCTGCCCTTTGGTGGATGAGGCTATCTCATGAGCTTTTTAATATATTTATTTAATTCATTTATTTTTCCTCTTTAGGAGAGAGATGCCAGATTCTAGTAACCTGCTTACATCCTGGTAGCAGGGCACCATCTTTTCACCATACCTTCATGCCTAACACAAAGTTGTCTTTCAAATAATGCCAATAATTTCGATCAAAAGAACAAAAGGGTGGCTTCAGATATAGTATATAGGACATTGTGATTTATAGGAAATACTGGGGTGGCGAAAAATTCATTTGGGTTTTTCCGTAAGATGTTATGGAAAAACACCAATGAACTTTTTGGCCAACCCAATATATATATGTACTGGGTTGGCCAAAAAGTTTGTTTTGGTATAGGACACAACCTGGTCTTGGGTCTGGCATCTGAAGTAGAGTGCAGTCTTGTGGGACTGAGCCCTTTAGCTGTGGAATCTGATGCCATCTCCAGGTGTCTGAGAATTGCTTGTTGGTGAGGAGAAGCCTACACACACACACACACACACACACACACACACACACACACACACACACACACCCATGCATTGGAATTGGGCCCAAGAACCTAACTTAGTGTTCTTGGGAATACAGATATATTAGTTTACTAGGGCTGCCATAACAAAGTACCACAAACTGAGTGGCCTAAACAATAGAAATTCATTTTCTCATACTAAAAAAAAAAAGAATCAAGAAGCCCAAAATGGAGTCATTTGCTCCCAGGAGAGCAAGCCAAGTTTTCATTGCAGTTTCAACCTCTCCCAGGAATGTGACATTTTAACAAACAATCGGAAATTTGCTGATGAGCACCAGTGAAGTAATCCACATAATAAGAACCCTGCCATTTCCTTTCCCCCAAAAGATGACCTGGCCTGAAATAATTCTTTTTCTTTTGCTGATAATTCCCTTGCCCCACTCTCCCTCTGCCTATAAAAACCTTCCACTTTGTACAGCTCCTCAGAGTATTCCTCTACTTGTGTTGGGATGCTATCCAATTCATGGATCATCAAATAAAGACAATTAGATCATCAAATTTACTTGGTTGATTTTTGTTTTTTAACACTCACAGTTATGGAGGATGGAAGTCCAATATAAAGGTATCAGCAGGGTTAGTTTCTTCTGAGACCTCTCTCCTTGGCTTGTAGACAGCCGTCTTCTGTGTCTTCACATGGCCTCTTCTCTGTGTATGTCTGTGTCCTAATTTTATCTTCTTATGAGGACACCAGTCATATTGGATTAGTGCCCATCCTAATATCCTCATTTTAATTATCTCTAAGCTCCCTTTCTCCAAATACAGTCACATTTGGAGATACGGGGGAGGGGTTGTTAGGACGTCAACATATGAATTTGATGGACAGATACAACTAACTCTATAACATCAGGTTTTTGAGGACTGTTGACTGATGCCTAAGGTCCTTTTATTTCTTTTTGAAAGTGATGGAAATCCTACATCTAAGCGAAAAGATGTTGCCTAGCAGAGCTAAGTATTATTTGGCCTTGTCTTTAAATGTCATCCTTGGAGACCAAAATCCTCTTGGAAGATTGCAAGAAGAGACATATATGTTTATTTAAATTTGTAGACAATTTCTGCAGGCCTCTTCTTTGTGTAAGAGATCTTCATGCAAGCACATCGATATTCCTGGTGACTCTCCTTTAACACAGCATTTGTGGAAGGCAGAGGCTTCCAAGAGAACGCAATTTACCTCATTCCCTGCTGTAACACACAGCAGGTGTTAATTACTTTGTTATTTCAATTGATCAAAAGGCCCCTAATGCCACAATGATTCTGGTCACACTTAATAACGCTATTTTCCTCCCATTTATTTAAAAGGCCTGCCTTGAGTGTCTGTTCAGCCAAAACTGTGTTCCAAATTGGTACTGGCAAATTCTTACCAGAATATAAAATGAATTCCCAGAGGTGACCCTCAGTTATGGATTCCTGACACTAATTGCAGTGAAATTATAAGGAGGAGTTAATGTTTATTCTGTCACAGGACAAAAATCATATCATTTGAGACCCTAGAATTTGCCCCTTGCACAAATTGGTGTCATTTTACCAGTCCATGCGAAAAGACATAAGGGTTTCAATTTCCTGAATAGTGAGTTTGTGAGTGTGTGTGTGTTTTCTGTTCAGTAGGCACTTACTAAATAGAACTAATTTAGGGCCCCTTGAAATTTTTGTGAGTTAAATGCATGAACAACGGTTCATGGGGCCAGCCACTCACTCTAATAGGGGAGGCTGTTGTTGCTGCTTCCTTTACCCAGTGAACAAAATGATTCTGGGTTGATATTTTATCCACTTTAATCTTGGGAAAGATCAAAAGAAACTGTGCAAATTCTGTTCAAGTCCTTTGAAATTAAAGCAATTAAGGTTCAGGTCAAAAAAAGGTGGTCCTGGAAGTAATGAGTCGAGGTTTCCACAACCTTCTACTTGAGTGACACCTAGAAGGTCCTGGTGTCACTCTGACCCTCAGCTGTCTCCTCTGTTCCATGGTGATCAAGTACCACCTGATATCTACATAGTGCTTTATAGTTTAGAAAACACAGTGAACATTTGATGCTTCCAGCTAATCAGCAGGGAAGACAGGGAAGGCTTGTTAGTACTATCATTTTTCATATGAAACTCCTGAGGCTCAGAAATGTGACTTGCTCATGGTTACACAGCCAATGAGTAAGGAAACAACACTTGTTTCCTGAAGGTAGAGGGGGAAACCAGATGTGCTTTTGATATCTCCTCCTGCTCCATGATCTGTGGTTTTATTTAAAAAATAAAGCCAACTTTTGGAAAATTTGCAATCACTAGCAAAAAAATACTAAAGCCAAATAGCATTTACCCATACTAAAGAGATCCAAAGATAACATACATAATTTATATCTCCAGACAATACAAATCCTATTTTGCTTCCTCATAAATTCATTTGAACAAACAAAATAATATAGTAAAATGATCTGAAGTGTTGAGTTTCTATTAGGTACTCAATATATGTTGGCTGAATATAAAACTAATAAACCTATTTTTTTCTCATAAAGTTTTTTGGTTTCATTTTGGAGATTTTACTCTAGATTTTTGCTTGTCTATTTTTCCTCCAGAACTGCTCTCCTTTTAGCATACTCCATGAATCATTACTTGAGGATTTACAAGATCCCTGAAATGGAACAGCATTGGGTGAAACTGTTTTCAGGACTAGGAAAAGAAACAGTTTCCAGATCTATGTTTAGAACATTATCTATTTCCAAGAAATCTTATTGAAAACCTAGACAAACATCCGGGTTTCAGAATAAATATTATGTGAGTGGTAGCTTTAGATGAATTATCTTACCACATCTCAGTGCTTTTGGTCACTATATATATTAAGTGGTATTTCTCTAAATATTGCTCTGTAATTATGTGCATTCTTGTAAGCACTTTTAAGGCAAGATCCATTAATTCCTGGGTTTTTCTCTCTTTCCCACTAACGCATGTGGCAAGGGGCAGTGCAGGGGGCAGTTTAAAGAAACTGGGCTTTGGGAATGAAAAGAATTGAGGACAGTCTCAGAGACCTCTGGGACAACATTAAATGCACAAACATTAGAATTATAGGGGTTCCAGAAGAAGAAGAGAATAAGAAAGGGTCTGACAAAATATTTGAAGAGATTATAGTTGAAAACTTCCCTAACATGGGAAAGAAAATAGTCAATCAAGTCCAGGAAGCACAGAGAGTACCATACAGGATAAAGCCAAAGAGGAACACGCTGAGACACATACTAATCAAACTATCAACAATTAAATACAAAGAAAAAACATTAAAAGCAGCAAGGGAAAAGCAACAAATAACAACAAGGGAATCCCCATAAGGTTAACAGCTGATCTTTCAGCAGAAACTCTGCAAGCCAGAAGGGAGTGGCAAGATATACTGAAGTGATGAAAAGGAAAAACCTACAACCAAGATTACTCTACCCAGCAAGGGTCTCATTCAGGTTTGATGGAGAAATTAAAACCTTACAGACAAGCAAAAGTTAAGAGAATTCAGCACCACCAAGTCAGCTTTACAACAAATGCTAAAGGAACTTCTCTAGGCAAGAAACACAAGAGAAGGAAAAGACCTACAAAAACAAACCCAAAACAATTAAGAAAACGGTAATGGGAACATACATATCAATAATTATCTTATATGTAAATGGATTAAATGCTCCAACCAAAAGACATAAACTGGCTGAATGGATACAAAAACAAGACCCTTATATATGCTGTCTACAAAGACCCACTTCAGACCTAGGGACACACACAGACTGAAAGTGAGTGAATGGAAAAAGATATTCCATGAAAAAAGGAAATCAAAAGAAAGCTGGAGTAGCAATTCTCCTATCAGACAAAATTGACTCTTAAATAAAGACTATTACAAGAGACAAAGAAGGATACTACATAATGATCAAGGGATCAATCCAAGAAGAAGATATAACAATTGTAAATATTTATGCACGCAAAATAGGAGCACCTCCATACATAAGGCAAATGCTAACAGCCATAAAAGGGGAAATCGACAGTAACACAATAATAGTAGGGGACATGAACACCCCACATTCACCAATGGACAGATCATCCAAAATGAAAATAAATAAGGAAACACAAGCTTTAAATGACATTAAACAAGATGGACTTAATTGATACTTATAGGACATTCCATCCGAAAAGAACAGAATACACTTTCTTCTCAAGTGCTCATGGAACATTCTCCAGGACAGATCATATCTTGGGTCACAAATCAACTTAAGAAAACTTAAGAAAATTGAACTTGTATCAAGTATCTTTTCCGACCACAATGCTATGAGACTAGATATCAATTACTGGAAAAAAAACTGTAAAAAATACAAACACAAGGAGGCTGAACAATACACTACTAAATAACCAAGAGATCACTGAACAAATCAAAAAATACCTAGAAACAAATGATAATGAAAACACTATGACCCAAAACCTATGGGATGCAGCAAGAGCAGTTCTGAGATGGAAGTATATAGCAATAAAATCCTACCTCAAGAAACAAGAAACATCTCAAATAAACAACCTAAACTTACACCTAAAGCAATTAGAGAAAGAAGAACAAAAAAACACAAAGTTAGCAGAATGAAAGAAATCATAAGATAAGGTCAGAAATAAGTGAAAAAGAAATGAAGGAAACAATAGCAAAGATCAGTAAAACTAAAAGCTGGTTCTTTGAGAAGAGAAACAAAATTGATAAACCATTAGCCAGACTCATCAAGAAAAAAAAGGGAGAAGACACAAATCAACAAAATTAGAAACGAAAAAGGAGAAGTAACAACTGACACTGCAGAAATACAAAGGATCATGAATGATTACTACAAGCAATTTTATACCAATAAAATGCACAACCGGGAAGAAATGGACAAATTCGTAGAAAACACAACCTTCTGAGACCGAACCAGGAAGAAATAGAAAATATAAACAGACCAATCACAAGCACTGAAATTGAAACTGTGATTAAAAATCTTCCAACAAACAAAAGCCCAGGACCAGATGGCTTCACCAGTGAATTCTATCAAACATTTAGAGAAGAGCTAACACCTATCCTTCTCAAACTCTTCCAAAATATAGCAGAGGGAGGAACACTCCCAAACTCATTCTATGAGGCCACCATCACCCTGATACCAAAACCACACACGTCACAAAAAAAGAAAACTACAGACCAATATCACTAATGAACATAGATGCAACAATCCTCAAGAAAATACTAGCAAACAAAATCCAACAGCACATTAAAACTATCATACACCATGATCAAGTGGGATATATCCCAGGAATGCAAGGATTCTTCAATATATGCAAGTCAATCAATGCGACACACCATATTAAAAAACTGAAGGATAAAAACCATATGATCATCTCAATAGATGCAGAAAAAGCTTTTGACAAAATTCAACACCCATTTATGATAAAAACTCTCCAGAAAGTAGGCATAGAGGGAACCTACCTCAACATAATAAAGGCCATATATGACAAACCCACAGCCAACATCATTCTCAATTAAGACCAGGAATAAGACAAGGTTGCTCACTCCCACCACTATTATTCAACATAGTTTTGGAAGTTTCAGCCAGAGAAATAGAGAAGAAAAAGAAATAAAAGGAACACAAATTGGAAAAGAAGAAGTAAAAGTGTCACTGTTTGCAGATGACATGATACTATACATAGAGGATACTAAAGATGCTACCAGAAAACTACTAGAGCTAATCAATGAATCTGGTAGAGCAGCAGGTCACAAAATTAATGCACAGAAATCTCTTGCATTCCTATACACTAATGATGAACAATTTGAAAGAGAAATTAAGGAAACACTCCCATTTACCACTGCAACAAAAAGAATAAAATACCTAGGAATAAACCTACCTAAGGAGACAAAAGACCTGTATGCAGAAAGCTATAAGACACTGATGAAAGAAATTAAAGATGATACAAACAGATGGAGAGATATACTATGTTCTTGGATTGGAATAATCAACATTGTGAAAATGACTATACTACCCAAAGCAATCTACAGGTTCAATGCAATCCCTATCATACTACCAATGGCATTTTTCACAGAACTAGAACAAAAATTTTCACAATTTGTATGGAAACACAAAAGACCCCGAATAGCCAAAGCAATCTTGAGAAAGAAAAACGGAGCTGGAGGAATCAGGCTGCCAGGCTTCAGACTATACTACAAAGCTACAGTAATCAAGACAGTATGGTACTGGCACAAAAACAGAAATATAGATCAATGGAACAGGTTAGAGAGCCCAGAGATAAACCTACTCACATATGATCACCTTATTTTTGATAAAGGAGGCAAAAATATACAATGGAGAAAAGACAGCCTCTTCAATAAGTGGTGCTGAGAAAACTGGACAGCTACATGTAAAGGAATGAAATTAGAACACTCCCTAACACCATACACAAACATAAACTCAAAATGGATTAAAGACCTAAATGTAAGGCCAGACACTAGAAAACTCTTAGAGGAAAACATAGGCAGAACACTCTATGACATAAATCACAGCAAGATCCTTTTTGACCCACCTCCTAGAGAAATGGAAATAAAAACAAAAATAAACAAATGGGACCTAATGAAACTTAAAAGCTTTTGCACAGCAAAGGAAACCATAAACAAGACGAAAAGAGAACCCTCAGAATGGGAGAAAATATTTGCAAATGAAGCAACTGACAAAGGATTAATGTCCAGAATTTACAAGCAGCTCATGCAGCTCAAAGTCAACAAAACAAACAACCCAATCCAAAAATCGGCAGACCTAAATAGACATTTCTCCAAAGAAGATATACAGATTTCCAACAAACACATGAAAGAATGCTCAACATCACTACTCATTAGAGAAATACAAATCAAAACTACAATGAGATATCACCTCACACCAGTCAGAATGGCCATCATTAAAAAATCTACAAACAATAAATGCTGGAGAGGGTGTGGAGAAAAGGGGATCCTCTTGCACTGTTGGTGGGAATGTAAATTGATATAGCCACTATGAAGAACAGTATGGAGGTTCCTTAAAAACTTAAAAATAGAACTACCATATGACCCAGCAATCCCACTACTGGGCATATAGCCCAAGAAAACCGTAATTCAAAAAGAGTCATGTACCACAATGTTCATTGCAGCTCCATTTACAATAGCCATGACATGGAAGCAACCTAAGTGTCCATCGACAGATGAATGGATAAAGAAGATGTGGCACATATACAATGGAATATTACTCAGCCATAAAAAGAAACGAAATTGAGTTATTTGTAGTGAGGTGGACGGACCGAGAGACTGTCATAGAGAGTGAAGTAAGTCAGAAAGAGAAAAACAAATACCATATGCTAACACATATACATGGAATCTAAAAAAAAAAAAAAAGGTTCTATGAACCTAGGGCCAGGATAGGAATAAAAACACAGACGTAGAGAATGGACTTGAGGACACGGGGAAGGGGAAGCTGGGACGAAGTTAGAGAGTGGCATAGACATATATACACTACTAAATGTAAAACAGATAGCTAGTGGGAAACAGCTGCATAGCACAGAGAGATCAGCGCCTTGCTTTGCGACCACCTAGACGGGTGGGATAAGGAGGGTGGGAGGGAGATGCAGGAGGGAGGGTATATGGGGATATACTTATGCATATAGCTGATTCACTTCGTTATACAAGAGAAACTGACACACCATTGTAAAGCAATTACACACCAATAAAGATGTCAAAAAAAAAAGGAAAAAGAAAAAAGAATGTGGGCTTTGGAGTTAAAAGACTTGAATTTGAGTACTAGGTCCTCAAATTATCACGTATGTGACCATGGGCAATTCGTATAACCATGGAACCCCTGTTTCTGTTTCCAAAAATAAGGGTGATGACTAAAATAATTCACAGGGTTTTGACTTATTTGTAATTCAATGACTCCAAGATGAAAGAGATCTATATGTACAAGACCTATACAAATGTTAGTTCCTATGTCAACAAACCCTAAGTATTTCATCTTTAAAACTGTTTAGTTTTCCTTTTGGGTACATGGATTTATTATATGTCAAAGCATCCTTCACAGCTTGGTATGGCCATATGACTAAGTTATGACTAATGGAATGGGCAGAAAGAGACAGACGGTACTTTCAGGTCTAACTCATTAAAAATTTCCCATATAAGCCTCTTTCTGTGTAGCTGGTTTGATATTGATGCCCAGAGTAAACCTGGAAGCTTTGTATTGAAAATGGTGGAGGCTTCAACAGCCTGGGTACCTGCATACCTTCACAGGACAGAGACCCCATCTCATCCTGCTACCAAATGACTTCACAAAAGTAGGAATTAAATCTCTGTTTTGTTAATGCATTGGTACTTTTTAGTTTATCTGGTCCAGCAGCTATCATAGTCCTAACCAATACAGAATTAGTATTAAATGTTAGCCAATATCATTTTCTTCCAATATCTGTGATTATTTTCAGCTTATCAAATATGATAAGTCATCAATAATGATAGTACAATCACTCATGCAGTACAACAGTGTCCAGGTATCTATAAAATCTCCCATATAAATCTCTGGTTTAGCTGGTCATCATTTTACCCTGTACAGTTATTTGTGCATCCTGGATACTTCAGTGATCTTGCTTTCAGATTTGCTCATGAGGCAAATTATTGCACGTTCTGGTGACAGTGTGTACCATCTCTTCACTCTTAGGCCAAGCAATTTGTACTGCATGTATCACAATGTCATAGGACCTCCATGGATGTTTCGAAAGATTTGCTATAAATCTATGGACTCTGAGTTTCGGCAAAAATATAGTTTTCATATTAATAATAAGTTGGCCTCATACCTGTCCTCGTGATTCTCACTAAGGATCCAGGTCCTGGGTCCTTTAAGGAAACTCTTATTGAGTTTCTGAAGCCCAGAGGATACACACACAGGGAATCTGATGTGGAATTGACAGCCCCAGCCGCGCTGATTACTTCAAGGCGCGGACCACAACTGCAGCAAAGGTGATCAGCAAGGCTCTCCTAATTCATTCCACACCACACTGATCAAAAGATTATCTCTAGCACCCTCTCAGCGCTGCCAAACTGTTTTCCTTTGCAATTGCTTTCATATTTTCTTTGAGGTGGTATCTTTTATCTTTTATCCTAGTTTTGTGCCTGTTTCTTTTATCTTGAACACTTAACTCATGGCTCCTGATTCATGTTTATCACTCTATCTTGCCTTGTACAGAACCTGAACAAATTAGGAACTCAACAAAGGGATATCTTTTATCTTCTGATGTGAATATAACAAGAATTGCTACACTTTGGCACCTGAGCCATGGTTTTCAAAGCACATTCACATACCTCATGCACCCTAACTCTGTGAAACCAGAGGGGCAAGATTTCCATGTACAGATGAGGGCAGCTTATATAAGCTAAGACGGTCAATCACTCTTTATGTTTCCATGACAAATAAGTGGTAGATCTAAAACCAGCTCCATGCTTTCCTAATTTCCAATCTAGGTTTCTTTCTACAGAATCACACACAGCAACTACAACATTCAAGGCATCCTGGTGATGATAAGGAGATAGTCCTTATCCTGAAGGGGCCATGGTCATACTGGTGTCTTACAAATATCGTCAAGAATAAAGATGGTCAATAAAAGAGAGAGCTAAGTCTTGCCCCTAACAGCCTATTTTGAATATTTTTTGAATGAGTACTTTTCCTGACTAAGCAAGATTTTCTCTGGTAACTTGATCAAACAAATGTAATAGTTGGCCCTGAGTAGGGCAGCCATGGTCGCCTGAGTCAGAGTCACAACCTTTTAATCCAGATGTTGAAATGAGGTTTCATCTGTGTGCAGAAAGATATTGGGACTCTGTCTAAAATGAAGAAGATTACGATGGAAGGCAGTCCTAATTGAGAGAACTTGGAGTACTGAAGAGATTACAAGACGATTCTATATGACTTGCCAGAGACTGCCTGCTCAATAGCCAAAACTTGTTGACCCCTCCTTTGGGCTTAAGGCTAGACTATATCTCTAAGCCTCCCAGGCAGTTAGATGTGTTCACATGAGTTAGGGCCCTCAAACGGGATGTAAGCAAGAATAGTGTGTGCCACTTCTAGGTCTGATCCATAACATCTCATCGACTGTGGACCACTATGAGTTTTCCCCATATGAGTAGCCATGAGATGTAAGGAGCTTGGATCACATGGAGGAGAACATTTCTGTCAATCTAATTCCATGTCTGGGTTTCTTTGTTATTTCACCCTACCTTATTTTAATGACCTAATACAAGTGGTCAACAGAGGTATATAAAATAGTAATGAAGAGAGAAAAACAAACAAACAAACTATTATTGGTATTCCTGAAGGCAATGATTGGTACTCCTGAAGGATCAAGACATAGAAAGAATTTTTAAAAGGAAATTGGTTAATAGAATAAAGCATCAGGAGAGACCTTCAAGATGGCAGAAGAGGAAGACGTGGAGATCACCTTCCTCCCCACAAATACATCAGAAATACAGCTACATGTGGAACAACTCCTACAGAACACCTACTGAACGTTGGCAGAAGACCTCAGAATTCCCAAAAGGCAAGAAATTCCCCACATACTTCAGTAGGGCAAAAGAAAAAAGAAAAAACCGAGACAAAAGAATAGGGATGGGACCTGCACCTCAGGGAGGCAGCTGTAAAGTAGGACAAGTTTCCACACACTAGGAAGCCCCTTCACTGGAGGAGACAGGAGGTGACAGGGGGGTGAGTTTCAGAGCCACAGAGGGGAGTGAAGCAACAGGGGTGGAAAGGGCAAAGCAGAGAGATTCCCACACAGAGGATTGGTGCCAACCAACACTCACCAGCCTGAGAGACTTGTTGACTCACCTGCCGGGGCAGGTGGGGGTAGCTGAGGCTCCGGCTTCTTCAGAGGTCAGATCCCAAGGAGAAGACTGGGGTTGGCTGCGTGAACACAGTCTAAAGGGGGCTAGTGCACCACAGCTAGCTGGGAGGAAGTCTGGGAAAAAGTCTGGACCTGCCTAAGAGGCAAGAGACCACAGTTTCACGGTGCGTGAGGAGAGGGGATTCAGAGCACTGCCTAAACGAGCTCCAGAGATGGGCGCGAGCCGTGGCTATCAGCGCGGACACCAGAGACAGGCATGAAATGCTAAGGCTGCTGCTGAAGCCACCAAGAAGCCTGTGTGCAAGCACAGGTCACTATCCACACCTCCCCTCCTGGGAGCCTGTGGAGCCTGCCACTGCCAGGGTCCCGTGATCCAGGAACAACTTCCCCAGGAGGACACACAGCGCACCTCAGGCTGTTGCAAGGTCATGTTGGCCTCTGCTGCCGCAGGCATGCCCCGCATTCTGTACCCCTCCCTGCCCCCCGGCCTGAGTGAGCCAGAGCCCTCTAATCAGCTGCTACTTTAATCCTGTGCTGTCTGGGTGGGGAACAGATGCCCTCAGGTGACCTACACACAGAGGCGGGGCCAAATCTAAAGCTGAACCCCAGGAGCTGAGCGAACAAAGAAGAGAAAGGGAAATCTCTCCCAGCAGCCTCAGGAGCAGCGGATTAAATCTCCACAATCAACTTGATGTACCCTGCATCTGTGGAATGCCTGAATAGAAAACAAATCATCCAAAATTGAGGCGGTGGACTTTGGGAGCAATGATATATATATATTTTTCCTTTTTCTCCTTTTGTGAGTGTGTATGTGTATGCTTCTTTGTGTGATTTTGTCTCTATTGCTTTGTTTTTACCATTTGTCCTAGAGTTCTGTCTATCCATTTTTTTGGTTTGTTTGTTTAGTATAGTTTTTAGTGTTTGTTATCATTGGTGGATTTGCTTTCTGGTTTGGTTGCTCTCCTTTTCCTTTCTTTCTTTTCTATTTTTATTTCATTTTAATTTTTTTTATTTTTAATAATTACTTTTTATTTTAATCATTTTATTTCATTTTATTTTTTTCCTTCTCACTTTCTTTTTTTCTCCCTTTTATTCTGAGCCATGTGGCTGACAGGGTCTTGGTGCTCTGGCCGGGTGTCAGGTCTGTGCCCCTGAGGTGGGAGAGCCGAGTTCAGGACATTGGTCCACCAGAGAACTGCCAGCTCCACGTAATACCAAATGGCGAAAGCTCTCCCAGAGATCTCCATCTCAATGCTAAGACCCAGGTCCACTCAACGACCAGCAAGCTACAGTGCTGGACACCCTATGCCAAACAACTAGCAAGACAGGAACACAAACCCGTCCATTAGCAGAGAGGCTGCCTAAAATCATAATAAGTTCACACACACCCCAAAACACACCACCGGACGTGGTCCTGCCCACCAGAAAGATAAGATCCGGCCTCATCCAACAGAACACAGGCACTAGTCTCCTCCACCAGGAAGCCTACACAACCCACTGAACCAACATTACCCACTGAGGGCAGACACCAAAAACAACAGGAACTATGAACCTGCAGCCTGCAAATAGGAAAACCCAAACAAAGTAAGTTAAGCAAAATGAGAAGGCAGAGAAACAGATAGCAGATGAAGGAGCAAGGTAAAAACCCACCACACCAAACAAATGAAGAGGAAATAGGCAGTCTACCTGAAAAATAATTGAGTAATGATAGTAAAGATGATCCAAAACCTTGGAAATAGAATGGACAAAATACAAGAAACGTTTAACAAGGACCTAGAAGAAATAAAGAGCAAACAAACAATGATGAAAAACACAATAAATGAAATTAAAAATTCTCTAGAAGGAATCAATAGCAGAATAACTGAGGCAGAAGAACGGATAAGTGACCTGGAAGATAAAATAGTGGAAATAACTACTGCAGAGCAGAATAAAGAAAAAAGAATGAAAAGAATTGAGGACAGTCTCAGAGACCTCTGGGACAACATTAAATGCACCAACATTCAAATTATAGGGGTCCCAAAAGAAGAAGAGAAAAAGAAATGGACTGAGAAAATATTTGAAGGGATTATAGTTGAAAACTTCCCTAATATGGGAAAGGAAATAGTTAATCAGGTCTAGGAAGCACAGAGAGTCCCATACAGGATAAATCCAAGGAGAGACATGGCAAGACACATATTAATCAAACTATCAAAAATTAAATACAAAGAAAATGTATTAAAAGCTGTAAGGGAAAAACAACAAATAAAATACAAGAGAATCCCCATAATGTTAACAGCTGATCTTTCAGCAGAAACTCTGCAAGCCAGAAGGGAGTGGCAAGACATATTTAAAGTGATGAAAGGGAAAAACCTACAACCAAGATGACTCTACCCAGCAAGGATCTCATTCAGATTCCATGGAGAAATTAAAACCTTTACAGACAAGCAAAAGCTAAGAGAATTCAGCACCACCAAACCAGCTCTACAACAAATGCTAAAGGAACTTCTCTAGGCAGGAAACACAAGAGAAGGAAAAGACCTACAATAACAAACCCAAAACAACTAAGAAAATGGTAATAGGAACATATATATCGATAATTACCTTAAATGTAAATGGATTAAATGCTCCAACCAAAAGACATAGACTGGCTCAATGGATACAAAAAAAAGACTCGTATATATTCTGTCTACAAGAGACCCACTTCAGACCTAGGGTCACATACAGACTGAAAGTGAGGGGATGGAAAAAGATATTCCATGCAAATGGAAGGCAAAACAAAGCTGGCATAGCAATTCTCATATCAGACAAAATAGACTTTAAAATAAAGACTATTACAAGAGACAAAGAAGGACACTACATAATGGTCAAGGGATCAATCCAAGAAGAATATATAACAATTGTAAATATTTATGCACCCAACATAGGAGCACCTCAGGACATAAGGCAAATGCTAACAGCCATAAAAGGGGAAATCAACAGTAACAAATAGTAGGGGACTATAACACCTCACTTTCAGCAATGGACAAATCATCCAAAATCAAAATAAATAAACACAGGCTTTAAATGATACATTAAACAACATGGACTCAAGTGAAATTTATAGGACATTCCATCCAAAAATGACAGAACACACTTTCTTCTCAAGTGCTCATGGAACATCATTCTCCAGGACAGATCATATCTTGGGTCACAAATCAAGCCTCTTAAATTTAAGAAAATTGAAATCGTATCAAGTATCTTTTCCAACCACAATGCTATGAGACTAAATATCAATTACAGGAAAAAATCTGTAAAAAACACAAACACATGGAGGCTAAACAATATACTACTTAAAAACCAGGAAATCACTGAAGAAATCAAAGAGGAAATCAAACAATACCTAGAAAAGAATGACAATGAAAACACGACGACCCTAAACCTATGGGATGCAGCCAAAGCAGCTGTAAGAAGGAAGTATACAGCAATACAATCCTACCTCAAGAAACAAGAAACATCTCAAATAAACAACCTAAAAAAATAATAATAAAAACCTAACCTTACACCTAAAGCAATTAGAGAAAGAAAAACAAAACCCCCCAAAGTGGGCTTCCCTGGTGGCGCAGTGGTTGAGAATCCGCCTGCCAATGCAGGGGACATGGGTTCGAGCCCTGGTCTGGGAAGATCCAACATGCCGCAGAGTGGCTAGGCCCGTGAACCACAACTACTGAGCCTGCGCGTCTGGAGCCTGTGCTCCGCAACAAGAGAGGCCGCGATAGTGAGAGGCCCGCGCACTGCGATGAAGAACGGCCCCCGCTTGCCGCAACTAGAGAAAGCCCTCACACAGAAACGAAGACCCAACACAGCCATAAATAAATAAATAAATGAATAAACTAAAAAAAAAAGGAAAAAAGAAAACCCCCAAAGTTAGCAGAAGGAAGGAAATCATAAAGATCAGATCAGAAATAAGTGAAAAACAAAGGAAGGAAACAATAGCAAAGATCAATAACACTAAAAGCTGGTTCTTTGAGAAGATAAACAAAATTGATAAACCATTAGCCAGACTCCTCATGAAAAAAAGGGAGAAGACTCAAATCAACAGAATTAGAAATGAAAAAGGAGAGGTAACAACTGACACTGCAGAAATACAAAGCATCATGAGAGATTACTAGAAACAACTATATGCCAATAAAATGGACAACCTGGAAGAAATGGACAAATTCATAGAAAAGCACAGCCTTCTGAGACCAAACCAGGAAGAAACCGAAAATATAAACAGACCAATCACAAGCACTGAAATTGAAACTGTGATTAAAATCGTCCAACAAACAAAAGCCCAGGACCAGATGGCTTCACAGGCGAATTCTATCAAACATTTAGAGAAGAGCTAACACTTATCCTTCTCAAACTCTTCCAAAATATAGCAGAGGGAGGAACACCCCCAAACTCATTCTATGAGGCCACCATCACGCTGATACCAAAACCAGACAAAGATGTCACAAAAAAAGAACACTAGAGACCAATATCACTGATGAACATAGATGCAAATGTCCTCAACAAAATACTAGCAAACAAAATCCAACAGCACATTAAAAGGTTCATACACCATGATCAAGTAGGGTTTATCCCAGGAATTAAAGGATTCTTCAATATACACAAATCAATCAACGTGATACACCATATTAACAAACTGAAGGATTAAAACCATATGATCATCGCAATAGATGCAGAAAAACTTTTGACATAATTCAATATCCATTTATGATAAACACCCTCAAGAAAGTAGGCACAGAGGGAACTTATCTCAACATAATAAAGGCCATATATGACAAACCCACAGCCAACATTGTTCTCAATGGTGAAAAACTGAAACCATTTCCACTAAGATCAGGAACAAGACAAGGTTGCCCACTCTCACCACTATTATTCAACATAGTTTTCAAAGTTTTAGCCACAGCAATCAGAGAAGAAAAAGAAATAAAATAATCCAAATTGGTAAAGAAGAAGTAAAACTGTCACTGTTTGCAGATGACATGATACTATACATACAGAATCCTACAGACGCTACCAGAAAACTACTAGAGCTAATCAATGAATTTGGTAAAGTAGTAGGATACAAAATTAATGCACAGAAATCTTTTACATTCCTATACATTAATGATGAAAAATCTGAAAGAGAAATTAGGGAAACACTCCCATTTACCACTGCAACACAAAGAATAAAATGCCTAGGAATAAACCTACATAAGGAGACAAAAGACCTGTATGCAGAAAACTATAAGACACTGATGAAAGAAATTAAAGATGATACAAGCAGATGGAGAGATATACCATGTCCTTGGATCAGAGGAATCAACATTGTGAAAATGACTATACTACCCAAAGCAATCTACAGGTTCAATGCAATCCCTATCAAACTAGCAATGACATTTTTCACAGAACTAGAACAAAAAATTTCACAATTTGTATGGAAACACAAAAGACCCCGAATAGCCAAAGCAATCTTGAGAAAGAAAAACGGAGCTGGAGGAATCAGGCTGCCAGGCTTCAGACTATACTACAAAGCTACAGTAATCAAGACAGTATGGTACTGGCACAAAAACACAAATATAGATCAATGGAACAGGGTAGAGAGCCCAGAGATAAACCCACACACATATGGTCACCTTATTTTTGATAAAGGAGGTAAGAATATACAATGGAAAAATGATAGCCTCTTCAATAAGTGGTGCTGGGAAAACTGGACAGCTACATGTAAAAGAATGAAATTAGAACACTCCCTAACACCATACACAAAAATAAACTCTAAATGGATTAAAGACCTAAATGTAAGGCCAGACACCATCAAACTCTTAGAAGAAAACATAGGCAGAACACTCTATGACATAAATCACAGCAAGATCCTTTTTGACCCACCTCCTAGAGAAATGGAAATAAAAACAAAAATAAACAAATGGGACCTAATGAAACTTAAAAGCTTTTGCACAGCAAAGGAAACCATAAACAAGAAGAAAAGACAACCCTCAGAATGGGAGAAAATATTTGCAAATGAAGCAATTGACTAAGGATTAATCACCAGAATTTACAAGCAGTTCATGCAGCTCAATATCAAAAAAACAAACAACCTAATCCAAAAATGGGTAGAAGACCTATATAGACATTTCTCCAAAGAAGATATACAGATTGCCAACAAACACACGAAAGAATGCTCAACATTGCTCATCATCAGAGAATTGCAAATGAAAACTACAATGAGGTATCACCTCACACCAGTCAGAATGGCCATCATCAAAAAATCTACAAACAGTAAATGCTGGAGAGGGTGTGGAGAAAATGGGACCCTCTTGCACTGTTGGTGGGAATGTAAATTGATACAGCCACTATGGAGAACAGTATGGAGGTTCCTTAAAAAACTAAAAATAGAACTACCATATGATCCAGCAATCCCACTACTGGGCATATATCCTGAGAAAAACGTAATTCAAAAAGAGTCATGTACCACAATGTTCACTGCAGCTCTATTTACAATAGCCAGGGCATGGAAGCAACCTAAGTGTCCATCGCCAGATGAATGCATAAAGAAGATGTGGCACATATATACAATGGAATATTACTCAGCCATAAAAAGAAATGAAATTGAGTTATTTGTAGTGAGGTGGATGGACCTAGAGTCTGTCATAAAGAGTGAAGTAAGTCAGAAAGAGAAAAACAAATACTGTATGCTAACATATATATATGGAATCTAAAATAAAATAAAATAAAATAAAAACAAATGGTTATGAAGAACCTAGGGGCAGGACTGGAATAAAGACGCAGACATACAGAATGGACTTGAGGACACAGGGAGGGCCTAAGGGTAAGCTGGGACGAAGTGAGAGAGTGGCACGGACTTATATATACTACCAAATGTAAAATAGATAGCTAGTGGGAAGCAGCCGCATAGCACAGGGAGATCAGCTCTGTACTTTGTGTCCACCTAGAGGGATGGGATAGGGAGGGTGCGAGGGACGCGGAAGAGGGTAGAGATATGGGGATGTATGTGTATGTACAGCTGATTCCCTTTGTTATAAAGCAGAAACTAACCCACCATTGTAAAGCAATTATACTCCAACAAAGATGTCAAAAAAAAAAAAGAGTAAAGCATCATTTCAAGAGATTCCTATGTTTTCCATTAACTTGAATAATGAAATATTACCATTTATCATCCAGGCAAGTAGCTGATTTTAAATACAAGAAAAGGAGATTGAAGTTTTATTATCTTCCCAAATACCTCAACATTTGGTCTAAAGCTATGTATATTGAAACGTGTGAAGTTCTCTCCTAAATAATGATCATGACTTCCTACGACTAATTTGAAAGATTAAGAATGATTTATGACATTTATAAAAGGAATAGAATCACTCAAATGTTGAATTTGTTAACACTTTACATCATATCTACACATCTACTTTGTTTCATAAATATTATAGCATAGCTAGCTATGCACCTACCTTCTTATATACCTACCTGTCATAGGCTCTGAAATCAGACTACTTGTGTTAAAATCCAACTATGTCACTCATTAGCTCTGTGATCTTAGGGAAGCTGTGTAACATTTCTTGTTTTTATCTGTTGTGAGATTAAGTGAATTTTTGCACGTGGCAGCGATGGATACGCACTGCTCAGAAATCCCTCTGCAGGGAGCAAAACTGAGTGATGGTTCCAGCTGCTGATTTCCTAGATCCACTCCTGTGCTCAACAAAGGTACTAATGCAGATCTAATGCCTGCAGGATGAGGAACACCTTTGATGGGCAACTTTGGCTTAAGGGTTCCCCTCATCCTGGCTGGAACGTTCCTAGAACTGCCCTACAGTTTGAGATTCTTCCTATCCAGTCTCCTGCATTGCTGTCTAAAGGTTCCTCCTGTTTTCTTTGGCTCCCTCCCCTTTATCCTTCACAACTGTTTTCTAATAAATCTCTTGCATGTCTAATCCCATCTTGGAGGGTCTAGAGTAGCATAGTGCATGTGAAGGGCTTAGCACAGAGTAAGTGCTTGATTCATATTGACTAGTATCATTCATATACTTTTTATTCATCACATAGGAGACTGCATAAGCACAATGGTAAAATGGCAACCTCAAGGGTAGGGAGGACTCAGAGTACACATTCAAGATCAGGGAAAAACATGTACAATGTTAGATAATCTCATATCATAGTGAATAATGATATTGTCACTTAAAATAATATGGAATATAAAAAGCAACAACAAACAATATACAAGGGCTGGTTTGGATTAGTGTATGATTTGGATTAATTTTTTAAAATTTACTTATGTAAATTTAAAATCCTAAATTTAGAGATGTGGATTTAAAAGGTTGAAGGATTAAAGGAAAAAAGAAGTCTGGCTCATTGTATATTGAACATTTGAATTTTATAAAATGTACTCAAATCACCTCTTTCCCATATTTTTTGTGGGAACTGGGGAAAAGGAGACAAGATAAAAATAGTATGAATGAAAAAAACTCCTTCTTAAATAAACAAAGAAAATAGAGCATGATATTCCATTTGTGAATTTTTAATATCAGACAGACACTCATTCTAATATTTAGGTTGACCCCAAGCACAGTCTAATGCTACGTGATTTGGGGGCAGGTATTAGGGGACAAGTCAAAGGATGAAGGTTTGTGATCCTGTTATTGGGCTACTTAAGGCTTAAGTGAATATATGTGAATATTTTATTAATGAACAATAATAAAGTACAACTCATGTACAGAAGTGCTATTAAAACCTGTTTAAGAAGACTAGTTCAATACTAAAAGCAATAATGGTAATTAGTACCATTTCTCAATTACCCACCATGTGTCAGGCATCTTATGTAAGCTATCCCATTAAATCCTCTCAACAACACTGTGAAGTCTGCTATATATTTATGTGTGATCAAGCTGGGACATAGGCTAAATAAGAGACCCAGAGTTTTAACCTGGGTTTAACTGAGGCCAGGGCCTTTGTTCTCAGTCACTGGGGCAGTGGGAGTCCACAGTGGATGCAGCCTGTAATCCAATCAAATGACTTGTCAGGAAAGACAATGTTAAGGGAGAGAAATTTTGAGTAGTTACCATATGCTGTAGCCTTCACTGAAGGAAATACGGAATCCAGGATTCCAAGTATGGACTAGAGAAGGGAGAGCAAAGACACAAAATAGAAAGAAAGCAAACCATGTGTACAAGAGAGAAAAGTAACCTGGCCTATCGGTATGAGAAGCTCTGTTTTGGGACTTAGGGAGAGATGAGGCAGTGGAAGCGGAGGGGAATGGATAAGTGATGAACAGCCTGAAAAGCAGGAGGCAGATGCAACCCCTGCTGTTTAAGGGACTCTGCTCTGACAGTTATAGGTCCTGGTTTTGTTCATTTCCAGGGCCTAGAATTCTGGCATGAGGGCATGACACTGGCTGAGGGGCAAAACTCTGGAAATGGAAAGCATGGAGTGAATCAGAAAACAAAAAGTCTACAGAAGAAGCACTAGGTATAAGTGGGTGACATCATGTAAAAGACACGAGGAAGAAAGAAGTCAGCCCCTGTCCGCTATCACACACTGGTTCCATGCCGGACATAGGTATTATAATACTGGGAAGTCAGGAAATGTTGTCAATGGACAGAAGCAGTAACAACCAAACTCTACAGCCCTGCTTTCCACGTTTGTCAAAGATGTTGGGTGGTTTATGGACGGTCTGCCTGGGAACAGGAGGCTGAGCTGGATGGTCTGAGAGGACCCCATCCAGGTGTAGAATTACCTGCCTCTGTGAATATAGCAAAGGGACCTCCGTTCAAATCAGAGCTGGCCAGAATTCAACAATTAGGCACCTAAGAAGCCTGACAGAGGAGTTTTGCAGTTGCTCCACACCCCATCCTTTTCCAGAGCAATAGCTAATCCCCCATGAATAATATTGGGTGTGCAGCCGTCTTCTCCTTGGGCACCACTGTGTTTTTCTGCAGCTCAAGTTGGCCTCCGTGCTCACAGCTAACAGTCAGAGGCGAGCACACTGCTGCCAGCCAAATGGCTGGCTAATCAGCGCCTATTATGTTCTAGAAAGCCGCACTGATGTGCCTCTTAAAATTTTTCCACTGACACACCTACCATCTGACACCGTACAATTAGCCCTGCTCTCTTGGAGCCCATGGTAGCAACAATATTACCACATCAGAGAAATCATTATTTGAGTTTCAGAGCAGCCCGTGTACACACAGAGTTCCTCTGCCCTTCTAGGGCAAAGGATTGAGGGTGTTAGTCTTTATATTGTCCAAAAGTGTTAATTTTCCAGAGCATTTTCTCTTATGAAAACCACAGTGCTGTGTTGTCATCTGATCCATTACGATTTACCCCACTGGGAAATGTTACCCCTTCTAGGAACTGAGGAAATGGTACCTTGCTGAGTATTTCTTTGTATGTTAGACTGCAGAAGAATATCTATTTGGGGAACTCTGTGACATTTCAGTTCACCAGATAATCATATAGAAAACCTCCATGACATCTCCGAGTGTTTTACATTCTCACGTCTTATCCCCAGGCTAATGTCCCCTACTCCCTGCTATAAACACACACACACACACAGACACACCCACTCAGACCACAGAGACACAGACATGCACACAGATAAACAGATACACAGACACAGAGACACACAGAGCCACAGACACACACAGGCACACAAAGGCACACAGACACGGAGACACACAAACAGACACTCACACACAAAGATGCCAGACTCAAGTCCAATTCAAAATAGGACAGAAAGGACAATACTACAAAGGTAAACTCCTAGAAAAAAGTGATAGATAAAGGTCTCAAGCATTCAAAGCAGGCAAGAAACTGGGTATAAATATTATGAATGAAATTCTAATAAATAAAAAAAAATCAGGGCTCATGGTATACTATGTACAAATGTGGTTTTGAACAATGAGGACAGAGCATTAGAAACGTGAGTTCTTAGACTACTCCAGATATATACTTGTCAGGGGCATGGAAAACAGCCAGTGGTCAGCAGGCTTAGATAAAAGCTTTCTTGAGCTGTGAACTAAACCACGGTGTTTCTCTAGCAGGATGTTTGTGGAGCAGGAGGCAATGTGTTCGGGGAGCCCTGTTCACACACCGTGTACTCCTAACAGCGATGCAAAGTCACTGGTGAGGGGCAACTGGGAAGCACGGGGAGGGAATTAAAGGTTTTAGGATAATGTAAGATATTCCCTCTGGTGCTGGTTTTATAACCAGGGAATAAGAACATTTCCACCTTTCTCCAATCTGTGTTTATCCATCCGCAGTCTCAGGAACTTACACAGCTCTCCTGCTGCAACTTCAAAACAAACCAAAAAAAAAAAAAAAAAAAAAAAAAGCAAAAAAATCCCCTGAACCTTAGATACTAAATCATTTCAATAGCTGTTTTTGTTGTTGTTTTGGTGATGGTGGGTCCTCATTTTTTTTCTACTTCAGCTGCTGCTCTGAAACCCGTCATATTTCTTGGGAGGTGCCAAGGGAACAGTTTCTGCTGAATTTCCAGCTGGAACTTTTAGGAATGAAAATGTCCCAGTATGCTATTTCTAGTCTTGTTTTGAATCAGATTTGACTAAGAATATGGACTTCCAGATTTTGGCAAAAAAAAAAAAAAAAAAGGAAGACAGAAAGAAATCTTTACATTGAAATACTTTAAAGGTTTTCCAAAGACTTACCTACTTGTTTGGGGTGGGAGATGGCGGCTCCTGGTCAGGCAAAAGGTCTGTTGACTCTTTTGTATGACAGAAATGTTTCAAATGGACTTGTTTCCTATGTAAGTGATGCTTCCAAAATCACACCTCCTGATTTCCCCATGGTCAGTGGCTTACATTTATGTATTAGAGTATCTTAAAGCACAGGAGATTTCTTTTTTCTTTTATGATAGCACAGACTTTCTCAATGTAAAGGTAAACATGCTTGAAGAAAATAATGGAATGTGAAGACCTGACATCAATGTCAGCACATCTTCTAACGAGCTTTAACCATGGCAACTGCCATACCAATGAGACCACCTGCTCCAGGCAGACAGATGGAGGCCCTATGGGGGTCATGGCTCCCCTTGTAAAGAAAGCTGGAGTCACATACGTGCATGATTTTGGCAGACAAAAACCCACCAAGTCACTGACACTTCACAGAAGATGGTAGTGACTTTGTTAAAGAAACATCAGCCATCCCAGCTTCCTGACTCCCTCTATTCCCCATCATTTCAGGGGCTGGGCAGCCACATCCTTAGCACACTTGCCTAAGAAGAAGAGGATGAGAAATTAGCATTCTCAGAGGCTCTGGCAATCATGTGGATGGAATGTACATTGGGGAACAAAAATAAAACCCAGAGCAGTGCTTCTATTTGGATCCATACTCTACTAATCGCAGCCATATAGTAGTGATAGATTTTGGATGATTGAAGACAGCACTGAAAAGGAGAAAAAATGTGACACCAAGAAAGAGCTTAGATGGGAAAGAAAGGGGCACATTGGACAGAAATTCTATTTTTAGGACGGTGTATGGGTGAGCTATACTATGAGGAGATTCTTAGGAGATACACTTAAGGAAGAAAATTTGTAATTTTAGGGGAATAAAAATATGCTCTGTGTCCTAGCAAACATGTTAATAAAATTCACATTAAAATGTGAGTATAGAAGGTGGGAATGTAGATTACTCTTGGTCCTATAAAAAGCAAGGCTTTATTTTTATATTAATGTTTGAGTTTCAAAGACTTTAAAATCCCTTTTCATTTGTTTTGGGAGCCATATTTTTGCTCACTAGAAAAGTTTTAACTGCATTTATTGTATCAATAATGAATAGATAAATTCATTCACTAACTCGTTCATTCATGCATTTGTCCCTTCACTCATATCTCCACTATGGTGCACGATCCTGCAGACCATTTAGAATTAATGGTTCCCACTGACTAAACACCTTGAGCATTCCCCCCAAAAAAAGAAAATAAAAAACAAAGAACAAAATCCTCAACTCATTTCCAAACATTCTGGAGAAGGAAGAACACCCCCCTATCCCCACTTCCAGTTGAGAATTCTCAAAAGAGGTTGTGGGTATAAAACAAAAATATATGGTTCCTAACTCCCAGGAATGAACAGCCAGGTGAGGAAATAGATGTGCATGTGTAATCATTTCATTGATGTGTCACCACTCAGTCTTGTCCTTTTAAAAACTTCTGTGCAATAATCAGTTTACAGCCCGGCTCTTCTCTTCCCTGAGCTCAGCCTGTGCTCCCAGAGCCTTGGCGTGAAAGCGGGGTATGTGCCAGACAGCTGGGGCAGCAGAGGGCCCCTTACGGCATTGACTTTGGGGGTCTGGCTGGTTCCATCTGGTGCTGATGGCCTCTGCTGCAGGAAATGTGTCCAGGCCGGTGGTGTGTGTGAGTGATTTGGGGGCAAGCTATACCACCTCATTCTGTATCTCCCTGGCTGAGGAATTCCTTGTCAGAGAAGCAGCACAGACTCTCTTCAGCCCTGCTAGCTGCTCACATTCCCAACCTCTCGTCTAGGCTGGGTTTCCCAACCTTTGCCAGAGTAGTCGTCCCAGCACCCCTACAGCTCACGCTCATCTCTGTCTCTGGGCTCCTCCATGTGGAGCCATAGGAACAAAGGAGGCCCTCTCTCGAGACTAGAGTGACTAAGGAGATATGACGACACATGTCGTGTCATGTAGTAACCTGGATTGAATCCCAACAGAATGACAGTAGATAAAAGCAAGTACGATCTGAATAAAATCTGGAATTGAGTCAATCATCACACACTGATCCGATGCTGGTTTCCTAATTTTTTTTAACTACACCATGGTAATGAAAGATGTTTACCTTAGTGGAAACTGGGTGAGGGGTCTATGAGAACTTGCAGCACTATCATTGCAACTTTTATGTCAATCTAACATTAATCCAAAATAAAAGGCTCTAAAAAAATTAAGGAGAGCACAGAACAAAGCTTAACTCAATAGTGGGATAATGGCCTTATCAGAAAGGATTTTATATGTTGTGTATGAGACACCTGAAGAAGGTTGGTTGGAGGAGAAACATGGTCAGGTTTTTTAACTCCAGAAAGATTAAATCAGAAGCTGTGTGGAGGAAAGGATTAACAGGGAGCTGAGAGCCAGAGAAGGAAGGGTGGTGTGAAGAGTTTAAATGCAGCGTTTCAACAAGAAGTCTATTGCAACAGTCTGAGAAAGAAATCATGTGAGTCTGTGTGGGAGGGGTGTGTGTGTGTGAGAGAGAGAGACAGAGAGAGAGAGAGAGAGAGAGAGGGAGAGAGGGAGAGAGGGAGGGAGAATGTATACATGCATGGCAGGCCACATCAGAACAAAGACATTTCTTGTCAAATGCTGCAAAGAGCAGTATATATAATACATTTTATAATAAAAATGAAACATAGATCATTGTTTCTATTTGGTTGTATTAGCTCTAATAGGATAAGTTCAGTTGTTTTAATGCTTTTTGAAGAAGCAGACAAAGGAAACAGCTTCATCTGGTTTGGAAACAACATTGCAGATTTGGCATTAAAAAAAACGAGATTCTTGTCTTCAATCAGCTCTTTGCTATGTAATCTTGATCTAATCACTTCAATAGGACAAGTTTTTTCCATTTCTAAAACAAGCAGATTGAAACAGAATGCCTTTGATTTCTGAGATAGCTATCAGAGATGTTGCAATGAAACAACTACATTTGGCAAATTATTGGATTAGAAGATGATTAATAAGTTTCCTCCCAGGTCTAAGGAGAGAATTAGTATTTGTCGAGTGTTTGCTATGCTAAAAACGTTTTTTACCATTAATGATTTTTTTTTTTATCCTATGAAAGTAATGTTGGCCTAAACAACATAAAATTAATTCATTAACAAGAATTCATTTCAAACTTTGCTATCTTTTAAAATTTCTATGACTTTCAATATGAAGATCTAGGACTTCAGCATTTCCAAGCAATGAGACTTGTTTTGTAACTATGAAAGTGTTTGCAGTATTAAAATTGTTCATAAAATACTTTTAATGCTTTAAGACTTCTGAGAAAGAAATCAACCATGAAAAAGTTAGATGGGCTCTTTTGCAATAGATGTTTACAGCCAAAATGTGAATGAAATTTTATAAGCCTGCATTAATGTTGTGTGTGTGTGTGAACTATTACTAATACAAGTAAGACATTTATTTGATAAGGCAACAGTGAACAATTTGACACATTTAAGAAAATGGACAAGCTGAGAAATTTGATATAATTTTGGGGGGACAGGACACCAAGTAAATAAAACTTTTCTATTATTTAATTACACCCATGCATTTCTTTCCTGAAGCCAGCATGTTAATCACATGTTTACACTTCTCTGACACATCTATTTCTTATTGCTTCTAGTTCCTAAAATATTTCAGATTAGCTTCTTCTGACATTACAAAACGACCTCTTTTATAATTTAAAAAATAGACTGAGCCTTATAAATATTTACTTTTTAAAATGTATAGTGTAGTATCAATGAGCTCTCATTGGCAATTCATATCGTTTTTGTACAGTGGAATTCTTCCCCACAATGTATAACACTTTATGTTGCACCAGAAATCTTACTGTGGATCCTTTAAAATAAAAACTCATTATTAGCCCAGGACAGATAAATATACATGATTGCAATTAAGTTTAGTTATATTTTAGGGTCATAAAGGAGGCCCTCAGACGTAACAGAAAGAAAATCTTTGCAAGATGTACATTGTAGGTTTGTAAGTGACTTCTACCATCTGTAGAAATTGTTGGAGGGAGAGAGTGCTTTGGCCTTGCCTTATATATTAGAGGGGTAAATCTAATTCTGATCTGTCAGAAACCAGTGAAGCTCATTTCTACTCAGCATTTATTTGGCTCTGTTTCAATTTGTGCCATTATTGAATAGCTTCTTCACTTTTAATTTTATGAGATTTAGAATGTTGAAAGCCCACATCAAGCATGAAAGAGGAAAAATGTTGTATGATTACAGATATAACTCAGCAGAACACACTAAAATTTGCATATGACCTGAAAAGGGAACTTGATATTTGAATGACTTATTCTGACAGTTTCAGAGAAATAGAGAAGGCAACGGACATCTCAGTTGGGGCCATATCCTCATATCTCATTTTAAATGAGTACTACAGAAATATTCCCACAGATTCAATTTTGCCATAACCCAGTGCTTTAAGTGCAGCTTGCTGAGATTTCTTTCTTAATTGCATCCCATTCTGTTCTGTAAGTATTAAACCAATACTTACTTTTCAACTATTTGGGGAATCTTCCAGGTGTTCATCAAACAAGAAGGAAGCCGCTGTCTCTGTGAGATGCATCCCTACTTGTTCCTACGGTGTCTTTTAGTCACTGGGACAGCCTTGACTTTTACTTTTGTGTCCATGACCCATATGATAAATGCCACCTGAACAGAACAAAAAAAAAAAAAAAGAAAGAATAAATGGAACATGATATTAAAGAAACATTTTAAAGGTATCTAAAAAGACCAAGCAACATTTTTGCTTTTTTTTTTTTTTTAAATATAACATCAGAACTCACAGTCCCTGATCTTCCAGCCTGTTATTTCAGACCACTGAGCCATGCTGCTTCTCTGAATAAGTGGACAAAGATTTAGAAATGCCTTTGCAGTGTGAGGTGAGTTCAGAAAATATACTGTATCTAGAACAAAGAAGCAATGGTGTCTCTCTAATCGATCTTGTTACCACCGCTCCTTAAATCCGAGGGCCACTCCTTTCATACCATTGAAAGGCTATGCAGAGATTCCCTTCTAATGCTGGCAGAGCATAAATATACAGCTGGTTTCAAAAATAAAACGTTAAATTCCTGATCTGATTTATACACATACCCTGAGTGTGTAAGAAAGTTTCATTTCAAAATTAACACATTTTTAAATGACGGAGAATGAATGTAGGTTGTGAATACAAAAAAAGAAGAAATTAACGTAAGAGCATTACTACTGGTATATAATTATTTTTAATATAGTGAAAGATACTTGGCAAATACAGGTAGTTGCTCAAGTTTTCTCTCTGACATTCTAGAAATATTGGTTCCTTTCATAGGATAAAAAATAAAGAATATTAACCATCAAACACAGTGGCTTTCCTGAGTTTGAAATTAGTAACTGTATCCTCAGAGTCAGTGTTTTCCAAAGGGTACACCAACTAGCCTTACCTACTCATGAATTCTTAGTAAATCAAGGCATCATCTCTTAGTTTCAATTTTCTTACCTGAGGTAGGTAGATGCAATTCTTCACTACCCTCAAAGCATTCCTTATTACACATACCGACACTCAAACCAAAGCGTGTACATTTGATTTTGTGGGAAAGAGGGATCACACTCATTCTACAGAGGGTTTGACGTTATGCCTCTTATAAACAAATGTACACCTCAGATTTCATATTTATTTTCAAAGTCTATGATGTATAAACTACACGGTTAAACATTCAGTAGGAAATAATTTTATTAGCGTTGCAAAAGTATACACTGTTACGAATAAGCCTGTGATTTACTTTCTTCTGCTTTCTACGTGATTATAATATATTTAGTAATAAAATACGTATCCTCCATATAAGAAGCACTTATCTAAAGTAGATTCCTGTCAACTGAGTTGACCCGTAAAAGTTTTGGCAACATTTTTGTAAAGTTTGAGATTTATTTTTCTTCTGTTACTGTCCAAAGAATAGAATATCCAAAAATTAGAATATGCTTTGGTAATTTTTGATGTTTAATGTCAGTGGAGACTGAAAAAAAAAGATTATAGGAATTTGTCCTAATAGTATCAATAGACAAATGTCCAGTGAACTTTCTCTCTATGTTCCATTACATAAATGTGACCTGCTAATTTGAATTGGAATTGAACAAAATTCAAAGTATGAAAAAAAAGGTAAGAATTATATTTAGAATCACTCAACTGAGCTTAATAAAATTTAAAAATTTCATTCATAAGACCTCTAGAATAAAAGATAAGTAGTAATTTTGTTCAGAAGTCATTGCTAGATGAAACAAAGCATCACTTCAATTGAAATCACACCTAGAGATAAAGTGTTAAATATTACACAAATAACAGGTTTCTCTAATACTACGTTGCCTACTCTGCTGGTCTGTGATGACACTGAAGATGCAAAACTGGTTAGACTGCAGTAGTTGCCATGGTAGTTCTCAGTGCTACTCAGCAGGTTGGCTGGTTTTGCTCCCTGGGGACACACAAGATTGTGCTTCCCTGATCCTGTGAGGTGCAGTGGCCATGTGACTTGCTTTCACAGTGAGATGAGGGCACTGATGAATAGTTCTTCAACTCCCTCTTCTCCTGGGTCAGAGATTGTACAAGCCCGTGTTAATATGGAGGAATGACAGAGAGACCAGATGGAGGCTCTCAGTCCTGGAGACCAGGCGTGAGATAGTAGAGGAGGAGCAAGAAATATACCTTCACTGTGTTAAGCCACTGAGATTTTGATTCCTTAATTAAGGTTCCTTAATAAAACATGCCTAGCTATTCCAATGGATATATATCTGCTGCCTTAAATAAATAGCTTTAAAAGGAAAGCAAGCTTGCACATTTTCTATTATACAGATCAAGCAAATCCCTATGTCGACCTATGAAGTTCATTCTCAAGGGGGAATGGCATATTTTTTCATCTTCTAGAATATCACCCAAAAGTATTTATGAGGACCTTGATGACAAATGAGAAATGGGTTTCTTTCTGGTTTACTGAGGCCACGAAACAATTTACTGTTATTATGGCACTAATTTACCTGAGACTTCTAAAAATCAGGGTTATGGTATATTATGGTAATTTCTCTGTTTTTCTCTTTCAGCCTGTCAATCTGATCTCAGGAGCTTGACTGGACAAGCCTAAAGATATAGTGGGGTATGTTGCTATAACTTCGGAGATTATATATATATATAAAATATATATATTATATATATATGTGTGTGTGTTTCCAACATCCACCGGAGGATCATTAGAAAACAACAAACACAGGAAAAACTCTGATAGATTTTCCACATGATAAAAATCTACATAGATGAATATAATTTTAGAACCAAAAGGAAAGATTTTTCATTTGCAAATGAAAGCTTGCAGAAGTTGTATAAAATAACACAAGGGATAAATTTCACAACTTTTAAAGCTTTGTCTCTACTGCATTTAATCCATGCAGCACTCAAATCTAGAAATATTGCCTGCCTTTTTGCAGATGACGATAATGTGGCACAGAGTTTTTCTAACTAGTTTATACTGGAAATAAACATCATATTTGGACTTCACATTCAAGGCAGACCCCAAACCTCCAAGTTATAAAAATAGAAGTGATCTTCTCTGTCTCTGCTCCCTGCCCAAAGAATATGGCTATGGTATGCGTGGGCTTAATGGAATCCCTGAGGGTTTCTAAATAACTTTTGAAAATTAATGAGCTTATAGAAACTCATATTTCAATAATTAACATACAATTTTAGAGCTTATTCCACTATGCCTCATGAATGAAATTTTAGGTTAATGAACCTAAATAGACTATTATCAATGGGTCAAACAGTTTCACAGATGGTTCAGTGTGAAAATCTATCAAGTGACTGTCATTTTCCTTATTGTTTGTTACATCAAAAATGGAATTTTTTTCTATAGTCAGATGCAAGTTATTTTGTGATGCGTTACCATTTAAAATAAGCAGTAGTGTATTGTATTTTCACCAGCTCTTTTCCCATAAAGCATCTTTGCATGTAGCACCAGGCAGAAGAGTTGAGATCAGTGTGTAGATCCATCAACTGCTATATTATTTACACTGACTCCACCAAAGTCAGGTAGAAAAACAACGCATGCAGTCCCCAAGAAGCTCTAGAGAATGCAGATGTAATTTAAACCTTGTATTACTAACCCCAATTTTTCTCTTCATAACCTTAGCTGCTATCTGCAGGACAACCATGCCCACTTTCCCTAAAAACTAACACCAAACCAAAAACACCTCTTCCCAAGAACTTCCCTCAAGATGGATGAATCAGTCACAGTCCTGAATATATATTCTCCCTCTCTGGTTGAACCCTGACTGATCTGTCTGTCTTTATATCTATGTATCTATGTATCTATGTTTCTATCTATCCGTCCGTCTGTCTATCTGTTTATCTATCTATATCTCTAAATATCTATCTATACACAAGCGCACACACACACACACACACACACACACACATAACATATAATACAATACACACACATATTTATGAGGGAGAGAGACAGACAGACGCAAAAATATTCATTGCAAGAAATTTGCTTACACAACAATTGTGAGCATCTGAAATCTGTAGGCTAGGCCATGAGGAAAGAATTAAGGGAATAGCATGTGAAGGTTTGAACTCACAGGCGTGGGTAGAAACTGCTGTCTACAGGCTGAATTTCTTCTTCTTGAGAATGCTTTAGCCTTGCTTTGAAGGCCTTTTAACTGATTGAGTCAGGCCCCACATAGTATCCAGGATAATCTTACTTACTTAAAATCAATTGATTAGAGATTTTAATTATATCTGCAGCAACACCTACGTTAGCACTTTCTTGAATAACTGGGTACTGCAGCCTACCCAAGTGGACATAGCAAAAAAGCAATCACAATGGAGCTTTAGACCACATACAGTTTGGCCACAAACTGTTTGCTTTATATTTTCCTTTTTTATTAGCCTGACCATAATTATTTATTGGCTATAGCAATGTTTAAAATGTAAGGAAGTCCAAACGTCAAGGCAACAAACATTGAATCATGCTTTGAACAATCTCAGTTGGAACTTTTCTTCCATTTAGGTAAACATTAGCTCTCTACTTTTTGTAATGACAAACATACTCAGGTTTTTCTATTTATTGTGTCTATTGATTTTAAGGATTTACAGACCTGTACATTTTTACTGACCTTTTCATATTAATTCACTTAATTTTTTTTTCCCCCTTTCTGCATTGGGTCTTCGTTGCTGTGTGTGGGCTTTCTCTAGGTGCGGCGAGCGGGGGCTTCTCTTCGTTGCGGTGCATGAGCTTCTCATTGCAGTGGCTTCTCTTTTTGTGGCGCACGGGCTCTAGGCGCGTGGCCTTCAGTAGTTGTGGCTCGTGGGCTCTAGAGCGCAGGCTCAGTAGTTGTGGCACACGGGCTTAGTTGTTCCGCAGCATGTGGGATCTTCCTGGACCAGGGATGGAACCCATGTCCCCTGCATTGGCAGGCGGATTCTTAACCATTGTGCCACCAGGGAAGTCCCTAATTCTCTTAATTTCTAACTTGTCTTTATAATTTTTATTTTCTCATATATGGTAAAGTTCCCTTCTGTTCAAAACTACACAGCCAGGGCTTCCCTGGTGGCGCAGTGGTTGAGAATCTGCCTGCCAACGCAGGGGACACGGGTTCGAGCCCTGGTCTGGGAGGATCCCACATGCCGTGGAGCTACTGGGCCCGTGAGCCACAACTACTGAGCCTGCGCATCTGGAGCCTGTGCTCCACAACAAGAGAGGCCGCGATAGTGAGAGGCCCGCGCACCGCGATGAAGAGTGGCCCCCGCTTGCCGCAACTGGAGAAAGCCCTCGCACAGAAACGAAGACCCAACACAGCCAAAAATTAAAAAAAAAAAAAACAAAAACTACACAGCCAGCTATAGGTAAAAGATAGACAGGAGAAGTCATCAGGTTGAAATAAAGAAGGAGCTGGAAAGGTATGCTGAAATTTGTAAGGAAATTAAAATGTCAATACTATCATAAAGATCTATATGAAACGTAGTTATTAACAAGGCTGATTCATCAAAAAATTGAATCAGAATGTACAGAAAAGCAATGGTAGAGAAATGATGGTTATGAAAGGTAAAACATGAAGAACCAAAATATAAAGATTTTGTATTTGTTTAATAGATATAAGGAAAAAACATTTGAGAAGAAGCAATAGTCAAAGAGCTAATGGATTTAATATTACCTAAGTCAAAGAAAGATTTGTGTATAAAAATTGATAGGATTTATCATCTGCCAAAAAAAATCAATAAACTAATATGAACCCGGATATAATTACAAAAATATTTAAAGAGGCAAAGATAGAATGCTATCAATAGCTAAGTAGTAAAAACAGTTTACACCCAAAGAAACAAAATTAGGCAGGTCTCTCACACTTTTATACATAATTAAAACTTGAAAAGAAAATACAGAGGGAAATTATCTATAGTCTTTTTAGCAAAATGAATTGGAAATCACATTTTATACCTATTGGATTCCTTTGTCTATAAATGCATGGAAAAGAATACTGTAGATACAATACTGTCAACCGTTCCTTAAAATAAATAATCAAAATAAAAACTGGAAACGTCACATGGAAGATGGCAGAGACAACCCAGAGTACAAAGTTTCCATTTTTCAAACTGATAAAATTACACACACACAAAAATATAATAAACTTGCAAAAATATACACCAGCAGTAACAGAGCAAACAAAGAATTAAAATCTAATGTCAGATTTCTGCAAGCATACTTGATAGAATAACTGGTACTAGGCTTTCTCTCAGTCTGGCAAAAAATATATGAAGTAACTATTTTCCTGCAGAGCAAGACTGTGATTCTGAGGAGAAGGAAAACATCTGAGATAAGTTTTGTATCTGACCTGCCTTTGTAACTGGGGTGCCTTCCTGACTACAGCAGAGGATGGCGGAGCCCCACCAGAACATGGTGATCTCACTAGGCTGAGGAGGCAGTGATGAGAGTACAGGGTTTCGGCTGTTGGAAGTCTGTTATGGGATTAAATCAAGATTTGGTGGAACAATCTGGGGATGATGGAGGAGTGGAGATTTTGTGTAGGGTATATCAAGTCTGCTGACCCAGTGAAAATGATTGCCTGGGAAGTTATGATTGACCTGCAAGTCATGGGGGGTGGGTTTTCCTTTTTCTTGTTGACTCAGAGGATTAATGATATGAGTCATGGTCAGAACTGGCAGACCTCAAGTTTGTAGGAAAAAACCTACAGCAGTGGTTCTCAAAGGATGGTCACCAGGACAGCGGTACTGTATCAACTGTGAGATGCTAGAAATGCAAATTAGTTGGGTCCCAGCCCAGATCGACTGAAGCAGAAACTCTGGGGTTAGGGCCCAGCAATTTGTGTTGTAACAAGCCCTCCAGGTGACTGTGATGCATGCTCAAGTTTGAGAACCACTGGCCTCTGCAACCTCAGGGTGTCTGGGGAGGGGACACTGAGATCTCTCGATTTATTTGTGGTTGTGAAAGGGACTCTGAGGGATAGTCTAGGAGATGACAGCTGTTGGCAGCAGGTCAGGAGACAAAGCAGTGGATTTTCTTATGATCTTCAAGCAGAAAGTATTAAAATACATTATGAGGGATCATCTATGTTAAAAAGCTTGCTGACATCCACATTTGTTCAGCTGTATATATACACTCTTGTGTAATTAAAATATTGCTGTCACAGATTGAGGGCTGATAGCTGTGGCATACAAAACACTTCAGGTTGACACGGAATTTTCATTCATTTATTCAAAACATATTTGAGCACACACTGCATGTCAGATATTACAGGCAGTAAGCACTCAAAATTTAACAATAGGTCAATTAAAGAACCCCTTATGTTCTGGAGGAGAAAAAAAAGAGTCAAACAAATTATTACAATGCAATAGCAGGGTTAACTACTATTTTAAAAAGACTGCAAGGTCTATAATAAGGAGAGAGCAATGTAAGGTACCTGGTTGAGTGATACAAGTTTTTATACAGTAGGGTACCACTGAGTTGAATCTTTTAAAAAAAAATTTTTTTTAATTGAAATATAACTGATGTACAATATTATATAAGTTACAGTATACTGTTTGAATCACAGTATAATATAGTGATTCAAAATTTGTGAAGATTATACTCCATTTACAGTTATTATAAAATATTGGCTATATTCCCCATGTTGTACAATATATCCTTGTAGCTTATTTGATACCTAATAGCTTGTACCTCTTACTCCCCTACCCCAATATCGCCCCTCTTCCCTTCCCTCTCCCCAGTGGTAACCACTAGTTTATCCTCTATATCTGTGAGTCTGCTTCTTTTTTGTTATATTCACTAGTTTGTTGTATTTCTTTTTTTAGTTTCCATATATAAGTGATATCATACAGTATTTGTCTTTCCCTGTCTGACTTATTGCACTTAGCATAACACCCTCCAAGTTCACCCATGTTGCTAAAAATGGTAAAAATTTCCTTCTTTCTTATGCCTTAGTAGTATTCCATTGTTTTATATACCACATCTTCTTTATCCACTCATCTGTTGATGGACACTTAGGTTGCTTCCATATCTTGGCAATTGTAAATAATGCTGCTATGAACACTGGGGTGCATGTATCTTTTTGAATTGATGTTTTTGTTTTTTTCAGATATATGCCCAGGAGTGGAATTGCTGGGTCATATGGTCGCTCTATTTTTAGTTTTTTGAGAAACTTCCATACTGTTTTCTACTGTGGCTGCACCAATTTATGTTCCCACCAACAGTGCACTCTTGTACACCCTTGTTTCCTTTTCTCCACATCTTTGCCGACATTTGTTATTTGCATTCTTTTTGATAACAGCCATTCTGACAGGTGTGAGGTGGAATCTCATTGTGGTTTTGGTTTGCCTTTCCCTGATGATTAGTGATGTTGAGCATCTTTTCATATGCCTGTTGGCCATCTGCATTCCTCCTTGGAAAAATGTGTATTCAGTTCTTCTGCCTATTTTTTTTTTAATTGGGTTATTTGTTTTTTTGATGTTGAGTTGTATGAGTTGTTTATGTATGTTTGGTATTAAGCCATTAACAGTTATAACATTTGCAAATATTTTAATATTTAATACTTAATTTTAATTGCAAATATTTAATGAGCAAACGTTTTCCAAGTAGAAAAGCTGAAGAAAATCAAGTAAAACTGCACGTGCAAAAAGAAAGTGGTATTATAAGATATGTGATATGGGTTGGAAAGCAGGATGTGTGTGTTTGAAGTAAGTTTTAAAAAGTAAATTGGGTCAGTATATGTGCCTAACACATGCTTTAGAGACACTGAAAACCATCTTAGTTGGTGGTGTTGTTTCATTTCTAAATACTCTGGTTGTATTTCATACAAGCAAGGACTTTCTCCTGAAAATACAACCAGAAAAATCAGGAAATTAACATCAATACAATACTACCATCTAATCCTCAGACACCATCCAATTTTCTCCTTCACCGCAAACAGGCCATGGCCAGGAGCATGTGCTGCATTTAGTTGTCATTTCTCTTTAGATGCCTTCAATCTGGAAGAGTTCCTTAGTGTTCCCTTCGTTTCCTTGACTTCTGAGGAGCACGAGCCAGTTATTGTATAGAATGTTTCTCAGCTAGGTTCTCCCTGATAGTTCAGTGTGACTATAGTCAGGTTATGCATCTTTGGTGGGAATTTTACTTAAGTTATATGGTTTTCTCATTCCATTTTATAATGTGGCACACATGATTTTTTTATATGTCTCCAAACTGCCAAACTTGATCTCTTCATGTAGGTGGTATCTGCTAGACTTTTCTACTGTAAAGTTGCTTTTTCATCACTATGTAATTAATATTTTGGAAGGTATATTTATAGACATGTATATCTCCCACTCCTTATCAAATTTTAGTATGTTCCAGGAATCCTATTTAATGCTGTTTTATTCTGTTGGTTATAATTTCTTCTTATTTATTTAGATGCTCAAGTGGTTCTAGATTTGACCAAAGGGAGCTCCTACAAGCTGGCCCTTGTGTCCTTTTACCTGTTCCTGACATTCTTTGAGCATGCACCTCTTTAGTTTTAGAAACAAGATATTCTGAGATTATCTTACAATTTCTCTTACCCATACCTGAATCAACCTCGTTCCTTCAGGGGAGAATAATATTTATTACCCAAGATCCAAGCACTAGGTCTGCTAATAGCTATTCAGGTATTGCTGCTCCCAGACCCTCTTAGTGGACAGAGCTAGAAAACACATGTGTAAATATATCTGTGTATGTATATGCATACATGCACACACATAATACTTTCACACATTTACATCTCTACTCTGGACCTACCCATGTATCTTGAGATCACACCAACATCTCCAATTCCAAATTATCATCACAGGGCTCATTCCTTTTTTTGTTGTTTTTGTTCTCTTTCTTTTTCTCTCTTTTCCTCTTTATTTGTAATTCTCTTCTCTGGCACTGATGAATATGACTCTCATTATCCTTATTTACTTATCGGATTAATATTCCTACATGTACCAATCTCTTTTTGCCATCAAGTTGTCCCCACTAACCCCACCAGTATCCTCTTTTAGCCTACTCTGGCTCCAACGCCCTGCATGGACCACTACCACCCACGAGCACGAAGCCGTCTCACCCGGCCCTGGGCTCAGAAACACTGGGCCAGGCTGGTCCCTGAGAAGAAAGCCCCGATCACTCTTCCTGGGCTTCAAATCTCTGTGGTGGGCAGCCTTTCCCCAGGTCACCTTCCTCACCTTGCTCCGACATTGGGAAACAGGATCTCCTTCCTGGTCCCAGCCCCATGCACACTGGCTGGCACATCTCACCCCTGGTCTGCCTCTGCACACCTTACACATAAATGACTTATTCTTCATGCTGGGCTCTCGCATCCTATAGCTGGGCTGCCCCATAGTGCCAACAAGCCCTCACCTGCTCACTCTCCAACACCCAACTCGGGGCCACGCGGATCCTGCTTCCCACCCACCCATCTTCAGGGCACCTCTGCCCCCCAGGCATCCTCACCTTGTTAGCTTTAGGAGTGAATTTTCAAGAAGAGAAATAGATAAATGGGAAGGGTAAGAGGAGGAATAAATAGGAAGAGAATGAGAACGAGCATTAATGTTTGTAAGTGGAGGAAATGATATAGTGGATTGAATTTTAGAGGGAAGAATCTGGTTGAGGATTTGGGGTTGGAAATAATTCAAGGATAAAGTAAACAATTCTTATTGCAATAAACTTTTAACATTCAAAAGATAGTTCCTGAATGCTAAAGAATCCCCAAATTAATAAATATAAAAATGTTTGCAGAGACTCCTACCTTCTCCTGCTGGACAGTATAGAACATTGCTTAAGTACCCTGGCTTTGGAGACAGGCTTGAGGAGAAATCCCCACTGCCACTTACTAACAGTGTGATCTTAGACAAGTCACATAAGTTCCCCAACTTTCAGTTTTCTCATCTATAGAATGAAGATAATATCACCTATCTTATATAATTATTATAAGGACCAACTGAAATAACATCTGTAATGTATGCCAAAGCACTTTGCACAATCTTGGCATAAAAACTCAATAAATTTTAGCTGGTAAAAAAAAAAAAAAGAGAGAGATGCATTTGGAAATAATAACAGGGCTGGTTCTGAAGCCATAAGGCTAATCAGGTCAGTTTTGACAAATCTGCGTTACTGTAGTACATCAGGTGATGCTGACAGGAGTCTGAAATATGATTGTGACGGCAGGATTATTAAAAAGGAAAAAAAAGGGGCTTCCCTGGTGGCGCAGTGGTTGAGAATCTGCCTGCCAATGCAGGGGACACGGGTTCGAGCCCTGGTCTGGGAAGATCCCACATGCCACGGAGCAACTAGGCCCGTGAGCCACAACTACTGAGCCTGCGCGTCTGGAGCCTGTGCTCCGCAACAAGAGAGGCCGCGATAGTAAGAGGCTCGCGCACCGCGATGAAGAGTGGCCCCCGCTCGCCGCAACTAGAGAAAGCCCTCACACAGAAACGAAGACCCAACACAGCCAAAAATAAAAATTAATTAATTAATTAATTAAAAAACAACAACAAAAAACCACTAACTATTAAAAAAAAAAAAGGAAAAAATATTTTTGAGGTTGAAAGAAACTGATAATTAATTAGGTAATCTTTAAATAAGGGATATGAAAGGGTCATACTGACACTGAGTTTAAGCTCCAGTTTGGAATCAACAGAAGGTGATATTCAATCATTTGGGGATCTTCATCTACATAATCCTTTCTTTCACCCTTCTCCAATGTTTAGTCTAGCCTCTAACTTACCTAAGAGTATTCTTTTAGATTTGTGCTCTTTTTTAGATGCACACCTACCATGTGTATCTCAAATTTTAGTATGTCCTTTAAATTTCTCATTATAGAACTCTCAGATCAGTAAAAATTCATCAGATATCTATCTTCTCAAAAGATATAATCTTTTTTATAAGCCAAATCTTTCATTTTGTTCTTAGAGACCTTATCTGCTGTCATATCTTTTCTTCAATATCATAGTAATGATAAAACATATATAGTAATGATCTTGACAAAGTACGTGTCTACCTGACTTTATAGTACTATCAGAATCATGAATCACCAGTAGATCACAATATCAATAGAAATCAGGAAAAGTAACACCCCTAAAGTTATTTAAATTGCAGGAGAGTCAGCAATCATGAACTTGAATGTTATCTAAGCTACCAAACTAAGCATTTCTCTCTGAGAAATGGCTTCTATCAAAAAAAAAAAAAAAAAAAAAAAAGGCTAAAGTGAACATCAAAGGGTGAAATAGAAAACAAAATACAGACCCTGATTTGTAATCAAAGTTTTGAAACATGCAAGGGAAGGCAAGTCTATACCATCAATTTCTTTTTCATTTCTTGTTATTGTTCCAATATCCATACATTATTATCAGCAGAGGCAAAGCCAAAACCTCTAAGTCATGGATGACTCCTCCTCACTGGAAGTAATAAGACACACCCAATTCCTTCCCCAATGACAGTGCCTTAAAAAAAAATCAGTTAATATATTTTGGACAGGGGAATCTATAGAATCTAGGGAAAGCTTGGGGAAAAAAATTGAATATTTGGAACTTCTTGGGCTATAACATTGGCCTGAAATATCAATAGACATCTTTTCATATGGTTTCATCATTCCTTGCTTTATTTTCAATTTTCTGCCATTAAATTTTTATTTCCTAAGTCACATTATAATACCTGACATATATGAAGTGCTCCTTAAGTGCCTGCAGCTTAAACAAATTTGGCATCCTTTCCTCTCTTTCCATAATTGTCACAAAGGCAGTACAAAATTCTGTTAATATAGAGATAGAAGGTTCTAATATGGTAGATCCCTCCTTATGAAGTCATTTATTCGTGAGCTTATTGAGGGTCTGCTGTCTTCAAAGAACTGGGCATAAATTTGGACAAGAATAAAATAATTGGTTATTAAGGGCTTTATTTTCAAAGACTATTTAATATCATGACAGTGATAAGACATGGAAATTCACCTGTGTATTAGAACTATGTAAATGTTAGAAATTTATGTTAGGATGTAGAGAAGGAAGAGAGGAATCAGTATAAAACTGTCATGAAAAGAATCATTACTGAGTGATAATCACTTTAAAATACCTGCATTTGCTGATTTGGATTTCTAAAAGAAGAGATAATAGCCTCACATACTCACACGTTTCACATATTATTCTTTCTTAGACTTAGTTGTTACATGAAAAACTTTCTAGCAACCTTGAAATAATTACATAATGATTTAAGTCAACAATGTTGTGTGATGGGTAGAACCTATGTGGTGCAGCAGAAACAGAAATAGCAGAAATATTCAGACTTGGCATTCAGGGCCTTCCATGATTTCAATCCACCCTCCTTTTCTAGCTCTATCAGCCAGTATTCTCTGTGGCAGAGATAACACTATGTGTTCAACATATCATTTGCTTTTACTCTTGGACACACAGGAAGATGTCATTTCCCTAACCTCCTGGGTTCTAGATGGTACTGTGTGTTAAGTCCTGGTCGATGGAATATGGTCAGAAATGATATACAGTGCATCCAGGCCTGCTCTCTAAGACCTTATGAATGATAATTTTTTATTTTAATCTCTGACTGTGGGCCAGCTGAACTCTTTGCAGAGACACTAGAAAAGGATGTCATATCAGAATTGAAGGACCCAGCTTTCCTGAGTCGTCATGTGTAATGCTGCCTGCAAAACAACTCATGGAACTGTGATGTGAACAAGAAATAAATTTTAGTTTGTTAGGCCAATGAGATTTGGAATTTGCTGCAAAAACTAACATTAATTACCGTATTAAACACATCTATGTAAGCACTGGACTTTTTCTGTTAATATGGCATGCCTCATGTATTCCTATTCCCACGTACTCTTCTGATGTTCAACTGGGTTACGTTCCCCAACATGTCCACTTCCCAATATTTTGCAGGTACTTCAAGACCCAAATCAAATATAACCTTCCCATAGATTCCTTCTCCCTCATTTCCAAAAAGATTAAATCTCATGCTCCATTGAACTTCTGTAATCTTTCTTCTAGCACTTATAGTAAAATTTGTCATATGCTACTTACGTACACATTACCCAAGATTCTAGATCTGTTTGATGATGTACATTCAGTGTCACATTATTTATTCTGTATTTCCACAAATAGGTTCTAAAATGCAAATATTTGTTGAATTCGTACACAATGTTTTCTGACTTAAAAATATGATAGAATGGGTAGCCCTAGGGTTTTAGCCCTATTAAGCAAAGTTAAGATATTTAGGCTACTGTATAATTGTATTTCTGGTTGTACACATTATTAGAATATTTTCTAAAGCATCTCCCTATAACAAAAAGAGTGAAGCAAGACTAGATCTAACTGGATGCTTGAAGGTAAAATGAAGGATATGAAAATTATTATCATGATCAGAGGGCTACCACCATAAAGTTTATAGGGGGATATGAAACAAACTTGAGGCAAATGCTAAGAGAATATTTAGTAATTCAAACACTAGCACCCTGAGTGGTTAAAGCTGCAGTCTCCAATAGTGTGAAACTGGAATTTTAAAATAACTTTTTAAAAAGAGAAAATGTTCTATTTTTAGATTAAAAAAATTTGAATAGTCACTTTCTGCAAACTGTTTCTTTTAGGTAAATCCTTGGTGCTGTCCTTAGATTCTTATCGTCAAGCACCTTCCCTGCCATTCAGGTCCTGATTTCTGTCTCCTGGCAAAACTTCAACTAGACCCAGGGACATTTCTGACCTATAACCATAGGATCATTTCTCTGTATAGTATCTATTATTTAATAATTTTTCTTGGTAATCTCACTTGATCTTTTTCTCCTGGATAAATTTTGTCCTTGATTAATACAATGTTCTCAGTACAATACAATTAGAATTAATACAATGTTTAATACTAAATTCATCTGAAAGAAGTTATTATTTTCTAATTGACCTCTCAATTCAGAAAAAAAAAGTACATTGGATTTATTGCTTTTATGTAACAGGAGTAATTCAGTCTCTTGTAACTAAAGCAATGGGTCGAGGACTCCACATCCTCCTTGCTTTCCCGACAGACGCAAACACAGAAGGAAGACACATGTCTGAGATAAGAAAGCAACTTGGGACACTGGGTATATTTCTGAATAACTGGATGTATTGGGTTGGCCAAAAAATTCATTCCGGTTTTTCCATACCATCTTACGGAAAAACCCCAACGAACTTTTTGGCCAGCCCAACGTCTCTGCTTCCCACTTGCCATCAGCCACTTACAATTTAGATGCAAATACACTGGGTGAGGTGGCAGATTCCTTTAAATGCACATTTTCCCAAAAAAAAAAAAAAAAGGTAAAATGAAAGAATTTACGCTTGTCGAAAGAATTTACGCTTGTCAAAAGAATTTCAGATAACAGTGAGGAGAGAGGTAAACTGGGCAAAAAGATGCTGCTTTTGGAATTTCTGCCATTAGAACACAGGAAGCTACCTCTTTTTCAGACTCTCCATTAATGCATATATTGGTTTCCAAAGTCTTATTTTACATGTTTACATAGTATAGACAGTGCGTAGCAGCACATATTAATAGCAAAGAATATGACAATGTACATGAGTTTTGTGATAGCATATTTGTATTAATTTTAGGTGCTATGTTTTTACTTTAGCTATGGACAAAAGTCTTCCCATACATAGTCTTAATATTGTATTCTCGCATTCACAAAATAACGTCAGGGGGCTTTCATTGCCCCTACATTGCCACTACAAGAGACATGCAATACCCTTTAAATTATATGATCTCTAAATCTTGACAATGAAAGGTTATAACATGAATATTTTTTTTTCCATTCAAAGACTGAGAATATGCTGCCACAGATTGATCTAAGTAATGCTATTTCAAACTCCTTACAATGGCATTAAACTCTATAAACCTTCTCCTCCTAAAGAATTTCAAGTATGTTAGATTAAAAAAGCCCATTTCTATGTGGGATGAGAAGAGGCATAAAAAATTGCATTCACCTCTGAATTCTGTGGAAATGTGGAAATCAACACAAGATTCTTTGTCAGCAAAGAACTCACTGTATATCCTTATGTTTAGGATTGTGAACACCAAGCACAACTACAGTCTTCAGATGGATTCTTACCATAGATACAGTATTTTATTCTCTTCTATTTCTTAATGCCAGGACCCACAAAGGCTTGGTTTGGTTATGAGGGACCTACTTTATTTCTAATTAGAATTCTATATCAAGAATGAAATACTAAAGAAATATACCCAAGTGCTTGAGAACCCAGATTCTGAAGTATCACTGATCTGGGCTGGAATTGAGACTTGTCCATTCTTCTGATAACCTTGATCAAGTTAACAGTGTGTCCTTCGGTAAGTTGTTTGATTTCTCTGAGGATATGTTCTCAGCCATAAATGTGAAGAACAACAGTATCTTTCTCTCAATTTACTGTCAGAATAAAAATGGTATAACAGAACATTTACTTCTGGCTAGGATGTAGAATTTGGCAAGAGAACAACACCCCCATTAGAAACAACTTGAAAAGCCAGATAATACACAGCAATCATCTGTAAAGTCACCACAGACTGTGGAGGTAATGAGGACTAGAGGGACTAAGCTACAAAGTGGGGAAAACCTCTGAAAGGCAAGCTGGGAGCATAGAGCTGATGTTCTCTTGGAGGCATTTCCTGATTCTTTATGTGGACTACAGTTTGAGAATCTACATTTCATTGTACACAATGTCCAATATTTAATAATCACAAGATATACAAAGAACTCATACAACTCAACATCAAAAACAAAGCAAACCAAAACAAACAACCCAATTTAAAAACGGGCAGAAGACCTGAATAGGCACTTTTCCAAGGAAGACATACAGATGGCCAACAGGCACATGAAAATATACTCAACATCGTTAATCATCAGGGAAATGCAAATCCATACCACAACAGGAAATCACCTCACACCTGTCAGAATGGCTATTATCAAAAAGACAACAAATGACAAGTGTTGTGAGGATGTGGAGAAAAGGGAACACTTGTGCACTATTGGTGGGAATGTAAATTAGTAAAGCCACTATGGAAAACTCTATGGAGATTCCTCAAAAAATAAAAAAAAAGAATAGAACTACCACATGATCCAGCAATTCCACTCCTGGGTATTTATATGAAGAAAACAAAGCCTAATTCAAAAAGATGTATGCACCCCTATGTTCACTGCAGCATTACTGTAAAATAGTCAAGATATAGAAGCAACCTAAATGCCCATCAATAGATGAATGGATAAAAAAGATGTGGTATACATATATATTATATACCTATATATAATATATATAATAGAATATTATTCAGTCATTAAAAAAGAAATCTTGCCATTTGCAACAACATGAATGGACCTAGAGGGTATTGTGCTAAATGAAATAAGTCAGACAGAGAAAGACAAATACTGTATGATTTCACTTATATGTGCAATCTAAAAAAATAAAGAAATCAATAAACATAACTAAACAGAAACACAGTAATAGATACAAAGAACAAACAGGTGGTCTCCAGAAGGGTGTGGGGGTAGGGGAAGTAGAGAAATAGGTGAGGGAGGTTGAGAGGTACAAACTTCCAGTTACAAAATAAATGAGTCACAGACATGAAATGTACAGTGTGGGGAATATTGTCAATAATTACATAGTATCCTTGTATGATAACAAATTACAGCTAGACTTATCATGGTGATCATTTTGAAATCTATAGGAATATCAAATCACTATGTTGTGTACCAGAAACTAACATAGTGTTGTAGGTCAGTCATACGTCAAGAACAAACAGACAAGCAAGCAAGCTAATGGAAAAAGAGGTTAGATTTGTGGCTACCAGCTGCTGCTGCAGGGGGGTGGGAATTAGATGAAGGTGGTCAAAAGGTACAAACTTCCAGTTATAAGATAAATAAGTACTAGAGATGTAATGTACAACATGATAAAGATAATTAACACTGCTGTGTGTTATAAATGAAAGTTGTTAAAAGAGGGAGTTCTCACCACAAGGAAGGAAATATCTTTTTCTTTCTATTTCTTTAATGTTGACTCTATATGAGAAAATGGATTGTGGTCATCAATGTATTGTGGTCATCATTTCAGGATGTATGTAAGTCATATCATGTTATATACCTTAAACTTATACAGTGCTGTATGTCAATTATATCTCAACAAAATTGGAAAAAACCCACATGGTTAAAAAAAAAAAGAAACAGGAAGGGTAAATGGAGTTAATGTGTTCTAAGGTTCTATCATTACAGAAATTGTAAAAATATTGTAATACTCTAAGAATATATCAAAGATACATGTTGTAATCTCTAAGTAAGAACTAAGGAATGATCGAAAAATATTTAATGACCAAAGGGAAAATAAACTAATTATAAAAGTTTCATTAGCCCAAGGAAAGTAATGAAAGATAAAGTGAGTATAGAGCCAGTGGATCAAATTTTAAAAAAAATAGTGAAATGACAGATATAAACTTAACTATGTCAGTAATTACATTAAATTAAATGGAATAAATTTTTCAAGAAAAAGACCAACATTTTCAGACTAGATTAAAAAGCAAAACTTAATTATATGTTGCTTACAATATACCAACCTTACATATAAAATACAGAAATGTTGAACGTGAAAGGATAGAAGTAGAAGTAGTACAAACACTAACCAAAGAAAAATTGATATGTGTATGTTTAGTAATATAAAACATAGTAGATGTTCAAGCAAAAAGAAAACAATACCAGAAATAAAGAGATACCTTTCACAATGATAAAGAATTTAACCTACAGGGAGTATTTCAAAGTTCAAAATCATCTTTCACCAGTAATTATTTTAAAACATATTGAACAAAAGTTTGGTGAATTAAATTGAGAAACAGAAAAACTCACATTCAAATAAATCTCCCAGTCATGGAGATTTGAATATATCTCCTTCAAGGACTAGCAGGAAAAACAGAAAAACATCAGAAAGAATAGATATCTGAGAAATACAATTCAAAGTGTCTATCTAATTGACATTTATGGAATCTTGTACCCAACAAATAGAGAATTTAATTCTTTTTTTAGCATATGGAATACTTACTTAAAATTTATGAAAATTATATGCTAGATCATAAAGCAAACCTTAACAAATGTTAAAAGACATAAAAAATTGAGATTACCTATTCTGTCTTTTGCGGAATTGAGCTAGAAATTGATAACAAAAGAATGAATGAATGAATATAGAAAATTCTCAATTGCTTGGAAATTAAACAATACACTTACATATAACTCATGGATTAAGAGAAAAATAACAGAGGAAATTCAGAAATATTTTGAACTAATGATAAAGAAAAATACATCAGTGCTCAGAGAGGAATTTATAGCCTTATATTCATAGATTAGAAGCAGTGGCAGTCTAAAAAACCAATGATATAAGTTTCTATATCATGAAGTTAGATAAAAGAACAGCAAATAAACACCAAAGAAAGTAGAAGTAAGGAGTATGAGGAGAAATTAACAAAATAGAAACTAAATGTATAATAGAGAAAACCAACAAAGCAAAAGTTAGTTGCTGGAAGCTATAGAAAAAAAGCAATAGCCCCTTAGCAAAACTGACCAAATAGGGTGATGGGGGAAAATAACAGATTAGTGATTATAGGTTAAAAGGATGGAGGGGCATCTATAATCAAGAATGAAAAACACTTCATCAGACATTAACTAGATAATAAAAATAATATTATAAACAATTTAATGTAAATTAACTTGAAAGTTTAGATAAAATTTATAAATTGTCTTAACAAACAGAACTTACTCTAGCTGAAACAAGAAGTTTCAAGAAACTGAAACTCTGAATACTACAAAACCTATTAGAGGAATGGAACCTGTTACTTATGACTTTCCCATAATGAGAATCCCTAGGCTAGCTGACTTCACTGGTCACTTATCCATCATATTTAAAGAAGAGGTAAGTCCAAACTTATCCCAGTTCTTTCAGAGAATAGATGTGTCAGTTTGGGTTCCCTAAAAAGCACTTTTGTGGATGATGGTCTGCTCTGTGAATGATGGATCTTAAAAGAATTGTTGGTTTTCAGGGTTTTTTTGCTTTAGTTTTTTCTCTTGTTGTGAGAATGAGGGTGATAACTTCCATGTTCTTAACATGTCAGACCAAAATCTACAAGTGGTTGTTTTTTAAATTATGTAAACATATTACATAATACACATATGCACATGTACTTAAGGTGTATATATAATAAAACAAAGACTTCTTTTAAGAATTCTGAACCAATACAATTAAACCTAGGCATAAGTGAATTTTAACATCTCTTATTTTGGAGATACGAAAACAAATTAATTCCATTTTTATAGTAATGTTTACATGATGAGTATTTCTTCCTAACTTACACTAAATACCTCTCCATGTTCATAATCAATCAAAGTCATGGAGGGATAAATAAATTTTTCCCTGGAATGTATAATACATATAGTATTATGTACTTTGTTCGTCCTTAAGTCCATTATTCCCTCTGAGTTTACTAGCTTCTAAGTGTGTTAGCTTGCTGTGCTTCTCCTCCACAAAATAAGGTTAGACACCTACCTTGCCAGACTCACTGTGCCCTCTCCAATGAAAGTAAGATACCTTCCTTCCAAGATCTTTTCTGTCAACTCTGAAACTCCTGTTAACCAGCAACAACCCCACTTTTTCCATTCATATCAAGACCCTTATGGTTTCTAGGGAGCATCAGAGGGGTTCCCCTTCCTTCTAGTTATAACTCAAAACCCTAAAAAAATACTGTCTCTGGATCTATGGAGCCCCAGCAAAATGTCTTTCCTTTGCACATCTCAGGCCCTTTTGTATATTCTGTTGTTTTTGCTGTTAAAAAATATATCATAGTGTTATTTGTCTTTCTACATTTATACACATTCAGATATTTATGTGTCATGTAGCTGCAATGGGGGGACCATTTAACCCTAATTATATTGACAAGCCTCTGTCAAATAAATTAGCAGAGGCAGCTCAACTGATTGATTTGACAGAAAGTAAATACACATACCAGTGTGGATGTTGACCCAGGTAACCCCATTTCCTCAACATAGGGTGGTTATCAATGTGTTTTGGTGCAAATAAGCCTTAAGAAGTGGTTAGTTTTCTGTATTTCTCTTGTGTCAAGTGCCCTTCTTAAGTCTGTTCTCCATAATATATTATCTGTAACACAAGTGTCTTAAAATTTGCAACAGTGGAGGAGAAACCAAGATGGCGGAGTAGAAGGACGTGCTCTCACTCCCTCTTGAGAGAACACCAGAATCACAACTAGCTGCTGGACAATTATTGACAGGAAGACACTGGAACTCACCAAAAAAGATACCCCACATCCAAAGACAAAGGGGAAGCCACAATGAGACGGTAGAAGGGGTGCAATCACAGTAAAATCAAATCCCATAACTGCTGGGTGGGTGACTCACAGACTGGAGAACACTTATACCACATAAGTCCACCCACTGGAGTGAAGGTTCTGAGCCCCACGGCAGGCTTCCCAACCTGAGGGTCCGGCAACAGGAGGAGGAATTCCTAGAGAATCAGACTTTGAAGCCTAGTGGGAATTGATTGCAGGACTTTGACAAGACTGGGGGAAACAGAGACTCTACTCTTGGAGGGCACAAACAAAGTAGTGTGCACATCAGGACCCAGGGGAAGGAGCAGTGACCCCAGGGGAGACTGAACCAGACCTACCTGCTAGTGTTGGAGGGTCTCCTACAGAGGCGGGAGGGGGGCCCTGTGGCTCACCATGGGGACAAGGACACTGACAGCAGAAGTTCTGGGGAGTACTCCTTGGTGTGAGCCCTCCCAGAGTCTGTCATTAGCCCCACCAAAGAGCCCAAGTAGGCTCCAGTGTTGGGTTGCCTCAGGCAAAACAACCAACAGGGAGGGAACTCAGCCCCACCCATCAACAGTCAAGTGGATTAAAGTTTTTCTGAGCTCTTCCCACCAGAGCAACAGTCAGCTCTACAGACCACCAGTCCCTCCCATTAAGCCTCTTAGATAGCCTCATCCACCAGAGGGCAGAGAGCAGAAGCAAGAAGACCTACAATCCTACAGCCTGTGGAACAAAAACCACATTCACAGAAAGATAGACAAGATGAAAAGGTAGAGGGCTATGTACCAGATGAAGGAACAAGATAAGACCCCAGAAAAACAAATAAATGAAGTGGAGATAGGCAACCTTCCAGAAAAAGAATTCAGAATAATGATAGTGAAGATGATCCAGGACCTCGGAATAAGCATGGAGGCAAAGATCAAGAAGATGCAAAAAATGTTTAACAAAGACCTAGAAGAATTAAAGAACAAACAAACAGAGAGGAACAATACAATAACTGAAATGAAAACTACACTAGAAGGAATCAATAGCAGAATAACTGAGGCAGAAGAACACATAAGTGACCTGGAAGACAGAATGGTGGAAATCACTGCCACAAACAGAATAAAGAAAAAAGAATGAAAAGAAATGAAGACAGCCTAAGAGACCTCTGGGACAACATAAAACACAACAACATTCACATTATAGGGGTCCCAGAAGGAGAAGAGAGAGAGAAGGGACCAGAGAAAATATCTGAAGAGATTATAGTTGAAAACTTCCCTAACATGGGAAAGGAAACAGTCACCCAAGTACAGGAAGCGCAGCGAGTCCCATACAGGATAAACCCAAGGCGAAACATGCCGAGACACATAGTAATCAAACTGGCAAAAATTAAAGACAAAGAAAAATTATTGAAAGCAGCAAGGGAAAAACAACAAATAACATACAAGGGAACTCCCATAAGGTTAACAGCTGATTTCTCAGCAGAAACTCTACAAGCCAGAAGGGAGTGGCATGATATACTTAAGGTGATGAAAGGGAAGAACCTACAACCAAGATTACTCTAACCAGCAAGGATCTCATTCAGATTCGATGGAGAAATCAAAAGCTTTACAGACAAGCAAAAGCTAAGAGAATTCAGCACCACCAAACCAGCTCTACAACAAATGCTAAAGGAACTTCTCTAAGTGGGAAACACAAGAGAAGAAAAAGACCCACAAAAACAAACCCAAAACAATTAAGAAAATGGTAATAGGAACAGACATATCGATAATTACCTTAAACGTGAATGGATTAAGTGCTCCAACCAAAAGACACAGGCTTGCTGAATGGATACAAAAACAAGACCCATATATAGGCTGTCTACAAAAGACCCACTTCAGACCTAGGGACACATACAGACTGAAAGTGAGGGGATGGAAAAAGATAGTCCATGCAAATGGAAATCAAAAGAAAGCTGGAGTAGCTATACTCATATCAGATAAAATAGACTTTAAAATAAAGAATGTTACAAGAGACAAGGAAGGATACTACATAATGATCAAGGGATCAATCCAAGAAGAAGATATAACAATTATAAATATATATGCACCCAACATAGGAGCACCTCAATACATAAGGCAACTGCTAACAGCTATAAAAGAGGAAATCGACAGTAACATAATAATAGTGGGGGACACTAACACCTCACTTACACCAATGGACAGAACATCCAAACAGAAAATTAATAAGGAAACACAAGTTTTAAGTGACACAATAGACCAGATAGATTTAATTGATATTTATAGGATATTCCATCCAAAAACAGCAGATTACACTTTCTTCTCAAGTGCGCACAGAACATTCTCCAGGATAGATCACATCTTGGGTCACAAATCAAGCCTCAGTAAATTTAAGAAAATTGAAATCATATCAAGCATCTTTTCTGACCACAACGCTATGAGATTAGAAATCAATTACAGGGAAAAAACTGTAAAAAACACAAACACATGGAGGCTAAACAATACGTTACTAAATAACCAAGAGATCACTGAAGAAATCAAAGAGGAAATCAAAAAATACCTAGAGACAAATGACAATGAAAACACGAAGATCCAAAACCTATGGGATGCAGCAAAAGTAGTTCTAAGAGGGAAGTTTATAGCTGTACAAGCCTACCTCAAGAAACAAGAAAAATCTCAAGTAAGCAATCTAACCTTACACCTAAAGGAACTAGAGAAAGAAGAACAAACAAAACCTAAAGTTAGCAGAAGGAAAGAAATCATAAATATCAGAGCAGAAATAAATGAAATAGAAACACAGAAAACAATAGCAAAGATCAATAAAACTAAAAGCTGGTTCTTTGAGAAGAGAAACAAAATTGATAAACCATTAGCCAGACTCATCAAGAAAAGGAGGGAGAGGACTCAAATCAATAAAATTAGAAATGAAAAAGGAGAGGTTACAAGAGACACCACAGAAATACAAAGCATCCTAAGAGACTACTGGAAGCAACTCTATGCCAATAAAATGGACAACCTGGAAAAAATGGAGAAATTCTTAGAAAGGTATAACCTTCCAAGACGGAACCACGAAGAAACAGAAAATATGAACAGACCAATCACAAGTAATGAAATTGAAACTGTGATTAAAAATCTTCCAACAAACAAAAGTCCAGGACCAGATGGCTTCACAGGTGAATTCTATCAAATACTTAGAGAAGAGCTAACACCCATCCTTCTCAAACTCTTCCAAAAAATTGCAGAGGAAGGAACACGCCCAAACTCATTCTATCAGGCCACCATAACCCTGATACCAAAACCAGACAAAGATACTACAAAAAAAGAAAATTACAGACCAATATCACTGATGAATATAGATGCAAAAATCCTCAACAAAATACTAGCAAACAGAATCCAACAACACATTAAAAGGATCATACACCATGATCAAGTGGGATTTATCCCAGGGATGCAAGGATTGTTCAGTATACACAAATCAATGTGATACACCATATTAACAAATTGAAGAATAAAAACCATATGATCATCTCAATAGATGCAGAAAAAGGTTTTGACAAAATTTAACACCCATTTATGATAAAAACTCTCCAGAAGGCGGGCATAGAGGGAACCTACCTCCACATAATAAAGGCCATATACGACAAACCCACAGCAAACATCATTGTCAATGGTGAAAAACTGAAAGCATTTCCTCTAAGATCAGGAACAAGACAAGGATGTCCACTCTCACCACTATTATTCAACATAGTTTTGGAAGTTCTAGCCATGGCAATCAGAGAAGAAAAAGAAATAAAAGGAATACAAATTGGAAAAGAAGAAGTAAAACTGTCACTGTTTGCAGATGACATGATACTATACATAGAGAATCCTAAAAATGCCACCAGAAAACTCCTAGAGCTAATCAATGAATTTGGTAAAGTAGCAGGATACAAAATTAATGCACAGAAATCTCTTGCATTCCTATACACTAATGATGAAAAATCTGAAAGAGAAATTATGGAAACACTCCCATTTACCATTGCAACAAAAAGAATAAAATACCTAGGAATAAACCTACCTAGGGAAACAAAAGACCTGTATGCAGAAAACTATAAGACACTGATGAAAGACATTAAAGATAATACCAACAGATGGAGAGATATACCATGTTCTTGGATTGGAAGAATCAATATTGTGAAAATGAATATACTACCCAAAGCAGTCTACAGATTCAATGCAATCCCTATCAAATTACCAATGGCATTTTTTATGGAACTAGAACAAATCATCTTAAAATTTGTATGGAAACACAAAAGACCCCGAATAGCCAAAGCAGTCTTGAGGGTAAAAAACGGAGCTGGAGGAATCAGACTCCTTGACTTCAGACTATACTACAAAGCTACACAGTAATCAAGACAATATGGTCCTGGCACAAAAACAGAAACATAGACCAATGGAACAAGGCAGAAAGCCCAGAGATAAACCCATGCACCTATGGTCAACTAATCTATGACAAAGGAGGCAAACATATACAATGGAGAAAAGACAGTCTCTTCAATAAGTGGTGCTGGAAAAACTGGACAGCTACATGTAAAAGAATGGAATTAGAACACTCCCTAACACCATACACAAAAATAAACTCAAAATGGATTAGAGACCTAAATTAAGACCAGACACTATAAAACTCTTAGAGGAAAACATAGGAAGAACACTCTTTGACAAAAATCACAGCAAGATCTTTTTTGATCCACCTCCTAGAGTAATGGAAATAAAAACAAAAATAAACAAATGGGACCCAATGAAACTTAAAAGCTTTTGCACAGCAAAGGAAACCATAAACAAGACGAAGAGACAACCCTCAGAATGGGAGAAAATATTCGCAAATGAATCAACAGACAAAGGATTAATCTCCAAAATATATAAACTGCTCATGCAGCTCAATATTAAAGAAACAAACAACCCAATCCAAAAATGGGCAGAAGGCCTAAATAGACATTTCTCCAAAGAAGACATACAGATGGGCGAGAAGCACATGAAAAGCTGCTCAATATCACTAATTATTAGAGAAATGCTAATCAAAACTACAATGAGGTATCACCTCACACCAGTTAGAATGGGCATCATCAGAAAATCCAGAAACAACAAATGCTGGAGAGGGTATGGAGAAAAGGGAACCCTCTTGCACTGTTGGTGGGAATGTAAATTGATACAGCCACTATGGAGAACAGTATGGAGGTTCCTTAAAAAACTAAAAATAGAATTACCATATGATCTAGCAATCCCACTACTGGGAATATACCCAGAGAAAACCATAATTCAGAAAGACACATGCACCCCAATGTTCATTGCAGCACTATTTACAATAGCCAGGACATGGAAGCAACCTAAATGCCCATCAACAGACGAATGGATAAAGATGTGGTACATATACACAATGGAATATTACTCAGCCATAAAAAGGAACGAAATTGAGTCTTTTGTTGAGACGTGGATGGATCTAGAGACTGTCATACAGAGTGAAGTCAGAAAGAGAAAAACAAATATCATATATTAACGCATGTATGTGGAACCTAGAAAAGTGGTACAGATGAACCGGTTTGCAAGGCAGAAGTTGAGACACTGATGTAGAGAACAAACGTATGGACACCAAGGGGGGAAAACCGTGGTGGGGTGGGGATAGTGGTGTGCTGAATTGGGCGATTGGGACTGACATGTATACACTGATGTGTATAAAATTGATGACTAATAAGAACCTGCAGTATAAAAAAACAAACACACAAACAAAGAAAACAACTAATACTAAACTTTCTTTGGGTTATTTGTATGGAAATATGTTAATATAAATGCTTCAGACATTACATGAAATTTCTAAAACTCTTATATGTTCTGGTATAATGTTATAAGTCAGAATTCTAGTTATTACTTTAAAATGTATATCTCAGAAATAACTAAATTTCCTTGTCAATTGCATTATTATGAACTTTCATCAAATCTTTAACCGTGGTCATTTTTAAGTCTTTTGTCATTTACAGACAGTTCTGGGTGTACTCTGATGCTTTTGCAAAAATATTCCTATAAAAGGGTTTCATCTTCAAGGAATTCATGGAAAAAGACTCTGACAAGTACAGGTTTCTGGTAACTGACTATACTGCTGAACTGAATGAATAAGCATTTTCAGAACTCTAATGGAAAACTGATGAATTCATAAAAGTGTTAACAAAAGATCAAGATGAAAAAAAAAACTAATTACATGGGACTGAGTGAACTGATGAGGATGATTATAATTTTTGTGACTTTCTGTTTGAATAATTTTTTAAAAATATCCCACAAGGACTGAGAGGCAAAAAAATATACAAATCAATTTTCACTGCAAAGTAAAGGAGCTGTTACAGTGGAGGATTACTGGACTGAATGTCAATATTATGACATAGTATGAGTGTGTTTCGTGTTTGGTAATTGCAGTCATTGTTGCTTTTGTTGTGGTCATCCATTTACAATGCTTGGTGTCAGCTTATTTATCTCTTGTAAAAATAAAATACAGTGTGTGTGTGTGAGCTGTGAAAAAAAAAAGAAAAAGGAAACTTAAAAAAAAATTTGCAACAGTACAAAAAGCCATCTGATATTTAACTAGTCTATGTTATATTATGAGAGATTGTTGGTGAATGGAATTTTACTACTCTGACTAAGGGAAAGAGTTGAGTTTGGGATGTCCATTTTAGCAGATGTGTAGGGTTTTTGAACAGATGTATAGTTTTCAGATCTTTTTTTTCAGGACAGGTCAGGAATATGATACAAATGTCACAAGATCTATGTTTAACTGAATGTATTTTATTTACTTCAATCTAAATCCTTCTCACATTGAAACATTTCAATTATCATAACTTTCAAAAAGAAAACAAACTTTATTTTTATGTACTGGGAAAAAAAACCCTAGAGCTAGAACAACATTTTTTCTTTTTATCACTTAATGTTTATAAATTCAAAATTGAAATAAGGTCAGAATACATAGAGAATAAAAAGGTAAAAAATACTTTTTAATTTGCCAAGTTTTGTATAGACTTTGAGATAGTCAAAGACAGGGATTATGTCTTATTCATCTTTGAAACCCTCACTCAGGTTAGTTACAGCAGATAAAAGTTTCTAAATATATGTTAATTAACCTAATCACTGCATTTGTATCTTTCTTCCGATTGAACTGAGGGCAAACACAGTAGTCCATTGATGTTCTATTATACATAGCAGCTAGACAAATGCTTTATGTAAAGGTTTAAACTTATTGTGGCCAGGGTTAAACACATCTTCTTTCCTCTATAACCTTTCCCATATCAGCACTTTCTTCTGATTGAGGGGCAGTGAGGATGGGGTACAAAGTGGAGGCTCTGGGATCAGATGGCCTGAAGTCAAGTCCCAGCCCTATTATTTACCCTGCGTGTGACTTTGGGTACATAGCTTATAATTGCTGTGCTTTAGTTCCTCATGTGTAAAACTGGAATTATAATAATAGCGCCTGTCTTATGTGGTGGTTGTAAAATAATATATTTTTGGATGTAAATCACTTGGCACTCTGCCTGACACATAAAAGTATTCCCTAAGAATTAGCTATTATAAATTCCCATTTTGTTAAAGTGATCCTAAGTCTCCCAGTTAGCCAAGAACCAAATGTTAATCATTTATTAGTAATTTGTCAATTGAGTATTAGCTATGTAACAGAAATTCTACTAAATCTAAGTTAGTTAACATTAGGCTAACTAAAAAGGCAAGTAAGCAACAAAATGTGAGGAATTTTGTAAGAAAAATAATAGGAAGATATGCAAACAGAAAGTAGAAGTACTTAACATGCAGGAAGGGTCAGGGAACTATGTTCACTGAGAATTTTTATCATGAATAGATGCTAAATTTTGTCAAATTATTTTTCTGCTCCTATTAGGGTGATAACATTTTTATTAGACTTTTGGTATGGTGAATTACATTAATTGATTTTCAACATTGAACCACCATGAATTCCCTACTTAGTCATGATACATTATCCTTTATATGGTTTAATTTGCTAAAATTTTAGGAAAATCATGAAGGGAGTTGGTCTGTTGTTTTCTCTGAATGTCTTCATCTGATTTGGGTATCAAAGCAATGCGAGCCTGATAGAATGAGCTGGGAAGTGTTCTCTCCTTTTCAATTTTCATGAATAATTGGTGCAGAGTTGTTGTTACTCCTAATATTTGGTAGAATTTAAAGGTGAAGACTCTTAGCCCTGGAGTTGTTCTTGTGGGAAGATTTTAAACTATAAATTCCATTTATTTAACAGATATAAGGTGTTTCAGTTATCTATTACCTTTTGCATGAACTTTGGTAGTTTGGATATTTCAAGGAATTTGTCCATTGCATCTAAGTTGTTGAACTTATTGAAATTAAATTATTTATTATATTCCTGTACTAATTAAAAGGAAAACCATATTTCCTCTGCTCACAATACTTCAGACACCAAATATGTGGGATTTTTTTTTTCCACATCAACCTATTCTTCAACTCTCTGGACACCAACTGAGTATCCTACCAAAACAGGAGGGAAGGGGGCAGGGCACAACCTCCAAAAGAATGACATAGCCCTTGAGTACAGACATAAACTGGCTAGAACCAACTTGGTCCAAGATGGTGGAAGATTCAACTTCCAGTGGACCTTGAGCCTCATTATACACTCATTTTAATACATTAGCTAAATGACACGCTCACCAGCACCATGACATTTCGGAGGCTTAGCATAAAAGGTCAAAAAGTGGGCAGTGGCCCACTTGGAATTCCAGAATTCCAGAATTCCCGGAAATCTCTGCCCCCTTCCCCAAAATAGTTGGAATAATTCTCCCACTCATTAGCCTATGAAATTACCCAGCCCATAAAAACAAACCACCCCATACTTCAGGGCCTCTCACCTTTTGAGATGGCCCATACTCTGTCTGTGGAGTGTGATTCTCCCAAGGCTGTTCTCACCTTTTGAGATGGACTGCATTCTGTCTATGGAATGTGTACCTCTCTAAATAAATCCACTTCTTACCTATCACTTTGTCTCTCACAGAATTCTTTCTGTGATGAGATAGAAAGAACCTGAGTTTCTTTATGTCCTGAGGCCAGGTGTGTGATCTCAATTAAAAGACCGTGGTTTCAAGTCCCAACCTGAATTTTGGCCAACCGGCTATAAATTGGGGGGTTCCAACAACCCACTCCTCAGGTTTGATAATTTGCTACAAAGACTCTCAGACCTCAGGGAAATACTTACTTACATTTACCAGTTTATTATAAAGATATGATTAAGGATATAGATAAACAGCCAGATGAAGAGATACATAGGGCAAGGCCCAGAAGGGTCCTGAATTCAAGAGTTTCTGTCCCTGTGGAGTTGAGATGTGACCACACTCCCAGCATATAGATATGTTCACCATCCCAGATGCTCTCCAAACCCCATAGTTTAGGGATTTTTATGGAGGCTTTATCACATATGCCTGATTAATTAATAACTCAATATCCAGCCCTTCTCCCCTCCCTGGAAAATAGGGGTGGGGCTGAAAGTTACAAGCTTCTAATTGTGGCTTGGTTTTTCTGGTGACCAACCTCTGCCCTGAAGCTATCTGGAGGCTCCCAGACTTGTCATCTCATTAGGATACAAAAAGACACTATTACTACTCCAGAGACCCCCAAGTGTCTTAGAAGTTTTTATGTCAGGGAACAGAATCAAAGATCAAATATTAGAACAAAACATACTCCTAGCACCCCTGTTACTAAGGAAATTACAAGGGTTTTAGGAGATCTGTACCAGGAACTGGGGATAAGACCAAATAAATTTCTTATTATAATAACATTTGGAGAATAAGTAGAGATATCACTTTTCTCATTCCTGGTACTGGTAATTTGTGTTTTTTTTTTTTTTTTTTTTCTTTTGGTCCTGATGAGTCTCACTAGACATTTATTAATTTTATTGATCTTCTCAAGAAAAAAATATATTAACTTTTCTATTTGTTCTCTATTTTCTATTTAATTTGTTTTCTCATATTTATTTCCTTTTAATATATTGACTTACTCTGGATTTAATTTGCTCTTTTTTTTCTAGTTTTTTAATGTGGATGCTTAGGGCATTAATTTGAGACCTTTTACCTTTTTCAGTGTAAGTCTTTTGTCATATAAATTTCCCTATAAGTATTGCCTCAGCTTCATCTCCCAAATATTAATATACTGTATTTTCATTTATTTCTGTTCAAAATATATCTGAATTTCCTTTTTTTTTTTCCTTTGACCCATGGATTATATAATAGTTTCCAAATATTTGGGGAGTTTTAAGATATCTTTCTGTTATTAATAACTAATATAATTTTGGTCATAGCACATAGTTTTATGGTTGAATTCTTTTAAGTTTATCGAGACGTTTTATGGCTCATAGAATATGTTCTATTTGTAAAATTTCTGTGTGTACTTTAAAAGAATGAGTATTCTGCTGTTGTTGAGTAGAAATGTTCTAAAAAAATTCATTCCATTCAGTTGGTTGATAGTATTGCTCAGGTCTTCTGTATACTTACTGATTTTTCTGTCTAGTTGTTCTATCAATTATTGAGAGAGAGATTTTGTAATCACTGACAATAATTAAAACTGTCTCTATTTCTTCTATCAGTTCTATCAGTTTTTGCTTCAGATGTTTTGAAGCTCTGTTATGGGATACATAAACATTTATGATCATTATGCCTCTTGATGTCTCCTGTATCATTATGAAATATCCCATTTATACTGGTAATATTATTTTTTTGCTCTGAAATCTATTTTTTCTAAATATTAATACAGTTACTCTAGCTTTGTTTTTATCTGTTAGTATTACATATAGTTTTCCATCCTTTTAAACTATTTGAGTTTTTATATTTGTAATAGATTTCTTACAGATAGCATACAGTTGGGACTTGATTATTTTTTAAAATCCAATCTAAGAATCTCAGCCTTTAATTTGGGATATTTATAACATTACCATTTAATGTGATTATTAATATGGTTTGGCTTATGTCTATCATCTTGTTATTGGTTTTCTATTTTTTCCTCAATCCTTTGGTCCCTTTAACTTCTTTTCTGCTTTGAAGTGTTTTTATAATTACATCCTGTCCCCTTTGTTTCTTTATTAGCTATATCTTTGTTTTTTTGATGGTTCATTAGGGTTTACACAATATATTTTTAACTTATTGTAGCTACCTTCAGGTAACACCACACCGCTTCATGTTTAGTAGAAGAATATACAACAGTGTCCATTACCTATCTGCCGATCTTTGTGCTATCTTAATTCTACATTGTACTCCAACATTTATTACAAGCTTAAAAAATATATTTCTATTACTTTGCATTATGTAATTCTTTTAAATTGATTTCAAAAATAGAAACTTTAAAAAAATATTTAGTGACAAATTTATCATATCCAGTATCTTTATCCCATTGTGTAGATGAGCATATTTCCATCTAGTATTAGTTTCCATATCTGAAGGAATTCCTTTATCATTTTTTGTAGTGCAAGTCTGATGATGACAAAATTTTTAGCTTTTCTATGTCTAACAATGTCTTTATTTCATATTGATTATTGAAAGATAATTCCATGAACTGGAAATTTAGTTCGACAGCTTCTTCTTCTTGTATTTACAGACTCTCTTCTGTCTTTCAGAGGTTCCTAATAGAAGTCTATCTTCAGGCTTATCTTCTTTCATCACTTGTACATAATGATATTGTGCCTTTCTCCTCTGGCTGCTTTTACACTTTTCTCTTTAAAATTAGTTTCAACCAATTTCATTAACATATGCCTTGTTGTCTTCTTCATGCTTCTTTTGTTTGTGGCTTATTGAGCTTCTTGAATCTATGCATTGGTGGTTTTCATTAAATTTGGAAAATATTTGGCCATTAGTTTAAAAAATATTTTTCTCTCCATTCTATCTCTTCTTTTTCTGAGAATTCAATTTGCATATGCATTTAGTGACTTGAAGTTGTACCACAGCTAAGTTCTGTCCTTTGCTTTGTTTTGTTGTTTCATTTTGGATAGTTTCTATTTATGTCTTCAAGTTCACCAGTGTTTTCTTTTGCAGTGTCTAATTTTTTTGTTAATTCCATCTAGTATATTTGTTCATCTCAGGCATTGCATTTTATCTACAAAAGTTGAATTTAATTCTTTTTTTATAACTTGCCATGTTTCTACTTGACAAAATCAATCTTTATGAACATATAAAATACAATTATAATATCTGTGTTAATCTTTTGTCTACTAATTCTGTCATCTGTGGTATTTCTGGGGCAGTTATTTAAAAATTAATAGACTACTTTTGGAGCAGTTTTTGATTTACAAAATACTGAGCAGAAAGTACAGAGACTGTCCATATATATCCTCTCCACATAGATTCCTCTATTATTAACATCTTGCATTAGTGTGGTACATTTGTTACAATTGATGAGGCAATATCAATGCATTATTGTTAACTAAAGTTCATTTTTTTTCATTAGAGTTCACTCTTGTCTTGTACATTCTATGGGTTTTGACAAATGTAAAATGACAGGAATCTACCACTAGAGTGTGATAGAGAATATTTCACTGGCCTAAAAATCCCTTGTGCTCCATATCCCTCCCTCCCTTCCCAAATACCACTGGCAATCACTGATCTCTCTACTGTCTCTGTAGTTTTATCTGTTGTAGAATATCATATATCTAGAATTATACAGTAGGTAGCCTTCTCTGTGTCTTCTTTCACTTAGCAATATGCACCTAAGTTTCTACCATCTCTTTTTGTGGCTTGATAGCTCATTTCTTCTTAACACTGAATAATATTAAATTGACTGGATGTACCACAGTTTGTTTACCCATTCACATATTAAAGAACATCTTGGTTGATTTCAAGTTTTGGCAACTATGAATAAAGCTACTATAAACATTTGTGTTCATGTTTTCTGTGTGGACATAAATTTTCAACTTGGTTGGGTAAATACCAAGGAACATGATTTCTGGGTTGTATGAAAATTTGTTTAATTTTGTAAGAACTCATCAAACTGTCTTCCAAAGTGGTTGTACCATTTTACATTCCTACTAACAATTAATGAGAGTTCCTGTTGCTCCAATTTCTCATCAGCATTTGGTATTGTCAGTATTATGGATTTAGCTATTCTAATAGGTGTGTAGTAGTATCTCATTATTGTTTTAATTTGTAATCCCTGATGGAATATGATGTTAAGCATCTTTTCATGTGCTTACTTGCCATCCGTGTATCTTTGGTGATGTATCTGTACAGATGTTTATGCCATTTTTCACTTGTGTTGTTTGCTTTCCCCCTCCCCCCAGCCCTGGGCAACCACCATTCTATTCCATTTTCTGTTTCTATGAAATCAACTTTAAAAAAATGTTTTTTTAGATTCCACATGTAAGTGATACCATATAATATTTGTCTTTCTCTTTCTGGCTTAGTTCACTTAGCATCATGCCCTCTAGATTCACCCATGTTTTCATATATGGCAGGATTTCCTTCTTTTTTATGGCAGTCTATTTATTTATTTTTTCTCTTTGCTTTTCAGTTTTGAAAGTTTCTGTTGACCTCTCTTCAAGTTCACTGATTCTTTCCTCAGCTGCTTGAAGTCCATTGATGTGCCCATCAAAGACATTCTTCATTTGTGTTACTATGTTGATTCTTAGAGTTTCCATCTCTCTGCTTACATTACTCTTTGTTCTTTCATGTTGTTTACTTTTTAAAATTAGATGCCTTAACATATTAATCATAGTTATTTTTAAATCTTAATTTGATAATTTCAAGATCTCTGTCATATCTGGATCTGTAAATGGTGTTTCATCTTTAGTATGTCTTGTAAGTTTTGTGGAAAGCTGGACATAATGTCTTGGGTAAAAGGAATCTGGTACTAGCTCTAGTGGTGGGCTTCTGTTCTGCAGTTCTGCTCTAGTAAGCTGTAATTTTCTGTATTCACCTGAATCTCAAATTTGGAGGCAGAAGTTTGCCAGTGGCCTCAGTTCTCTAGTGAATCTAAGAAGAGTTATTGATTTTCACCTTCTTTAGCTCTTTTCTTGTTTTGAGGATTAGAATGACTTCCAAGATCATTACATATTAGACCAGAAAAAGGCTGGTTCAGTTTTCATCGATTTACTTTTCTCTTCATTTTGTATCTTTTTTTTTCCTTCTCTGCATGCTTAATTTTTGAATAGATGAGAGACACTGTGCATTTTTTATTATTGGGTTCCAGATAATTTTGTATTAAAAATATTCTTGGACATTGAAACCAGCTTGATATTTTTGATGTTTGCTTTTAATCTTCATTAGATGAATCAGAGAAGATATTAGTCTATGGCTAGTTTTGCCCCACTACTGTGTCACTACTTAAAAGTACTCTACCTGGGGCCCTGTGTATTATGCAGTTTAACTCTTGCTTGTGGTTCAGTATAAACTCCTTTGTGAAAGCCTACTCCTTTCAGATGGTTCTTATCCTATTTTAATGTGGTTTCTTTGCAACATACACTAACCACTACTTATCTGAACACTTGAGGGTGATCCTCTGCAGATCTCTGGAGCTCCTTCTGCAACTCTCTCTCTGTGACTCTGCCTTGCAATTTCTGGCTGCCTTGGCCAACGTGATTCCCAATTTTATGTCTTCAGTTAAGGGAGGGTGCTGAGATCTGTCTGCTTCTGTTTCCCCTCCCCTGTGCTGATTCCTGGAAACTCTCTAGGCTGTAAGCTCATCTCATTTCTCCTTTTCTCATAGGAATTAATTATTAATTCTAGTAATTTCCCTAATGTTCCTCTTTAGGGAACTTGATTCATTGCTTCTGCCCCCTCAATCTGTCATCTTTTAAATGATTTTTCTTGTCCTATAGTGCTAGCTAGATTGTCCCAGTAAAATGTTGAAAAACAATGGTGATAGCAGGCACCTTTTTATTACCCAGTTTTTAAAGACAATGTTTCTAATGTTTTACTGTTAAACATGATATTTGTTGTATATTCATCACATTGGTCATTCCCAATTAAAGCAATTATCTTTCCACTCTGTATTTTCCAAGAAATTTCAATAAATATGAGTTGAGTTTTATATACAAGTTTGTATTAATAAGGTCATATAGTTTCTCTCCTTCAGTCTCTTAAGACTAAACTCTTCCAATATTCCTTTGATGGACTCTACTTAGTTATATATAATATTGTTATTTGTACAATGTTGACTGTAGGTAAGGATTTCATTATTCTTATCTCCGCATACTCCATCATACCTATGCCTTGCAAATAATGGATACCAAAGGAAGTTAATGAATTAAGTCTATCTGAATTCATGTTATTTGAAATCTCTGAAGTAGCATGTAACAATTTAAAACAATTTTTCAAATTCTTCTAATCTTTACTCTTTATCTTACTTAACTACAGTCTAGAGTATCTACCATATGTCAGATAGGAAGAAAAGAACATTTTGAATGCAGGAAACTAAAAGGAGATAAATACTGTTCATGGAATCACTGAGGCATATACAAGATGAAATACCAGGGGCTAAATTTGGGTTTAACAAATGTAAGTTTCATGGGTCCGTATGTTGGGCCTAACTAGAAACTACTGTGACTATTGAACATTTCATCAGTTTCATTGATGTTCTTTTATGGTGCTGCATGATGAGGCTTTTACGCACTTAAGCTTTATACAATAACATTATTGCTTTCACAAGAGTTCAAACACACACACATACTCCACAGGTTTTCAAGAATAAGTAATTCCCATTACTCTAGGAGGTGGATCAAAAAAGATCTTGCAGTGATTTATGTCAAAGAGTGTTCTTCCTATGTTTTCCTCTAAGAGTTTTATAGTGTCCGGTCTTACATTGAGGTCTCAAATCCATTTTGAGTTTATTTTCGTGTATGGTGTTAGGGAGTGTTCTAGTTTCATTCTTTCACATGTAGCTGTCCAGTTTTCCCAGCACCACTTATTGAAGAAACTGTCTTTTCTCCATTGTATATCCTTGCCTCCTTTGTCATAGATCAGTTGACCATAGGTGCGTGGGTTTATCTCTGGGCTTTCTATCTTGTTCCATTGATCTATGTTTCTGTTTTTGTGCCAGTACCATATTGGTACAGATGAACCGGTTTGCAGGGCAGAAGTTGAGACACAGATGTAGAGAACAAACGTATGGACACCATGGGGGGAAAGCCGTGGGGGGGTGGGGATGGTGGTGTAATGAATTGGGTGATTGGGATTGACATGTATACACTGATGTGTATAAAATTGATGACTAATAAGAACATGCTGTATACAAAAATAAATAAAATAAAATGCAAAAAAAAAAAGAAAAAGAATAAGTAATTCATTGTGGTGCACAACTTCTATAGAGACCTTGAAAGCCAAAATTTGTCCTGGCTGATCTCTTTCTGCTTTATTTTGCTGTGTTGATTTTTTACCCTGGGTGGACTCTTCTGTATTCAATTAGCACCACCTTCTGCCTGAATAATAAAATATCTCTACATTCCTGACTAATTAATGGAAATATTGGGCAGTAGTGGTATGGGAGTTGGGAAGGAGGGTGAGCATGGAAAACATCCACAGAAAATGGAATAGATTGCTAAAGAAATCAGACCTTCACAATTTTATGAGACCTAGTCTCTAGGTTTGAGCTGAACTCAAGAAATCATGGAGAAAATCAGCTAGACGATAGCATATTCAATAAATTAACACATTGTTAAATATTCAATTAAAAATTCTCTTTACAAAGCATGGGTTAGAAGCATTATTTACAAAGTGCCACACCATATAATAGAACTTACTGAAGGCTTACTTCTTGACAAGCTCTGAGCTTGACGTTACTCAATTCACCTTACGGATTCTCCAAGTACTGTGATCAGTAGGTAGCATTACTCATACTTTACCAGCAAAGGCAATGAAAATATGGAAGTTTAAGAAACCTGCCTATAATTACAAAGATAGTAGGTGACTGAGCTGTGATCAAAATAAAGATCAGACTTATTCTAATATTAATGTCAATATATAATTGTTAAAGTGGATTCTTAAATACATTCTTGGCAACAACAACAAAAAACTTCAAAACATTATACTGTATAGTTGTGTTCTTTGGTCCCCAGAAGGCTTGAAGAATTTTCACAGTGGAGATGCATATAATTTTAGCCTTTTCAAAAAACCATTCCTAGGATTTTGTTTTTCTAGGGCTATGGTTCTTGTCATTGTAAAGCTGTTCTTTTTTTTTTTCCACAATAGTAGCTTAAATCTATGGCTCTTACAATAACTTTGCCTTCTTGTGCTGATGGTGGATGCCCTGTTGGCATTTCCTATTTCTTCTTCAATCTACAAAGGTCAACATACTGAGATGACTGCTACAGATCTGAGGCTCACCCTTCATTCTGCAATGAATCATTTTCTATGTGTCATTGCTCACATTTTTATTAAGGGAACTTTACTTTTTGTAACTGCATATGATTTCTTCTCCTTTCATTCCCATGTACTTAAAAATGCTTTACTGTAAAATCACACATTTCTCCCACTCGATTCATGTAATTTTTCTCTTTGAATCATTCCTCTTGCACCCACTTGCTTTCCACATATAATTCAAGCTTCTTGAGCTTACCCTTAGTAATTTACTTCACTTATTTATTTCTATAAACCTTTTTTTTCCTTTTTCCATACAGTCTATGACTTTAGCGCTACCTTACCTGCCCCCCATCAAATTTCCCTTAATGCTCCTCTCTTCGTGTAAATTCCCATCACAAAAATCATTAGTAAAGTCTTGATTGGCTTAAAACCTCAGAAAAAGGTCTCTTTCCTCCCTGTGTTTTCCTGTGTAGTGTGAGACATCTGAAAAATGTCAACATAGGTGCCCCAAAATGTATGTCCTTGTATGTGAACAGATTCAGTTTAACACTCTGTGTGTGTGTGTGCAAATAATAAAGCTTTCTTTAATTCTCTTCTAATTGTTCATTCTGTTTCTTTAAAAATCTTGTGTATAACCAAGGCAACTCAAAAGCTAAGTATATAATGTAAGTTCTGTTCATATTAAATCACCAGTCTCTTGTTCCATAATAGGAGGAAGCCATATGCAGTGAGTTCTAATGGAATAGAGGAAATCAAGGTAGTTAGCTTGGTCTGTGCTATAAGATGCTTTCAGTTTAAAAGAAAGTAAAATGGGACTATGAGAATAAATACAATCCTGGGCTGTATATGAGTGCCAGTAAAAGAATGAACAAACCGAGATAAGCATTTAAGAGAGGGAAGGATCCCAAACAGCAGTGGGCATCAGGGAATATTCTATGTAGGTAGCGATGTTTGCACTGTACCTGAAATATAAGTGAGATTCTGACTGGCAGAGAAAGCATGGAGTATACAAGCATGGTAAATGCACAGAGTCTGGGAAATATTGGGTATGTTCAGAGGACAGAGATGGAAGCCATATTTACTGGCGTACACAGTGCAGTGTGGGAGGCAAGTTTGAAAAGATAAGACAGAACCATAGGATAAGGGGTATTAGACAAATGACCAAGTTTCTCGTTTTAATTGGTAAATAATAGCTGTGACGTTTAATAAAATTGTTTGAAAATTTGAATGAACATTTATTGTGTCTTTTTTCATCTTTTCTCCTTCTGGCATTAAAAGAAGGGAAGGGTCGCCGTAACAAGAATCACAAGGTGTCTGATCGTAATTTTTCATCTAAGAGGGAAAATGGAGGCCAACCTTTCTGACACGTTCAGGTCTCTCTTTGAGAGCTGAGAGACACGAGAAACTGACACATGTGAACTGTGCACCTTAGGTGGCCAGGATACAAAAGTGGATGTGTAGGAATAGAAAAGAGTGTCTCTTGCATCCTGAGTTGAGGATCTCTTGAGTACTTCTGGAATTTGGAACAGAAAGTAGCTAGATAAGAATCTGAAATTACATGTGTCTATGTTTTTGTAATTTTACTATTCATTCAAGTGTGTTTATGATTTACCATTTGGGAATGCTCAAATTATGCACCTCTGTGACTTTGTCACCACCTGGTGACAGGATGCTAAAATTTTAGATTTATTTATTAGATATTCATTTAAAAAACTGTGTATAAAACTGTAAAACAGCATCACATATATGAGAATGAAATCTGAAATCGGTGGACCAGGCATTCCTATTACCAATGGAACATGAAGGAAGACAGAGCATAATTTAACATGACACCCTTTCTGCATTCTCTGGATCCATTTTCCATTGTTCCCTTCCCTTCTATTGTTAAGAAATTTGCATGGCAAAAATCAGGGTTACAGTGAAGCAGAAGGTATTATTTCTTCTTGTAAGGAATTAATAATAAGTTTGTAAAGATCAGGTTTATACATAAAAGATAAACTCATGCAGAATAGAGTGATCTCAAAAACAATTGATTATTGTTGAAAAAAGGAAGAGATCACTATGGGTGGCACAGGTAAGAAAAGTTTCATAGAAAGGAAGAGACTTCAGTTGGCACTTGAAGGAACAGAACTTAGACAAGTTTAGGCCATTTCCAGGGAGCATCAATAATAAAGTCATGGCTGTGGAGGTGGAGATGTGTAACTGGACAAATGTGAGATAATTGAACACGTTGTGTTAGCATGGCTGTTATCCATCGTGGAGGGAAAAGAATTCACGTGTACAGCCCTCCAATGAATGCCTTCCTAAATCTTGTTTAAATCTTATTTAATGATACCCCATGACATAATTTAAGTATAAATATTATAGGATGGTTCCTTTTTATAGTTGTTTTAACATTTCCTTAATGACAAATACAGTTATATGTTTATTAGCTAATTGAGCAATATTTGTTAAATTCAAGAAGGAAGGCAGCAAGGGAATGAAGAGGAATAAATGAAATATGCCATATTTTAGAGGATCTGGACTAGCAAGATAAAACAAAAATATTGACTCACCAATCCTTTCCTTCTCAGGGTGAATCTTGCTTTTGGTAATAAAGACAGATATAAGTTATGGTTAGGCCTCGGTTTAAATTTTAATGGCTATTAACTAGCACTAATTAAGTAATGCTAATTAAGTAATAGCCATTTTGATGGCTAGAAAGCCACTTGCAATTCTCCACTATTTATATGTTCGTTGATATATGTGATTGTGTCAGTACTTCTCTGCAGAAACAACCCTACACATGTCCCACTCATGATATAATGCCCACCAAAAAAAGGTCATCCATAAAAAGACCTTTTTATGGAGAAACTTCATAAAGTGCAATGGGTTTGCATGAACATGTTAGGACCAAGGGCGAATAAGACTAAGTTTCCTCTCAATCTTGCAAGTCAGAATGAAAGGAGTTTTTCCATTCCTCTCTTAAGCTCCATGTTGTAATAAGGCAAGCTGGGTGAGGCTGGAAGTAGCCAATAGGACTTTGCAAACATTCTAACAAATATTCTGAATCCTCGTTTTAAGGTTACAAGTAGTGAAGTCTTACTTTCACAGCTTAAATTTTATTAAAGAGTAGTACTTATGAAAGAAGACACTCAGGTATGATTCCTTCATGAGGAGGGCATTTTATTTGTTTTGGTTAGTACCAAAAGGTTACTACCGCATCTCATAGCAGTCAGCCGGGATAGTCAGCCTTGTACCCCCTCGGGGAGGACTCTACCAGACCTTCCAAGGCGGAGTCTGAAGGAAGATCTAATTACATGTCACCCTGCTCTCCTCCCCTTCCTTCCTCAGGAGTGGTGAGGATGACAAAAAGAGGAAAAACATGAACTTTATATAAACTGCATGGGCATGCGACATTCTTGAGGGGGAAAGATATTCAGCTAATCAGTCCCCAGCTTTCCAGAACACCAACCTTCCAAGCTAAACACATGAATTTTTTCTGGCATTTTTATTTTCACCATAACAACTGAAAAAGAATTCCAACCACAAAGGGAAGAAAAGCCACCTGTTTGAAAATACTTTTACCCTTCAACAGACTGTTCCTGCACACCCATTACTTGTACACTAAGGATTTGAAAGCCTTTATTAATAAGCTCAATTCACTGGGTCTCAAACCATTAAGTTGAAGCACAGTTGCTTATTTTAAAGTCCAAAGACAAGTTCAATCCTTATTCTTTTAGAGGTACTCTTCCACAATGATATAAAATATGACAAGGCAGTCTTTCAACTTGCAAAGTTGAGCTCTTAAAGTTATGTTTTTGTGCATTTTGCTTCACACTGGGACAGACTGTCTCATAAAATATAATTCTTTTCATAGAAAAGAATTAGGAAGAATAATACAATTATCTACAATTATTATCTGTTGAGGGGGAAACCCAACAAATAATAGACTCCAAAACTAAATAGAAATAGTAGGTGGGACATTTTCTTTGGCATTTCCCATGAATCTACCATCTCTGCTAAACATGAAAAATAATCAAATTTGGTATCAGATATTGGATGTGTGACATTAAAAGTCACATATCATAAAGATGTCTTTTTTTTTAAAGTATAAAAAAATTTTCTTGTGTAAATCAGAGTCATTCACCAAGACGGAAGAGTAGTACCCTTGAATGGACAGTAAAAGAGAGAAAGGTAGCCAAGAGCCTAGCAGATCCAGGTTTTTGGACACCCTAAACATGTGGACCAAGTCAAAAGACAAGTTAAGTGGTGTCCCATTACCAAGTTTTGCAAGAAACATTGTTATTAAGAATGAGGCCATGACTAATATTATAAATGACAATATCCTTCTAGATTATTATTAATAGAATTCACATGCTAATTTCAGCTCATAATTAACGAGAAAAGGGGATAAAAAATGTAACAGTGGTTCCTGCAGATAAAGAGATTTCTCTTTCCTGTTGAGAATGACTCATTGCGAATACAATGCAGAAACCATGCTATTTAAATAAATGCAGAGCCAATGCCTTCAATTCTTTTAAAATTCATTATTAAGTGTTTACTTCCATCTGTGGAATGGAAGACTTTCCAGAGAGCTCTGGGTGTAACTTTTCAAACTATGGTTCTATTACACAACTTTAGTTTCATATATAAATTTAAAATAATTACGATAAGTCAAAGATAATTGTGGCAGAACTATGAAAAGCATACATTGTGCAATATAATGTAAAGAAATGGACTTTTATAACATTAACATAGAAATATAAAACCAGCCTCCATAAATAGATACTAATTAAAAACTTGAGGAATTGTTAATGAAAAGACACTTCATTTATTAACTCTATTATCTAACAATCTTAACTGTAGTTTTCTTTAACATAAAATAGGCTATTCTTATCATTTGCTTTTTTTTAAATTAAAAAAACTATTTTTAACATCTTTATTGGAATATAATTGCTTTACAATGGTGTGCTAGTTTCTGCTGTATAACAAAGTGAAACAGCTATACATATACATACTTTCCCATATCTCTTCCCTCTTGCATCTCCCTCCCACCGTCCCTATCCCACCCATCTAGGTGGTCACAAAGCACCGAGCTGATCTCCCTGTGCTATGCAGCTGCTTGCCAATAGCTATCTATTTTACATTTTGTAGTGTTTACACGTGCATGCCACTGTCTCACTTGGTCCCAGCTTATGCTTCCCCCTCCCTGTGTCCTCAACTCCATTCTCTATGTCTGCATCTTTATTCCTGTCCTGCCCCTAGGTTCTTCAGAAACATTCCTTTTCTTCTTTTTTTTTTTAAGACTCCATATATATGTGTTAGCATACGGTATTCGTTTTTCTCTTTGTGACTTACTTCACTCTGTAGGACAGACTCTAGGTCCATCCAACTCACTACAAATAACTCAAATTCATTTCTTTTTATGGCTGAGTAATATTCCATTGTATATATGTGCCACATCTTCTTTATCCAGTCATCTGTCGACAGACACTTAGGTTGATTCCATGTCCTGGCTATTGTAAATAGAGCTGCAATGAACATTGTGGTACATGACTCTTTTTGAATTATAGTTTTCTCAGGGTATATGCCCAGTAGTGGGATTGCTGGGTCATATGGCAGTTCTATTTTTAGTTTTTTGGGGAACCTCCATACTGTTCTCCATAGTGGCTGTATCAGTTTACATCCCCACGAACAATGCAAGAGGGTTCCCTTTTCTCCACACCCTCTCCAGCATTTATTGTTTGTAGATTTTTTGATGATGGCCATTCTGACTGGTGTGAGGTGATATCTCATTGTAGTTTTGATTTGCATTTCTCTAATGATTAGTGATGTTGAACATGTTTTCATGTGTTCGTTGGCAATCTGTATACCTTCTTTGGAGAAATGTCTATTTAGGTCTTCAGCCCATATGTGTATTGGGTTCTTTGTTTTTTTGATATTGAGCTGCATGAGCTCTGCTTGTATATTTTGGAGATTAATCCTTTGTTAGTTGCATCATTTGCAAATATTTTCTCCCATTCTGAGGGTTGTCTTTTCGTCGTTTATGGTTTCGTTTGCTGTGCAAAAGCTTGTAGGTTTGATTAGGTCCCATTTGTTTATTTTTGTTTTTATTTCCATTTCTCTAGGAAGTGAGTAAAAAGGATCTTACTGTGATTTATGTCATAGAGTGTTCTGCCTATGTTTTTCTCTAAGAGTTTTATAGTGTCTGGCCTTACATTTAGGTCTCTAATCCATTTTGAGTTTATTTTTGTGTATGGTGTTAGGGAGTGTTCTAATTTCATTCTTTTACATATAGCTGTCCAGTTTTCCCAGCACCACTTATTGAAGAGGCTGTCTTTTCTCCATTGTATATTCTTGCCTCCTTTATCAAATATAAGGTGACCATATATTCGTGGGTTTATCTCGGGGTTTTCTATTCTGTTCCATTGATCTATATTTCTGTTTTTGTGCCAGAATCATAAGGTCCTGATAACTGTAGCTTTGTTGTATAGTCTGAAGTCTGGGAGCCTGATTCCTCCAGCTCTGTTTTTCTTTCTCAAGATTGCTTTGGCTATTTGGGGTCCTTTGTGTTTCCATACAAATTGTGAAATTTTTTATTCTACTTCTGTGAAAAATGCCATTGGTAGTTTGATAGGGATTTCACTGAATCTGTAGATTGCTATGGGTAGTATAGTCATTTTCACAATGCTGATTCTTCCAATCCAAGAACATGGTATATCTCTCCATCTGTTTGTATCATCTTTAATTTCTTTCATCAGTGTCCTATAGTTTTCTGCATACAGGTCTTTTGTCACCCTAGGTAGGTTTATTCCTAGGTATTTTATTCTTTGTGTTGCAATGGTAAATGGGACTGTTTCCTTAATTTCTTTTTCAGATTTTTCATCATTAGTGTATAGGAGTGCAAGAGATTTCTGTGCATTAATTTTGTATCCTTCTACTTTACCAAATTCATTGATTAGCTCTAGTAGTTTTCTGGTAGCATCTTTAGGATACTCTATGTACAGTATCAGGTCATCTGCAAATAGTAACAATTTTACTTCTTCTTTTCTGATTTGGGTTTGTTTAATTTCTTTTTTCTTCTCTGATTGCTGTGGCTAAAACTTCCAAAACTATGTTGACTAATAGTGATGAGAGTGGGCATCCTTGTCTTGTTCCTGATTTTAGAGGAAATGGTTTCAGTTTCTCACCATTGAGAACGATGTTGGCTGCGGGTTTGTCATATATGGCCCTTATTATGTTGAGGTAAGTTCCCTCTATCCCTACATTCCAGAGGGTTTTTATCATAAATGGATATTGAATTTTGTCGAAAGCTTTTTCTGAATCCATTGAGATGACCATGTGGTTTCTCTCCTTCAATTTGTTAATATGGTTTACCACATTGATTGATTTGCGTATATTGTAGAATCCTTGCATTCCTGGGATAAACCCCACTTGATCATGGTGTATGATCCTTTTAATGTGCTGTTGGATTCTGTTTGCTAGTAGTTTGTTGAGGATTTTTGCATCTATGTTCATCAGTGATAATGGCCTGTAGTTTTCTTTTTTTGCGGCATCTTTGTCTGGTTTTGGTATCAGGGTGATGGTGGCCTTGTAGAGTGAGTTAGGAAGTGTTCCCGTCTCTGCTATATTTTGGAAGAGTTTGAAAAGGACAGGTGTTAGCTTTTCTATAAATGTTTGATAGAATTCGCCTGTGAAGCCATCTGGCCATAGGCTTTTGTTTGTTAGAAGATTTTTAATCACAGTTTCAATTTCAGTGCTCGTGACTGGTCTGTTTATATTTTCTATTTCTTCCTGATTCAGTCTCAGAAGGTTGTGCCTTTCTAAGAATTTGTCCATTTCTTCCAGGTTGTCCATTCTATTGACATATAATTTCTTTTAGTAATATCTCATGATCCTTTGTATTTCTGCAGTGTCAGTTGTTACTTCTCCTTTTTCATTTCTAATTTTATTGATTTGAGTCTTCTCCCTTTTTTTCCTGATGAGTCTGGCTAATGGTTTATCAATTTTTTTTATCTTGTCAAAGAACCAGCTTTTAGTTTAATTGATCTTTGCTATTGTTTCCTTCATTTCTTTTTCATTTATTTCTGATCTGGTCTTTATGATTTCTTTCCTTTTGCTAACTTTGGGTTTTTTTTTTTTTTCTTGTTTCTCTAACTGCTTTAGGTGTAAGGTTAGTTTGTTTATTTGGGATGTCTCTTGTTTCTTGAGGTAAGACAGTATTGCTATTAACTTCCCTCTTAGAACTGCTTTTGCTGCATCCCATAGGTTTTGGGTCATTGTGTTTTCATTGTCATTTGTTTCTAAGTATTTTTTTATTTCCTCTGATTTCTTCAGTGATCTCTTGGTTATTTAGCAGTGTATGGTTTAGCCACCATGTGTTTGTATTTTTTACAGGTTTTTTCCTGTAATTGATATCTAGTCTCACAGCATTGGGATCAGAAAAGATACTTGATACGATTTCAATTTTCTTAAATTTACCAAGGCTTGATTTGTGACCCAAGATATGATCTATCCTGGAGAATGTTCTATGACCACTTGAGAAGAAAGTGTAATCTGCTGTTTTTGGATGGAATGTCCTATAAATATCAATTAAGTCCATCTTGTTTAATGTATCATTTAAAGCTTGTGTTTCCTTATTTATTTTCATTTTGGATGATCTGTCCATTGGTGAAAGAGGGGTGTTAAAGTCCCCTACTATTATTTTGTTACTGTCGATTTCCCCTTTTATGGCTGTTAGCATTTGCCTTATGTATTGAGGTGCTCCTATATTGGGTGCATAAATATTTACAGTTGTTATATCTTCTTCTTGGATTGATCCCTTGATCATTATGTAGTGTCCTTTCTCTTGTAATAGTCTTTATTTTAAAGTCTATTTTGTCTGAGATGAGAATTGCTACTACAGCTTTCTTCTGATATCCATTTGTATGGAGTATCTTTTTCCATCCCCTCACTTCCAGTCTGTATGTGTCCCTAGGTCTGAAGTGGGTCTCTTGCAGACAGCATATATATGGGTCTTGTTTTTCTATCCATTCAGCCAGTCTATATCTTTTGGTTGCAGCATTTAATCCATTTACATTTAAGGTAGTTATCGATATGTATGTTCCCATTGCCATTTACTTAATTGTTTTGGGATTGTTGTTGTAAATCTTTTCCTTCTCTTGTGTTTCCTGCTAGAGAAGTTCCTTTAGTATTTGTTGTAGAGCTGGTTTGCTGATGCTGAATTCTCTTAGCTTTTGCTTCTCTGTAAAGCTTTTAATTTCTCTGACGAATCTGAATGAGATCCTTGCTGGGTACAGTAATCTTGGGTGTAGGTTTTTCCTTTTCTTCACTTTAAATATGGATTCCTTTTTATGTTAATTGTTGCTTTTCTCTAGCTGCTTTTAATATTTTTTTTTGTATTTAATTTTTGATAGTATGATTAATATGTGTCTTGCTGTGTTTCTCCTTGGATTTATCCTGTATGGGACTCTCTGTGCTTCCTGGACTTGAATGACTATTTCCTCACCCATATTAGGGATGTTTTCAACTATAATATCTTCTAATATTTTCTCAGTCCCTTTTTTTCTGTCTTCTTCTTCTTCTGGGACCCCTGTAATTCGAACGTTGTCGATTTAATGTTGTCCCAGAGGTCTCTGAGATTGTCCTCAAGTCTTTTCATTCTTTTTTCTTTATTCTGCTCCGCAATCATTATTTCCACTCTTTTATCTTCCAGGTCAGTTATCCATTCTTCTGCCTCAGTTATTCTGCTATTGATTCCTTCTAGGGAATTTTTAATTTCACTTATTGTGTTTTTCATCACTGTTTGCTTTCTCTGTAGTCTTCTACATCCTTGTTAAATGTTTCTTGTATTTTCTCCATTCTATTTCTAAGATTTTGGATCATCTTTACTATCATTACTCTGAATTCTTTTTCAGGTAGATTGCCTATTTCCTCTCCAATTGTTTGGTGTGGTGGGTTTTTACCTTGCTCCTTCATGTGCTGTGTATTTCTCTGTCTTCTCATGTTAACTGTGTTTGGGGTCTCCATTTTGCAGGCTGCAGTTTCATAGTTTCTATCGTTTTTGGTGTCTGTCCCCAGTGGCTAAGGTTGGTTCAGTGGGTTGTGTAGGTTTCCTGGTCGAAGGGACTAGTGCCCGTGTTCTGGTGGATGAGGCTGGATCTTGTCTTTTTGGTGGGCAGGACCACGTCCAGTGGTGTGTTTTGGGGTGTCTGTGAACTTATTATGCCTTTAGGCAGCCTCTCTGCTAATGGGTGGGGTTTTGTTCCTGTCATGCTAGCTGTTTGGCATACGGTGTCCAGCACTGTAGCTTGCTGGTCATTGAGTGGAGCTGGGTTTTAGCATTGAGATGGAGATCTCTGGGAGAGCTTCTGCTGTTTGATACTACATGGGACTGGGAGGTTTCCGGTGGACCAATGTCCTGAACTTGGCTCTCCCACCTCAGAGGCTCAGGCCTGACACCCGGCCAGAGCACCAAGACACTGTCAGCCACATGGTTCAGAAGAGAAGGGAGAAGGTAGGAAGGTAGGTAGGTAGGAAGGAAGGAAGGAAGGAAGGAAGGAAGGAAGGAAGGAAGGAAGAAAACAAAGAAAAGCTAGAAAGAAAGAATGAAAAAATAAGTAAATAAAATAGTTATTAAAATAGAAAAAAATTATTAAGAATAAAAAAGTAATTAAAAAAAAGAGAGAAAGAAAGAAGAGAGCAACCAAACCAAAAAACAAATCCACCAATGATAACAAGCACTAAAAACTATACTAAAAAAAAAAAAAAAAATGACAGTCAGTACCCTAGGACAAATGTCAAAAGCTAAGCTATACAGACAAAATCACACAAGAGGCATATACATACTCACAAAAAGAGAAAAAGAAAAAAAAATGTATATATAATAAAAAAAGGAAGAGAACAACCAAATCAATAAACAAATCTACAAATGATAATAAGCTCTAAATACTAAACTAAGATAAACATGAAACCAGAAACAAATTAGATGCAGAAAGCAAACCCCAAGTCTACAGTTGCTCCCAAAGTCCACTGCCTCAATTTTGGGATGATTCGTTGTCTATTCAGGTATTCCACAGATGCAGGGTACATCAAGTTGATTGTGGAGATTTAATCCGCTGCTCCTGAGGCTGCCGGGAGAAATTTCCCTTTCTCTTCTTAGTTCGCACAGCTCCTGGGGTTCAGCTTTGGATTTGGCCCCATCTCTGCATGCAGGTCACCTGAGCGCATCTGTTCCCACCCAGACAGGATGGGGTTAAAGAAGCGGCTGATTAGGGGGCTCTGGTTCACTCAGGCCGGGGGAGGGTGGGGTACAGAATGTGGGGTGAGCCTGTGGTGGCAGAGCCTGGCATGACGTTGCAACAGCCTGAGGCGTGCTGTGTGTTCTCCCGGGAAGTTGTCCCTGGATCACGGGACCCTGGCAGTGGTGGGCTGCACAGGCTCCCAGGAGGGGAGGTGTGGATAGTGACCTGTGCTTGCACACAGGATTTCTGATGGCTGCAGCAGCAGCCTTAGCATTTCATGCCCATCTCTGGTGTTTGCACTGATAGCTGCGGCTCGTGTCCTTCTCTGGAGCTCGTTTAGGCGGTGTTCTGAATCCCCTCTCCTTGCACACCCCGAAACAATGGTCTCTTGCCTCTTAGGCAGGTCCAGACATTTTCACGGACTTCCCCACTGGCTAGCTGTGGCACACTAGCCCCCTTCAGGCTGTGTTCACGCAGCCAACCCCAGTCCTCTCCCTGGGATCTGAACTCTGAAGCCCGAGCCTCAGCTCCCAGCCCCTGCCCACCCCAGCAGGTGAGCAGACAAGCCTCTCAGGCTGGTGAGTGCTGATCGGCACCAATCCTCTGTGTGGGAATCTCTCCACTTTGCCCTCTGCAACCCCATTGCTGTGGTCTCCTCCGCGGCTCCGAATCTTCCCCCTTGCCCACCCTCCGTCCCCGCCAATGAAGGGGCTTCCTAGTGTGTGGAAACTTTTCCTCCTTCACAGCTCCCTCCCCGAGGTGCAGGTCCCATCCCTATTCTTTTGTCTCTGTTTTTTCTTTTTTCTTTTGCCCTACCCAGGTACGTGGGGAGTTTCTTGCCTTTTCGGAAGTCTGAGGTCTTCTGCCAGCATTCAGTAGGTGTTCTGTAGGAGTTGTTCCACATGTAGATGTAGTTTTGATGTATTTGTGGGGAGGAAGGTGATCTCCACTTCTTACTCCTCTGCTATCTTGAAGGCACCCCCCACTTCTTATCATTTTCGAAAGCATATCCCACCCTATAAACAAATCCATCTATAGTGTCTGCTTTGTCACAATTATCATGAAAATGGATTAATAGAAATTTCCCCTTCTGACAGTAAGTAAAAGGAAACTGAATGAGATGACTATAACGTTAAAAGCACATAAATGGAAATGTTTGTTATGATTATGCATAAATCCAACAAGACTAACGAACTCTACTGACCCAGTGTCTTGTCTGATGAACTTCCCCGAGTCATTCCAATGCATTCATCTTTTTCTACAGAGACCTGCCTTTTGTCCTTTCCTCTCTTCCCATCGACACACACCTAAAACTTCAGGTTTATCTTAGTTTACGTAATCTATTTGGCCCTTGACAAAGGGAATATAGACTCTAACCTTACAGTTAGGAATTGTCCATCAACATTTTTTGCTAAGTTCTTGCCCAGATTGATTCCAAGTCTATTGTGTTTTGACCTTTAATACTTCTTTGATTGCCTTGCAAGTGATAACCATGACCTAGAAGTAATGGCACCGCTTCTTGCCTTTTTCCCTAGTCTTTTCAAAGTCTGAAGTCTGAGCTGGATCTCTACTACCTGATGCTAACTGTGGTTGGCTTTGCCTGTGCAACCCAAGGACAGTGAATTATCTCCTATGTTATTAAACTCTGACACTGTCCATGGATCCTCCACCTGGGACCTTCACTCACATTCCTCTCACATCATACTTTTCCTTCTTCTTTGCTACTAATACTATTTTTTATAGCAGTATATGTTCTGCGAATCTCAGTGGGCCCTTCTTGTCCCCGGATCTTCAGTTGAACTTAATTTGGCACATTTACCTCTGATAAAATAGTTGTGCTAATGGCTGATATAATCATGGAATATGGCCAGAAACTGAAAACATTATGACAGTCTCTGAATTAATTCTTAATTAATTCTTTGACCAATTTGGTTTCAACAGCAATTACAAAGAATAGCCTATGTCATATTACTCAGGTGATCAGAGTCTTGATATTCAACATGTCCTTAACTTTTCTTTCAGCAACAATATACTTAGCATTAATAATTTGGGTGGCATTTCTAAAAAATGTCAAGAGACATACTGAATCATTACACAGAAGTTGTGTTAATAAATGTACTTTTCTGAATTTCAGATGAAGAAAATAAAAGGTTTTATATAAGACAGCATTAAATTTTTCAATCAAACTAATGTAGTATGTTCATGAAGAAACCTGATTTTCATTATGTGCATATTAAAATTTTACTCCTTTCATTATGTCTATGGATGCAGCTATCATATCTATGGATGCTCCTTTTTTTATGGACCAGGGTTTAACTAAGGATAAAAAGGGAAAAAAAAAATTCATCCACATAGACTAATGATGTACATACTTCTTGGAGCCACAAAGAATGATGTTTTAGGAGATGAGATGACTAATGACATCAGGCTATGAGACGCTTAATATATAAGAATGATATCAGAGTATTCCTAATAAAGAATATCTTTTTGTTCATGACAATGTGATTTACTATATAAACTGAAAAAAAACTCCAATTACAGAGCAAAGAGAAATTCTGAATGAATATAACAAACATTCATTAAGATTCATAGTTAAGCTCCTGTGGAATTAAGGGGAATCTTCTAAGGTAAAAAGAAAAATTAAAAGAAGAATAGCAAAATGGGTTGACAAAGAGGTTTTCATAGGAAGATATCCAGGTCTTGATAACCAATGAGTTACAATTTTAATGGCCATGGGGAACAGAGATGAGTACAGTTTGATTCTTGAATAACTGACCCACAGGTTTGAATTGTACACGTCCACTTACACATGGATTTTTTTCAATAAATAATGACAGTACTACATAATCTGAGGTTAATTGAACCTGTGGATGTGGGACCATGGATATGGAGGGCCTACTGTAGTTCTGGAACATCCACAGATTTTGATATTCGGGGCAGGTCCTGGAACCAATCCCCCACAGACACCCACGGACGACTGTACTTGGTCCCAGGTAAGGTAAAGTTGACATTTAGACCCACCACAAAAAGGTAGGGTTTTGATGGCTACAACCTCAATAAAGAGATAGACTAGAAAAGCTGTCCATCAGTCCAGCAGATAAAGACAAAAATGAAACTTGACTCTCTTGGTCTGCTCTCTTGCTTGAAATAATATAGTCTATGTGGAGAATGTGTGGTCTTAGACCTACTATCACAAAGTTGGGGTTTCCAATGTGTGCTACCTAAAAGTTATACGAAACCTTGGGCTGGAAATTAACATTAAAAAGTGATCCCAGCCTGACAAGACCTCTGAATTAATTTGTAGAAGTCAATAAAAACTTTTTATAAGGGAAACACATTTAATCAAAACCTCATAGTTAGCTAAAACTGATCTCACATAAGAAACAACATGTATACCCCAAGAACTTCGTATACACAACCATTAGATAAGGATTTTAAATATGAAGATTATAAATAAACATGTTAAATGGCAAAGACATGAAACATTACAATATGAGAAAAAACAAGGCACTTATCAAAAGGAGCGAATTACTTCAAAAGACCAAAATTACTTCAGAAAAGAACACACAGACAAAAAGAAATGAAAATTTTAGTCAATAAAATTAAAACCTCAGTGGATAGTTATATAGCAGACTTAAAATATTTTTAAAAACTAGAAAAATAGATCTGATAAAACTCTAGAATACATACAGTAACAGAGTTCTAGTATACAGAGGAAAAAAAACGTAGAATTTACAGAAGGAACAGGAACACTTCTATTCATCAAAACTGTGGCCTATCTAGTGACATCATCATACATATTGGTAAGTTCAAATGTCCCCAGCTCTAGCGTTTTCAGTAAAATTTTCAGGATAAGGTGCTGAAACACTGACAGCATTAAATCTAAAACTATCTGACAGCAACATTAGCTCCTTAAGTGATGCTTAACTGGGGAGATAACCACTTAATGTAATTATCAATTATCACTCCAATTTTAATATATACAGCTAAGATTCTAGAGAGACACACTAGGTGAGAAAAGAGAATATATGAGAAGGGAAAGACCATTTCTTAGTACTTGGGATTGTTTTTGAACATAGGAAATAATGTGTAAGGCCTCTTGGAAGATGTGTCCATGAATATACAACTAAACAAATGGCCACGTTAGTCTACCTTAGTATTAATGCCACTGAATGTTTTTCACCAACAAAGTGAGCAAATATGTGTGTTCTTACTTATCATAATGGCAGTCATGCTGAAGTAGCAAATCTCACCTTAGTACTATAATTTCTTTATTTTAAAAGGAAGGAAATGAACCCATGAAAATAAAACCATTATTCTTACCTCTTAGGCATAAATTACAATTCCCCAGAGGTGAAGTCACAAAACCTGATGGGATAAAAAAGGATATAAGTAATTTGTTATGAATCTGTGATAAATGTGTTCTTTGACCCAGTTATTCTCTGAGACTTACATTGGTATACATTCCTTTACGTTTTCCATTAGAAAAGAGTAGACACTTGCCAAAAACTAAGACCAAAGGCTGATATTTTTCTTAGTGCAATCATGGCTTTCATGTCAAAACGTAAAGTTGAGTCTAGCTTCGGAGGAAGGTTTTAATTCCAAGGAAATACCCTGACGCTCCCTACCCCTGATGATATATATAACCAAAGTAATGCTATCTGTCTCAATATTATGCACAAGCAAATAGTACACTGTCTTTTTTTCCAGATTTATTGAGGTATTATTGACAAATAAAATTGTAAGACATTTAAAGTGTACATGTGATGATTTGATATATGTATACACTGTGAAAGGATTCCTTCCACAGGAGTTAATTAACACATCTATCACCTCCCATATTTACTTTTTTGGGGTGAGAATATTTGAGTTCTACACTCTTAGTAAATTTCAATTATACAATACAGTATTATCAACTACAGTTGATATGAGTTCAACTTTTTAACTTATGTTTTTCAATTCCATATGTAAGTGCTAACATGGATTATTTGTCTTTCTCTGTCTGGCTTATTTCAATTAGCATATACTCCAATATCCTCCAGGTTCATCCATGTTGTTGCAAATTACACGATTTCTTCTGTTTTTTTAAGGTTAAATTATATTCAGTGGTGCCCAGTTTAAAAATGGGCAAAGGCCTGAATAGATATTTTTCTAAAGAAGATGTACAAATGACCAACAGGTACTTGAAAACATGCTCAATATCACTAGTCATCTGGAAAATGCAAATCAAAACCCCAGTGAGATCACCTCACACCTGTTAGGATGGCTATTATAAAAAAGAGAAGAGATAACAAATGCTGATGACAATGTGGAGAAAAGGGAACCCTTTTGCATTGTTGGTGGGATTGTAAATTGGTATAGCCACAGTGGAAAACAGTATGGAGATTCCTCAAGAAATTAAAAATAGTGCTACCATATGATCCAGCAATCCCATTTCTCGATCTATATCCAAAGGAAATGAAATCATTATCTTGAAGAGATATTTGCACTCCCATGTTCACAGCAGCACCATTCACAATAACCGAGATATGGAAACAAGCTAAGTGTCTGTCGATGGATTTATGAATAAAGACAATTGTCCATTGTCGTGATAGAGGCACTTTATTTCAGGAATTCAGAGAAATGAATCAGTGATGTTATTATGATAAACTTTGTGAATTATGTTAGTATTTTATAAGTCAAAAAACAAGTATAGAGATATTAAATGTCCTGCTTCATAAGGCTTCTCCTAATAAACATGATAGAGTAAAAATTGCTAATATGAAGTCTAGAAGCTTAAGCTCCGCTCATCCAAACTGAACTCTGATTCCTTAGTTTCTTCTCCTACCTCACCAGTTAATGTTCTTTGGGCTTGTGTCCCACAGAATTAAGAAACATTTCTTTATATACAATAAAGAAAGCATTTGGGGAGAAATGACATATTGAATAGGCTGGCAAGGGAGGATTTCAGTGAGTTAGAAGAGAGAGCTGAAGTATATGAAGAGAGATTCCAGGGTGCTTGCTCTAGGTTATACAGTATTTTCTGAGTGTTTAAAAAACACGATTAAGGCATTTATGGAATTTTATCAAATCTGTGGTCCCTGATTAAAAGATATAACATTTTATGTCACTAAGAAAAGTAAATGCTGCCCTTTAAACTAAGACATACTATTAATTAAGAGATGTAAAAGTGTGGGAAAATGTGTGTCTTAGAGTAAATGAAATTCAGTAAGTTAATCAAAAATTGCTTTTTGATTGTCATATTGTGTTTCTTCTATAAGAACTTCATTTTGAAAGTTGGCTTCCCAGGAAGCGGCTTCATTTTCTATACTCCATAAACTCTGGGAAATCCAGTCTCCTCAGAATATGCAGAATTGCAATGGGAAGTGGTAAAATGAACTAAAGACACCCAGGAAGAATTCTCAGAAGAAAAACAAAGACACGAAAAGAGGAACAGTCTCTAAGGAGCCACAGTCAGGACTCTGGCAAGGCATGGTGGGAGGAGAGTATTTTTGTCACCATGCCTTGCCACTGCAAAGTAGGCAGTGGTGAATGGGAAAGAATACTGTGAGGACCTGGTGAGTCAGAGGGTCCATGGTATGTGGGGGTAAGGGGGGTGGGGATGAGAGAAATATTGCTAGGGGTTAGAACTTGGAACTCCTTAATATCATTCAAGAAAAAACAATGAATTGTGCATTCCTTTAAATTATTTTGTATGTGTTTTGGACTGTGCTTTTAAAACTGTGATCTGAATTTACAAAAAAAAAAAGTAACCTATTTTATCTATATATCTATATACAGATATAGATATATTTTTTAACCTCAGAAATAAAATTAATTCAAAGAGAAAAATCTGGAAATCAAGGAGAATTTGTAGAGTAAATTGTTTAGTTCCTTTTTATTTTAACACCCTCTTTCTACCACACCAACTTCCCTTTTGTATTAGGAACTGTCTACGTTTGCAAGACAAACTCATTGGTTTCAGGTTCAGCCAGGCCATCACATCTTGGTGATGTGATGGTTTTGTTGTTGTTTTATTTTGCCATCTGTTTTGTTTTGTTTTAGATTTCCTGTGTGTGGCGGAAGCTGGGCTCCATATAAAGGATCAGAACGGAGTGAGAAGACTGGAGGGGTTGTATGCAAGGGGAGGAATCCTCTCCCACAGAAAAAAAAGGCTGAATTTGCACAAGACCTGGGCCTGATCATCATGGATTTCTGGACCCTGAATGCTTTGTGCCCAGAAAACTCCCTCAGATAGCTCCATCCTTCATTTTCCTTCCTGTCCTCTCCTCCTTCTTCTCTGACCCCTCCTCCCCCTCCTTCTCCTCCTCCTTTTCAGGTTTTTTGAGATATAATGGATATATAATAAAATTCACCCTTTTTGTGTAAATTTTATGAATTTTGATAAACATACAATCATATGACCACCATCACCACAAGAGCATTTCCACCATCCCAAAAAGTTCTACCTCTTTCTTTGTATTTAATCTCTTCCCCCCAGGCCCAGCCCCAGGAAATCTCTAGTTTGCTTTCTGTTCCTTTAGGTTTGTTTTTTCCAGAATGTCATATAAATGAAATCATACAGTATTTATACAACTTTTTGAATTTAGTTTCTTTATCTTAACATGATGCATTTGAGATGTATTCCCGTTATTGAAAGTAGAGGTAGTCAATTCATTCTTACTGAATAGTATTTCATTATATGCATATTCTATTTACCAGCTCATGAACATTTTGATTGCTTCTAGTTTGGGGCAATTACGAATAAAGCCACTCTAGGTGTTTGCATGCATGTTTTTGTGTGGACATCTGTTTTATTTCTCTTGGGTAAATATCTAGCAGTGGAATTGCTGGACCATAGTAGGGTGTATGTTTAACTTTATAAGAAACTTCCAAACTGTTTCCCAGAGTGGTTGCACCTTTTTGCATTTCTACCAACAATCTATGAGAAGTCCACTTGCTTTGCATTTTTTCCAGTACTTGGTATTTTCAATTTTCTTTTTAAGCCATTCTGGTAATTGTAACAGGTACACATTGTCAACAGGTTTTTGATGATTATGTCTTGAGCAGAGTCACAGGAAAGTAAAATCTTATCAATAAATGTGTGTTCTGATGAAGTTTGTGCTATTGAGTTATATTACTTTATTATCATTGCAAAAGATTATAAAGGAGGAAGTCGAAATGAGATGAGACATATAGGTTATTATTGGATAATATTGAATAAGTGTTTCTGCAAAAGAAGGAGGAAAAAATTGAAGATTCTTTTGTATTTTAATTAGAGCTATAAGACACCTGTGTATTCCATTGTGAACTTGGTTGCACTTTTAAAAAGACACTGAATTTAAAAATGATAATAACCTAAGAAAAATGTTTCTCCAGGAGAAAAAGAGTCATGTTGAAACTGACTCTAGTATATACTAGCAAAGGTGCCAAATAGAATAATTTACCTTTCTCCCTATGTTTTGCATTTATTAACTGAATTTAGGAACTACCATACATATAGATTTCTCAGAATAGTGTTATATTTATGCCAAATTCTCAGTTTTCAATAGCATTTATTTCCAAATAAGGGGAAAGGTTTAATTCCCTACTTGAACCTGAATATATTATAATAGAATAAAATTCCACTTGCATAGAACAAAACATTATTGAATGGCCACAGAATATACTCAATTCTGGCTAGTCATCTTGCAAATTGCAAATACTATTCTAACTGGAAAAAAAAAATTCACCCTGAATTAATTAGCATCAACATCAGGCTTGTCACAATTAAAATTTTTTAAAAATAATAATTTTTAAATGCAAACTTGGGGATGAGTTTGATAGATCAGAGAAAGAAAACAGAAAGTGAGAAAAGAAATACAAATTCCCAGAGTCAGGTTTTCAAGTCCCTGTCAAACACCAGATCAAGAGAAGTAAAAGAATGATTAGGCTCATGCGCTCACTGGCCCCATAGTAAGAAAGGCAAAGTGCTATAAGAAAAAAGAATTCCTGGTGATCTTCAATCTGACTGTGATGTAGCTGAGAATCCACAGAAGAACATGGTATTTGAAACTGGATGGATCCAAGTTCAAATTCTGACTATATCACTTATCATTTATGTGACATTGGGCAAATCATGAAAATATTCCACGACTCAACAATGTCTTACTTCAGTAATAGGGTAATGCTGGCCTCATAGAGTGAGTTAGGAAGTGTTTTCTCTGCTTCTTTTAGAAGAGATTGCAGAATTGGTATAATTTCTTCCTTAAATGTCTGGTAGAATTCACCAGTGGACCCATCTGGGCCTAAATGGTGTCTGCTCTGGAAGGTTATTATTAATGAGATTTATTTAATAGTTATGGGCCTATTTGGATTGTCTATTTCTTCTTGTGTGATTTTTAGCAGATTGTGTCTTTTAAGGAATTGGTCCATTTCATCTAGGTGATCAACTTAGTGGGCATGGAGTTGTTCATAATACTCCTTTTTTATCCTTTTGATTTCTGTGGGATTTGTAGTATGTCCTTTCCTTCATTTCTGATATGAGTAATTTGCATCAATTCATATTTTCCTTCGTTTGCTTGGCTAAAAGCTTATTGATTTTACTGATCTTTTCAAGAGCCAGCTTTTCATTTTGTTGATTTTCTCTATTGATTTCATTGATTTTGACTCTAATTTTTATTTCTTTTCTTCTGCTTATTTTAGATTTATTTTCTTTTTTCCAGTGTCCTAAGGTGAAAGCATACATGATTTTAGATCTTTCTTCTTTTTTAATATATACATTCCATGCTATATTTCCCTCTAAATTTTTACATTCTATTTTCAATTTCATTTAGTTCAAGTTATTTTAAAAATTTCTTTTTGACTTGTGCATTACTTGGAAATGTATTGTTTAATCTCCAAGTACTTGGGGGATTTTCCAACTATCTTACTGTTATTGATTTCTGCTTTAATTCCACTGTGGTGTTAGAACAGACACTGCATAATTTCTGTTCTTCTAAATTTATTAAGGTGTGTTTTATGGTCCCAAATGTGGTCTACTGTGGTGAATGCTCCAAGCTGGAGAAATATGTGTATTCAGCTGTTGTTGGATGAAGTTGTTGATAGATGTCCATTGTATCCAGTTAATTGATGGTGCTTTGAGTTCTACTGTGTCCATACTGATTTTCTGCCTGCTGGATCCACCCATTTCTGATAGAGAGATGTTGAAGTCTCCAACTACAATAGTAGATTCACCTATTTCTCCTTGCACTTCAATCAGTTTCTACCTCAGGTAATTTGATGCTCTGTTTTTAGGTACATAACACATTAAGGACTGTTATATTCTCTTGGAGAATTGACTCCTTTATCAATATGTAATTCTTCTCTTTATCCTCGAGAACTTACTTTGCTCTGAAGTCTAAAGCAGCTACTCCTGCTTTCTTTTTTTTTTTTTTAAATGAATAGCCCAGTTTGCTTTTTTTTTTTTTAAAGAAATTCACGTTCTTTTATTTATTTATTTATGACTGTGTTGAGTCTTCGTTTCTGTGCGAGGGCCTCCTCTAGTTGCGGCAAGTGGGGACCACTCTTCATCGCGGTGCGCGGGCCTCTCACCATCGCGGCCTCTCTTGTTGCGGAGCACAGGCTCCAGACACGCAGGCTCAGTAATTGTGGCTCACGGGCCCAGTTGCTCCATGGCATGTGGGATCTTCCCAGACCAGGGCTCGAAACCGTGTCCCCTGCATTGGCAGGCAGGTTCTCAACCACTGCGCCACCAGGGAAGCCCTCCTGCTTTCTGCTTTCTTTTGATTACTGTTAGCATGATATATCTTATTCCATCCGTGTATTTTTAACCTATATGTATCTTTATATTTCAAGTGGATTTCTTATAGACAGCATATTGTTGGGTCTTATTTTTGACCCACTCTGACAATCTCTGTCTTTTAACTGGTATTTTCAGACCAATGACGTTCAAAGTAATTACTGATATAATTAGATAAATATCTACCATACTTGTCATTATTTTCTACTTTTTGCCCTTGTTTTTTGTTTTTATTTTTGTCTTGCACACTTTTTTTGCCTTTGTGATTTTAATTGAACATTTCATATGCTTCCATTTTCTCTTCTTTTTTAACTTTTTTAAGTGGCTGTCCTAGAATTTGCAATATACATTTACAGCTAATCCAAGTCCACTTTCAGATAACACTCTACTGATTTACAAGTGGTGCAGGTACCTTATAATTATAAAATATTCCTAATTCCTCACTCACATCCACTGTGAGTTTCATTTACTACTTTGAGCATTAAAATTCTATTTAATTTGAAAGTTTTTCCAAATTCTTTAAATAAAATACTGTATCTGAAATTAAGTCTGTACCTATAATTAATTCTGTGGTGTTTCAGCTTAGTATTTTTTCTTTTTATGTATTTGAAATTTTGGCTTAAAGATTTATTTTAAATGGAAAAAAATTATGTTTTTAATTTTATTTGCCTGTTTCTTTCTCACTATGCCCTTTCTTATCTAAAGTTTTAGGTATTTCTTCCACCTGATTGCTTGTAGCCCCCAGGCAGGAATGAGGTTTAGGGATCCTTCTCTGCAATGATCTTGGAATATTTAAACACCTCTTCATAAAGTAGATGTTATTCTGCCCCACCTCCTTGGCATCAGAATTCATCTTTGTCTTCTGGCCTTCCTAGGCCCTGAGTTTCCTATGAAGTCATGGACCCATGCAGTGTAGTTGTTCCAGTCTTTCCTGTATATTGTTAAGGACCAATTTCTCCAATCCCTGGCTTTAAATGTAGGTATTCATCTTCTCAGCCTTTCTTGTATGAGCACTCTTAGGCTTTGTTCCCTGGCAGGAACCAATACCCTAGGTACCGCTGCCTGCCTCCCTTTTAGCTTTCAGTTTTCTGTACTCTTAGCATGGACGGAAATATCTATCTTGTTTATGAGGCTAGAGACAACCTATCAACTATCTCATTTACATTGTTATTTGTTATTATTCTATATTTATATCATTTGGATATAAATGATATACAAAGCATACATTTATTGTGCCATACTTATAAAATATATTTCTTGCCGATTCATTAATCTTACAATATTCCCTACCTCTAAAAATGTTGTAAGCTGACAAACTGACTGATCTAAAACTCCCTTGCCACAAATTTATAGATTTTTTTCTTTATGGTTATCTTGCTAACACCCATGTGGCTTCCAGAAAGAATCTATTATCAATAAAAGAATTATAAATGTCATACTAGATGGCAATAAGTCTTATTCCTTTAAAATAAAAAGGAAAAAAAAAGTGAAAAAAAAAGAAGAAAAAGTCCCAATTCCTAAATGTAGCAATTTTGAAGAACCATCCAGCTTGTTAAAATGGAATCATTGCATTGCTATTCATTTTCCAGATTTGTAACTTTTATTGTCATCACCCTCATTAAGCAGCATATAATTGAGTGTTCCTTTGGTATCTGGCACTGTTCTAGGTGTTGTAGTATTTAGCTAAGGAATTAATGAACAGTGGAAGCAAATCAGTATATGAGGTTTTTCTCTCTCCAACAAATAGCCAAAATACACCCAGGGCAGCTTTTTGGAATTCAGATAGCCCAATATAATGTAAAATATTGTTAGCTCCATCACCTTTGTGGTATTTATTCCAGCCCTCTAACAGTGTATTTTGCAATGTTGTATTGATCATTTATTGAATAATTATTTTAACAAATGCTTAGAGAGCACCTATTTTGGGACAAGCACGCTACCAGATGGAGAGACAAATTATTGCATATCAATATCTCTGATTTGTGTCACTTTGCAATCACTCCTAATATTATGCCTAGCTTATGTTAAGTGCTTAGTGGATGTTTGTTGAAATTAACAAGGGAGTGAATCAATCCATGAATAAAATTAAATGCCTTTAAAGGATAAAAGGGATAGAATAGGCAGTTTTGTCCTTCTAATAAAATATATTAGCCCCTTAAATTTTTAGCACAAAGTCATCACACATCCACTGGGATAAATTAATTTACCCATTAATTGTCTCATATGGCCCAGCCTGTTTACTGATCACTTTCTATGTTTCTAAGATGCAAATGCAACCATATTCCCAAACTTCCCTTATACTTTGGAAATTCCAGCTCAGGCAATGTGAGCAGAAACAATGTAGTGTGAAGAAGTGACCACCTACACAAGATTTTACCTTTTCTTTTCCCACGCAGCTAGAATAGTGAAAAGGCGAACCTAGGAACCATGTATTGAAAAAGGAGCCTTAAGATAGAGTGAGAGGGATCTCCAAATAACTCCTCGGAAGAGAACTGTTCAAGTAGAAAGGCTCGCATTGGTTTGATAAGTACACTAGAAACAGACTTTTATTGTGCTAAGCGACAGAAATTTTAGATTTGATCTGTTACAGCTGTTAGTAATACCTTAATGAATCAACTCTTTTCTCCAGAACAAGTTCACGTGACAGTGTAAGAATTAACAATATGGGGCTTCCCTGGTGGCGCAGTGGTTGGGAGTCCGCCTGCCAATGCAGGGGACACGGGTTCGTGCCCCGGTCCGGGAGGATCCCACATGCCGCGGAGCGGCTAGGCCCGTGAGCCACAACTACTGAGCCTGCGCGTCTGGAGCCTGTGCTCTGCAACGGGAAAGGCCACGACGGTGAGAAGCCCGCGCACCGCGATGAAGAGTGGCCCCTGCTCGCCGCAACTGGAGAAAGCCCTTGCACAGAAACGAAGATCCAACACAGCCAAAATTAAATAAATAAATAAAAATTTAAAAAAAAAAGAATTAAACAATATGATCTCTTCATTATTATATGTAGATATTACACCCTTGCATAGTTTAGTAAATGAGTGTTAATATTTTTATAAATATTTTTCCTTATTTTTTTATAATAAATACCCACCAGAGATTGAATTCTGTAGAGAATCCAGAGAAAGGGTGCAAAAAGAGAAGAGACTGACAATTTTACCAAGTTACATATATTGGTCATTTTGTGTTTTATTTTTCTTTTTAAAAAAAATAAACTGAAGCATTACTAATAGCCCAGTCATAGAAAGGATTGTGGTATTACATAAGTGTTTGCCACCAAATCAAATCTGAGGACATTTTAGTCCATCAAATTGCCTTTCATCTCTATAAAGTTTGGTCATTGACTGAAAGGAAACTTTAGCAACAGCGAATTGCTTATAGTTCATTAAACCCAGCATGGTGTTTCTTATCTATTTCTTCTGTCTGGAATGACCTTGCCTGCTTCTTCACTTGGTTACTGACTCTTCATTTTGCCTAAGGCATCACCATCTCAAAGGCTGACCCAAGTGACCTTTATATACTGAAATTATCTTTTTCTGTCTCCTCCACACATCTATAGGCACATCAATGGCAGGGACTGTGTCTGACTCATTATTCAATTCCTAATACCTAGTACAGTGCTTGTTACAGGTGCCTGGGCCTTAGTAAAATCTGTGCGTGACCAAAAGAGCTACAGGATAGGAGGGATCACTTTTGACTGGGGAGGAATCAGAAAGCATGGCCAGAGCAATGTAACATATCACTTGGCTTTTAAAAGATGGGCTGGCTTTCCACTGTGCCGTGGAGAGGTACAGTATTCCAGACAGAGGGGGAGCTATAATTAAGGATGTGAAAGGAGTAATATAAATACTTAGGGAGACGCTGGAGAAATAAAATGTGAATGGATAAAATGTTTATGTATGTTAACAGGACAGTTAAGTCTAGAAAGGTAAATTATGAAGAGACTGTGGAGGACTTCGAATTATTTGCCAAGTTAGGCCATTGGACCCTCATCTGATTAGACTGGAGAATTGTTTAAAAAGGTTTGAAGAGGAAATTGGCATCATTCATTTCACCAGTAATTATAGGGATCTAGGAGTTGTACTATGGTTTCGAGAATGAAATTGAAAAGGTAGGAGTGCATGGGACAGATAACAAAGGGCTCGATGACAGATTTCAGGTTTTGGTGAAGAGGAGGCAGTCAATGACGGCACCCAGGTTCCAAGTCTGGACACCCTGGGAATAATGGCTTTGGTTCATCAGCTGGGAATATGTTCAGCTGCAAGTAACAGGAAACCTAATTTACAGAAGTTTATACAACAAACAGATTATTTCACATATTACAAAAAGTCTGAAGTTGAGTGATCATTGACATTAACTTAGTAGCTTAACGAAGACAGACACACAGGATCTGTGTCATTCTCTTGGCCTTTCCTTCCCAGGCACAAGTTGGATGCTGAAGTGTCAGCAACATATGTGCATTGGAGACAAAAAGAAGTGGGGGAAGGGATTTTAGGAGCTGCAAGTGTCCTTTCCTCAGTAGGCTTCAGCCAAGTCTTATTGTCGAAAATGGTATTATTTGGGCCTATTGAGCTCCATGGGGAGACAGAGTAGAAGAGTTTTTTATATGTACAACTTTCAAAGTGTAAAGCATCACGGAAGAAAAGAGTTGAGAATGCAAGTTAAGTTAGATACTCTATAGTGTCTGCCATAGGTAGTAACTTAAGTAAAGGGATTCAGGTTCAAGATGTTTTCATGGAATGAAGATAATTTAAACTGAACTAAGAGACTTCTGTGGACTCTTGCAGGTTAATTAGAAATGCTGACAGGAAATCCAGGTCTAGACTAAAGTTATTTTTCTGTAAACTATCCTAGATGTTCCAATCAATCAGCTAGTAAGAGCATTAGTAAAGAGAGCAGAATACAGTGGCATTCCCAGGCTCTCCAAAGCATTGCTATCCAAAATAAGTATAATGTGAGCCACATAGGGAATTTTATATTTTCTAGTACCCACATTAAGAAAAAGTAAAAAGCAATGGGAAAATAAATTTTAGTAATATGTTTTCTTATATCGACATATACCAAATATAGTCATTTCAACATATAATCCATACAAAAAACAATAATATAGTTTTCATTATTTTTATCTTTGGTCTTCAACATCCTGTGTGTATTTTATATTCATAGCAAATATCAATTTGGACCAGCTATATTTCAAGGGCTCATTAGTCACTTGTAACTCATGGCTACTGCACTGAACACCACAGCTTTAGTCATTGTAAAAAATCACAAGAAATCTCAATCAAAATACCAGCAAGTTATGTTATGGATAGCAACAAATTGTTTCTAAAGTTTACTTGGAGAGTCAAAAGACCCAGAATAGCCAACACAGTATTGAAGGAGAAGGACAAATTTGGAAGACTAATGTTACCTGACTTCAAGATTACTATGAAGCTATAGTAACCAAGAAAGCGTGGTATTGGTGAAAGAATAGACAAATAGATCAGTGGAACAGAACAGAGAGCCTAGAAATAGACCCACATAAATATACTTAACTGTTCTTTGACAAAGGAACAAAGGTAATCTAATGGAGCAAAGATGATCTCTTCAACAAATGGTACTGGAACAAATGGACATCCACAGGTAAAAAAGAATTTAGACACTGATCTTACACTCTTCACAAAAATTATCTCAAAGTGGATCATAGACCTAAATGTAAAAATGTAAAGCTATAAAACTCCTAGAAGATAACATGGGAGAAAACCTAAATGACTTAGGGTATGGTAATGCTTTTTTAGATACAACACCAAAGACATGAGCCATAAAAGAAATAGTGGATAAGCTGGACTTCATTAAAATTAACAACTTTTGCTCTGTGAAAGCCAATAACAAGAGAATGAGAAAATAAGACACAGACTGGGAGAAAATATTTTCAAAAGACACATAAAGGACTGTTATCAAAAATATACAAAAAAAAAACCTCTTAAAATTTAACAATAAGAAAGCAAACAACTCAATTAAAAAAACTGACCATAGACCTTAACAGATACCTCACCAAAGAAGATATACAGATGGCAAATAAGCATACAAAAAGATGCTCCACATTATAGTTGTCTGGGAAATGGAAATTAAAACAACAGTTAGATATCACTATATACCTGTTAGAATGGTCAAAATGCAGAACACTGACAACACCAAATGCCGACAAGGATGTAGAACAACAGGAACTCTTATTTATTGATGGTATGAATGCAAAATGGTACAGCCATTTTGGAAGACAGTTTGCTGATTTCTTATGAAACTAAACATACTTTTACCCTATAATCCAGCAATACTACTCCTTAGTATTCACCTAAATGAATCTAAAAATGTCCACACAAAAACCTGCACATGGATGTTTACAGCAGCTTTATTATTCATCATCGCCAAAACTTGAAAGCAAGCAAGATGTCCTTCAGTAAGTGAATGGATAACTAAGCTGTAGTACATCCAGATAATGAAATATTATTTGCAATAAAAAGAAATCACCTATCAAGCCATGAAAAGACATGGAGGAAGCTTAAATGCATATTACTAAATGAAAGAAGCCAATCTGAAAAGGCTATATACTCTGTGATTCCAACTATATGACATTCTGGAAAAGGCCAAATTACGGAGACAACAAAAAGATCATCAGTTGGCAGGGACTGTGGTGGGGGAGGAAAGACGATTAGGAGAGCACAAAGGATTTGGGGTGCAGTGAAAATAATATATTTGATAGTATAATGACAGATATATATCATTATACCCGAACCCATAAAACACTAACAAGAGTTACCCTAAGGTAAACTACGGACTTTGGATTAAACTGACACATAATCATGATGTGTCAATTTAGGTTCATCTTTGGCAAAAAATGTGCCTTTCTGGCAAGTGAGGTTGATAATAGGGGAGGCTATGCATGTGTGTGGGCAGGGGTTATATGGGAACTCTCTATACCTCCCTCTTAATTTTGTTACAAACCTAAAACTGCTGTACAAAATAATCTCCTTTTAAAAAAATCACAAGAAAACAAAAATTAGAGAGTGGATTGAATCTACTTTAAAGAAATCCAATCTTAGCCTTTCTTATGCATTGATATCTCACAAAAACAGAAAGTCAGGAGGGTAGCAATGTTCATGATGTTTTTAAAAGAATTCCAGTTGGGTCTTCCTTTATTTCTGCTTCTTGGAGAAGGAAGAGTTGGACAACGCTTTGGAGACCGTGATGCACAGGATGTTTCAGGGATAAACCTTCTCTTTAATAGGCAGCAGGACTGGCTATTGATAGTACTCTCTTGGATTATCAGGTAAATTCAAATATTTTAGACTGAAGATGGATATAAAAGGAGCCTCACTGATATTAAGAAGGAAAGAATGGAAACTGACTAACTCCTGAAGAAGGCAATGCTTGATGGGCTTTAAAGTTTTTGCACACCGAACCTGTATGACAAGTGTTACATACTGTTTTGTTTGAGGTCACTGAGGTTACTCTCCCCACCTTGCTGTCGCTTGCTGGGATAGAAGTGAGCATAAGTATTTTTTCCTTGCAGCAAAGCATTAGAGGGGCTACAGAAATGAAAGTGGCTGCTCCCTTAAATGACAGGGCTCTGTCTGCCCAGGACCACAAACCTAGTGCATTCATGGGGCCTTGAGAACACTATGATTGGGACACTAAGGGAGCAGGCTCTGAGGGTACATTTGGTCTCAGCATTTCCAGAGATGACAGGCATTATTTTAAGCAGATAGGATAGGGGGTCCCTGGTGAAAGAGAACCAGCAATGGCTTTCTGGACATAAGAAAACCCATTTTGGCCTAAGCCATTTTGTGATCTAAGCCTGGTTACAAAGCTTGTCCTTGAACAGGTCTTGGTAATGAAGGATCTTAAGGAAACAAAGGAATGCAGGAACAGAGAAAAGGCAGTCAAACAACAGTGCAGTAATAAAGCGGAGTTCTAGTTCCTCCTCAAGGGATAGACATAATAATGTATCTTTGAGTTCTGCAGGGACTAAGGCCCCCACCAGGTGGAGGATGGAATGATGATGTTGACTCTCCTGACTTCAATCAACTAAGGCTTGGACTCTGTCAACCTTTGCCCCAATTCTATGCTGAATTCTCCTCTACTCCAGCCCCTTCATGAACATACATGTACCCTTAGCTTAAAACTTCCCCAATTTTGCTGTTAAGGAGACACTGCCTTGGGAAAGATTGCTGGGGTCCTCTTTACTTGCTGCAAGTAATAATAAATCCTTCCTTCTCCTGATCTTTGGCTTGGTTGTATCTACTGGCTCAGCAACCACCAAGAGGTGAACCCAGTATTTGGGTAATATTATTAACTGACGAGAATAGACTTGTTATGAGAAGAAATCTAGCTAGAAGTCACCAAACGTCCTCCTGGAATGTCATTGCTTCTTTCCTCTTCTAGAGCAATCTGACTTTTCCTTCAAAGGCCATCCAAAAATATCACCTCCTTTGTGAAGCCCTTCCTGATTTCCCCAGGCAGAAGTCCTTACTCTCTCTCCTATACCACCATAGCTATAGTAAACAACTTTTATAGCACATGGATTTTAATAAAATGTCTGCTCACATTATGTATTCCTAATTAAGTATACAATTCTTAAGAGCCAAAACTACAGAACGGCTTCTTCAGCCATTATCTTTGGACTTGTGGTCATTCCTGACCAATTGTAGGCACTCAATAAACATGAATATTGGTATAATTTTCCTTCTATCTAACGTCATAGCTAACAGTTAGAAATATCAAGTTTTTCATCAGTAAAAAGGGGCAAATTTATCTTTCCTACTAAGCGCACAGAGTTGTGGTACCAATGGAGAGAAACGTCTAATCATGATAGATATTATATAAAGTACTGATTTAAAAGTCACTTCTGCCCCTAACGAGTAAAATGTTGATGTATCACATACTAATAATAGCAAACATGTATAGAATGCTTACCATGGGCCAGGCACTGTTCTAAACACTTTGATATTTTACCCCTTTAGTCCTCACTGCAGCTTTGAGATAGTTTCCATTATTATTCTGTTCATTTTGGACTTTAGAAAATTGCAACACAAAATATTCAAGTCTTCCTCCTGAGCTAGTAGGCAGTTGAATTAGAGTCAAACCATGAATCCAGAATTACACACAAAGCAATACCTACCACGATAGACCATCTTTCCATCAGCCTGACGGGATGAAGGGGAGGTGGCAAGCAGCCAGCCCTGCATGATATCGCCACTAAATGCGGCTCCAGAAGGACCATCCCACTCTGCCCCCAAACACAGGAAATGAGGATGGACTCTACATTCCCATCCCAGAGAAGCAGGCTTTTTGTAAACACATAAGGGCCAATTCAGATGACTATCAGAAGAACAGTGACTTAAAAATGCAGATGACATATACGCACTACTATATAGAAAGTAGATCACTAATAAAGACCTACTGTAGAGCACAGGGAACTCTATACTCTGTAATGGCCTATATGGGAAAAGAAGCTAAGAAAAAAGTGGCTGTATGTTTACGTATAACTGATTCACTTTGCTGTACACCTAAATCTAACACAACATTGTAAATCAACTAGGCTCCAATACAAATGTTTTTAAAAATGCAGATGAGAAAGCATAGGACTGTCAGAGGCTTCCAGGGTGGGTGTGGCCTTCCTAAATGAGATGTGAGTCACCAGGAGTCACAGTGCCCAAGGTGAGTCAGTATCTCCTTGAAGAATCTCTTGGGAGACTGGAGGGGACACCAAGAAGCCTGAGTTTTGTTTGTGTTTCCGCAGGTAGCTGAACAGAATTTTTACATGGTGGTTTGTTTTGTGGAGAAGCTGGATAATCAGAGAATACTAATGCCAGCTGCAACCTGAGCTTGGAGTCGAACAGCTTCGCCAAGAGTCCATGCCTGGGAGCTTCCCTGGTGGTGCAGTGGTTAAGAATCTGCCTGCCAATGCAGGGGACACGGGTTCAAGCCCTGGTCCGGGAAGATCCCACATGCCACAGAGCAACTAAGCCCGTGCGCCACAACTACTGAGCCTGCGCTCTAGAGCCTGTGAACCGCAACTACTGAGCCCGCGTGCCACAACCACTGAAGTCCGCACGCCTAGAGCCGGCGCTCCGCAACAAGAGAAGCCACCGCAATGAGAAGCGTGCGCACCACAACGAAGAGTAGCCCCCGCTCACCGCAACTAGAAAAAGCCCGCACACAGCAACGAACACCCAATGCAGCCAAAAAAAAAAGAGTCCATGCCTGGAGGGACGATGTATCTTTTCATGTGATTTAGGTTTTTATTTTTGCAATAACAGCATGTGGTAGAAATATACAGTATCTCTGGGCCTCATAATTTTGAAAACTTTGCCGCATGCAAATTTACTGCAACAATGCTTTCCTCGATGAACCCTATTGAAATAGGCATTTGATACATACTCAGTGAAGTTGACAATTTAAAATAAATAATTATATATATTGGGAGCAGACATAAGGGGAATACAGGTCACAGCCCTCAGTGGAGTGGACAGGGGATGGAGCAGGAGAGATACAAGGGTCTCTGAGTGACCAATTTCTCCCCCAGACATATTGCTGTGGTTTTATCTTTATAATTTCCCTTTTGAGATCATGTGGATTTGGGGATAAAAATACCCTATGCCATATGTGAGAGACATGTTGTAATTTAGAAATATCAAGGGATATAGGTTTGCTTGTCAAATGAATGATATAAGGAGTTCTAATTGGCACGAGAAAGAAGTCTTTCCTTAAATTTTCTTCTCTGACTTGAGCACATATGCTCAGAACTAGTCACATATGTCTTATGCCTTTCTCTGCCTTAGCAATTTTTGAGACTCTGAATTTTCTGCTTGGATGGTGCCCAGTTCTCTGTTCCTTATCAACTTGGCAGCTGAGCGCAGCTGCCTTTGCCTTAAAGCAAAACCAGAGGTGCTCTCACTGAACCCGGTGCCTCTCCTCCAGGAAGCTAATCAACCAAAGCTGATCAGGAGCTTCTTACAATGACATCAGGGGCTTACATCATAATCACTGATAGAGCAAAGTAATAAAAATGGAGATGATTTTCTGCAGAGCTAACAAAAAGAGAAGGAATTTCTAAAGATAACGGCAAGTTTCCCCCGTGTCAAAGCTAAATGAGGCAGCGAGCAGAAGGGGATTTCAAAAGTCATCGCCTGAGTTCGTAACATTGGCTACTTAGAAACAGACCGAGGCAGTTCCAGAATGGAAATCTCAAATATTTACCTGGTTTTAGTTAATAGACAATACTTCTCTGAAGGGGGAAATCTAGAAAGAGATCACCTTTATAATTCACATGGGGGGAAATGAATGTCAAAAAATAGGATTGAGACATGATGTTTTTCAAAATCAAATCAAGTTTCATCTCAGATTCATGAAGAGGCTTCTACCTTCACCATACAGGGTATATAGAGGTTAATTCCTAGAGCTCAAAGAACAGGGATATCAGTACTATGGGACTTAGAGATAATTTTATCTAATATTCTGTGGTTGATAGTGGTAAAGTGACTTCCCAAGATCATACATTTAGGTAATGGCAGAAATGAGAATCCATTTATGGATTCAATCCTGGGTCTTTGAACAATACACATCTGTCTTTTTGGTCGAATTGAGACTCCAAAGCCAAGATCTAACTGCTTCAAGCAAATTATCATTTACTCAGTGATATGGTGTAAGCTATATTTTATGCCATTTTAGAAGAAGGGTGTGAGAACTGTCCTATCCAGATACCCTTGGAAATTTTGCCTGGTGTCCCAGAATCACTGAAACTTGCCTTGAGGATGCTTTCATGTTTTTGGACCCTTTCAGAGACATCAGGAAATATGTTGAATTCCCTTAAGGTAAATGGTAAAAACCCCAGACATTGACATTTGTAACACTGCCCAGTGCATGTCAAAGGCACACACCATAGAGGCATGCAGAATTCATCATTTCAACAAAAAATTGCCATAAATCTGTATATGCTGAAATGGTGATTTACTCAGTAGGACCTCTATATCACATATAATGTGTAGTTTGATTGGTCAGAAAGTGGTACCTGCAGAACAATCCACATACATTGAGAATACAATTTAGAACTGATGTGGTCTTTTATATTTTCAAAGTCTTTCACAATCATGCGTTATTTAGATTCAGGCTGAGCTTGGGAGCTGACGCCCCCGTGCTGAGCGCTCTTTTGGGAAAAATGAAAGCTAATAATGATCGACACCAGAGTTATGGGAGGTCCCTGTATCCCAGCTCTGTCCAAGCCTCAGATTCCACAGAGGTCTTTGCCTACAACAGACTGGGATCTTGACTAATTTATTTTTTCCACAAATACCAATTGAACTCTGATATGGATGCTGGGGATTCAGTGGTGAAAGCAAAACAAATAAGGTCACAGTCGAGATCTTTGAGTTCATGATACTTACATTCTAGATGGGAAGGGCAGGCAGTAAGCACTTAAACACCTACATGAGATCATTTCAGATAGTGAGAAGGGATGCAGAAAGGAAATCTGAGTAACGGAGTAAAGAGTGATCGATGGAAATGGATGAGGCCAGCCACTTTCCTTTAGATAGGGTAGCTGAGGATGGCCACTTTAAGGAGATGGCATTTATGGGGGATGTATTATGAGGAGAAGCTCGTCACAGGAAGATCCGGGGAAGAGAGTCCCCAGTAGGAGGATCTTAAAAAAAGAAGGTGCTTGGAATGTTCCATGAAATGAAGAAGGTGGCCAGTGTGGTTGGTGCAGAACGTGGGCGTAGAGTAAGCATTGGCTGAGTTTTGGCAGCCCTCTTCCCAATGTTTAGAGGATTCCTCACCTTTAACAGTCTGGCAGGAAGCAGAATTTGCCTCTTAATATAGAAACTAACAACCTGAGTCTCTTGTTTTTGCAGCTTCTCTATGCAAACACCAAACAAGGTGGGGGATGGAAGGCCATGAGCACGCATCCTAGGTTAGACCAATTGGACAGACCTAGAATTTGGAGCTAGAAATGCATGACAACAAGATATAGTAGTGGCAGGGGTGCCAACAGAGGCCTCCAAGGTCTAATCTGGGACCTCAGAGAGACAGAGAAAAGTCTGGTATCCCATACTTAGAGAAGGCAGCAGATGCAACCCATAAGAAGGGATCTGGGCATTATTTTCATCGAGTCCATTTGTTTTTTCCAGTTTTCTCTGTCTAGTTCTCCAGCATCTCCAGTAAGTCTATGAACACCCTAATAACTTCAAAACCTTTATTTTCTGCTTGAATCATTCAGAGTTTGTTTGGTTGCTAGCAACTCAAACTCTTTCAGATTGATACAGAAATTGGCTCCAGGAGTGGATACACACAACAAACCATCACTGGGGAGAGCGGGAATTGGTTTTCCAGCTTGCTTAGAGCTGAAGGCAGTAAAAATCAGCTGGTATTAGGGAATCTGACCTCAGCACTTCACAGCAAGCAGTGGTGAAGAAACTAATCTAATTCTTACCTGTGGTCACCTGCTATGAAGTGCCACTGAAGGCTAAGCTTTGGGGACCTGAGAGAACCCTTCTAGGAGGAGATGGCTGAATTTGAGGGCTCTGATATGGGTGCCTATTTCTAACAAAATGCTGGGAAGCTAAAAAAAAGGACTGCCAATCTGAAGTTCTTAAATCCTCCAAACAAGTTATAGACTGATTTTTTGTGACTGTGCTAAAAGGGATTTTTTTATGACTGTGTTCAGAGAAACTCTAATTTTAGCCTTCTCACGGAGGCTGAGAGATCTTTTTTCTTGCTGCACCATGAGGGCTGATCCAATGGGTCCCATGATTGTGAGCTCACTTAAATTTACAGTCTAGGTGTCCCATGAGAATTTTAGGACATTTCCTAGAAAAGTGTATGACCTTGAGAATTGGAATAATAGCCTAAGGTAATCAAGAACATGCAGAGTTCCCTGAACGATTCCTGTCCCCCAAATTGGCAGCGCCCAAACCTTCCTTAGTTCTCTTTGAGAAGTGAGCACCCTCCACTCTCCTATCTGGAGGGACTTATCTACCCTTCCGAAGACCCAGGAACAGCCTTACTCACGGTCACGTGCAAGGGGATGGCAATTCCTCTCCTGCTCTACCACCAGCGATCAGTTTCAAGACTACTGATTATAACCAGATCCTGGCAAACCCCAGGAAGATGCAAGTACAAACTTCGCCTTGGGAGGAGAAAGTTGACAAATCCCCCAAGTTGTAAAACTTTTATTCCTTTTTTATTTCAGTAAAAACCTGGGGAATAGATGTGGAAATAGATTCAAGCAAAGAGGGTAGAGAATTCTTTTGGATTAGGCTGAATTTTTCGATAGATGTGTCTATCAGGGGTCCTTGATTAAGTGTGCTAACTGGGGTGGACCAAGCTGATAGCACATTTTTGCATGGTTACTTGAATGAATCTTGGATGTAAAATGACTGTGTTTCTAAGGGCCAGGCAGAGGAATATCCCTAGAAAGGAAGCAAGGTTAAAGACAGAAGCAAATACATCAACTCTCTAGATGGGTGCCTGATCAATAGGGACCCAGAGGTAAGCACAGTTGTAGGTCTATTAGTCAAGTATGCTTGCTAATACTGCATCCCAGACTTGGAAAACATTCCTATAATCACAGGAGTGTTGGGTCAGGGAAGATCTCCACCAACTTCCCCCATCCACTTTTTCTCCCCAGGCCCGGAATTAGTCATTTACAACTACAACTCTACCCATATTCACTATGCCACCCACAATCTAGCCACATTAACTTAGAAATAGCAAATATTTTTTTCTCATTCCTAATGCTTAAAAAGTGTATAAAAACATTGTTTTCCCTACCATGGAATTCTTAACCAATGACATACCAAGAGCAGGGTGTGGGGGGTGTCAGTCTGCCTGGCTTCAAACATTAAGAAGATGCCTTAGGAAAATTAAGAACCATGGTAAAACTTATTAAAGTTGGTCTGCTTTTTATTATTACCATTTACCAGCAATTCTAAACAATGTCAGTGATAAAACAGTCCTTTCTGATAAAATCTTTTGTTGGTCTAAGTTCAAAACAATTGCTACCATTAAGTTTTAATAATACATGAGCTTTAAATTCACACATTTTTACTTATCCTTTAATAAACATTGCATTTTACCTGGAAGGTAATTCTGAGCACCACCAGGTAAATGGTTAATCCCTGACATATACAGACTCATCTACATACATTTGTTTCAAAAGCGAGTATGTAAATGTTGGAAACTGTTCAAGTTCGTTTCAGGTGCAGTTTGTATCCCCAAATGCCCCTGTGGTATTACATATTCCCGCATTTAAATTGTAGTTTGGATAAACAGGATGGCACAGTTATTGAAAAGGCAAAGAAACTAATTTTGTTTTCTTTCGTTTTGTCTTTGCATACCCTGAAGTTTTTATTTGTGTTTAACTTTTGCAAGAGTGAAACAGAATGCCAACTGTGAGATGTAGTATTTTTGTTTGTCAAGTCTAAATTTTAGTTCACACATGAAATATTTTACTGAATTTCAATAATACCTTTAAAACAGAAATTTATTCTTCCCTTTTAATTGTTTTACAACTAAAGAACAAAAATAATGATAATACTGATCATTACATGGTTATTTTGAAAAATAATTTTATCATATAGAGGAGTGGGTAATAGTAGAAGATCCACTCTGGATACCAATACCTATTAGCTCTAACCATGTCTTCGTAAAGAAAACTAAGGCAATAAACTGAGGCAGCCTTCATCCTGAGTTCCTAACACTGAAGGAAACATAAAGCTTGCTAATGATCCATGTGGCTGGCCTTTTCTTTCTAGGTCCCAATTTTTGGCCTTTCTAGGCCTTTTCTCACCTAGGTCTTGATAGAGGCATGTGGCTAAAACCATCACTACCCATTTGACTCTAGTTTCATTGGTACATGAATAAGTTCAGAATGACATAGAATTATGGTTCATTCAATCAAGTGATTATTCCAATCCTACATGCTTTTCCAGACATGTCTCTTCATTATAAGTCAAGAGACACCCTGGAATTTACTATGCAGTCCTCATGTCAGGTCAGGTCAGGCTTTGCTGCCAAATAAGCTACAAAAACTTAATTTTTAGAAATTAAATTTGCAGATAAAAACTCTCTTCCAATTTGCCCAGTTACCCGGTTACTTCTTCTCATCCTTATTCAAAGACATGACCTCCTGCCTGGACCTTAAATGCTGTCATTCCCTACCGCCGAATTCAAAATCCATTTCTCTTCTAACTCAGTGCACTCCCCCTGGTTATTTTTATCCACTCCTCTGGATTCAATTTCTATCTGACTCATGAATTCAAGTCTGTACCTCCTGTCCAAGTATCTCCCATGAACACCAGTTCCATAGACCAGATGGAATTCCATTTAACTCTACCTCAGACAGGTCAGCCTCATCATATTCAAAATTAAGCCTGTAATCTTCTCCTCCAAACCTCCCTTATCTCGGTAAACAGCATGCATATTCACACCAAAACAGTTCCTTCAGCCAGAACACAGAGAGGCAAGGCTGCCTGTTTGGGATAAGGAAGCCCGGGGTTCCGGTGCCTGCTCTGCCTCTAATTTTAGGCAGAGATCTTGTGCAAGTCACTGAACATTCTGGAGCCTACATGGTATTACCTATAAAATGGGATATTTTTAATTGGAAGGCAGCCAAGGTTTGAGACCTGACTCTACCACTTCCTAACTATGTGACTTTGACCATTTTGTCATCTGTACAATGATAATAACAACACAAAGTTCGTAAGGTTGTTGAGGGAGAAAGAACACCCCCCAAATCGAAGGAGATACAGATGAACGCATTTTGTAAAATGTACGGCATTACACAAATACTTGCTATTACGATTATTATCTCTAAATTTTTTTAAAGTTCTAAATCAGGTTCTATGGGTGTAGAAAGGAACAGACCAGAATATGCTCTCAAATACAACAAACCAACTGACTATGTTATAAAAATCAGGAAGTGGGAAGGTATCTGTTTCAGCTCTCTTTTTTTTAACTTAAAATTTATTTACTTAAATTTATTTTTAAAATAAGAATTGTGTATATCTAGGGAACACAACATAATGTTTCTATATATATAATACAAAGATTACTTTAGTCAAGCTAATTAACATATACATTTCCTCACATATTTACCTTTTTAAAATTTTTCTGGTGAGAATACCTGAAATCTACTCTTTTAGACAATTTCCAGTATGGAAAACAGTATTATTCACTATAGTCATCATGGTATACATTAGATCTTAACAATCTTAAGGCTTATGCTTCCTATATAACTGCAGCCTCTGTTCTGAATGAAAAATTTGAAGAGGTCAGGAATCGTGACCGGCAGCTCAGAGGCCATGGCCATTCAGGCCAAAAGGAAAGAATCCTTGGGTCTTGACTTTTTTTAGCCCACAGTGAAGCTTTGTTTGGACCCAGCTGAATTCAGCACCAGCTCCCTGGGCAAAGATCAGAGGCACTTCTGAAAGTCAAATGTGCAAGGAGAGATCTTCCTGAGCAGCGTAACCCCTTCATCTACCTCCTGCCTCCTCTTTAGGGCTTTCAAAGAGAAGGAGCCATTTCTTTTTCTTATTTCCTTAAAGTCTTTCGTTTCATCTCCAGCACGTCTAACTCTTGTCTCATTATAATTTCACTTATTTCTATAAAAGAAACCTGACAGCTACAGAACATTTGCAGCGGGAGTGGAAGGAGGGTGGGGCGGTGGGGGAGTGAAGCAGGCAGAGAGAGAAAAAGGGATGTGCCCACGGCTCAGAGTCCTCTGTGAACTCCTCTGGGTGACACTTTCAGAAAGGCCTGCCTCTCAGCCATATGGCAGCACAGTCCCTTGGCGTTATTTTCAGTAGCACCTAGAGCATTAGTAGAAAATGGGATGAAATCAGCGAAGCTTAAAAAGCAGAGAAGTAGCCTGATTTCCGCTTAAACACTTAGTTCTTTTATAGGGTCCCTTAGCAAGGATGCTGGGCATGTATATCTCCATCTGTGTTCACAGCAACCATGATGTATGTTCTTGTTAGGGGCAGCAAGTCCTGACTCATTCATTCATTCATTGATTTGTTACCTCATTCCAAAAAGTGAATTGGAGGGTGTTATGGACTGCATGTCTGTGCCCCCCGCCCCCAATTCATGTGTTGGAATCTTAACCCCCAGTGTGTTGATATTTGGGGGTGGGGACTTTGGGAGGTAATGAGGTCATGAGGGTTGGAGCCCTCCTGAATGGAACTAGTGCCCTTATAAGAAAAGGCCAGAGAGCCAGCTTTTTCCTTCCACAGTGTTAGAGTACAGTGCAAAGCCAGAAGTCTGGGACCATAAGAGGTCCCAGACTTGATCTCAGACTTCCAGCCTCAAGAATGATGAGAAATCAAGCTTGTTGTTTATAAGCCACCCAGTCTATGGTACTTCATTGTAGGAACCTGAACCAAGCAAAGGGATATAAACTTCTACTGCTTATTACATACCTATCTCGTCTAATGATAGGTTTCTAGTATGGCAGATTTTGCAACTAATATGAAAAAATTCATTGTCTTCCTATGGAAACTGAGAGCAAAAGACAAGAAAAGAAGACTTTCATTCCTGACAATATATCTCACTGCTTCAATAAGCTTATAGACTTCATAATTTCTGTGATATACCCACCATTTAGACTCTAGGACTGTACTGGTTACATATGAATCTTTTTTGCAGACTTATTAGATTGTAAATTAAACCCTACTCTGTTTTGACCACCATAATTTAATTGACATGGAATATGCAGTATAATTTTGAAGTAAAAAACTGTCACGTACTAATTTATCAAATACTTGAGCAACAGACAAAAAGAAGAGTCTAGATGATTTTCCTTGTTACTATTACTAATGCAGCAAAATACAATTCTTCCCTGTGTTTAGAAGTAAAATAGAAAGAACCGTATGTTTATGTACATTTGTAGATAAAAGCATTAACCTATGACTCATGGTTATAAAAGCTGTAACTTTTACTAGCTTCCTAAAGATAAACTCTCTTGAATGAACAATATATTTCCTTTTATAATTTTCATTTCCTTCAAGCTGCTGCTGATCATTTTTTTACATAAATTTTGGAGTGGGAAGAAGATAGAGTTTGACAGCTACAAACAGGAAGCTGGCAGTAGTCCCCATGTGTGGGAATAACTATGATGATACAAATGCTGGCTCACCCACCTCCAATAGATTGACTAGGGATAATTTGATCCTTTCATACATTTTTAATTATTATTCTTTCCAAAAGGAAAAGTCTATGCAGATTCAGGTTCATAACATTTGAAATCATTCTTTTTTTTTTTCTAACTTGTCTTTGTGAGTCTTATCTGTACTTTTGTCTCCTTGGTTCTTTTAAGAATCATAATTGGTGTGATTATCGTTGCTATGAGAATAATTAACCATAGCTTTTTGACACTCTAAATTGGGAATACAGCATTTTCAAGCAGTGGGGACTGAACAGCTAAACCATATTCCACTTTGAAACTGCAAAGGGCCCTGCTGATTGAACTCAGGTGCCATGATTCTGAGTCTTTTGCAGTTTTTACTTAATAAGGCAGAGGGAAGAAATAAAGCAGCTCACATCTTCACATGAGAAACTGAATGGAAATCTTAATGGGCTAGTTGCCTGTTATGACCAATAAATAAAAAGAAGTGAGTGATCAGTATATTGAGAACCAGATTTTTCCTCACTGACTTACTCCATTGCCTTGGATAATGACTGCAATGTTTTAAAAATTCAGACAAGAAAGCTATAATCATGATAGCAGACTTGAACATTTGCCTCTCTGTTCCACCATTTAGAATGTTCTAATATCTGAATGAAATGGAATTTTTGTTCTGAGGATAGATAAGTTGAGGATGCTGTGAAATACCTAGAGGGGTAGCACATTCATTTACATAATCATAGGGTTATATTTCATGTTTATTTTGATAATCTAATGTAGTCAACTTTATTTTCTCCAACATTTAGATTGCTTTTTTATCTGAATCCAAAAATGATCCAGGAACATGGCAAAAATCATCACACAATGAAGAACATATAAAGAGGAAAACAGAATTTCTCCAAAATCCTTCCTTCCAGATATTACTGAAATTTGCACTGTGGTTAATATCCTTCCATAAATGAGGCCACGCTATACATGATTTATAAACTGTTTTTACATCCAGTAGTGAATGGCAGCTCATAAATACTGTAGAGTCACTAAAAATAACATGTTTAGTCCATCTTAATAATACGCCATAATTTATTTAGCCAATCTTCTATTGATGGATATTTAATATTTGCTTCTATGAACAATCCTTAAGAGAACACATTCAGAGCACACTCTTTGGGGAATTTTCTGATTATCCTCTTAACTTTTACAGTTAGATGGGAGCTTAGAGAAGATCTAATCCAACAAGGGTTCAAGAGTTTAAAATTTCTGCTCAAGGTTATAGACTTTATTAGTGACAGAGCCAAAACGATCTATTTGCTGAACGCAGAAGGTGAGCCTCGTATCGTGCCAAGTACTGAGGCGAATAAAAATGTAAATTTCAATGCAAGAGCCTCCAACTTGCCATTGGGAAGCTATCAAAGCTGGAGCAAGTAAATTATGAGCCGTGTAAAAGGTGCCTAATAATTGTGTGGCTATAAAATTAGACAATCTCACTTGATACCAGAACTTTCACAACCTGTCCTAACTACTTCTGCTCAGTTTCTCATTATGTCCATCCAACTTGCCTTCTGCTATGAGTAATCAGTTTAAGAACCAAAGCTCTTTATGTGATGTCCTAGTACATCCCTTTATCTTTGTAAATACTACTGAAACTTGGCACAAAATTATCACTCCTTGCTGACAGAATAATGAGTAAATAAAGTTTAGATACAATTCAACAGAAAATTCAAAGCTGTTACTTTTATCGAATAGATTATTAATGAATTAGAATCCGTTTGCCCTTAGAGATTATATATATGATGATTTATTGATACAAGGTAAAAAGGGAAGCAGTCTTGGACTTGGCTAATGGGTGTGGGACTGGTGAGGAAAGGCCAGCTCATCGAGATGTGAGGGCCAACCAGAGAATCAAAGCATTGGGTGTGTGGGGACTCCCCTGGGGGGACAGGAAAAGGAAGTGTTTGAAACAACACTACAGGGATGATACTGGGGACCTGAAAAATGAACATTTTTTTCTTTTACAAATTATGAAAGCAGAATAGGAGAAGTGCTTAGAGTAAAAGTAGATGATTTCACGTTATATGTGGGGAATCTGACTCCATCCTTTCTTAGTAACTCTAATTCAACCTGTTCACTGGGTAAGAATGCCTGGGCTTGGGCCAGTGAAGACAGGATGCCCTGAGAGTCTTTGGCAAGTACATGGATGAAATCCTGGTATCTTCTGCAATTCTAAGACTTCATTTTTCGTGACCATCAAAAATTGAAAAAAGCGTTTGGCATTCATGGAAGTAAACACATATTTAGACTATTGGCTATTTAATAAATATTCACAATCTATTTGTTTAATAATTTATCTTAACCTTTCACTGATGATGTGGTTGTGGATCACCAATCTGTAGTTTATTGTAGGGATTCTATGTGGTATGACATAAAATATGTTTAGAACCAGATCTAGACTAGAGTAAGTGCTTGTATATTATAGCTATGTTTCTCAGGAGAAAGAAGGATTTATTACTTGCAGCAAGTAAGGGGAATACCAGGGATCTTCCCCAAAACAGTGTCTCCAGATGATAGCAGTTTTTAAATTCATTCAATAGATATTAATTGAGTACCTATTATGGATCAAGTGAGCACGTAGAGGAAGTGGCCAATATATTGTAGCTACATATGAATTCAATGTTCTCCTTTAAAAAAAGAAATTCCTTTCTTACCTTTCTCCTTCTCTTACTTTCTCCCTTTGACTTGGAGGTAATTTTGATTTGAACTCCAAGCTAGAAAGCACTGTCCAGCTTCAGGGCTTTTGTATCTTCGCTCCTGTCCACCTGGACTGCTCTTCCCTGGACATGTGGGGAGCTCCCTCCCTCCCATGCCTCACGTCTCTGCTTAATTGACACTGTCATGGAGAATATGTCTCTGACAATCCTACAAAAACAGCAATGAATCCCTCCCACCACTGCCTGATTCCTTTATTTTTGTCTCATAGTTTTTTGTTGTCATAGCGTTTTCAGCACCTGACATATTATATGTATTTTCACTTATTTATTTAGTTTATAGACCCACCCCTTTCCCACCAAGAGCATGGAATTTGTCTATTGTGATTCATGTCATTTGCCTGGCACCCAACACCCAGCAGTAAGGAGACACTCAGTAATTATCTGTTGAAGGAATAAAGGAGAAGAAAAAGAATCACAGCCCTCTATTAAATGCTGTGGTATGCCAGGCAGTATGCTAAGCACTCTGTATACCTGTATCATTAATACTCAGAATAACCCTATGATAAAGGCTTTATTATTGCCACTTTAAAATTTGAAGAAATGACTGTTAGAGCTCCAAAAAGCATGGGAAGAGTACCCTATGGTCAGGAGGCAGGGATGAATTCTCACAGGAGGTGAGTTTCTTACTAAAAATCCAAACACTGAGAACTCTGTACAATTTGTATAGGTTTGATTTCAATGCAAAGAGATCTGTGCCACAGTCCCTGGGGATGCTTTTGTGCTGGAACCAACACAGTCTCCCCTAATGTGATTTGGTTTGAATTATGTACTTGTTAGTCAGTTGTAACTTTTACATTTCATCTGGTGCTTTGCCATATAAATAACCCTGTCTTTACTCAACACAAGATTATGTACTAGCCTGACTGCCCCTTTAAATTAAACATTACAAAATCAATGAGGTATCATTAAGGGTACACTGCCTGAATGAAAAAACAAAAAAACAAAAAACAAAAACCCAAAAATTCCTAAGCAAAATTCTTTCATGGCTCTTTCTGGGTAGGGATTGGGATGGGGACTAGATGTTTGGAACTACCAGATCTCATAGGCTGTGTTTTTATTTCTCCCTACACTGATTTGACATATTGATGAATCACCCCAGAATGGCAAATAGTGAACTGATATGAATATCCCAGATTTCCCTATTTCTATAAGAACATCCATTAAAATATGTCAAAAGTCACCAAAGTTAGGGAAGTTAAGCAACAGTGGGAGAAAAAAGGAGGGAAAACACAAAAACCCCAAATTCATTTTACAACTGAAATATAAATAAACTCTAGGTATAATATGCTTCTTCTGTAAATTATAAGCAGTTGAACTGGAGTCTCTTTGTCCATGTAGAAGTTTCTTTCCTAATGTAGAAGTGAGAGAGGACAGCTCTTCCTCTACAGGGTTTGGCTATTCAGCTTTATATATATATGTTGAAAGGAAATCTCTGGTTAAAGCAAATTTCTATACAAATTCACTCTAGGGGAAAGACCCTCAGTAGCATATTGGGTCATCCAATAGGTATGACCAGAAAGCTCCTTGAGATTCTTTGTATGGCTGAAGAAGCACTGGACCATCAGTCAGTGGAAGAATTGAGATCGTAATCTAATTTCCTTACTGTCTTTGCACATCAGATTGCCTTTCTCTCAAATGCATAGTATTTTAGAAATAGGAACATCAACAGAAAGTCTACTCCCAACCGTATAAATGAATGAATGAATGAGTGAATGAATAAATAAATGTTTACATATATATGTTTATATAATACATGCATACGTAGGCATATATACATGTGTATATACACACATACATGCATATATAGATGTACATACATCCATATGTATATACTATGAATGAGGAGGCTACATGCTGCTCTTCCTGATTCTAAAACAACACAGTACATGAAAATACATTAATTTCTCCTAATTCTGGGACTCTGTTTACACATTATATGATCACTCCCAAGGATCGCTGGCCAGGTGAGGAAAGAGATCATGATGTGAAAAACAGATCAGGAAACTAAGTCAACAGAAGTTTTTGAAGTAGTAATGCCCTATAAATGGCCCAAGAGCAAATCAATTTGATTTTTTTTCTGATATAATTTACCAACAGCTATCAACACCAACCAAAAAAGCTACAACCAACCACGGATAAAACATTTAATAAATGAGTGTTCGAAGATGTACCCTAAGAGATGTAAAGTTGTGCAAGAGTTGGGCAGACACAGACCTATATGTGGACAGGCTTTTCAGATACCAGCTGGCTGGAGATTCCAAGACTGAAGTACCAGAATTAGTGGAATTACAGCCAAGTGCTAGAAGTTTTATGTGATTTTATAATTTGTGTGTTTCTATAATAATTAAAAGTTTGTGACTTTTTTATTGTTAAACTATGCGTTTGGTACATGTGGTTAAAAATATCATGAATCTGTCAGCTAAAATATCAAGTTTTCCACTGGCAATTCTGCCTACCAGTGGGACATATTATGCAATTTGTGAATTTACTCTCTTGGGCTCTAAGATGAAGGTAATCTCTAAAGACCCTTCCAGCTTTAACATTCTTTAATCCAATAATTCTATTTCTGTACACTTCATCTAGATGAGAGGTAAAGAGTGAGAAACATTATATGGGAGAGAAAAATGATGTGAATTAAGGAATCTGTGCAAGAAAGAAAACACAACAGCCCAGGGAGAATATGGGTTTAAGGATCAATCATCATATTAATATTTTTAAAAATCCTGGATCCAATCATATTCATCTCTAGCCCACTCTCACTATGTCCCTAGGACAGTGACTAATAAGACATGTTACCTCTACCCAGAAAGTTCTTTGGAGATTTTTTTACTGTTCCAATGTTTGTGGTGGATGCTAATTCCATTGACTAGGCCATAGTGATGCTAGATGTCCTTAAATGCATGGTTTTCCACATCACACAAGACTTTCTCATGTTCTCCTAGATATTTATGAAGATGAAAAGCCCATTTACAGTTGAGAACCTAACTCCATTTTATGTGTAAATACTATAAAATTGTACATCTTTCACATACACTGAATTTTACAAGAATGCAACTAACATGTAAAATGAGGAAAAAAATATATATTTTTCCTTGGGAACTTTTTCAAGAGTTGTTCTGCATTTTCAAAAAATTATACCAACTATGACAATTATACTCAAGGCACTTAAGTAACCAATATAATGTGCCTGTATTTTCCTGCTTTCGAAGCTACCACATGTCTGTTTATTCTATAAATAGATGCAAACATTTGAGTACTGAGTCTTCTATAGTTGTCTGCCCAAGTATTTACATCTGGAAACATATATCATTTTATTATAAATTGTCTTCTTTTAATTGCTACTTTATATTATAGTTATAATAATTTTAAAATATGTGTAGGTAGGTTCTACAATCTGTAAATTTCATTTCAGGATAGTAAATAGGCACTACAAAATAGTTGATTGGGCAGAATAGGATTGAGAATCACCCTTCTAGAATATTCTCTTTCCATCCACCTATCATAATATCTTCCTTCCATTATTTATTACAACTTCCAGGAACAATGTATAAATAATTACACTTATAAGTCCTGCTGTCCTCTAAAATTTCCAAGTCAACTTGTGTAAAACTAAATGTTGGACCTCATCCTTCAATGAAATGTAGCTCTAACTTGCCTGTTTCGGGACTTCCCTGGCGGTCCAGTGGTTAAAACTCCACGTTTCCACTGCAGGGGGTGCGGGTTCAATCCCTGGTCAGGAAACCAGGATCTCGCATGCTGCGTGGCACAACCAAAAAAAAAAAAAAAAATCAAAAAAATCAGATAATTTGCCTGTTTCTCTCATTCTTATCTAGACTCAGACTTCTTGGTACACATTGATAGGCCTTCCCCTTTGATTTCTATCCCTGAGTCCCTAACGGGGGTTGCAGTTCAAACCCTCTGTACCGTCTATATTTTGTGCTAGTAAATATGCTGTTGAGGAGGATAGATCTCATAGACTTGGTTAGGAATCTTTAAGAATAGAAGGAACAGTCAGTTAGGGAGTGTAGAGATCCTCATGTTGAAGGGACACTGTAGAAACACCTGGTATTAAAGTTCCCATTATGGCCATAAAGAACCAAAGTCACAAAAACTCTTAGACTCCAGTTCCTGAGGATCCATTCTCTTGGATTGTCTTTGAACACTTAGACTAGGACAGAGGTCTTTGTTTTTCATCTTATTCTTGCCACCTTCCCATCACACATTTTTACTTTATGTAACAGCACCCCTGGAGTTCTGGATACCTGACCTGCCCTGACTGGTTATACCTTTCCCTTGGCCTTAGAGTCTAACTCCTTTTAAATAAAACTAGAAACTTTATTCTATGTGAGGCTTAATTAATATGGTAAATGCTGAAAGGGTTTTATACTTTTTATATGTGTGTGCTCTCTCAGTTGGCACAGAAATGGCATTCATTTAATATTTGAATAAGTAAATCATTGCTAAAATGAATAATTTTTAAAAGTTTGAGAACTGAAAAAATAAACTCAATCTCTGATAAAATTAGGAGGTATTTCTAAAAACAAAGCCTAATACATGAAATAAAAATGGACTGAAAAACTGGGAAATGACTTTCCAAACAGGGGGGAAGTTGATATTTTTGACACAGGGAAAGGGTTAATAGAGGGACTTAGTAGTTCAAAATGTTTGAAAGTCTGAGAAAGTGAGGTGTGGGAAGTCCATTACTAGCATTTAGGAAATCAGAAAGTTGCAACAATAATGGAAAATCAGGAATCAATGGCCTTCGGCACTGAAGTGTGTGATTGCAATAGAATTCCAGGGAACCACTGGCTAAACTTCATGTCTGCCATATGCAAAACCCATGTATCTGCAATGATGGCTTTTGCTTCTCTTCCAATTCCATGACTTGGATACTTGTCTCCTATGAATGGAGTCTAAATTAGAAAGCTGCTACCACAGAATTCTGGAACATGTAGTTCCCAGGCAGCTTCCAGCCTCTAGTAGCAGAAAAGAGAAGGGAATCAGAAGGGAATGGAGATGAATGTTGGTTTCCAGTATGTGTTTGTGTGCACGTGTGTATGAATCATGGCAGTCAAAAGGAAGTATCTGCAGGTAGAGTATTGCAAAGGAGGTGAAATAAACCTGTTTGCCCTGAAATCAGCAAGAAGTGCTCAGGAAATTGAAAAATTAGAATATAATGAACTGAGTTGGGAAGCTAAAGAGAAGGAAATTAAAGTCTGTATAACTAGAAATGCAAAAATGAGGCAATTATTTATTTTACTACAGCAGAGATTATAAACGTATAAGTAGTATAATATGGGAAGAAAACAGGGATGTGTGACTTATTCATCTGTGAAAAGAGGAAGTAAGTGGATATTTACTAAACATTGATTAAGATCTTAATATACGGATACTTAGAAACTTGGAAGTTTATTTTTTTCAGAAAAAAAATTGTTAAAGAGTTAAAAGTTTTGGTATCTGGGGAATGCAAAGATGGGATAGGAGGGTGGAAATAAGAGTCTAATTTTTTTTTAATATAACCTTTTGGTGCTCAATGGTATTTCAACTTTTATTTAATATTATATTTGCATGAGATACTTTGATAAAAGTAAATTTAAAGTGATAAAATTGATGAAATAAGTCAAAATCATACCAAAATATAGAAAAAGATAAACAGTGGAATATAATTTCAGAAGTTAAAGAGGGAACAAATTAGGAAAACATTATTTGAAGATATATTAGATAAATAGAAATTAACTTGTCAGGGAAGAGTAAGGACAGACCCAAGTGTTTGCAGATGACAGATTCTCCACACTTAATCCTTTCAGAATCTAATTAACTACTCTATTGGAACTCCATTGAGAGTCAGATTTCTCAAGGAATGGGGAGTAGGGTTAATCACTTATTTGTAACAGAATTTAGTTTAGAACACTCATGTTCTATAGCCCTCATGAGCAATTCTGTAATAACATTTACCAAGCCATCCTCTAACAAACAGTGAATATTGTGATTTTTTTTTTTTTTTTGGTCCTATGTCATTATTCACTTTACAGGAAGACAGCACTGTACTTCAAGGCCAAATATATACTACTCTACCATGTTCAACTTTTAAATGTACAGCCAAAGGGAATATTTCCTCTTCTAGCTTGTGGGGTAGTTCAAAGGAAAAAAAAAGGTCTAAATATTTATTCAGGGGCAATAAGGTATAAACCTTCAATGGTTTCCCAATGGTCTTGGAATAGACTAAAAAAACACAGAACAACCTCAAAGACCGATGTAATCTGGTCTCCCTCTATCTCCCTTGGTTCATCTCATGTCACTCTCTCTTTCCTTCTAAGCCAGCAATGCTCTTATTCACCTCAGGGGGCTTTGCTTGTACTGTTTCTTATTCTGAATTACTGTTTCCTTTCTTCTTTCTTTGCCTAATTAATTTTTACACATCCTTTTATATATCAATTTTAGCATCATTCTCAGGGAAGACTTCCCAAGCCAAATTCCCACACCAGATCACATCAGGTCTCCTGATGTTATATTTCTAGAATACCCTGTCCTTTTTCTTCAAAACACTTGACATCATTTATCAAAATGCATTTCTATCCTAATTTGATTAATATCTTCCAGGCCAGCCCACTACAACCTACTGCTAAGGCTGTGTCTGTTTTGTTCTACCATTTTATTCTTAGAATCTAGCACCAGAGGTGGCATATGGTAGGTATTCAATAATATTTCATAAATGAATGAATCAATGAAAATCTAGTTTGGGGACTTCCCTGGTGGTCTAGTGGTTAAGACTCCGTGCTTCCAATGCAGGGGGCACAGGTCCAGTCCCTAGTCGGGGAACTAAGATCCTGCATGCCACAAGGCAAGGCCAAAAAAAAAAATCAGTTCAAAAAAAATCTAGTTTCAAGGTTGGAAATTATTGAATAAGATAGACCTGGGGAAATGTTTTATAATTATTTCATTATTTGAGAAGAATCATCCCTAAGACATGAATTTGATTCAAAAAGAAAAGGATCATAGAGTCATAAGATTCAAAAGAAATCAGTCAGTTCTTTTTTCTTTTCTTATAAGAGATAATATCTAATCTTCACATTCAAGGCACAAAAATAAGCACTTGAAATAGAATGGCACCTTTAAGTAGTAAAAGCACTACTTATTAATGCAGTTAGCTGCCTTTATGGTCTAGTTTTGACCAAATTTCAAGAAGGTAGTAATGGAATTCCAATTAAGGCACTCTAAAGAATATAATATTTTTTAAAAAAAAGAAAATTATTTTACTAACATCTCAGTGTAATGTCGCAATTGATGGTACACATGTAAATGACATTTATTACCATAAAACAACCGGTAAGCAAAGTGTCCTATTTGTTGATTCTGAAAATGCATGGCAATTTGTCAAACAAAGTGGTCTGAAAACTATTCTGAAATAAAATGGGTTTATGACTTCTGCTACCTAGGGTGCTTAACGACCATTACTATGAACTTTTACATTAGTTTCATTTTCTTACAATGATACATTATTAAATACTATAGAGCAAGAAAGGCAAGCAGAGAGAAAGAACGGAAACACTTTAAGAAGAAACGTAGGGCTTCCCTGGTTGCGCAGCGGTTAAGAATCTGCCTACCAATGCAGGGGACACGGGTTTGATCCCTGGTCCAGAAGATCCCATGTGCTGCGGAGCAACTAAGCCCATGTGCCTACTGAGCCTGTGCTCTACAGCCCTCGAGGCACAACTCCTGAAGCCCGGGCGCCTAGAGCCCATGCTCTGCAACAAGAGAAGCCACGGCAATGAGAAGCCCACACACCACAACGAAGAGTAGCCCTCGCTCACCACAACTAGAGAAAAGCCCGTGTGCAGCAACGAAGACCCAAGGCAGCCAAAAATAAATAAATAAGATAAATAAATTAAAAAGAAGAAGAAATGTATCTCTTCCTCTTGATGTTCAATTTATTCAACCATTATTTCATTTAATGCTGAATATGTGCTAGGGAATATCTGAATCCCTATTTTTACAACCTACCTAATTAAAGTTCTCATTTATAGTGTCACCCTCTACTATTTAACTGAGAGCATATTGTGTAATCAAAAGAAAAACAAACAAAAAAAGTTTTCTAGTAGAAAAGTTCCAGTACAAATGTCAACTGTATACATTTGATCAATATACTGATTCTAACAAACTTTTAGTTTTCTCATTAGCAAAAGATTACCTACCTCATAAATTTTTGTTTGTTTTGGTGAAGATTAAATAATATATTAAAGTACTAGACATATAGTGAATGGAAACATTTTGGAAAACTTTGAGATCACAGTTGTACTTTGAATGAGAAGGGTTAGGAATAGAATTACTGAACCTCTTCTAGTCCCCTGAGTGGTATAATTTTATAACATTTTTTTTCAGGGCTTAAATTTAAAGCTTTTTTTCAGAGGGTCAGATATAATAATTATGGTATTTCTTAATTAATTGCAATTTAAATTCAATAATAAAGCTAAGAATATCTGCATTTTTCTTCTATAAACAGTATCTTGTTTTAAATGAAAAATACATATTGTACCCAATTTTTCTGATTTTCTAGGATGCTGTTTTGAAAGCTGTTCTAAAGCTGTAGTCAATAACAGAAGAAATGGTTTGTCACCAGCTGTGTTCGATAGCTACAGGCCATTAAAATTCTCCTGATAAAATTCTCCTTTGGTGTATAAGGTAATACATTTGTCAGACTGACGGATATAGATATAATTTATAGATTTCTAAGGAAGCAAACAAGGAACATGCATAAATATAGCTTCCTGCAGAAAGACAACTATATAAGAACGAATAAGCAGATACATTTCCAATAGACGCTTGTAATATTCTGATGTCTTCTTTGCCACATTTAATTTGACAAAGTCTTTTAGCTTTTAGAGTTAATGCTTCACATTGACTTCTAAAATTAACATCAACTTGGAGAAGACAAAGATGTAATAAGCAGCATCTGTGTCACAAAGCTGCTTGGTGGATAAAAACTTGAAAAAAGTATAAGACTGGAGATTCTCTATTTAGATATATTAACACACACACACACTTACACCAAGTTTAGGGCTCATTAAATTCACAAGTCTGTTTCAGCTCAGCCATTATTCAAATGGGAAAAGTTTTTTATTTGTCATTTGTCAAAGTTTATTTTAGTACCTGATAATTGTCTGGGTGTAAATATCTAAATTCAGCTGTGAGATCACCAGTCAAATCAATTAGAAAACTTTAACCTGTCTGAAAGACCCCGGGGAACAATCAAGGTACATTTGTATGTAAAAAGCACAGTGCAAATAAGGCATAGATCTAGATACTTGAAGCAAAAACAGTTTTGAACTATTCCTTTTTTATTAGCTTGAAATATCAGATGAAGTGAGAATGCTAAGGCCTCAGTTATCTGAGTAATTGCTTTGAATTTTTTTCATTGTGTATGTATTTGTGAGACTTATACGTGCAGGAATCTAAAACTATTCCTTGTACTATCAACTGAAATAAAAAAGTGGAGAAAAGCATCTATAGTAAATTCTTTTCACTTTTATTTGTGTTAGAATTCAAATCTGCTAGGTACCACTTTACCATTATCGCTTATCATTGTAACTCAGCACCACTATTCCAACATACCCCTAAGTAATAAGAAGAAAGAAAGAAAAAAAGAAAGAAGAAACGAAGGAAGGAGAGTAGGCAGGAAGGGAGGGAGGGACGGAGGGAGGGAGGGAGGGAGGAAGGAAGGAAGGAAGGAAGGAAAGAAGGAAGGAAAAATAATGAATCAGTGAAGCTGATCTGGTTGTAAGTGGAGCTGCCTGGCCATCAAAATACTCTTAATTAAGAGTCCATTGCTATTCTGTATTAATTTAGCATCTATTAAATGAAAAGAGTGTTTGGGGTTGATTTTCATATTTTAATTATTGGGAGATATTTTCAGACATTGACTTTACTGAACTCTCCTCTATCTTTACTGTATTTACAAGTCCAATAATAATGTAATATTGACAAAGAAGTTTAACAATTTAAGGTAAAAATTTGGAATTACTGGTTTCATGCAGACCTTGACAAAACTTTAAAATGTATGAGAGTTGCTAAGGAAAAGAAAAATTATACGTGAGATTATAAAAATTAGCAATGAAAGCAAGTTCTAGTATTACACAGTGTGAAAGATCTTGGAAAGGACCTTAAAAATCATTCGTCTTGAGAAAGGACCTCATTAAAAATTTCCCATCCGAAGAAAGAGCAACTAACATATCTCTCAGTAAAACCTACAGCAGTTCATGACCTTATGGGAAATTATTTTTTCAAACTGTTATATATAAAAAGAGAAAAAAAAAAACAGTGTTTGAATTTGGTTTTAAATAATTTTTTTAATGCACATATAAGTGCTCATTTGAAAAAGACTAGGTGACTGGATTGTGGTTATTACAATCTGAAAGTAAAGTATGTCCATATGTTGCATTTTTAGAATTTCAATATTTTTCTTGTTACATCAATATTCAAATTCAATAAAACTCTAAATAAGATAATTAGCATGGGTCAGAAACACAAGCTGAACAGCTTTAAAATAACAGAGAAAAATTTATGTTTCCGACCCAGATGAAGTTCTCACCAGAGTCAACTAAGAAAAAAACCCAGCAAAATATAAGAAAAATGATTTAAAAGAAATCGGACATCAGGCAACAGAGGACAATGATTTATAAGAGACAAGAAACAAATGAGATGAGCTCTTGCATCATCCTGTCACTCAGTTTATCATCAAGTGACAGTTTCCAGAGCACAGCATAAGATGGGGAACCACAGCAGTGCCCAGAAGTCTCTTTGTGATGAAATAAAGCTTGAATTCTGGTTAGGAAAGATGTCTAAAATTTACAGTACAGAGAGAGAGAGCTGTACACAGAAAGAGATCACTAAAGATCTGCAGACGACCCCCCCCCCCACCAACCCCGCCTTAAGTCTTCAGCTGAGTACTGATCAGTGAATGCATGAGAGAACATGAACTGAAGCTGGGAAAAGTACCATTAAAAGGATTAGAAGGAAAAACTCCTAGGGTTCAAACCTGGCTGAGAATAATTCCTTTTCCTACAAAGACAGAGTAATTCAGAGGGTAACACACAGAGCATGCAGAAAAGCTATGCTTCAGTAGTGGGATAAAGTTAACCCTAGATAAATACTGCTCTGTTCCACACTTGAAAAAGCAAGACCTAAAAAGATCAATTTCCTAACAACTTTGCCAAATCTCCCTAAAAATTTTCAAGAATATTTATAGGAAAATATCAGGACATAATGAGTTAAAACCAATACAAAACTACTAGACATGCAAAGGAGCAGAAATATTTTTCATACTTAACAGAAATGACAATCTGTAAAAACCAAATCAGAAATGGTACCAATGATAGATTAAGTAGACAAAGACATCAAAATAGTTATTATAACTGTATTTAATACAGTCAAAAAACTAGGAGAATGATTGAGGATGTTAAATAGAGGCATGAAGGATAAGGGGGAGAAAAGACCCAAACTGGACTTCTAGAGATGAAAACCACAATGTCTGAGATGAAAATTACAAAGGAGGGGTTAACATATTAACAGTATATTATACAGTGCAGTAGATAATGTTAGTAAACTTGACAATATAGCAATAAAAACCATACAAAATGAAAGAGCGGGGGAAATGGCTAAAAAGTAAACAGAACATCATGATTTGTGAGACAACTTCAAGCAGCTTAACTGGAGTCTGTAAACGAAAAATATTTTAAGAAATAATGCCCCAAATTTCCAAATTTAACAAAAACAATCACACAGATGTTCCAAAAAATAAATATCAGAATAGCAGCAGACTTCTCATCAGAAGCAATGCATGCCAATTGACAGTGGAGAAAAAAATTCAAAGTGCTGAAATGATTAAAACAAACAAACAAACAAACAAAAATACTGTCAGCTTAGATTTCTATACCCAATCGACATATTTTTCAGAATTAAAGGCAAGATAAGTACTTTCTACACATAGGAATACTGAATGAGTTCAGTGCTAGCAGAGGTACACTGTAAGGTCAAAGGTGGAAGGAAAATGATACAAGGTGAAAATATAGACCTACACACAGGAATAAAGAGCACCAGAATTGGCAATTACATAAGTAAATATTAAAGACCATACTTATAACTATTCAATCTCTTTAAAGGGGAATGAATCAAGAGAAGGAGAAGACAAGCCACAGACTGAAAAAAAAAAAAATGGGGCAAAAGATCTGAACAGATATCTCACCAAAGAAGATATACAGATGACAAATATCCATGTGAAAAGATGTTCCACATCATATGTCATCAGGGAAATGCAACAATGAGATACTACTACACACCTATGAGAATGATAAATTCTAAAACACTGACAGCACCAAATTCTGGCAAGGGACTCTCATTCATTGCTGGTGAAAATGCAAAATGGTACCGCCACCTTGGAAGACAATTTGACAGGTTTTTACAAAACTAAACATACTCTTATCATGTGATCCAGCAATCATTCTCCTTGGTATATACCCAAATGAGTTGAAAATTTATGTCCACACAAAGACTGGATATTTATAGATGGATATTTATAGAAGCTTCCTTTATTATTGCCAAAATTTGGAAACAATCAAGATGTTCTTCAGTAAGTGAATGGATATATATAAACTGTGGTATATCTAGACAATGAAATATTATTCAGTGCTAAAAATAAATGAGCTATCAAACCATGAAAAAACATGGAGGAAGCGTAAATGCATATTACTAAGTGAAAGAAGCCAATCTGAAAAGGCTACGTGCTGTATGATTCCAATTTTATGGCATTTTAGAAAAGGCAAAACTATGGAGACACTAAAAAAGGATCACTGATTTTTTTTTTTTAGGGGAAATGAGGAAGGAAGGATGAATAGGCAGAACAAAGAAGATTTTTAGGATAGTAGAACTGTTCTGTATGATACTACAATGGTGGATACATGTCATCATACATTTGTCAAAACCCATAGAATGTAAAATATCACAGAATGTAGAAAATCCATAGGACAACCCCAAGGTACACTATGGACTATGGGTAATAATGATGTATCAATATAGGTTCATTGATTGTAACAACCCTACCACTCTGGTGCAGGATGTTTATCGTGTGGCGAGCTGTACGTGTGCAGAGGTAAAGGATATACAGGAACCCTGATCAATATTTCTATGCACTTAAAACTGCTCTAAAAAGCAAAGTCTATTTAAAAAAAAAACAGAGAATGGATTGTTTAAGGCAAAAATAATAACTGTCTGATGTATAAGTAAATGGATGACAAGACTAGTTCAAGAAATGGGAAGACAAAAATAGAAGTATATTGCCATGGGATTCTTACATGTGAGGTGATTATAATGTCACTTGAATGTAGACTGTGATAAGTAAATGACATATAACACAAATCCAAAAGTAACTGCTAAACCAACACAACAAATAGTTATACCTAAGGTGGCAACAAATGAAATAAAATGCAATTATGAGAAATACTTGATTAAAAGAAAGCCAGAAAAAAGAGAGGAAATTGGGGGAAATTTTTAAACAGATAGATTTAAATCTAACTTTGTCAATAATCATAATGTATGAGATTGTCTGGATATCCCAATTAAAAGGCATTCATGATCATTTTGCCTAAAAGAGCAAGATGTCTTTATATAAAGACAAAAATAGGTTAAACATAAAAGAGTAAGAAAAATATATACCAGGAAATCACTAATGAAAGAAAAGCAGGAATGGCTCTACTAATATCAGAGAAAGTAGATTTCAGAGTAAATAATATTACTAAGGATAAACATAGCCATTTCAAAATGAGAAAGGAGTTAATTCATCCAGAGGACACAACAATCCTGAATGACCATGAACCTGACCACAGAGCTTCACAACTCATGAAGGGAAAACTGACAGAACTGCAAGAAGAAATGGCCAAATCCACAATTATACTGAGGAATTTTAATAACCTATTCTCAATTATCACTAAAATAAGTATACAGACCATAAGTAAGAATATGGAAGGCTTGAACAATACACAACTAAGTTGACCTAGTTGATGTTTTCAGCAAATTCCATCTGAAAATAACAGACTCCATGAATACAAGAGTCAACGTACTTTTTCAAATGCATGTGGAACACTTACGAAAACCAAAATAGTCTGGCCCATAAGACAAGTCTCTGTAAACACAAAAGTAAACAAATCATATAAAATATGTCATCTGACCACAATGAAATTAAATTAGAAATAAATAACAGGGGCTTCCCTGGTGGCACAGTGGTTGAGAATCTGCCTGCCAATACAGGGGACATGGGTTCGAGCCCTGGTCTGGGAAGATCCCACATGCCACGGAGCAACTAGGCCCGTGAGCCACAATTACTGAGCCTGTGCGTCTGGAGCCTGTGCTCCGCAACAAAGAGAGGCCGCGATAATGAGAGGCCCACACACTGCGATGAAGAGTGGCCCCCCACTTGCCGCAACTAGAGAAAGCCCTCGCACAGAAACGAAGACCTAACACAGCCATAAATAAATAAATAAATTAATTAATTAATTAAAAAAAAAAAAGAAAGAAAGAAATAACAGAAAGAAAACCTGAAAATTTGAAATGTTTGGAAGCTAAATAACTTCCTTCTAAATAATTAAGTTAAAAAAATCAAAATGGAAATTAGAAACTATTTTGAAGGTAACAAAAATTGAAACAAAACATATTTCATAAAAAACCCCAAAAAGTTTCAAAGCAATAGCCTCAGCAACTACCTGAAGGCAAATTAGAACCAAAAGTAAAGGTAAATTACATCTCAAGTAAGGAGAAGTAAATAGTAAATACCAGGGCAGAAGTCAATTAAATAGGGCTTCCCTGGTGGCGCAGTGGTTAAGAATCCACCTGCGAATGCAGGGAACATGGGTTCGAGCCCTGGTCTGGGAAGATCCCACATGCCCCGGAGCAACTAAGCCCATGTACCACAACTAACTGAGCCTGCTCTCTAGAGCCCGTGAGCCACAACTACTGAAGCCCACATGCCGCAACTACTGAAGCCCGTGTGCCTGGAGCCCATTCTCCACAACAAGAGAAGCCACTGCAGTGAGAAGCCTGCACACTGCAAGAAGAGTAGCCCCAGCTCACCGCAACTAGAGAAAGCCTGCGCACAGCAACGAAGACCCAACACAGCCAAAAATAAATAAATAAATAAATAAATATTTTTTTAAAAAATAGAAAAAAGAAAAATAATAGAGAAAATGAATGAAACCAAAAGCTGGTTCTCTGATAAATTCAATAAAAATAATCAACTTCTGGGCTTCCCTGGTGGTGCAGTGGTTGAGAATCTGCCTGCTAATGTACGGGACACGGGTTCGAGCCCTGGTCTGGGAAGATCCCACATGCCGCGGATCAACTAGGCCCGTGAGCCACAACTACTGAGCCTGTGCGTCTGGAGCCTGTGCTCCGCAACAAGAGAGGCCACGATAGTGAGAGGCCCGCACACCACGATGAAGAGCGGCCCCCGCTTGCCGCAACTAGAGAAAGCCCTCGCACAGAAACAAAGACCCAACACAACCAAAAATAAATTAATTAATTAAAAAAAAAAAAGAATAGCTCTTTAAAAATAAATAAATACATAAATAAAATAATCAACTTCTATGTGGAAAACACAGAGAGAATAGACAAATTATCAGTATCAGGAGTGAGAGTGGTGACATCACAGCAAAATCTATAATACAAAAAAGATAATGATGAAATATTATAAAAATTCCATGTAATAAGTTTGATAATATAGATGAAATGAAAAAATTCCTTGAAAGCCTTAAACTATAAAAGCTCAATCAAGAAGAAACAAACATCCACAGTAGCCCCATGTGTATTAAAGGAGTTAATTTGTAGTTTAAAACCATTCCAAAAAAAAAAAAAAATGCAGACTCAGATAATTTCACTTGTGAGTTCTACTGAATTTTTAGGAAAAAATAATACCAGTTCTACATGACTACTCATTTAATGAAGCCAGCATTACTCTGATACCAAAACCAGATAAATACATGACAAGAAAAGAAATTACAGGCCAATATTTTTCATAAACCTAGATGCAAAAATTGTAAACAAAATCATAACATATCTAATCCAACACTATATAAAAATGATAATATATCATGACAAATTGGGAGCATATCCCAAAAATACAAGTTTGATATAACACTCAAAAATCTATCAATGTATTCACCATATTAGCAGATTATGAAACAAAACCCATTTTCTCAAGAAGTCAGAAAAATAATTTGATAAAATCCAATGTCTATTGTTGATAAAAACTCTCAGCAAACTAGTAATAGTGGCAAATATCTTCAAACTAATATAGAGTGTCTAAGAAAATATATACACTTAACAATATACTTTATGGTAAATGACTGAATGTATTTACACTAACATTAAGAACAAGTCACTCTCACCACTTCTAGTTCTATTCAGTGCAAACTAGAAAATAAATTAAAAATATCCAGTTTAAAAAACAAAAATTGAAACTCTCTTTGTAGATGATATGGTCATCTATGTAGAAAAGTTCTGCAGAATCACAAAAAGTCATAAAAACAAATAAATGGGTTTATCACGATTGTAAGATACAAGGTAAATATGTAAAATTAATTGTATTTCTACATACTAGCAACAAACATTTGGGAATCAAAATAAAAAATACTACTTAAAAGAGTGTTAAAAAATATGACACTCTTTGGAATAAATTTCATGAGGACACATAAGCCCTGTGCACTAAAATCTAAAAACCATGCTGAAAAATAATAAACATGACTTCAGTAAATAGAGAGACAGACGACTGTATTCACAGATCAGAAATTTTAATATGTTAATATATCGATTTTCTCTAAATTGATCTAAAGTTTCAATACAATGATACTCATAACCTCAGTAAATTTTTGTAGAATATTCAACAAATAAATAATAAAATTCACATGGTAATGAAAATAGCCTAGAATAGCCAATACAAATGTGAAAAACAGTAACAATGTTGGAGGAAATATATTACGTGACTTCAGGACTTATTATGAAGCTACAGTAATCAAGAGCGTGTGGGATTGGTAAAGAGTAATAAACAGTCAGTGGAAAAGAGTAGAGCCTCTAGAAACACATCCACACATATACAGTCATTTTGAAAAAGGTGCAAATACAGTTCAGTGGTGAAAGGGTATTTTCAACAACTAAAAATGATAAATTGGACTTTATCAAAATTAAAATATCTGTGTTTTGAATGTCATTCTTAAAGAAATAGAAAGATTAATTATAGACTGGGAGAAAATACTTGCAAATCATAAGTGATAAAGATCTTATAACAAGAATATATAGAAATCTCTCAAACCTCAATAATAAGACCACCAACAATTCAATTAAGAAATGTAAAAAGTCTTGTATAGACACTGCACCACATAAGATGTTCAACTTGTAGGTCTTTGAGGAAATGCAAATTAAAACCACAATGAGATAACACTGCACACCTATTAGAAAGGCTAAAATTAAAACTGTGATTATACTAAATGTTAGTGAGGATTTGGAGGAATTAGGACTCTTATACATTACTGGTAGGAAGCAAAATGATACAATACTTTGGAAAATAGTCTGGCAGTGCCTTAAAATGTTAAACATACACCTACCATATGATTAGATCATTCTTCTCCTAGCCATTTAACCAAGAGAAATGAAAGCATATTCCATAAAAATGACTTTCACAAGAATGTGCGTACCAGCTTTATTTAAAATAGGCTAACACTGGAAATAATACAAGTGTCCATCAACAAGTCAACGATGAAACAAACTGGTATAGCGATAAATGTCTTAAATGTCTACTTAGCTGTAGATATTATTAGTATGCACATGAAACAACATGGATAACACTCAAAATAATGCTGAGTGAAAGAACCCCTTCTCCCCAGAAGTACATGCTTTTTTATTTCATTATATACAATTTTAGAAAATGCAAACCTATCTATAGTTACAAAAAGCAGATCAATGGTTGGATGAGGACTGGGAGAAGTGGACGAAAAGGATTACAAAGGGGCATGAAGAAACTTTGAGAGTGATGGATATGTTAATTAACTTTATTATACTGATGGTTTCAAAAATGTTTTCATATGTGATGTTATAATTTATAATAAGACATATATACTTGGTCTCTGTCCCTGTTTCTGGCACAGAGCTCCTAAAACCCTTGGAATTTCCTGAGTGTTGAGAGTGATAAAGTTGTCTTTTGTTATGTTAACAAGGTGACTTTTGGAAAGCACCTAAGGATGGAGGATTTGATTAGAGCCTAATTCATGCCTGCAAGGAGCCAATCAATCTAGGCAGATAGAACTAAAATGTACAAGACACTTAGAGAAAATTAAGGGCCAACTGTGTGACAAGAATGATTTGTAGAGACTTTCCAAAAGGGTAGAGAATCCAGACCATAGAAAAGGCAAACAGATAAAATAAGAGATGATTTATTAGTTGAAATATAAATTGAATTAGGTTTGAAATTTGAGTAGTATCTATACAAATAGGGGTTGAGAGAAAATAGTGTAGAAAAGTTAGAAATGAGGAGGAGGAGGAGAAGGAGGAGGAGGACAGAGACAGAGAAAACTGAACAGACCCTTCTGGTTAAAATTAAGTTTGACTATTGGGGAATGACAGACAATATTCTGGATAGGGAGCTTGAGACATGTTTTAAGTCAAACAGTAGCAATTGGATTTTATCTGGTAGGTGGAGTCCTTACAAATCCTTACAGAAGATGTCTAGCTGTAGTGAACAGAATATCCTAGAGAGATAAAAGGGTGGAGATCAGATTAGCTCAGTGGCTACAACAGGAATCTAGGAAGGAAAGCATTAATACAGGCCTGGTCTTTAGTGGAAGAACTGCAGATTCCCCCAAAAGACCATGGAAACTGGTGATAAAGCAAAGCTAAGTTTATTGCTGACTCTGATATGAGACCACTCCCTTGATAGGATTCTTAGTCACTTCTTAGAGGAGGGAAGGAAAAGGGAGGCTGTTAATGAGGTTTTGGTTGAGGAGGTCATCTGAAAAAGGGGTATTTATCAGTAGTTGGGGAGTTGCTGATAGGGCTTGAATACAGTTTATGACATAATTAGTGTGGGACTGACAGACAAAGCCCAGTGAGGGCTAAAGTAGTCTTTGATGATCTTAGTTGAAAAAATGTATTGGCCTGGTGTGTCAAACCCCTCAAAGTCCTCTATTATTTGGATAAATGGATTTGGGGTAGATTTCTGAAACAAAGTTATTTGCGCCTCTTCGTCTACCTGGGTAAGAGTTTCCTGAAATAAGAAAGGCATATTAATACATGTGTTGGATAGTGTATTATGTTAATGTTCACAGTAAAATACATAATTACAAATGGTTTTGACTCTCAGTGGTGGCAACGGTTAAATAAAGGAAAGGATTAAGAAACGATAAGATCTGGCAGCCAATTATATATAGGGTACAAAAAATGAAAGAACAATTTAGGATGATCTGAGGGTTGATATTTTGAAAACACTGTTTGAATTGTGACGTTAAAATCATAATTTAGAGGTAAAAGTGTTCACAATAAGCATTGCGGACAGATGCTGTCGACAAATATTTAGTTTAGGTAATTATTAAACATTCATAATTCAATATATATTCACTAATATAATTATAGTACATTATAGTCACTTCAAATCATTTTGGAAACGAAGCAGGTATCTACGATGAAATAAAAATAAATGATTGTGATGCATTAAAATTCGAGTTAATTATATTGGTTATATGTTCATTGTAAGTGCTTGTATCCGTAATTACAAAGCAAAATCTCTCTTTTTTGAAAGCCTGGGTGACACTTTTTCTATACTAAATTCATAAGACTTCTGTTTTGTATTAAATTAACTACATGCATGACTTACTCCTGTAGATTTTGTACTCCTTGTGGGTGCCAAAGAGAAACTGCAGTGGACAGAATTAAACAGGAAGAGCTTATTCAAGACTATGGCAATAAGGGATGGAGTCTGAATGCAAGTCCGCAGAAACAAAAGGCAGGAGGATTTTTAAGCACTGGTGAAAGCGTAAAGCATGTACTAGAGACTGGTGGGGGGAAGTTGCTCTGTGATTAGGCCATTTGTGTTTGCTAGTTGTCACTTATCAATGCTAGGCTCCTACCCTCCCAAAGAGACTGGGAAATAGGGGTGTGGTCTCCTTTGATGATGACATTTCCAAAAGATGGTTCCCATGTCCTTGAGAAGGGCATTTCTGGGTTATAAAAGTGAAAGAGGCTGGGAGAAGATTTACATCTCAAAAGGACAGAGAAGGAATTTACAACTATAAGTTTTCTAAAGGAAATGCTCTAAGAAAAAGGAGGTCAGGGGCCTATAGACAGGAAGAAATCTGTCTCAAGTTTAGTCAAGCTGGGGGAACATTAAGGACCTCTTGATCAAGGGCTGAAACATTTGTATCCACTTATCTCTCTTTACAAAGATAAATGCCTTGCACATACTTAGTGCACAGTAAGCATTTAATAGAACCACAAAATGTTAAAGATGGAAAAGAGCTTATGACACATCCAATCCAATCTCCTCATTATATACATTTTATATTATATATATTATATATATAGCATAATATACATATAATATATAAATATACTTACATGAATTATAAATTACTATAAATAAATTATACATATACTACAAAAAAAAAAGATGTGATCATTTCTAAGCAATGCCGTTATGCTAAGAAAAGTCTGTTTCAGATATTTAAGAGTATTTTAAAAAATCAGAACATAGGCTTTGATCCTATTGGTTTTTCCTTAGATCTTGAAAGACTCAGTAGTTGCTAAAAGTATAAATCAGCTTGAAAGATAAACATCTTGAAGAGTCTGGCTCATCCCAGTGCTATCCCCAAGCTTACTGCACTTTATAACACAAAAATTCTTTCTTCTTTCTTAAATTCTGTCTTTTTTCAGAAAAGACATTTTCAGTCGGTTACATCTAAGATAAATCAATCTTTCCCTTTTAAGAACGGGGACATTGCAACAAGTTCTTTGAAAAAAGGAATATATAATATCCCTGGTTCCTTTTTCCAAATGGTACAACTTCCCCCAATCCGTGAATTCTAACCATTAAAATGTCTTGCCCTATGAACCTAACAATTGTGTGTTAAAAATTATTTCCAAATCTATACAAACCCTTCCGACCTATTCCGTTTATCAAGTATTTTTTAATGTGAAAAGGTAAGTCAACATTATTTAAAAGACCAAATTTATGGCAGCCTTAAAAAAATTCTCCACCCTTATGATTTACATAAAAAATGACTCATGCAAACTAACTCAAGTTTGCAATATTTGTAACACAAAGATTCTGTCAAAAAAACAGTTGGAAATAACATGCTTTTGCAATGTAATTGTTACTATTCACTAAAGCAGAAAAGCGAAATGTAGAGAGCTAAAAGGCTGACAGCCTAGTCATTTAAAACTACAGGTTGTCTCAGGAATGACAATGGTTTTGAAATTCAGCTCAACCCATGCCGAGAAGTTGCTAGCTCTAGATATTGGAGAATATTTAACACTTTAGTTGAATAAGTTTCTCCTCTTTCTTTTTCTCCTCAGAACATTTCAACTAACCAAGGAATTCTTAGCCTTTTTATTTTAAACTATATGAAATATTCAAATGGGCACTGGTCTTCTCTGCAGAGAGCTTCTGGAATCTGAATTTTTAATGAGGACATTTGTTTAAATGTGTATGATCAACAGAGCTGGAAAGATCACCAACGGTTTGGGTTTTTTTGCTAGGAAAAAAGGAAAAACAGAAAAACACAGGCTAGGTTTGCTGTGTGTGACTCTTAATAGACCCACATATTTGCTTAAATTTTTTTTTTAATTCTTAAAACAATTTCAGTCCAAAATTGGAAGCACCCTCATTGGTGTGTCTGACCTGAGTGATTCTTGTGCTCTTGAGTGTTCTCTGTATGCACTGCTTGTTCCTGAAAAGTACTCTTTCCTGGACAAAGCTTTAATCAGGCTCCACTGAGCCGTTTCTCCAGGAGGCCTCGACCTTGGCCTGCAACCTGCTAGGCCAGAATAGCTCAGTTACAGCAAGAATTACATTAAGGCACTTTAGGGAGAATCCCCCACCCTTGATATCTGATCACCTTTGTTATGTCACCTACACATCGGCACTTGCCACCTACCGCTACAAGGATTAAATTATGAGCCATTGCAGCTGCTGACAAACACCCCCTGAAAACAGTTCAGGGGGGAGATCAGGAATACGGCTTTCTGTGCTCTGGGAAAAACTGGCAGAACAAGTCTTCAGATACTTAGATATTTTCAGGAGAAGATTTTATTAGCCCAATTCTTGCATCTGCTCATATCTAGAAAAGCACTATAATCCTTCATGGTGATGTCTGCTCCTCATGACTAGCAGTAACCTTCATGAGACTAGCAGAAACCTCTGCAAAACATATGTGCTTGACTGCATGTACTCCCCCTTCACCAAAATCACATATATACTGACCTTCCCCCCTACCTCTTTGGAGCAGTTTTCCAGAGCTATCTGTAATGCTGTCTCCCGGGCTGCAGTCCTCATTTTGCCCCAACTAAAACTTAACTCACAACTCTCACGTTGTGCTTTTCTTTTTTCTCAGTTGATAGTTATGTGATCAAATGTACCCCAGGTGATGTCTGATCACCCTGATGAGCCTTCAGCAAGAAACCTATTAGATCAGTTCAGCAAGAATTCCCCTACCCTTGATGTCTCCTCTTAGTAATTTCCCATCCACTGATCCCCTCGCTCTGCTTCTTTGCTATAAATCCCCACTTGTTCTTGTATTTGAAGTTGAGCCCAGTTCTATAGTGAAGTCTCTTTTCCCCTACTGCAGTACTTCCTGAATGAAACCTGGTTTTGCCACTCTAACCACAGTCTGTCTGGTTTTCTCTAACACCCCCACTGGCCCCATTACCTTGAGTGAAGCTGGCTCCTTTGATGCCCTGATTTATGTTGCAGCTGCCACACGGATCTTCACAAACCAGAAGGTCTTAGTGGTTGGCCGACAGCCCTCAGCACCTCAATTTCTGACTTTGTGGTCTTCTGATTGCACACAAGGGGAAGATCAATGTAGGATAGTGCCCTCTTTGTTTAACCTCCTCTTTCTGTGGTTCTTTTTCTTTTCTAAATTTGAGCTCATGGCTACTCAATGACCAGAGAGATAATACCTACCAACCACCACCCTCCCCAATAGTTTATATTAGCCTGAATAATTTATATTAGCCTGAATTGTATTTTAGACATCATCCAATCCACCTATCCAATCTATCACCATTTTACAAATGAGGAAACTGAGGCTCAAGACTCTGTATTTCTACTTAATGGCAAACTTAGTATTAGAGACCAACTCCTTCTAACTTCAATTCATGGTGCTTTCTAGTAGAATACACTGCCTCATAAAACTGACATTTTCTAATGATTTATACTCTTTTTTGTTGTTGTTGTTGATATTTTATCTATTGCCAGTGTACTGAACTGCCTTCAACAACATCACATTTCTCATGCCTGGTATTCCTTTTTCAGAGATGCTAAAATAGGAGTTATGTTATCAGACACTTGTGAGCTTAAGACCGGCTCTCCCACTTACATGTGACCTCTCACCCACTCCATTTGAAATATGTAAGAGAAAGATGGAAGATATTAATGGAATAGTATTTAATTATCATCACAAGTTATAAATGTGATATTGTAATATCCCTGCATGAGTTATAGAAATCTCTGAATTAATTGCTTTTTATTTTTAACTTCAGATCTCATCAAAAATACTTATAACACAAAATTGTTTAAAAACCCACCAATCTATATATTTTGGAGATGAGAGAGACCCTGAGCAGCACAATTGGCTCCTTTGCTGATTGCTCCTAGGAAAATCAACCTCGGGTGATTGGATTTGCGAGTGTTGGAATTTGAAGCTAACAGAACAGGACACTGACAATTTCTGTTAACACAAAAAAATGGCTCAGCATACTACTTATCAGATCAAAGACAAAGCAAGTGGATTTTATCCTTGTTTTTTATACATACAATAGTTTTATACAGAACTGAATTTTGATCCATGACTAAGATGGGGTATTTTTGCACTTTGTAGTGACAGATTGTGTTATATGATGAAACTTTTGTTACCACTTTTTTTTTCAGGAAAACCTGTCTTTAAATAACATTCAAAATAATTCGCACTGTTTTACAGATAACAAATGAGTAACTACTACCCTATGGAATTTATTTGAAAAGGAGAGTTTTTCTCTTATTACAAGGGCTCTTATTCCTTTTTATTCCCTTTTTATTTTTTATTTTTTTTGTATACATCTTCTTGCCTTCAGCTAGGAATCCTCCTTTGAAATACCATGGAAACAAGCAAATATGCCTCATTAAACTTTCCTTGCAGGAGAAAAATTGAAAGAATTTTTAAATTGTAGAGTAGATAAAAATAAAACACATTTCCTTTAGAAGTGATTAGACTGTGCTTTCAAATTCTTTAAGGAAAGGTATCAGAGTTGGCAGAAAAAAAATAAAAGGACCAGGTGCTTTTATATTTGTGACAATTTAAAGAAAAAACTGAGAGCTTATTGTATTTCTTGAATGAATACTGAAAATAAATATTCTCAATTATATTTCATACTTAGTACTAAATAACAGTTCAGATATATTGTGAAAGTACTATTTCTGATAATGCTTACACATAATTACGAGTGACATTAGAGAACTTCTCAATTAACAAGCCATATTTGCATAATGCCTTTGGTTAAGGAGCAGGAATTAAGAGAAATAAAGCCTTATTTAATTTTGTTCTACAGTAACCCATGAGTTAGACGATGGACATGTTTTTTCGACAGATGAGACCAGAACCAGGTAGGGTCTTAAGCTGTTTCATAATGTAAGTGAAGCTTTTAGTGAGTCAGGGGCTATTGAATTCTCTGGTCTTTTAATGGCCAAGTAATAAAGGAAATCGTTTGTTGTCTTAAAGACATTTTTAGCTTCCCCCTCAAAACTGAAGCTAAAATTGACAAATTTATTTCATATGAAGGGTTGATACTATCATCACATAGCTTGGACCTTGGGAGTTGATGAAAAAGTTAGCTTTCAGTAGTGTTCACTTTATCCTTCTCTATCAGAGTAAGTCTAATGAATGGATCTCAGAATGCACAAACATCACAGTTAGTAAGAATCTCCTCCTCTTTATTCTGCCAACTTTTATTGTGTATTCTTAACTAAGGCAGCAACTATTAGGAACATGTCCTGAATTAAACATCCCCTTTTTGAAAAAACTGAATGATGTTTTTAAAAGCACAATGGGAAGTGAAAGGAGCTATTGATTTTTGTTGAGTTAGTATTTTGTACACTGAAATCCACTTTAACAGCAGAAATCAATATATAACTCTTTCAAATCACTGTTTTGGAATTGTTACTGTTTTTTTGTTGTTGTTGTTGTTTTTCTTTTCTAAACCATGGATGTAATTCATTCAGTAACATGTTAATTTCCTATCCATCTGGATTGAAAGGTTTCTAGGTTAGTGATGTATTAATTGAGGTACCTAAAGGGTATCCTGAAACCTCCAACATATTAAGCAAACACAGTGCTTTGAGGTATAACATGACAGGCCCAAAATATGATTTGTGCACAGCAATTAATCTTCTAAATCTAGACAACACTGCTATGCTTCAGCAATTGGTGGTTATTTCCTGGCAACTGGGGATCTGAGTTTTATTCTATTTCTTCTAAAAAGAGCATGAGGGAGGAGGGAGTCATTATTCGACTTCACCGAATTTAGGTATCAGATGACAATGGTCCCAGTCCACATAGATTGCATCTGAGTCTCAATAACCTAAATTTCAACCTAGATTAAATCAAATAAGGTAATTGAAGGTGACTGATAATGTCTGGAATAAATAAGTCATTCCAATAATATTCAGATTTTTTCTTTCTCTTATCTAGTTTTCTTGTTTGCCTTGTCTACTCATAGACTCTATTCACTTGGGCTCTGAAATCCCTTTGCTTGGTTAGAGTGTTATAATGTTATAATAATGATACTAGATAGATTACATGTATCATTATATATGATGAATATTTTTTCTTCACTGATGATCAAATCCATATTGCTTTTTTTTCTTTTTTGTTTAAAATTCAGCAACAGAGTTCACTTCTTTTCAAGTCTTGATAACAGAAGAAAAAAATTTACTGACTCTACCTGTTACTTATTTTAAACTTGTTGCACATTTTCGTCCTCAATTTTGCAGTCTAATGTCCATGAGAGAACAACAGTATTTTTTAAATTATTGTGTTGACATTGCAAATCTATAAGTTTTACCTTATGCATTTACTTACTTTCTTTCTTTTTTTCTTTCTGACATCTGTAAATTTAACAAGAGGAAGAGACATTAGCAGTCTGCCAGGATTCCAAAAGAGGAAAAAAAAATCTTCACACCTATGTGTGTATATCAAGGAAATGTGACTTTATGTGGGGTTACTTGATCTAAAAGTAGGAAGGTGGGCAGTTAGGTGGTGAATAACATTGCTTCTATACTAATTTTGACATAACATTATTTGCATAATTATCATCAATTTTACAGAATTGTTCAGTTTCTTTCATTGGTCTTTCACTTTCCATATTTGTTCATTGAAACACATGCACATGCTGCTTGGGGAGTTTAGTCCATTTCTGTTATCAATATTTTACTGAGTTTATAAAAGAATCAATCTCTTTAATCCATTTTGATTCTGGATCTCAAGTAGTAGAATGACTTCCATAGGAAAAGAAGCATGAGGAACTAAGAAAGCTCAGAGAGAGCAAATAGGGGTCAGGAAAGGATTTACGAAGAAGGTGGTGCCCTAGCTAAGGGTAGAAGGAATTAGCCAAGCAAATAGGGAGAGAGAGACTGCGGGGAGAATGAAGGAATATATTAAGTAGAGGGAAACCAACTGGTACAAGGCAAAAAGGCATGAAAGGTTACAACCTGGGAGAGGGTAGAGGTTGGGGATTGATTATAGATGCAGTAGCAGGATTGACAGGGAAGATTGGAAAAGCAATTATAAGGAGTTTAGATTCACAGTACGGCCTCTTCCTGTAAGTCCTATTCACTGCTTATCTGTCTGTCATATATCCACTCATATTTTAGCAATGGACTACACGGTCATGTCTTCTGCAGTCGTCTGGAGTTAAAATCCATCCTCTGAGTTCCTGTATTTTTGGGTTCATACTTCCAGTTTAATATAATGGAAAAAAAATTTCACCCAGAATATATTGAGTCTAACCTGTTATTGATTAAATGACTTGCCCTTGAGATCTTTTCATGTCTGTATGTCTAGAACTACTTCACTCTTTAAAGCTCCTGCATAGCTTTCCATAATGTGGGTGCATTTACACAAAACTTCATTTACTTTGCATTTTTGCAAATGTTTGAGACTTAATACTTTTTATTTTCCTTGCATCTCCTTAGTAATTAGTTAGGTTTAAAATTATTTGAGGCATATTTATTACCTCATCTGCTTTTTTGCTTTTATGTATATTTACCCTATTTTGTATTGTCAACATGTTTATTAATGTATATATCTTTTACATATAATTAACCAATATAAATTTATTAATTTATATATTTACAATATTTTACCTCTGTTTTATATGTTGTAAATATTTTCTCCCATCTTGTTCCTTGTATTTTAACTCTTTTATGGCATATTTTGTTTCAAAGCTGTTTATATTTTGATACTATCAAAAGCATGAGATTGATTAGGGATGACTAGGAATGAAAAAACTGTATTTTTTCTTATGGATTTCAAGTTGTGGATATCTTATATTTTATTCATGATGATTTCATAGTTCTATTTTTCTTCTTTAGTTTTACATTTACGTCTAACTGAAATTTATCTAAAATAAACCATGAAATTAGATCTTTATCTCCCATCCATGGTCAACTGTCTTAATACCCTTTATTGACTAGGCATTCTTCCTTAGTAATTTGTAATGCCATCATTTTCATATTCCAAATTGCCATATATGACTGCATCTACTTGTGGATTACTTATTTTGGTCCAGTTGTATACTTGTCCGTTTCTGCACAAATATTACATACTTCTATTACTATTAGTTTCATGATACATTTTCATATCTGATAGAGCAAGCATCACTGTACAGTTTTTCTTCTGCAATATCTTCTTGGTTAGTTTTCTTAATATTACATATAAATTTTTGAGTCAGCTTTAACTCCATAAACTTTCTCTCTTCCCATGTATTCAGATATTTCATACCCAGTAGTCATATTATATAGGCATTTTTAATAAAGATCATGCACATTTCTTGATATGCTTATCCTTATGTATTTTATAATTTTATTACTACTATTATATTTCTAATTGATTTTCTGGCACATAAAGAGCTATTGGTTATTTTACAGTGATCTGATATCCACTCACCTTATGGAATTCTCTTTGCAAATACTTTGATAGTGAATTTTCTATATGTATACAATCACAGAAATGCCAGTTTTATGTCTAACATTACCATTTAAAATCTCATTTTCATGCTTTATAACACTTTGAATAACTGTATATATTATAGACAGTAACTATGGTGAAAACAGGCATCCTTTTCTTGTACCTGACTAGAATGTGAAAGTTACAGTTTCTGTTAAGAATCCTGTTTCCATAGGTTTCTGGTAAGTACGTTTTGTTGTTGAATTTTTTGCTCCTCTCATTCTGCTGTATAGCTGAGGGAAAATATTTACACCCTTTAACCATTCTTCCTTAAATTAATGGGTACTTATTGGATGCTGGGGAAAAAAGGCCAGTTCCAGAGACTGAGGCTTTCTTTTATGGTTACTGTAGAAAATTCAGGATGGTTTATAGTATATTAAAAGGTGGAAACTTCTGACTATTTTCAGCACCTGATGCCATTAATACCTCCCTCTTTATAATCTGAAGTCCATTTAAGAGAGATGAGTTAATGGTTCAAAAGATAGTGAACAGCCAGTATATTTTTAGACACTTTAACAGAAACTATGCTAAATGGGTTTTATTATATAGTGTAAAAAGGAAATAGGAAGGCCTCTATAATTGAAAAAAGAATCATTGAATTGTTTTTACTTCCAAATTCCAACTAGATACCCATTTATATAGCTCACTAAATGTAACATGGCCATAAATTTGAATTTTTTTACACCATTCAAGCTATCACTTGAATTCTAATCATTTTCTCCACAAACATGTTATCTGATGTTCTTGAGTTGGATTCATTTTTGACAAATAATAAGAAAAATAATTGTGTATTTTACATCTAGTGTTAGGAGGGAAGAGGGAATGCATGTGGATCATTCCACTGCATGGAAAAATTCAGCTCTGCAGAAACTCTTTCTTTGGTTCCTGCAATGGTAGGAAGAAAGCCCAGAAAAGACTAATGCTAAAAGAGGGACAAAACTAACAATAGCAAAGGAAGGGCTTATGTAAGAAAAAGAAAAAAAATACTTTCAGAATTTCATTTAATGGCTTGAGTTGCTAGAGAATAAAATATCCAATTTTTGTGACACATGGCACAATGAAAACCCAGACTCCAGAGAAGCTGGAGCACATATTTTAGCTCATGGGCACCAGGAACTGGAGTAAGTGACCACCCCTGGTCAGGGGCCAGCACTCTGTTGAGAGAACATGCTCTGAGTTAAATTGCTTAAGAACTTATTTTTCGAAACCAACTGGTAAGTTAATAATATTTTAGATGAAATTTGACTTTAGAATTCTCCCAGGAAAATGAAGTGTGTGACTGGAAACAAAAGAAACCTGGTTTCTTAACTCCAAGAAACTATAAGTATTGTGTTTTCTATTTCTACTCCAAGCATAAGTCTGACTGCTAAGAAAATAATTCAAAAAAGTGATTTTTTGTTGTTGTTGTCTTGGCCCAACATTAAATTAACACGACAAAATACTCTAGCAGAAAGGGCATGGAATTTTTATCTCATTTTCATGTAAGTTTGGCATAACAACTTGGATATTTTGTAATTACCTTTACTTCTGCCTTCAGTTTTTCTAAACTACAACATCCCTTAGGATGGCTACTATAAAAAAAAAAAAAAAACAGAAAATAACACCCCACTTAACATCAATGGACAGATAATACAGACAGAAAATCAACAAACCAACAGTGGTCTTAAATGACACAATAGACCAGTTAGACTTAATAGACATCTACAGAACATTCCATCCAAAAACAGCGGAATACACATTATTTTCAAGTGCACATAGAACTTTCTCCAGGATAGATCACATGCTAGGCCACAAAACAAGTGCTAATAAAATTAAGAGAATAGAAATTATATCAAGCATTTTTTCCAACCACCATAGTATGAAACTAGAAATCAATTGCAGAAAGAAAAATGTGAAGAACAAAAACACGTGGAGACTAAATAATATGCTACTAAAACACCAATGGGTCAATGAAGAAATCAAAGAAGAAATCAAAAAATACCTTGAGACAAATGAAAATAGTAAAACATCTTTCCAAAATCTATTGAATGCAGCAAAAGCAGTTCTAAGAGGGGCGTGTGTAGTGATACAGGCTACCTCAAGAAACAAGAAAAACCTCAAACAAACAACTTAACTTACCAACCAAAAGAATTAGAAAAAGAAGAACAAAAAAGCCCAAAGTCAGCAGAAAGAAGAAAATAATAAAGATCAGAGAGGAAATTTAAAAATTGAGGGGAAAAAAATAGAAAAGGTCAATGAAAATAAGAGCTAGTTTTTTTAAAAGATAAACAAAATTGATAAACTTTTAGTCAGGCTCATCAAGAAGAAAAGTGAGAGGACCCAAATAAACAATATGGAGGTTCCTCAAAAAACTAAATAAAGAACTACCATATGATGCAGCAATTACACTCCTGGAGATATATATACATATATGAAAATAGGAAAAAAACTAATTCGATACATGCACCCCAATGTTTATAGAAGCACTATTTATTACAGCCAAGATATGGAAGCAACCCAAGTGTCCATCAACAGATGAATGGATAAAGAAGATGCAGTATATAAATATATACACAGTGGAATATTACTCAACCATAAAAAATGAAATTCTGCCATTTGTAACAATGTGGATGAACTTAGAGAGTATTATGATTAGTGAAATAAGTCAGACAGAGAAAGACAAATACTGTTTGTTATTACTTATATGTGAAATCTAAAAGATAAAACAAATAAATGTATAAAACAAAATAGACTCACAGATGTAGAAAAACAAACTAGGTTCCAGTGTGGCAAGGGAAGGAGGGAGGGGCAAGTTAGAGGTCTGGGATAAAGAGATACAAACTACTATATAAAATGGATAAGGAACAAGGATAGATTGTACAGTACAGGGAAATATAGCTATTATTTGTAATAACTTTAAATGGACTATAATCTATAAAAATATTGAATCACTATGCTGTACACCTGAAACTAATACTGTAAATCAACTATAATTTAATAAATAAATTAAATAAACAAATAAACAAGCAGAAAATAACAAGTGTTGGTGAGGATTTGGAAAAACTGGAATGTCTGCACACTGCTCACAGGACCATAAAATGATACAGCTGATGTGTATAAAACAGGATGGCGGTTCCTTAAAAAATTAAACATAAAATTACCATATGATCCAGCAATTCCGCTTATGCATACATATTCAAAATAATTAAAAACAAGGTCTCAAAGAGATATTTGCACACTCATGTTCATAATGGCATTATTCACAATAGCTAAAATGTGGAAGCAACACAAGTATCTATTGATGGATGACTGGATAAACAAAACACATTATAAACATACAGTGGAATATTATGCAGCCTTAAAAGGAAAGGAAATTCTGCAGTATGCTACATGGATGAATCTTGAGGACATTATGCTAGCTGAAATAAGCCAGTCATAAAAGGACAAATACTGTATGTTTTCATTTATATGCGGTACTTGCAGTAGTCAAAATCACAGAGACAGAAAGTAGAATCATGGTTGTCAAGGGTTGGGGGGAGGAGGAATGGTAAGTTATTGCTTAATAAGTATAGAGTTTCAGTTTTACAAGATGAAAATAGTTATGGAGATGGATGGTGATGATGGTTGCACAAAATTCTGAATGTATTTAATACCACTGAACTGTGCATGTAAAAATCGTAAATTTTGTTACATTTATTATACCACAATAAAAAAAATCTAAAATATTTTTACACTGTAGTGTGATTGACACTAAGATCAAGTGACTGGTGTTTGGAGAGCATATAAGTAGGACATTTTAGTCAAAAAGGAGGGGTAGGATGGGGTTGATCATAGGCCTTGGAGAATTCCAGAGAGAGGAGCTGATGTCCTACACCCCACTGCAGGCTATGTCTGAGAAGGTTTCCCTTTGCTGTGTTTCTATGAAATACTATGTAACAACTGTTATTGTAGACTTCTGGAGGATGGTCAGTCAGAGAAGAATATGCTTCTAACCTTTATTTCATTGAGCAGAGATGTCTGCAACTTCAGAGAATAATGAGGTCACATCACATGTGACTTGCTTCATAGCCTTCATTGGGGGGGGGGGTTTCCTTCGAGAAAAGGAATAGCTGGAAGAAATCTTAGTGATCATTTAGTCTAACTCCCTCACTTTCCAGAGGAAGGAATGAGCTCAGGAAAGTTAAATAACTAAGGTCACATGAACTATCTGACTTCTGGATGTGTAAGGCCAATCCTGTAGGCCTAGCCCTATACAGATTACACAGATATGACATATACAGCCCACTGACAGGCAGCAGGATGTTGCTTTTCATCACAAGCTCTTCTTGCAGATTATATCTGAGAGCAAATCTCGATGATATATGCGACTCTGCCATTGATATATCTGGGAATTATCAAATTAATGGTCAAGTCGAAAGTAAAATGTTGGTCTTGGTGGGGTAATGTTAAATAAGTGTAAGAGTTAAGTTAGTGTGGTGAAAAATAAGGGTTCTCTCTGAACGTGACTTAGGACATTGACAGTGCACACGAAAACAAATTCTTCTACTCACTAGGCCATAGGTAGCCTCCTAATCTATCACTGAATGATACGTTCTGCTCTGTGATTTCATCTACTTCTCAAATGTTACTGACATCAAAGTAAGCCCCTACATTTCACAAGGGACCTCTACAAAAACTATCCTGTTTCACTCACATATGAGCAAATATTCTATTCTTCTGGAAGAGTTAAGTCATTTAAAAATCTTAAATAGATTCTGCCATAAAAATCAGAATTGCAGCTTTGGGATACATGAGTCTTTGATATTATTACTCATGTAGGGAATGCATTTTTCATAAAATATCATAGAATGGAGTTGGTTTTCATCTATCCCTGGAATAACAGACAGCATATGAGTTATAGCTGTTATAACAACAACACATGTATTAATATGAGTGCATGGTATACTACAATATGCTTGGTCAAAATTTAACCACCTATTCTTTAAAAGCCTGATCCAAGCAAATGTGAAGTAGGAATAAGGTAGAAAATAGAATAAGAGAGAAAATAAATCTACCAAGAACATTGTTTCTGGATGGTTCTATCGGTTATTAAATATAGGAAAAAAAGTAGTATTTCCCTTTATCATATCATGTTTCATCTTTTCCTTAATTCTCCATGTAATTTCTATAGCTTGTACATCCTGTTACTGCTGTATTCAGAGAGAGAGCATACTTGAATAAACTAGGCTTGAGGATTAAAGAAAGACATTGGTAAAAGCCCAGGGAAGAATTTGGACAGAGCATACAAATAGGATGAGTGGAAGGGGTTTGGTAGGGGGAGTGGGGAGAACAAGGAGGGAATAAGAGGGGGGAACAGAGAAGAGAGAGAGAGCGAGAGAAAAGCGAATATGCAGTTGGTGATATTTATCTTCTGCCACGCAATCCCCAGTGTAGGTCTTAGAAGTGGGGAGAATCTTAACTACCAGAAACCAAGATGTATGGAGAAGGTTGAATGAATAAGCCAGGACTTCTGGCAACAGTGGAGTGGTTCCTTCCCCACTATAAACACAGAGAAATGATGGATAAATTATGACCACGCTGATTTTAAATACAAAGCCAAGATACAAGGAAAGGCAAAGACAAGAGCAAAGAGGGAACTCAGATGTAATGTAATGAGCCTGAATTGAAGCTTTGAAAGTCTGGTGGTATATAAGGTTTAGATACAGGTTGAAGGAGCTGGTGACTGGCATGTTGGCACAAAGTCCTTAAGGACTCTTCAGTAGATAAAGAGTTGTATCTAAGCATTTCATAAAGCTGAATTGTCAAAGGTTCGACTTGGCCATGAAAAGCAAGTTAGAAAATATCTCCCATTTGCCTAGAGAAGCAGTAACAAAAGCTTCATATCTGTCGTTGGATTTGCAAAAATAAAAATGAGCAAATAATCATACAAAATGATTTCACATGAATTGAAACCCCCACCTATGGGGGATGCAATTATAATATCTCTGTGATATTTACATTGGCATGAGAATCCCAAATCAAGTTAACATACCATCAAGTCTGAAAAAATGTCATATGGAAAGCCCTATCAGAAGTAATAAGGGTTCAGTAAGCTTGCTAGGTAAAGATTAGCTTACACAAGTCAATAGTGTTCTAATATAGCAGAACAACCAATTTAAACATGGAATTTAAGAAACCCCCTTACCAATCACAACAAAAAACCCTAAAGCATAAATCTAACCTAAATGTTCCAGATGTTTATGGAAAAAGCCCAAAACGTTATGTTCAAGGATGGAAAGATTCTACATCAAAAATATGATGATTCTTCCCAAATTCATAAGTATGATGCAATATCAATGAATATTGAACAGTTTTACTTTTTTAGAACTGGACAAATTGGTTAAAATGTTTGTGAAAAACTGGCCCATAAAAAAGTAAGGATAATTATGAGTTACCAGACATACAATTTATTGTAAAGCTATGCTATTTAAAACAGCTCCATGTTACTCCAGGGACAGACATATAGACTAGTGGGACAAAACAGTGAGCTCAGAAACAGATCCAACCATTTAAGCTACCTTCAGTGTTTCCTGCATTAGACATAAATCTTATTTGCATTCTCAGAATCCCTTGACGTTTCTCTTCTTTCTCTCCTGATTAGCCAGTTGGCACCTTCTTCCCATCAGTTTTCCTTTTTTGAACTGGGATAAGACACTCTCCTGTGGCGTATGAAATATATCTTCCTGAAAAGTGGCTGAGGGGTTGGAGATGTAACCCAGTTATACAGGGGAGTTAGCTTCCTGTGCTTGTGAGCATTGGCCAATGGACCAATAAGAGAAGCGAAGCAGACAGGCAGATATATCTCCTCACCATCCTCTCTCCTATGGACAATTCTAAGGTAATCCATGGTCAGCTTTGCCAGAGGAGCCTGGAGGTAGCTGTGTGTTTTAGAAGTTCATTTGGAGCACCATTTTTAACTGGAATGGCAATGCATTATATGGCCTTGCTTCTCATCTTTTCTTACCTCACTTTCATTTTTTCCTCACCCTTATCACCTAGGCTTGCATTTTGCAAATAAAGAGTTAGCCCCTAATCCTGGCTGAGTTTGCTTTCTAGAGAACCTTGGCTAAGAAGTTATTACAATAGTATTACAATACAGCATTTCAAGAATAGACAATTCAATAAATGTGTTTTTGAGGGAAAGTAGATCCTTATTTGACATCAAACAGAAAAATGTTCTAAATGGTTTAGAGACATAATTATGAAAAGCAAGCGTTTAAAGTATGAAGAATAAAATACAGGAAAATATCTTTTATTAAATCAGATTAAGGAATACATCTCAAATAAGCCACAAAAGGCAAAGCTTAAAGGAAAATACAGACACATTTGAATCTATTAAAATTATATATGTAAATATAGATAGGTAGAGAGATGGATAGCTAAAAATCTTTGATAAAAGATATTAGACAAAGGATTGCTATTACATGAGATAGAGAAGTTCTCTAAATCAAACAAAAAATAAGTGCCCATCTAGCATGTTAGCATTGGAAACAGTGAGAAGAGGCCATATTCTGATGTGTCCTAAAGGGTGGCTTGTGGCGTAAAGTAAAGAGAAAAGTCAAAGATGACTGTGAGATTTTTGGCTTGAATCACTAAAAAGATGTAGTTAATGGCAATTGATTCAGAACGCTCTCCGTGAAGCAAATGTGTGGGAGATCAAGATGGCAGGTTTGGACATGCCAAAGCACAGAATGCTTATTAAACATCTAAGAGGAGATGTCACATATCCTTTTGGATATATGAGTTGCAACTACGTGAAGAGTGTGAGCTGTATCTATCCATCTGACAGCTGTTAAATGACTGATATTTAGAAGCATGGGAGGGATGAGCTCATCAAACGTTTGAGTGTTTACAGAGTGGAAAAGAGGGACGAGGAAAAGGACTGACCATTACGATACTACAACACCAAGAGGCTGGGAATAAGAGGAAAAAAGAGCAAAAGAGACTGAGGAGAAATGGACAGTTTGGTAGGCGGAACACAGAGAATGGTGTCCTGGAAGCTAAATTACAAAGCTGTATACAGGAGGAAGTGATCGGTTATGTCAAATGCTGCTGATTTTTATTAAGGAAAAGGAAGAGTGAGAAACAATTCCTGGGCCCAGTAGTGTGGAAATCATTGATGATCTTGACAAGGACATTTTCAGTGTAGTGATTGGCATGAAAGCCTGACTAGAGTGGATTTAAGAGTCAGAGAAGGAAAACTGCAGATAGAAAGAATAGACAACTCAGGAATTCTGCATCAAATGGGTAGCAAGAAATTGGAGGAAGTAGATGAAGATAAACATGGAGTCAAGAGAAAAAAAATTTTAATATGAGGAAATAATAGTATGGTTGCAAGTATTAGAATTCGAAAGAGAGAGAGAGTTTTTTTAATGTGGTTTAATTTTTATGTGATGAGACATACAGATGAACAATTTTTCTTTTTTTTAAATATGCATATCCAATTTTTCCAGGACTCTTTGTTGAAAAGACTCTCCTTACTCCACTAAATTTCTGTATCCCTTTGCCAAAAATAATTGAATCCATCTGTAGGTATATTTCTGGATTCAATTCTGTTTCCTTGATCTATTTATCAATCTTTATGTCTAGAGCACAGAATAATTCTTAATGTTAGATAGTGTCCTCTTTTCCAAAGTTGCTTGAGCTACTTTACGTTCTTTGCATTTGCATTTGAATATTAGAATAAGATTGTCAATTTGCATTTTTATTGGGATTGCATTGAATTTGTAGATCAATTTGGGGGGAATTGATATCTAAATAATATTGAACCTTTGAATCAATGACATCTTATATTGCTCAATTTACTTATATCTTCTTTAATTTCCTACAGCAATGTTTTGTAATTTTCAGTGTATTGGTATTGCTTATCTTTTGCCAAATTTTTATCAAAATACTTCATATTCTTAATGCTAACAAAGTGGTTTTTGATGCAATATGAATTTTATTTTTAAAACGAATTCCTACCACTTGAAAAAAAACGCATAGATTTGTTTTTTAATGCAAAGGGAGGCCTACATCCTTTTCAAATAGATTTTAAGAAGTGCATTAGTCATTTAAAAATTTTTTTGTGATAAGAATACTTAACATGAGATCTGCTCTTACAAGTGATAATATTTTTCAATTCAATTTCCAATTGTTCATTACTAGTATATAGTAATACAATTAGGTTTTTTATATTGGTCTTGAATCCTGCATATGTTCTAAACCCACTAATTAGTTCTAGTACTATTTTTCTAAGAGATTACATAGGATATTCCACACAGACAATCATGTCTTTGAAAAAAACCTTTCCAATCTTAATACCTTTAATTTCTTCTTCTTGCCTTACTGCACATGCTAGAAACTTACTACAATGTTGAAAGAAGTGGTGAATGTAGGAATCTTTACCTTGATCCTCATGCTACAAGTAAGGCATTCAGTCTTCGGCCATTAAGTATGTTCTTGGCTATAGATTTCTTGAAAGTATCTTTTATTGGGTTAAGTAAGTTCCTGTCTATTCCCAGTTTGCTGATATTTTATTAGGCATTAATGTTGGATTTTATCAAATGCAGTAAACTGCCCCCTTTGAGAGGCTCATATGCTTTTTTATCTTTTTTAGTCTCTTAATTATATTGATTATTTTAATGTTAAATAAACCTTGTACTTTTGGGATAAACTACACTTATTCATAATGTATTATTTTTTATATATTCTTGGATTCTAGTTGCTAAACTTATGATAAGAATTTTTCTATTTTCCCTAGGGATAAGGGCCTGAAGTTTTCTTTTCTTATAATGTCTTTGTCTCATTTTGGTCTCAGAGTAATATGGAACTCATTAAGTGAGTGGGGAAGGATTCTCTCCTCAATTTTCTGGAAGAATTTGTGTAGAACAGACATTATTTCTTCCTTATAAGTTTATTAGAATTTACCACTGATGCCCTCTGGGCCTGGAGATTTTGCTGTGGGAAGGCATTTAAAAACAAATTCAATTCCTTATACAATAAGAGAAGGGCTAATCAGGTTAGCTACTTTTTCCTTCAGCGAATAGTTCACATCTTTCAAAGAATTTGTTTATTTTATCTAATTTTTGGAGTTTACTGGCAAAAGCTGTTCATAATATTCCTCATTATTCTCTTAATCTCTGTAGAAACTTTTGACATCTCACCTAATTCCTAATATTAATAATCTGTATTTTCACCTTTATTGTCTTGATTAGTCTGGCAAGAGGTTCATCAATTTCTACTTTTTCAGAGAATCAACTTTTTGTTTCATTTATCTTTTCTATTGTTTTCTAATTTCCATTTCATTGATTTCTCCTCTGATCTTCATTATTTCTGTTCTGGTCTTTTGGGGGTTCATTTGCCATATTGTTTTTTCTTCTAATTTTAAGGTGGAAATTGAGGTCATTAATTTGAGACCTTTCCTTTTTTTCTAATACAGGATTTTTAAGGTGATACGTTTCCCTCTAAGCACTTCTGTAGCTGCATTCCACAAATTTTATGTTTTGCTTTCATTTTCCCTTAGTTTAAAATAATTTCTAATTTGCTTTTGAATTTTTTCTTTGATCTAGGAGTTACTTAGAAATGTGTTATTTAGTTATTTGTTATTTGGGGATTTTCCAAATATTTTCTCTAAGTTATTTCTAATTTATCTGTACTGTAGTCATAGAACATACATTTTATGACTTGAGTCTTCTTAAGTTTGAGATTTGTGTTATGGTCCAGAAAATGGTTCATCAGTATAAATATTCCTTGTGCCCTTGAAAAAAGTGTGTATTGTGATGTTGTAAGTTGAAGTCTTCTATGCATGTCAGTTAGGTTGAGTTGATTGACAGTGTTATTCAAGTCTTCTGTACCCTTACTGATTTACTGTTGGCTCGTTCTATAAATTATTGAAAGAAGAGTTCAAATTTATCTATTTCCCCTTGGTGCTCTATAATTTTTTTTTCTTCATGGGATTTTAAGCTTTATTATCAAGTTCATGCAAGTTTAGGATTATTATTTCTCCTTGGTCAATTAAAACTTCTATCACTATCAAATGATCCTCTTTTTTTCCTTTTTAAATATTCTTTGCTCTGAAATCTGATACTATAGTCACTTCTACTTTCTTTGGAACAGGGTGAGCTTAGTATATCTTTTCTATCCTGCCCTTTTAACCTATTCCTGTCTTTAATTTTAAAATTAATTTCTTATAGACAGAATCTATTTGGGTCTGGCCTTTAAAAAAATTAATCCAATCTCTCAATATCTGGCTTTAATTGGTATATTCAGACTATTTACATTTAATGTGATTGTTGATATAGTTGGGTTAAATGTTCCATCTTGCTCTTTGACTTCTATTTTTGCCATCTGTCCTTTGTTCCTTTTTTTCTTTTTTTTGGTTTCTTTTCTATCATTCAAGTATTTTTAGTAAATTTTAAAATCTCCTTTGTTATCTTATTAGCTACAACTCTTCCTTTTGTGTTATTAGTAGTTGCTATAGGGTACATAGTAAGCATCTTTAACTTATTAAAGTCCACTCACAGTGACAGTATATTACTTCACATATAGTAAAGAACCCTTCAGACACACATTTTTTTCTCTGTACTTAACCTTTGTTCTATTCTTATCCTATATTTTCCTTTACACATTTTTAAACTCCACAGCACATTGTTATTGTTTCTGTTTTAAACAATTTTTTCTTTAAAACATTTACTTAATAAGAAAAAGAACATTATTCATATTTACCTTTGAATTTACCATTCTGGTTCTTTACATTCCTTTATGTGGATTATGTTTCCCTCTGGTATAATTTTCCTCCTGCCTAAAGGAATTCCTTTACTATTTCTTGTAATGCAAGAGCTGGTAATTAATTCTTTCAACTTTCTATGTATGAGAAAGTTTATATTTCATTTTCATTTCCAAAAAAATATTCCGGCTGGATATAGAATTCTAGACTATTTCTTTTAGTACTTTAAAGATGTTGTTCTACTGTTTTCCTATTTGCATTATTTCCAAGGAGAAGTCTGCTGTCATCTTTTTCTTTGTTTTTTGTACATAGTGTGTACATTTTCTCTTGCTGCTTTTAGGTTTTTCTTTTTACCACTGGCTGTAAGTTATTTGATGTTGTGTCCTGTGGTCTTCTTTAAGTTTCAAGAGATTGAGGTTTGTTGAGCTTTTGGATCCATGATCTTCTATTTTTCTTTCTTTTCTTTTTGTCCATTTTACTTTACATTTTAAGTAAACTTATTATTTCAAATACATAGTAAGAATTAAAATACAGTAAATCTATTTCAATATTTTCTTCCTTCAGGTACTCAATCCCTCTAACAGTCTGCTATTTGTTTGGCTTCTTTTATACAAAATGATTCCCCTGAATAATAATTAATCCTTCAGCCCTACCCTTTTTATCTCTCCTCATACAAAAGTTTATAATATTCTCAACGAATATTTTCCAGAACAGAGAAAGTGACTCTTACTACTAATGCCATTTCATGCCAACTTTTGTTGTTAGGTGAAGATAGTTTTATATTTTATGCCTGTTAGCAACATTTGTAAATGAGCATGGGACTCCTAAACACAAAATGACAACCATGATGCATAGGAAAATCCTAAGAATAGGATCATCAGGCAGAAAACATAGCTGACAGATGATATATCCATGGACAGAAAAGCTTCCATAACTTATGTGAATACCTAGGTCGACATGTAAGACTGGCCCTATATAACATAACCGAATTACTCAAAAGTCTTCATTTATCAGGACATATTTCTAAAAGCAAGGAAGTGAAAACTCTTTGGATACTACCTGTTTAAGTCTTTGTGGGCTTTGTGTGTCTGTGTGTGTGTGTGTGACTGGATGTTGGAATAGAATAGGGTATAAGAATGCCCAGCTGAGAGACCTTCAAGATTGCGGAGGACTAAGATGAGATCACATTCCTCCCCACAAACACATCAAAAATACTTCTATAAGTGGACCAACTCCTGCAGAACAACTACTGAACGCTGGCAGAAGACCTCAGACTTCCCAAAAGGCAAGAAACTCCCCACGTACCTGGCCATGTGGCTGACAGGGCCTTGGTGCTCCAGCTGGGTGTCAGGCCTGTGCCTCTAGGGTGGGAGAGCAGAGTTCAGGACACTGGACCACCAGAGACCTTGCAGCTCCACATAATATCAAATGGCAAAAGCTCTCCCAGAGATCTCCATCTCAACACTAAAACCCAGATCCACTCAACAACCAGAAAGCTACAGTGCTCAATACCCTACGCCTACCAACTAGCAAAGCAGGAACACAACACCACCCATTAGCAGAGGGGCTGCCTAAAATTATAGTAAGGTCACACACACCCCAAAACACACCACCAGATGTGGTCCTGCACACCAGAAAGACAAGATGCAGCCTCATCCACCAGAACACAGGCACAAGTCCCCTCCACCAGGAAACCTACACAAACCACTGAACCAACCTCACCCACTGGGGGCAGACACCAAAAACAACGGGAACTACGAATTTGCAGCCTGCGAAAAGAAGACCCCAAACACAGTAAGCTAAGCAAGATTAGAAGACAGAGAAAAACACAGGAGATGAAGGAGCAAAGTAAAAACCCACCAGACCAAACAAATGAAGAGGAAATAGGCAGTCTACCTGAAAAAGAATTCAGAGTAATGATAGTAAAGATGATCCAAAATCTTGGAAACAGAATGGAGAAAATACAAGACACGTTAAAAAAGGACCTAGAAGAACTAAAGAGCAAACAAACAGTGATGAACAACACAATAAATGAAATTTAAAATTCTCTAGAAGGAATCAATAGCAGAATAACTGAGGCAGAAGAATGGATAAGTGACCAGGGAAATAAAATCATGGAAATAACTACTGCAGAGCAGGATAAAGAAAAAAGAATGAAAAGAATTGAGGACAGTCTTAGAGACCTCTGGGACAACATTAAACACACCATCATTCGAATTACAGGGGTCCTAGAAGAAGAAGAGAAAAAGAAAGGGGCTGAGAATATACTTGAAGAGATTATAGTTGAAAACTTCCCTAATATGGGAAAGGAAATAGTCAATCAAGTCCAGGAAGCACAGAGAGTCCCATACAGGACAAATCCAAGGAGAAACACGCCAAGACACATATTAATCAAACTATCAAAAATTAAATACAAGGAAAAAATATTAAAAGCAGCAAGGGAAAAACGACAAATAACATACAAGAGAATCCCCATACGGTTAACAGCAGATCTTTCAGCAGAAACTCTGCAAACCAGAGGGAGTGGCAGGACATATTTAAAGTGATGAAAGGGAAAAACCTACAACCAAGATTACTCTACCCACCAAGGATCTCATTCAGATTCAACGGAGAAATTAAAACCTTTACAGACAAGCAAAAGCTAAGAGAATTTAGCACCACCAAACCAGCTCTACAACAAATGCCAAAGGAACTTCTCTAGGCAAGAAACACAAGAGAAGGAAAAGACCTACAATAACAAGCTCAAAACAATTAGGAAAATGGTAATAGGAACATACATATCGATAATTACCTTACATGTAAATGGATTAAATGCTCCCACCAAAAGACACAGACTGGTTGAATGGATACAAAAACAAGACCTGTATATATGCCATCTAAAAGAGACCCACTACAGACCTAGGGACACACACAGAATGAAAGTGAGGGGATAGAAAAAGATATTCCATGCAAATAGAAGTCAAAACAAAGCTGGCATACCAATTCTCATATCAGACAAAATAGACTTTAAAATTAAGACTATTACAAGAGACAAAGAAGGACACTATATAATGATCAAGGGATCGATCCAAGAAGAAGGTATAACAATTGTAAATATTTATGCACCCAACATAGGAGCACCTCAATACATAAGGCAAATGCTAACAGCCATAAAAGGGGAAATCAACAGTAATGCTATCATAGTAGGGGACTTTAACACCCCAGTTTCACCAATGGGCAGATCATCCAAAATGAAAATAAATAAGGAAACACAAGCTTTAAATGATACATTAAAAAAGATGGACTTAATTGATATTTATAGGACATTCCATCCAAAAACAATAGAATACACTTTCTTCTCAAGTGCTCATGGAACATTCTCCAGGATAGATCATATCTTGGGTCACAAATCAAGCCTTGGTAAATTTAAGAAAATTAACAGTGTATCAAGCATCTTTTCTGATAACAGTGTTACGAGACTAGATATCAATTACAAGAAAGAATCTGTAAAAAATACAAACACATGGAGGCTAAACAATATACTACTAAATAACTAAGAGATCACTGAAGAAATCAAAGAGGAAATTAAACATACCTAGAAACAAATGACAATGAAACACGATGACCCAAAACCTATGGGATGCAGGAAAAGTAGTTCTAAGAGGGAAGTTTATAGCAACAGAATCATACCTCAAGAAACAAGAAACATCTCAAATAAACAAACTAACCTTACACTTAAAGCAATTACAGAAAGAAGAACAAAAAAACCCAAAGTTAGGAGAAGGAAAGAAATCATAAAGATCAGATCAGATATAAATGAAAAAGAAATGAAGGAAACGATAGCAAACATCAATAAAACTAAAAGCTGGTTGTTTGAGAAGATAAACAAAATGGATAAACGCCTAGCCAGACTCATCAAGAAACAAAGAGAGAAGACTCAGATCAACAGAATTAGAAATGAAAAAGAAGTAACAACTGACACTGCAGAAATACAAAGGATCATGAGAGATTACTACAAGCAATTATATGCCAATAAAATGGACAACCTGGAAGAAATGGACAAATTCTTAGAAAAGCACAACCTTCCAAGACTGAACCAGGAAGAAATAGAAAACATAAACAGACCAATCACAAGCATTGAAATTGAAACTGTGATTAAATATCTTCCAAGAAACAAAAGCCCAGGACCAGATGATTTCACAGGTGAATTCTATCAAACATTTAGACAAGAGCTAACACCTATCCTTCTCAAACTCTTCCAAAATTTGGCAGAGGGAGGAACACTCCCAAACTCATTCTACGAGGCCACCATCACCCTGATACCAAAACCAGACAAGGATGTCACAAAGAAAGAAAATTACAGGCGAATATCACTGATGAACATAGATGCAAAAATTCTCAACAAAATACCAGCAAACAGAATCCAAGAGCACATTAAAAGGATCATACACCATGATCAAGTGGGGTTTACCCCACGAATGCAAGAATTCTTCAATATATGCAAATCAAACAATGTGATAAACCATATTAACAAACTGAAGGATAAAATCCATATGATCATCTCAATAGATTCAGAAAAAGCCTTTGACAAAATTTAACACCCATTTATGATAAAAACTCTCCGGAAAGTAGGCATAGAGGGAACTTACCTCAATATAATAAAGGCCATATATGACAAACCCACAGCCAGCATCGTTCTCAATGGTGAAAACCTGAAACCATTTCCTCTAAGTTCAGGAACAAGATAAGATTGTCCACCCTGACCACTATTATTCAATATAGTTTTTGAAGTTTTAGCCACAGCAATCAGAGAAGAAAAAGAAATTAAAGGAACCCAAATCAGAAAAGAAGAAGTAAAATTGTTACTATTTGCAGATGACATGATACTGTACATAGAGTATCCTAAAGATGCTACCAGAAAACTCCTAGAGCTAATCAATGAATTTGGTAAAGTAGCAGGATATAAAATTAATGCACAGAAGTCTTGTGCATTCCTATACACTAATGATGAAAAATCTGAAAGAGAAATTAAGGAAACACTCCAATTTACCATTGAAACAAAAAGAATAAAATACCTAGGAATAAACCTATCTAAGGAGACAAAAGACCTGTATGCAGAAAACTATAAGACACTGATGAAAGAAATTAAAGATGATACAAACAGATGGAGAGATATATCATGTTCTTGGGTTGGAAGAATCAACACTGTGAAAATGACTATACTACCCAAAGCAAACTACAGATTCATTGCAGTCCCTGTCAAACTACCAATGGCATTTTTCACAGAAGTAGAACAAAAAATTTCACAATTTTTATGGCAACACAAAGACCCTGAATAGACAAAGCAATCTCGAGAAAGAAAAACGGAGCTGAAGGAATCAGGCTCCCTGACTTCAGACTATACTACAAAGCTACAGTAATCAAGACAGTATGGAACTGGCACAAAAACAGAAATATAGATCAATGGAACAGGATAGAAAGCCCAGAAATAAACCCACGCACATATGTTCACCTTATTTTTATAAAAGAGGCATGAATATACAATGGAGAAAAGACAGCCTCTTCAATAGTGGTGCTGGGGAAACTGGACAGCTACACGTAAAAGAATGAAATTAGAACACTCCCTAACACCATACACAAACATAAACTCAAAATGGATTAAAGACCTTAATGTAAGAACAGACACTATAAAACTCTTAGAGGGAAACATAGGCAAAACACTCTATGACATAAATCACAGCAAGATCCTTTTTGACCCACCTCCTAGAGAAATGGAAATAAAAACAATAATAAACAAATGGGACCTAATGACACTTAAAAGCTTTTGCACAGCAAAGGAAACCATAAATAAGATGAAAAGACAACCCTCAGAATGGGAGAAAATATTTGCAAATGAAGCAACTGAGAAAGGATTAATCTCCAAAATATACAAGCAGCTCATGCAGCTCAATATCAAAAAAACAAACAACCCAATCCAAAAATGGGCAGAAGACCTTAATAGACATTTCTCCAAAGAAGATATACAGATTGCCAACGAACACATGACGGGATGCTCAAATCACTAATCATTAGAGAAATGCAAATCAAAAGTACAATGAGGTATTACCTCACACCAGTCAGAATGGCCATCATCAAAAAATCTACAAACAATAAATCCTGGAGAGGGTGTGGAGAGAAGGGAACCCTCTTGCATTGTTGGTGGAAATGTAAATTGATACAGCCACTATGGAGAACAGTATGGAGGTTCCTTAAAAAACTAAAAATAGAACTGCCATATGATCCAGCAATCCCACTACTGGGCATATACCCTGAGAAAACCATAATTCAAGAAGAGTCATGTACCACAGTGTTCACTGCAGCTCTATTTACAATAGCCAGGACATGGAAGCAACCTAAGTGTCCATACTTAGGTTGAAACTGAGTTATTTGTAGTGAGGTGGATGGACCTAGAGACTGTCATACAGAGTGAAGTATGTCAGAAAGAGAAAAATAAACTCCATGTGCTAACAAATATATATGGAATCTAAAAAAAAAAAAAAAAAAAGGTTCTGAAGAACCTAGGGGCAGGACAGGAATAAAGATGAAAGATGCAGACATAGAGAATGGACTTGAGGACACGGGGAAGGGGAAGGGGAAGCTGGGACGAAGTGAGAGAGTGGCATGGACTTATATATATTACCAAATGTAAAATAGAAAGCTAGTGGGAAGCAGCCGCATAGCACAGGGAGATCAGCTCGGTGCTTTTTGTCCACCTAGAGGGGTGGGATAGGGAGGGTGGGAGGGAGACGCAAGAGGGAGGGGATATGGGGATGTATGTGTATGTATAGCTGATTCACTTTGTTATAAAGCAGAGACTAACACACTGTTGTAAAGCAATTATACTCCAATAAAGATGTTAAAAAAAAAAAAAAAAAGAATGCCTAGCAATGGTCTGAAGAAAGGGGTTCCATGAACCTATCTTTACCTTTAATGAAATTGCCTTGAGGGGCTCAGTAATAGTCTTTTAAGTTCCCAGTTCCTGAAAAAAGTGCTCATTTCATTCTCTTCCTTTTTTTTTTCTTCTCATTTATGACCTCATCAGCAATGAGACTTAATTGAACACACCTTCTCTTAAAATGATAAGCATTCCCAAGTCTATTATTACTTTATCTCTAGGACTGATGGCCCAAAAGGATTCAGTGGAATGTACTGTTCACTTTAGTGAACAAAAACTAAAGTTCAGTGATGTTTTCTTCTATTAAAGATGAATATGCTATCATTGCTCACTCATATTTTTACAATACCAATGAAAATTCTCAGATGACAATTCTATGATTTTTTCCCCTCAAGCTTATAATAATGGGTCTATAAAATGTAGCCTTTTGGCTCACATATGTACTTAGAGGTTAAATTATATCATCATCACACTATAATAAAGTCTTATAAGCAGCTCTCACGGGATGTTAGACTGAACTCTTAGGTCAGAGCTCTAACGGTGTTGAATAATTGTCTCATGTATTTAGATGGTAGAATCAGTATTCGAGCGTCACATCCATAGGAAATAACATTTAACCGTGCCCTTTCTATGTCTTTGTATTGTGGAATTCTTTGGTAAGTTTTTTTTTAACTCAGTTATTTTTCCCTCAAAATGACCGATGATCTCTGCTATATGATGGCCCTGAATATAATTCGAGGTGATAGAGAATTTAGATACGTTTTCTATTTCTTGGCTGCTCAGTCCTTCTTACAATTGCCCACTTTTGGCTTCACTTAAATATACACTTAATCTCAAAAGAGTGGATTCCACCAGATTCAGCAAAGTGAGCCTGCCATATAGTAGTGTTCTGGCTGGACTATCTGAGAATGATTCTGATTCTAGTTATTATTTTATTGTTATTATTACCATTTACTCAGCAATAACTATCTATATGATAAGGTGATATGCACTTCATAGTACTACCTCATTTAATTCTCAAACGAACATCAGATACTATTAACCCACACAAGAAATATAAGAGAATTGAAGTGTTTAAAACTTTAGTATGTCTCCAGGCCTTAGATTTAAATCATGGTCCTCAAAAATATACCATATTGCTTATGGTCAAATCTACTTGCATAAAATCTACTTTATAATAATATATAATACATAATCTATGAGGTAGAAACTTCTATATATTTTGGTAGTTTCTATCAACTTGTGGAGTCATACATTCAGAGGGATATGCTGTCTTCTAAATCTGGGGTAACTCTTCAGATAATATATAGAGTGAAATTGTGTAAATTTTTTCTCTTTTAATACTCATAAGCATATGTGCTGAGCCTACATATCTACACAATTATAATGACTCATTATATAATGAGGGGAAAAACCTTAGAGGATATTTTTTGTAATTGATTAGGACATGATTCATTTTGAGCTAACTTGGCTCCCAAACATGTGAAAACTTATCTGGAAGTTTGCAAAGGGATCTAATGTCAAAGGATAAACTAAACAGGTATGTGGGAGAAAAAGAGAAAAGGAAAATTAATAATAAAATGCTGAGCATGAGTAAAATGAACATATTAGCCACAGTCTTCCTTATAGTGTTGGAAGACAAATGAAAATGTATTGGGATAGACTTTACAATAGTGACTTTATGCAGAATTCATAATACACAACAAAGTCTTTGTCACTGTATCCACCTGCTTGTGTCATAAGATTGATCTCTCTCTCACACACATACACACACACACACACACACACACACACACCACAGAACCATTCCCAGGCAAAAGAAAATCTCACCTTATGGTTATAAAAAAATAGAGAATTCTTTTGCATATGTACAATTAGAATTAAATCTTTTGAGAAAAGGTGGGGAGAAAACAAAAAGAAAAAATGTTAGCTGATGAGGAAGAGAGTGGAAAGACATTTAAATTCGACTATAATCATTGCCAAAAAAATAATAATAATAAAGCTGTCATCCAGAACACTATGCATAAATCTTCCAACAAGTTGTACAGAACGAAGAATAGTTGCTTCAGGATCAATGCACAGTCATTTAGTGGGCCTATCAAGCTGACAGTGAGAATACCAGACCTGATACACATGAATGCCCAAGAAGACTGTCTCTGGATGTCAGCCCTGTGTATGTCAATGAAACAAAGAGTACGAGAGTATCAAAGCACACTAACAAACCACTGGTAGGATTGTTTCTGCTACAAATACAAAACCAAAGGCTAACTGTGATCTACTCTTTGAAACTTGTGCTGTAGTATTAGTGGCCCTTAAGGCACTGACCCACACATACTGGATATGGTAGGAAAAATAATAGCGGCTGAGACGTGAACAGGAGTTTGCATTGCATCTGAAAAATTGTAAAACTCATTTGAATGGTCACAGTTATCTAAATTTTGCTTACTTTTTGTGTTTCTGCTCTCTATAAGCTCTAATGAATTGGTTGTGATGGCCATTCTGCACTTAAATAACCCAAGTTTCAGAGCATTTTGTGACATTTAATCATCTTTAGGGTGAAGTCCCTCAAAAGATTGCACTGTCCATAGTGCTGATTTTCATAGCTATGAGCTAAATGCTTTAGGTTCACTAATTTACACTGGAATTAAACTTGGAAGAGTTATTTTATGAAATCCTTTAGTTCACAAAGAGAAAACAATCCCTTTGTGTCTTAGTTAAAAAAAAAATTATTAACTGATAAAAACCAGTGCTGCTGGGAAAGTAGTTTGTACTTTGTGACTACAAAATGAATGGGGTTTTCATCTTAATATCCTTCTAAGACACTCTATAACTAAAATATTATGCTTTACATGACAGACCAAACATAGTATTATATTATCGCATAGAATTTAAATATATCTATTCATTCTAAGATCAAAATGCTTCCTCTGAACTGTAACAATTGCCTATATAAAAAAGTCTGCTGTAACACGGTCCACCTGCAAGATAGCATTATCCCTTTCCCGAATGCTAGTATTGAGAAAGGTTAATTGTTCTCTAGAAAGGATTGTAATTACCAATACTAACATACAATTTATACACCTGGACTTCTGAACGACAAATATTCAAACAATTTGTCAATGGCCTTGGTAGTATTAGGAATATACTGTTAGTGCCCACCCCCCAACCCCTGCCAAAAAAAACAAAAAACCCTGATATAAATCCTTAGGCTTTAGAGGGTCAGGGAAATTTATATGGCTCTTTTTCTGTTAAAGCCACATTTGTTCCTGAATAGTGGCTGAACTATTTGAATTGAATTACATCATATGCACCAGTGATTTGAGTGGAAATACCTCCCTCATTAGTAAATGCATAGTCTTTACTTTCCCCCCACTATATAAACGATTTGATTGTTATTTGCCTCTTTGACAAATATATAAAATATTATAAGATACATAAAAATAATCGTATCTTTATGCTGATTATCCCACTTCTGAGAATTTTAAGAACATAAATCAGCCTAAGCAAAGCCCCATTTGTATAAAGGTACTTATATACATTTATAGTGAAGATTGTGTGTGTTCTAATAATGTTTAATAATAGGGGAATTTATGTAATCAGTTAAGACGTATAAACCAGGTAAACTATAAACTATTAAGCATCCATTAAAATTATTCTTATGAAGACTATAGAAATCTGAAGAATGCTTATGCCATTTTAATAAAAGACGGCAGAATGTCAAATGTTATGTGTAATACCTAGGCAAATACATATGCCCAAATATTTTTCTTTAAAACTACTGTGCTCTGAATTCAGTCTTCTTATATGTGAATCTTGGGTTGTAAATTTATTCCCTAAGGGATCTTGGACAAATTACCTATCTTCCCTGTGCTCGAGTTTCTTCAGATGTAAAAAGGAAACTAGTACTGAATAGTACAATATATTATTATCAGGGTTGAACAAGATGATACCTGTAAAGCACTTTGTAGATAACTATCATAACGCCAACATTTAATAAATATTTACTTACTACCTTTTCAGTAATGAGGAACATGTATAGAAATTGCTCTTCCATACCTCATTGAGATACCATGAGAGGAAATAAAAAGGAAAGAGTGACAGAGTTTGAATTCTGTACAGAGAAGGTGTCAAATGCATGACTGTTATCATCCTCATGGTCAAACTCATCGCTTTTACTCAGGAACTGTCTTTCATAGGGCTGTGCTACTTGAAGGCAACAGGAATGGATAATTGAATAAGCTATGAAGTCGGAGCAAAAGAAAAAAACTAATTTGCATCATTACCGTGAGAATATGACCCACATATACTCCTTTTAATTGTATAATGCTAGCATCCAGCAATAGAATTTATGTAGAAGGCACTATTAGTATTAACTCAAACATAAAAAGTTTAAAGGTAATAAACTAGCAATTGTCTATCCTGACTTTTGCTAAACTTCCACTGTAAACACACGTGAATGCCATCTCTCACCTTGAAGAAGTACATGGTTTCAAAGGTTAGTTAAGCAGGACAAAGAGAAAATATCGAAGTTTGGGATGCTTCCAAGAGATGCCAATAAATTTCCACATCTGCTCTTTTATCTCAATTGCACCAAGAAACATTCTCCCAATTAGTTAATTAACTTTAAGAACAAACCAAATTAGTTTAAAATGCAACTTAAACTCAAGCTTATAAACTGTAATTAAAACTGCAGGCTCTTGGTATAAATTTTTCAAAATATTTAAGGAGGGTGAATTTCAAACAGACATACGTTTTATGGAAGACTGATACATAGAGGAAAATTTATTCAAATGATGGATTTTAAAAGTAATATTTTAATTAGCCCTTTAGTCACAGTGATTTAGAATTATAGATAAGAAAACACTATTTACTCATTGTAGATGATTAATATGAGATTTTCTTTTGTATATCTCAATGGCCAGTTATTTTTTGTAATAAAAAACTGATTCATTGATTAATAAAAATAAAATTCCAAATTGATTAAGAATGAAAGACTCTTAAAACTTGCTAACAACGCTAGATTATAAACTCCTATGAGGCTATTGTTAATGTGTTATGCTAACATCATTATCAATACCAATATTTTGTATTCATAAATGGCACTGTTAATGTTAAAATTTCTCCAGCTTGAACTTATTGTATGTATAGAACAGAAACTTTTTAAAATGTATTTATTAATTATAAATCAAGTTAATGGCTTTATTCTCTCTAGTCATCTGTCAGTATCAAGTAAATGCCTCTTAATCAAATAAAACCTGAAAAAGTAGACTTTATTTTTTTCTTAAGATGAGGGTAATTCCAAAAGATGAGAGTATTTTTTAAAAATGTCTAGAGTGGAATGTTTATACTTTAAGGCAAAGCATGAACCAAATTGGATTCTTTCAACAATATGGTACTCTAGGTAGATCAAACTTTTTGACTGATCTCATCATTCTTTAGAGCTAGAAGGGACATTCAAGAGATTTATGGTACTGGTAGGATTGGATATTTAAAAATTATTTCTTTTATCAAACTGTTCTTTCTCATGTCTTTACTGAATCTCTTCTTTTTGTCACATAAATCTGTTTTTTTTTCCTTTCTCGTCCTATTATCAACATCATTAGAGAACAGATGAAGATCAGCATACTCAATTTAGACTTAAAGGAATTTATTAAGTCATTCCTCAGATTTTCTTTCTTCAGATAAAATTTCTCTGCTTTTAAAAGATAAGTGAAAAGATTTCTAAGAGGCTGAACGTGATAAAATTCAGAAATCACTGAAACCTCTGGTTAATTCCCTCTTTTCAATTTTGTTCATTTGCTTTGTCATTACAAGGAATATAGTTCTCTTTAATCTGGTAGTTTTCATTAGAATTACTAGTATTAGTTTGCTCCTAGATAATTAATATTAAGTTTTATGTATAATACAAGTCACATGTTCCATTTAAAGGACATTAAAGAACTAATGGAAAGGGAGTTTCTTACAAGTAAAAAAAAAAAAAAGAGCAAAATGGTAAACATTTGAACATGATATGATAAGGCAAGAAGGTAAAGTTTTGCTTGGGATCTATTGGGTTCTTACTATTTAAGTATAAAACTGTTAAATACTGTATGTTGAATAAAGGGTTCTGGGGAAGAAATAAAAATGAAGCAAAGAAAGTAATGACCGTATTATAGAAAAACCAATAATTATTCAAAAGAACAACTATTTCTTTTAAAAGATAGTTCCCACATGGTAAAGAAGTATCCCACTGTAATTCCTCGCCTCAAGAAGCTAGAGCAAAGAGCATGCACTATCAGTCAGCAAGAAGAAGGGTTATTAAATCCTCATAGCCTTTTTTTTTTGACTGACTATTTTCAGGGCTGTTTTAGTTTCACAGAAGAATTGAGAGCTAAGTACAGAGTTTTCATATACCCCCCTCCTCAACACATGCATACCCTCCCTCATTATCAACATCCCCTACCAGATGGTACATTTGTTACAACCGATGAACTGACACTGACACATCATCATCACCCAGAGTCATCGTTTACATTAGGATTCACTTTCGGTGTTGCGTACTCTATGGGTTTGGGTAAATGTATAATGCCACGCATTCACTGTTATATTATCACACAGAATAGTTTCACTGCCCTAAAAATTCTCTGTGTTCCATCTATCCATCCCTGAACCTCCCTAATCATAGTCTTTTTGTAATTCCTGATTAATTGAGCTGAATTAGGTGTGAGACTAAAAGAAACCCTCCCCCTCCCCACCAGGCACTGACTGGGGTGAGTACCCTTCACCATTCCTGTCCTGCGCTGTGACAAGCAGAGGAAGTGTTGCTTCCCCTCACCCCCCACCCCAGAGTCACTGCCTAGCGATCCTAGCTTTATGGGGCCCCTGCTTGTAGAGACATCTGATTAGATACCACAGACTCCTTTAGAAAGTTACAGAGAATCTCCCTTTAATAGGTACCCCCTAAACTTCTCTTATAATTACTGAGTCTCTCCCCACCTCTGTCACTCTGACTAAATCTCTATTGGGTATTTTCTGCTGTAGGAATGTTTGTGTTTGGAATTATTTTGAAGGTTTTTCCAACTCATAATATTCGAGGTTCTTTCCTATTTGCTGCAATAGACACACACCTAGTTAGTTTAGGGATTAACATTTCTTTTTAAGAACATGCTAGAATGGGAGCTGTAGTTAGCTACTTTCTGCCTGATGTACAGACTGGATCTAATGAGAAGATATTCCTTTTCAGAAAAAAAAAAAAGTCTAAACAAGTACACTATTTCAGTAAACAATCAAGACATATCTAAAAAATATAAACTGGGAACACAGGCATTACACTTTATATAAAGGATGGAACACAGTGCTGAATAAAACCATGGCATGGACTTTTCATGCATCTCATTTTGACCAAAGTGTGAGTTATGAAGTGGGGAGGTGGGCAAATGGTAGCCGCAGAGAGGCTACCTATGGCCAAATTGCTCTGTAAAAGATTGTCACTTATACAAGCTGCATATAAGGTGAGCCAATCCCCTGTTTGTTCTTTGTTCACAACATCTCCCCTACTTATCTATATACCTAACTAACAGGTGTTTCTCAAAACCCGAAAGTTTTATGTCTTCAAGAAAATCATCCCTGGTAACTCATCCCAAATCACTCATAATGTTTCTTGCACTGTTTATTTTTAAACTTATCAATATTGCTTGGTTTTGCTTGGACTTGTTATTTATTCTGATATAGAACCTATTATATACATACATTAATACATTTTTTAAAACACTGCATGCAACACTTCAGTACACTGGTTTTGCCTGTCCAGAGTAGATTTTCCTTCCTCTGATAACAGCATCTATGTCTTTCCTTGGGAAATTATCCAAAAGTCTGTTTGTATTATTTAAAAAACAATCCTTTATGGAAGGATATTATACATACAAAAAGTTCCCAAGTAATGAGTAGATAACAATACAGTTTCATGAATTAAACCCAAATATGGAACCAGAACCCAAAATAGGAAATAAAACATTGCAAGCACTTTACAGGCACTACCTTTCCCTCAGTTGTAAACACCATTCTGATTTCTGGACCATGGAGTAGTTTTGCCTATTTTTTTGAACCTTACATGAACAGAATCAAATGCAGAGTGTGTACATTTTTGTGTGGGGGGGCTTCTTTCACTCTACCTTATACTTATGAAATTCATCCATATTATTGCTCCTAGCAATACAATACAGTATTCCAATTCATGAACACACCTCAAGGTAAGCAGAACAATGACCTCCCAAAGACTTTTGTCTTAATCCTCCGGAAGCTATGAATAGGTTAAGTTTGCATGGCAAATGGGGATTAATGTTGCAGATGAAGTAAAAGTTGCTAATCAATGGATTTTGTAATAGAGAGAGGGTCCTGGATTATCCAGGTGGGCACCAATATAATCACAAGTGTCCTTAAATGCAGAGAAGGAAGGCAGAAGAATCAGTGTTAAAGGGATGGGATGTGAGATATACTTGACTGGTCATTGTTGATTTTGAAGATGGAACAGGGCTAATAGCCAAGGAATGGGGGAAGCTTCTAGAAGCTGGAAAAGGCAAAACAACAGATTGTCCCTTGAAGTCTTCAGAAAGGAATGCAGCCCTGCCAAACATTCATTTTAACCCAGTGAGACCCATTTCAGACTTCTAATCTCCAGGACTGTAAGATAATAAATTTGGGTTGTTTTAAGCCACTGAGTTTGTGATAATTTGTTACAGCAGGAATAGGAAACTAAAACAATTTATATTTTTTGATAATGTACACTTTGGGTTATGTTTAGTTTTGACTACTATGAAAAATGCTTTTAATCAACATGTTTGAACTCTTTTTCTGTTAAAAAGGGGTACATATCTCTGTTAAGTATATGCAACATTTATAAGAGGAAAATGCTTAATAATATGACATGTATGTTTTCCTTTTTAGGAGACAGTGTCAAATAGGTTTCCAAATTGGTTTGACACATTTACACCTGCTCCAGTAACTCATGAAAGTTTGAATTGTTCCAAACACTTGTTATTTTGGTTAATTTTAATTATTCTGCGGATCTGTAGTGATACCTCATTGTGATTTTAACTTGTATTTCCATGATGCCTAATAAAACTAAACACCTTCTCATATTATATAGTTCATTTGATCTGGATAGCCTTATTTTTGTGAAGTAACTGTTCAGGCCTTTTGCTCATTAAAAATTATTTTCATATTCTTATTGATTTTATGAGGTTTTTGCATACAACCTTACAAAATCAATAAGAATCTGGATACAAATCCTTTAAAAATATATGTATAAAAATCTATTCCCATTTTGTGGTTTCTATTTTCTCTGCTAACGGTGTTGTTTCATGAACAGAAGTTCTGACCTTGAAATTAGTATATTTTTTTCCTTCAGTTAGTGATTTCTTCTGTAATACTTCCTACTTCCTCTAAGTGCTTTATTTTTTACATTTAGAAGTCTGATATACCTGGAATTGACTATTTCATGTGCAGTGAGGTAGAGGTGAAAATTATTTACTATATAGATATCTAATTTATCCAGTATCATTTCTTGATAAGACCATTCTTACCCTCACTGTGTTGCAGTGTCATCTTTTTAATGTACTTGACTACTGCTTGCAACAAGACCACACCTCCCACTGGCTTCTTCCAGCCAATGACTGAGTGACACACACAGATACTAAGGCACACATAGGGCTCTTCTGACAGCTGCCTTTGGCTTGAAGATTCCTCTGTATCTTTGCCCATCTCTCTTTCCTGAGACCAACTGCAAACTAGGATCCTTTCACCCACACTTTTCTCCCTCTCTCTTTCACTCTGGGTCAGAATTTCATCCTGGTCTGACAACTTTCCCATATTTCTCTGGCTCCCTCCCAGTTTCCCACACCAAGCATTTTTCCTAATAAAATACTCACATGTTTAATTTCATCTCAGAGTCCGCTTCTCAGAGGATCTGGGCTAACATAAGTGGTGCTAAGAGTGGTCTGAGAAAACAGACAGTAAGATGGGTATTTGGAATTGACTCAAAGGTGGGATGGGGCACGGATATAGGTAGAATAAAGCAGCGACTTGACTGTGAAAGATTTCACCAGTGGTGACCTGGGAAATTGTCCCAGTGGAGCAGGGATGCTGTTGCAGGTGCAGTGATATAGGCATTTGAAATATATGAAGCAAAGTCTGCAAATGCAGTGGAGTTGGCTAGTTCTTGCCAAGTTGTATTCACTCCCTGTAGAAGGATAATGGGAAACCAGGGGCTGTTAACAAGCAGCTGTTAATGACTAAGTGTGAGAGCCGGAGAGCCTCAGTGGTACATATAAAGTGTTCTTATCACCTGTACTGGATGGGCAGACACAGATGAACAGGAGGTTGAAGACTTAATTGTGAGAGCAGAGCTCCAGAAATTCTTGAATTCTCAGCTAAGGCAGGTCTGTTATGTGAAGGTCAGAGTGTGGTAGAGGAAACCTGGGATCCTGAAAACTAGGATTAGGCCACCTGGATGACTGTCCCTGAGGGCATTGACTCTACCATCCCCCTGGATTTTTGGGGTATGCAGAGGTGGCCCACCCTCCTCTAGTAATGGTTAGCACTTAACACTGTGCTAGGAGACACTGCAGAAGTCTCTTTTCCCCAAAGCAACATATGTCCCTTCAGGGGCTGTCCCACGTTCTATCCTAGAGGCTAGGCTGATACCAGGGGTTAAATCCTAGTATAAACTGCCCCTTCCCTCCACGCTGAGCCTGTAAAGAGAAGATATAAATAGAGAAATATAAGAATTATGTGGCATGTACCAACAGAAGCTATGGGGTTATTCCTGGGGTTGTATTTTAGGGTGCATCATCAAGAAGGCTGGAATTTAAGGCTGAATAAGCAAGAAGTGACTTAGGGGTGCTTCTTTAGGGCACAAAATTTAACACTCTACAAAAACACTAGGGAATGTGGCAAATTTGCTGCTAGGGTGGCTCTTAGATACCTGGAAGAAACAATGGCCAACTCTCAGCAAAGTAAAAATTCCTGAATCACCCCAGAAGATGTAAATGAAGGAATAAAGAGCTTAAGGTAAGTGAATGTGATGGTTAACTTTATGTGTCAACTTGACTGTCAACTTGACAGCATGCCCAGATATTTGGTTGAACGTTATTTCTTGGTATGTTTGTGAGGGTGTTCCTGGGTGATTTTAATATTTAAGTCAATAGGCTGAATGAACCAGATGGCCCTTCCTAATATAGGTGGCCTTATCCAAACCTTTGAAGGCCTGAATAGAATAAAAGGCTGAGTAAGAATTTTCCCTCTCTCTCTCTCTCTCTCTCTCTCTGACTCAGAGAGACATTAGTCTCTGAAGGCCTGGACTCAGATTGGAACTATAACCATCAACTCTCTTTTCAGATAAAAGAAAAATGAAACAAACAAACAAAAAGTATTAATCAATTTTTTTCCCCCAGGAGTATTTCTTTGCACTGATGTTTTTTAGGGCCACGCTACTACTGAAAGGCTGTAGTGCTGAATCTGTCCACTTTTGAAAAGGGCTAGCACATTGTTCAGAGCTATCTGTAAGTCAGACTGAATTTTTCTTCCCCAGTCAACTGCCATGGGAATCAGAGCCACTCGCTCATGCTACCTACTTGCGCCTTTAGGATGTGCTCAAACAAAAACTTCTACAGAGTTTCATGTGATGAGGGAGGGCTACTGCCCACGCCCAAAATTATGGTTCAGGCAACTCAGTTCATGGTGGTCAATTTGTGTCACATGGCACATTGAAAGCTTGTTGGGAAGACATTCAGCCTTCACTAAGGCCCAGGAGCAAGCCAGCAGTTGGTTTTCAAATAAATATCTGAAAAAGACAGAATAGCTTTTTCCCTGAAATCCCAGGGCTTTTCTGTGATTCATTTACACAATCCTACAGGCTCCATAACATATCACTGTCTTCCACAGACACTTCAAGTAACATTTGATATGCTTAGTCTCATGGTCTATTTGACAAGGTAGCTTTTGTGGCAGCAACTATTTCAGAGCCTTTTTTTTTTTTTCCCCCCCATAGGTCCACTAAAAACTGGCAACTGTATATGGATTAGAATACCTCACAAAAGTATACAATCCATCAAAAATTCAGAGTCTTATTAGGCACTGTGCTTCTTCTATAGTGATAAGATATGCTAAATAAAATAATTTGTCCTTTACCTTGGAGAGGGCATCTTGACATAGCCTGGGCCACTGGACCTCTAGAAATTTCACCAAAGTGACAGGAACCTGAATTTTTGTTGTTTTATTTTATTCCTTGGAACCAATATTTCTTTACAAAGCATCTAGAATATTTCCTAGTTTTTGATCAACAGATATCATCATATCAACAATCATCATGATATCATCAATGTTGTGGACCAGGCTGATTTCCTGTAGAATGTTTGGAAATCAAGTTTTCTGCAGATTAAATTATGATAGCGTATGGAATATTGGTGAGTTAAGACTGTGATGGTATATCGCTGTCCTTTTCAGGTGAAACCAAATTGCTTCTAAAATATATATAGGAAAAAAAATTGACAGATAAATATCTGCATACCGGGTACTTATATTATGTTTTGCTCCCCCAAAGAAACTGTATTTGCAATAGTAGCTGCATCTCTGCAACATTTCCAAGAATGTGGTATTGCTTTTGATTTACTATTTTGGTAGACGGAGGCATTCTAGGTGTTTAAACTTGGTATTTCCTACCATAATGATCCTTATTTCATGAGAGGGAACCAATATAGAGACTTTACCAGTTGCTGAGTATGTCTATTTCAACCGTATTTCAGAAATGCATAAATGATCATGGGGTTTGTTCTGGTATCCATCAGTCCTGCTGTGAGATAGACCAAAGTAAAAACTCAATTAATTACCTAAGGCCACAAGTTCCCACTCTTAACAGTAGATCACAATTGTTTTTTGGTTCATGAGGATTTAGCATATTAGTTCAGAGTCAGTGTTCAGTAATCCCCCCCAAAACCTTAGTATTTTCCTTTCTCTAATACTATAGCTGTAGGTCCCTTTGAGGCAAGTCTACAGGGAAGATTTACAGTATACAGTTTAAGCATTGTTGTAGGGTTCTTCCTCTACAGGATTTCAGTCTTCATTAAGAATTCCTTTCATTCAAGGGATTCTGGGATTGTGAACTTACTAAAGTTTGGGAACCAGGAAGAGAGCCATGATTCTAAATGATGATTTATGTCAGACATCCATGGCATCTAACCAATTGACTTGTATACGTACAATTACATGTGTATATCTTTTGTCTCCACAAGATCATGAGGATATAAGGCAGAAAATATTTATTTCTTTTTCTATGACACATTTCTGAAGCTCGAATATTATTTTTACTAAATATGTAATGAATCAAATTGAATTTTATACTTTATATTTCAGATTAAAATAGCCAATATTAATAAAATATTATGTCATCAAAAGTAAGCCTAAGCTGAAATTCAAATAAAACTATAATGTAAACCATGAAAACAAAACAACAAATCAAAAACACTGACTTACTGTGCTCACTTACGGACATGATTATGATACATTCTAAAACATTGCCTTTCTGATACTAGTTGTCAAATCTAATTGTAATATGAAGCATATACTAGTCAGTGTGTATTCAAAATTATATTTTTACAAAAAAGAATGAATAAAGCAGGCAAAATAGAATGACCATTTTTACTTTAAGAATTAGTAGTAACTTGGAATTTAAAATTTGTTTCTAATGCTGTGTGTATTTCATGAACAAAGAACTAGAATAGACTGCTGAAATAAAAGTAGAGACTTCTATAAACATAATAGGCTGTATTAAGCCAGCCATTATGTTGGATACGATTTCCATTTAATGTCAGAAATTGGCTTCTAAAGATGGCACTCTAAAAATCAAAGCTTTCAATTTTTGCAGCTCCTAAATTGATTAAAGTTGAAAAAGAAGTAAGTGTTAAAGAAACATTTTGAGAATATAGTCATTCAAATCTCATTTTTTGAGGGGTGGGGGGCAGGTAGTCCTTTGTTTTTATTACATCAGGAAAGAAAAAGAGATGATTGAGACCAGCAATAAAAAGATAACTATGTCAGGGAAGGAAAAGTATTCACATCAGAGCTCTCTAGCCCTTCACTATTAGAATATAAATGCTACATCTTGAAATAAACTAGAAAATGAAGGAATATATCTTTCTCTTTAAAGTGCCAGATCAGAAGAGGTGAGCTTTTCTCTGAGAATCGGGAAAGCTGCCTTCTAAGGTTTCTGTGATCAAAAATGGGGAAAGCAATGATGTGGAAAGACTGATATTTGAATCTCGCAAAACTGGTTCTCAGCACCAGTAGTGTTAATAGAAAGAATAGCAGAGGCTCCAATACTATCTCACCCATTCACACAATGAATTTTTGCATGGGAAACTGGGGAAATCTAATTTCAAACTTACATAGGAAAACTATTCAGTAGTATTTTGGTACATGAATATGCTTTATTCATATAATTTTTTTGTTTTATTAAAGCAATAAGGGAGCATTGTTATTTGCAGCAAGTTGGAGGTGGGAAAAAAGGAACACTTTGTGCCCCTGAATAAGCTCAGCTTATTTGTGGGGAGTTTTTTTTTTTTCTACTGGCATTATCATTATCTCTTTTTTTGTTTGTTTTTGTTTTTATTTTTGTTATTTTTTAAACAGCACACACCATTATCTCTTAAAGACAACATCTCAGTGGTATGAACTCAGCTTTATTCCAACTAAGGCACTGAAAAAAAGAAACTAAGAAAATAGATCTTGGGCAAAAAAATTAGCAAAGCCCTTTCCTCCAAATTCTGGTCCAGGTTTGACACATCTTTGGTGCTTTTTCATAAATGATTTCATCTAAACTGTGGTTGCCCCGATTACTTACAGAATTTTATTGAAACTGCTTTAGTCTCTGTAACATATATACTCTTCATTTAAGAAATCCTTAGTGACTAGTGCTTAGCATAAATTTCATGCTCAATAAATATTTATTAAATTAAGTAACCATTCTAGTCCACATCTGCTGGAATTCCAATAAACTGGCATAAATTAGGACTAGTTCCACAATTCCACAGATCAATTAGGAACGTCATTTACCAGGTATATGACCTGTACATTGAACAATTTACTTAACTTCCCTTAATTTCAGTTTTATCTTCTATAAAACCGTATGTGATTGTCCTGCAAATTATAATGTCACATCTATAAAGGGCCTTCCACAGAGCTTAACACATCAATTAGGCTGTTATTATTTTTAATGTTATTATCAACATTTGCAAATGACAAATGAGCCTTCATCTTTGAGATTTGTGACACTGTTTCTTCTTTTCATTCAATATCTTAAAAATGATCATACACAGGAAGCCACATTTCAAAGTCCCAAATCATCATGGGTGAATTACAAACGGCACTTTGTTTCTTTGGTTATTTTTTTTTCCAGGACACACATACGGCAGTTCTACAGAGTTTCCCGTAATTCCTGTTACAGATGCTACTCTTTCTCCTGTTATCTGTCTATCATAAAGCTCTGAGGACAGGGACCTGATTTTCAAACTGCTTTCTTATTCACCAGGGCTCCTATTCACCCTCCTTAAACAGTGAACTCAAGTGCTCAAGAAAAGGCTCTGAATGTCATAATGGTGGTGGTTGCTGTTTTACTTCTTCCAGGAATTGTCAAGAGGGGCTATTTGAGAGAACATTTATTTATTTTTATTTATACCATTTTGCGGCAGCCACTAAATAACAAAGAACAGGCGATTGAGACTCAATGAACTGATAAAGGGCAAGGCATCCCTATGAGTATGAACATCAGGACAGGGCTGTACTCAGTTTTGGATGATAATGTATTTGTTCAATGGAAAATATTATGGCTGGAAGATGCCCCTGCTGCAGTGAGAAAGGCACTGCACACATTCAGCCTATAAATGGAACAATGTTGGTTGCATCTATGAAGCAGAGTCAACAGGTAATTGCTCTAAACCACAAATGTACAAATGAGTGGAAATGACTTACTGGTCACAAAGTGAGGACAGCACGGCTCATGCATAGAAAAATAGCCAGAATCGGGTACTATTTGTCTTCAAATAATAGCTGTCACTAGCCTCTTCAACCTTTACCATTATGATCACTTATTGAAATGAAGTTATAGAAGAGTCATGTTAAACTGGGAACACCACGAAGTCTCACCTCTCTCTCACTCTCCACTTTTAACCATCTGCCCAACCTGTGATCTCTACCTACCAGAGTCCTCACCTCTGTCTACACTGACAGTGCATCAGGACTGGCCTCCAACCTGCCTTTGCTTCTGATTTTGTTCCATGCCACCCACTCTCCTAACTGCTGAGTGAACGTTCTAAACTAAAAGGCCTTTTTTTTCATCTTCCTGTTAAAAATCCCTCAACCTTCCCCTATTTCCTTTGGGAAGATAGTCAAGTTTCTTTTACCACAGCCTCTCACAATTCCCCAATGTAATTTTTTTTTTTTTCTCTTTCAGAGAACAAATGAAATCAATATATTGTAACTTTCACTTTGAAAGCAAGATAAGCCAAAGGGTTTGTATACATCAGTACTGAGGAGAAGGAGTTTTCAGGGTCTGAAGGCCTGAACATCCTCCACTAAAAGCTTCTTAACTAATAATGTGTCTGAAAGGTTCTTTGCCAATACCTCTCTTCATTTAGAAGTTCCGCCTGCTTTATTGTCTAATGAGATACATGTATTTATTGGATGTGTGTGTATGTGTATTTCATTCACATTTCAGGTTTCACTCACACTAGGCTTTGGTGTCCTCTTGTTGAACAGAAACAATTTCACAGAGCAACATCAGACCAGGCTATAACGTTACCAAAATCAAGATCCCTTCATATTTGTGTCTAATCACAGATATTAACAAGCTCCCTGTGCATCCCACAAAACACTGAACACTCCCCAGCTCTTGGCTAATATGACTGACTGCTGCTTCTTTAACAATTATGGCTTCAACCTCACTCTAGTTTGCCTTTTTTCTAGACAAGATTTATCAACATACCAATCATAGAATTATCCCATTTCCTGATGTCACCCAATGCAGAGAAAGTCCCTACTTCCTTGAATCTTCATCAGAATCACCAAACTAAAGCCCAGATTCTTTAAGAAGCCCTTTCTTACATCCTCTTACTGCGATGCCCCACAGTTTCTCACTTTGCATGTTCTCCCCAATTGCAACAAGAATGAAACCCAATTTATTCACCACTGTGGGTGTGCTCCTACTAATCTTTGACTAGTAGCCCATATACACTCACTGATTGGTTGAAAGCATCCACCTTCAGGCTGAGGAACCATAAACTCCTTTGCTCTTATTTTTCCTTATTTACCTGTTCAAGCACAAATGCAACCTGTAAGTATTTCCTGCATTTGTTTATTTTTGTGCTTTTTCCCACTTCCCCCAAAAAGACTAAAACTCCATTAGGGGAAGTGCCTGTAAAGCCTTTTCTATTTTTGATGCCCATTGCTTTACATACAGCAGATGTTCAATAAACTTCTATTGAATGACTGAACTAAAAAGTTGATATAATTATTTAGGGGCTTCCCTGGTGGCGCAGTGGCTGGGAGTCTGCCTGCCAATGCAGGGGACACGGGTTCGAGCCCTGGTCCAGGAAGATCTCACATGCCGCGGAGCAACTAAGCCTGTGGGCCACAACTACTGAGCCTGCACTCTAGAGCCCGCGAGCCACAACTACTGAAGCCTGCATGCCTAGAGCCTGTGCTCTGCAACAAGAGAAGCCACTGTAGTGAGAAGCCTGCGCACCGCAACGAAGAGTGGCCTCTGCTCTCTGCAACTAGAGAAAAGCCGACGCAGAGCAACAAAGACCCAACGCAACCAAAAATAAATAAATAAATAAATAACAAATACATTTTTTAAAAAGTGAATAAGAAACCCACCCTTCCTTGATTCCATTTTAAAAAAATGATAATAATTACTTAGAAAAAGTTCTATTGCAAATGATGACAAAATATATTCAGGAATAAACCAGCAAGATAATATCCAAAACCTAAAAGAAGAAAATGATCAAAAAAAACCAAGGAACATAAAAACAAAATTAAATTAAATAATGAAGAGTTTAAACATTTCTAGAACCAGAAGACAAAACTATAAATATGTAAATTCTCCTTAAAAATGTATTAATTTGTGTTTAGAATCTTGAAAAATTAGATCAATAACTCAGTGCACAGTAAAATAAATTTCAAAGGATCCAAAATTTTAATGCCAAGGAAATGTCTCAATTCCGTATCTTGAATAAATTCTACCGGATTGTAGGTACAACGATTTTTACACAATGTTGGATTAATTTGCTAATATTGTGTTGAGGATTTTTACAAGTATGTTCATGAGAGATACTGGTCTATAGTTTTCCATTTTTGTAATGTCTTTGTCTGGATTTAGTAGTGCTGGCCTCAGGGAGCAAGTTAAGAAATGCTCCCTGTGTTTATGTTTTCTGGAAAAGACTATAGAGAGTTGATACAATTTATTCTCTAAACATTTTGTAGAATTCACCTGTGAAACTATCTGTGCCTTGTACTTTCTTTTTGGAAGATTATTAATTATTCATTCAATTGTTTAATAGATATATGGCTCTTCAGTTTTTCTCTTTATCTTTGTGTGAGTTTTGGAAACTGTGTCTTTTAAAGAATTGGTCCATTTTATCTGTTTTAAAATTTGTGACAATCATAGACCCCACTAAAGTTTAGAAGTGGCAGAAATGACACTGAAGAATCCTCTCAGATTCAACATTGCAAGGACAAAGCCAAAGTCAAATAACAGAATTTACCGAATATCACCTAAAACCAAATTTTGGTGCATCACTAGTCCTATCTTATTTTCTATTATATCTTCAGTGCTTAGAACATTATGGATATATGGATAATACATAAATAAACTCATGAATAGTAGGGGAATAAATTGTTATTATCTTTCTCAAGAGCTAATTGGCAATATATTTCATGATCCTTTGATTTTTCAACTTCATTGACTCTAATTTTCATAATCTTATCTATGGATTTCTTAATACTGTGTTCAAAGATAAATATATAAGATGTTAACTATAAAATTATTTATAAGCATGAAACAATATAGACTAAATATTATAGAATAGGGAAATGGATGTACATACCATTTCAGGTATACACTAAGTGATGAAATATTACACACCTTTCAAAATCATGATTTCAAAGAATAATTAAATGGATGAATTTGTCTTCAAAATAAAGATTTCAGGGTACAATCTATAGAGGAAATAAGTCAATCTTTAGAAAATAGGACTAAAGGGAAATGTCAATTGTGTTTTCCTGAACTGTGTGATTACAGGTGATTTCATAAGAAAAAAGTGCCCAGTTTGTGTTGGCTATTACTTTTTATTAATATTTTTAGCTTTCCCTTAATTAATTTCCTTTAATTTCTAAATGTCCTAAATTAAGCATGCTTTATTTTCATAATGAGAAAGATGTTCAGTAATATAAAGAAAGCACTTAATAATGTTCCTTTCTTACAAATTAATTTCTTTAGAAAACAACAGAAAAAGAGTAATCGTTGAGTTTTTAAGGTACTTTAAACGCTCATGATTAGAAATAAAGAGTTACGAACTATATTTATCCCACATGGAAAAAAAGCTTAGCCATATAGAAAAAATTGGCAAGGATTAAGAATTTTTCCATTTCATGTAAAATCTAACTGACCTATTCAGCACTGTCAAAAAGGAATCATTAATAATGAGATAAATTAGGCTTTATTGTAATAAACCCTGGAGCAGGCTTCATACAGTTATCTACATGAAAAGTCCTGCGGGACATTCATTATTTGTATTTATTCTTTGATAATGTGATTATGAGGTTTGACCTTCCACTTAGAATTGTGAAAATCTAATCATGAGTTTATATCCCTTCATATTTCTAGTAGTCAGAGTACTGCCTGAAGAGGGGCACTATGTAAGCATGTTCAAAATGATAAAAAATGACATTTTTTTAATTGCAGTGGTTGAATGTTGAGGTTGTACCTGCCTACTCAATACTCAAAGTGCTGCTTTTGGGATAAATAGATGAGGCTGTTTCATGTCCATATCCATTAGTCAGGATTGGTTGAGTTTTCTTGTAATAATAAAGAATTCTAAAATCTCTAGACCTTAAAACAATGGTAGTTAATTACTGATACAGCCAAAGTTTGCTGTGGGCTGAGGTCAATCACCAGGATACATGTCCTCCACATGACAGCTCAACCTTACATCTCCATGTCACCAGACGTGTTTACGATAGCCATGGCAAGAGAAAAGGAGAGGCTGAGAGTTGTGTACCAGCAATGAAATGCCTCTGCTCAAAATAACACGCATCATTTCCAATCACACTTTTTGAACAAAGCTCATCCCATAGCTGTGCCTCATGTCAAGGTCAGGATATGAGAGGGAATGTAGAAGTACAAACCTACAGTTTACTGGAAAGAAGTAAAGCAGAGATGAATGGCTGTAGTATTTGTCATGCTATGCAACTGTGATTTGCCAAAGCCCAGAAGTATGCATCATTGGTAAATGAAAATAGGCTACCTGGATTCAATGTTTGCATTCCATAGAAGTGAGGCATCTAGGTTCCATAGGTGTGCTTTTATGTGTTCACATATCTAACTGAGATGGAGACAAACAGAATCAACATACAAGCAAGCTAGATGATCCTCCACATGAAAATATCACTTAGACTTTTTCCCCATGGAAAACACAGACATAGAAAGACTTTGAAAAAGTGACTATTCCCTTCAACGACTTAGTATTGGGTGAGCCAAAACGTTCGTTCATTTTTTTCCATAAGATGGCTCTAGTAGCACTTAGTTGTCTTTAACTTCATTCGAAACAATTTCGTTAGATTGTATGTGACAACTGTCATATCGGCATGCATTTAAAAAAAGACCTACCAAAATTGGTGAATTTTTGTGTAGCCATTTTAATACTGAAGATGGAAGAAAAAAGCAACATTTTCAGCATCTTATGCTTTATTATTTTAAGAAAGGTAAAAATGCAACTGAAATGCATAGAAAAGATTTGTGCAGTGTATGGAGAAGGTGCTGTGACTGATCGAACGTGTCAAAAGTGGTTTGCGAAGTTTCGTGCTGGAGTTTTCTCACTGGACGATGCTCCACAGTCGGGTAGACCACTTGAAGTTGATAGCTATCAAATCGAAACAATAACTGATGGCAATCAATGTTATACCACACGGGAGATGGCCGACATACTCAAAATATCTGAATCAAGCACTGAAAATTATTTGCACCAGCTTGGTTATGTGAATCGCTTTGATGTTTGGGTTCCACATAAGTTAAGCGTAAAAAACCTCCTTGACCATATTTCCGCATGAGATTCTCTACTGAAACATAATGAAAATGTTCTGTTTTTAAAACGAATTGTGATGGGCGATGAAAAGTGGATACTGTACAGCAATGTGGAATGGAAGAGGTTGTGGGGCAGCGAAATGAATCACCACCATCCACACCAAAGGCCGGTCTTCATCCAAAGAAGGTGATGTTGTATACATAGTGGGATTGGAAGGGAGTCCTCTGTTATGAGCTCCTTCCGGAAAACCAAACGATTAATTCCAACAAGTACTGTTCCCAATTAGACCAACTGAAAGTGGCACTCGACGAAGTGTCCAGAATTAGTCAAGAGAAAACGCATAATCTTCCATCAGTGTAACACAACACCGCATGTTTCTTTGATGACCAGGCAAAAACTGTTACAGCATGGCTGGGAAGTTCTGATTCATCTGCTGTATTCACCAGACATTGCACCTTCGGATATCCATTTATTTTGGTCTTCACAAAATTCTCTTCATGGAAAAAATTTCAATTCCCTGGAAGACTGTAAAAGGTACCTGGAACAGTTCTTTGCTCAAAAAGATAAAAAGTTTTGGGAAGATGGAATTATGGAGTTGCCTGAAAAATGGCAGAAGGTAGTGGAACAAAAGGGTGAATATGTTGTACAATAAAGTTCTTGGTGAAAATGAAAAATGTGTCTTTTATTTTTACTTAAAACACCAAAGGCACTTTTTGGCCCACCCAATATAAGTGAAAGAGCACTGATTTTGAAGAGAAACAATCCTGAGTTTTAATTCTCACCTTTTGGAGCGACAGGTAGTTTTCTTATGGAAAATATTGAAAATGTTCCCATTTTATTGATGGAGAAATTGAAGTGCCAAAGAGAGGATGTACAATGAGAAAGAAAATGGCAGAAATTAGAGCCCGTATTAGCCTGACTGTTTATCCATCTTTAATGGAGGGTTATCATTGTTTCTTAAACAGTTTGCTTTAAATTAATATCTCATCCTGCGAAATGAAATAATCCATGTAAAAATAATATATATTAATAATATTTTCTATAAAATACACTGTAAAAGTAGGAAACATGGACAATTCCATATTTTTTAGAAAATAAAATATTTTATGCAATAAAAGTATGTATCACAAAAGTATTAGAATAAAGCATATCTCTCAGATAACACCAAGTTGTAATTATGTACTGGCAGCAACTTCTATCATGAAAGTAAAGGGACAACTCTTATCACTGCATATAAATTACACACCAAAATTATGAGGTATATTGGGCACAATTGAATATAGGTTTCCATCACCTAATAAATCATTAAAGTCCTTGCTTTCACAGACAATGCATTATCCACCTCTGTGACTCTGAACAAAACAGTTTTTCCACTGCCAACTTTTCTTCACAAGCGGTTAAATATTTTGTTTTGCAAAGTGATGATATAGGGTCAAAAGCTGCTCTCCCACCCAAAGAGTCACAGATTAGAAAAAGAGCAGGTTTCACTTGTGTTAATGGTTTTAGACCTGGCATTTTTCTGAGCCTACCTTGAACTGCATTTACACATTACATGTATTTACCTCTCTTTTATTTCACATGAAATTGTCTTACCTATTAAGATTTTTAACTCTGGGTCATGGCATACTCTGCAGAGGCACAAATTTGTTCTCATATTCCCTGAGGCTAAAATTATTTTGGTGAATGAACTACCAACAGATTTAAAAGATTGCCTCATTAACATGGTCAAATGGTTTACAATATAGATGAAAAATTTTAAATTTTATTTTCATGCTAGAGTTATTGATACTTTTTTAAAATAATAATTTAAAAAACGTTTATAAGTTCTAAGGATCACTCACCTTTGGGTGCATTTAAGCCAGAATGAAGAGAGATGAGGAAAAGGGAGTTCATATTTATTGAGCCTTTAGTTTTTATTCAGTTTCAAATATTTCTTGGTGTTTTGTAAGCATTTCTCAGCACATTTCTAACAAATGCTCGAATGTGCATACAGGTAGAATTAAAATTCAGGATTGTTTCTCTTCAAAATCCATGTTCTTTCCAATGCCTTCAGCAGTGAAAGGAACCAGCATACTTGTAATATCACGATTAATAAAACCATGGCTACCACCATTTCAACCACAACAACTATGTAAACATTATAATTAAATCTATTTCTTAATACTATATTAAAGGCAATAATCTTTAACATGGATTATTTCTTTTAATCCTCATGAGTCTATGAGCTGGGTATCGCCACCATTTTATTCATTTTACAGATGAGAAAACAGTGATTTCGAGAGTTTTCAGTTACTTGCTCAAAGTTACACAGCAAGTAACTAAGTTAATGGTGGATCAGGAATCAAACCCTGAGTCCACTGGACATCACAGTTAAAATTCTAAACCACTTCTTATCAAAATTCAGAATTATAACTGACAAGTAGTCTTCATTTCTTCACTTTGATAGTCACATGTGATTGAAAATATATTTGTCCAATTGAACTGACACAGCTATTATGTGGGCATCTGTGATCAGAAAGAAGGTGCAACCCTAAATATTGACAATCCTAACGAGAAGGAGAAATTCCCAATCACTTAAAGTGATCGTCATTTAAAGGGAAAAGGAGTGTCAGACTCATTTGCAGGCTGTTTCAGGTTCTTTTATGGCTCATTAGCTTTTCCCATCCTTTTCATTTGTTTGACTTTTCTGTGAACATTTCTTCACGATTAATCAAGCTGTCCATCCAGTGGCAAGGACTGGGAGCACGCCTGGGTCGACACACACCCACCAGCTCTATTGTTAAAAATTATCTAATGCTCTCGTCCCATGGTGAAGCAGGTTTGGAGAATCTCTGCTATACGAAAAGGCTGGCACTGTGCATTTCGGAATTCTGCACAGGGTTCTCTCTGCTGGAGCCTGACACTGCGGCAGAGACAAAGAACTCATTACCTGTCCTCAGCCAGAGGACAGGAGGCCCAATTCCATCCTCTCAGTTCCACACTCTCCTGCACTTTTCTTTTCTTTCTTTTTTTTTTTAATCGAAGTATAATTGACTTACATTTCAGGTGTACAGCAAAGCAATTCATTTTTTATATTTTTTTCAGATTCTTTTCCATTTATAGATTATTACAAGATATTGAGTATAGTTCCCTGTGCTATAAACAGTAGGTCCTTGTTGTTTGTCTATTTTATATACAGTAGTGCGTATCTGTTAACCATATCTGGTTGCTCACTGTGTTAATAACAAGCACCATCTACTGCACACTCTAGCAGATGTTGGCTGTGCCTCACCCTCCCCATATTCCTCAGGTCCTACCAAGTCAGTGTCTTCTGGCTGATGTCAGACTAGAGTGTCTGCAAACTTGTGCCTGAGAAACTTCTTTCCATTAGTACAGATCCTTTTGCCCTCACATGCACTGCAGGCCAGAGGTGCCAGGGAACTGGGAATAGCCAGTTGCCACATACCCTGGGAACAGCCCTCAATTAACCACTAATGGGAATTGCTATATAAACTCCCAGCTCACACACCTTTGAGTATATATCCAAAGAAAATGAAAACAATTAGAAATGACATATATATATATCCCTTGCTCAATGCAGCACTATTTACAATAGCTAAGATATGGAAAAAACTAAGTGTCCATTGAGGGATGAGAGGAAAAGGATCAAGAAGATGTGATTATATTTATACAGAGACACACGTATACATAAAGAATGAAATAGGTTAAATTAAGTTAAAAAATAGTAAATAAAATTAATAATAATACTCATAAAGCATTTGGTAAAATATAACTAAATCCAAGTGATGCAGAAGAAAAGAAATAATAAAAATTAGAGCTAAAGTCATTGAAACTGAAAATCAATCAATAAAATTTTTAAAAACTTAAAGCTGATTTTTTGAAAAGATCAATAAAATGGATAAGCCTGTAGTCATGCTGACTAAGAAAAATAGAGAGAAGACACAAAATACTAATACCAGAAATGAAAGAGGGACATCACTACAGATGCCAGGGACATGAAAAGAATAAGGGAATATTATGAAAAACCTTTTGCCCAGAAATTTGATCACCTAGGAGAAATGGACCAATTCCTTGAAGGACACAATTTCCCTAAACTTGCACAAGAAAAAATAATCTAAAGAGACATTTATCCATTAAAGAAATTGAATCAATAATTCAATCAATAATAACCTTCCAAGATAGAAAGCAGCAGGCCTAGATGCATTCATCAGAGAATTGTACCAAACTTTTATGGAAGAAACTCTATTGATTCTCTAAAATCTCTTTCATAAAATAGAATTAGAGGAAATCTCACCTAACTCATTCTATGAGACCAGGATTACCCTAATAACAAAACCAGACATAGACATTAGAAGAAAACTACAGACTAATATCCTTCACGAACATATATACAAAAATCCACAGAAGAAATGAGCAACTTGAATCCAAAAAGATATACAAAGAATCATACTCAACAATCAAGTGAGATTTATCACAGGTATGCAAGGCTGGTTCAACACTGTAAAACCAATTAATGCAATCCATCACATCAATAGATTAAAAAGGAAAAACTGCAATGATCATAAGTGGTATATTTATTGACTGAGAAGGAAGAAATAAATTATTTTTGTTCACATTTACAAATCCATGAATAAAACCTTAAAGAGCTGACAAAAAGAAATGCCTGGAACTAATAAGCAATTATAACAAGGTTGCAGGATATAAGGTTAATAATAAAAAAAGTCAATCATTTTACTATACAGCAGCAATGAACAAGTGGAATTTGAGATTAAAAACACAAACCGTTTACTTTGGCATCTCCAAAATTAAATGACTAGCTATAAATCTAACAAAATGTGTACAAGAGCTTTTTGAGAAGAACTACAAAACTCTGATGAAAGGCATCAAAATAGAACCAAATAAATGGAGAAATATTCCAAGTTTATGGATAAGGAGACTCAGGATTGTCAAGATATCAGTTCTTCCCAACTCAGTCTATAGATTCAGTGCAATTCCAGTTTGAATTCCAGCAAGTTATTTTGTGGCTACTGAGAATTCTAAAGTTCGTAAGGAGAGATGAAAAACCCAGAATAGTCAACCCAATATTGAAGGAGAAGAACAAAATCAGAGGACTGACACTACCTGACTTTAAGACGGACTATAAAGCTTCAGTAATAAGACAGCGTGGTATTGAGAAAAGAATAGATAAGTCCACCTATGGAACAAAGTACAGAACTCAGAAGTAACCCACATAAATATAGTCAACTCATCCTTGACAAAGGAACAAAAGCAATTCAATGGAGAAATGAAGACTGTATTTTCAATAAATGGCACTTATACAACTAGACATCAACATGCAAAAAAAGAAACTCTAGACACAGACTTTATACCCTTTACAAAAATTAACTCAGATTAGATCATAGATGTAAAATGCAGAACTATAAAACTCCTAGTAGATAACATAAGAGAAAATCTAGATGACATTGGGTATGGTGATGATTTTTTAGATACAACACCAAAGACAAAGTTCAAGAAAGACATAGTTGATAAGCTAGACTTATTAAAATAAAGAATTCTGCTCTGTGAAAAACAATGTTAAGAGAATGAAACAAAGACAAACTATAGGTTGGGAGGAAATATTTGCAAAAGACACACCTAATAAAGGACTGTTATCCACAATATACAAAGAACTCTTAAAACTCAACAATAAGGGGGGCCTTCAAGATGGCGGAGGAGTAAGACGTGGAGATCACCTTCCTCCCCACAAATACATCAAAATTACACCTACATGTGGAACAACTCCTACAGAACATCTACTGAACGCTGGCAGAAGACCTCAGACTTCCCAAAAGGCAAGAAAATCCCCACGTACTGGGTAGGGCAAAAGAAAAAGACAAAACAGAGACAAAAGAGTAGAGATGGGACCTGCTCCTCAGGGAGGTAGCTGTGAAGGAGGAAAAGTTTTCACAAACTAGGAAGCCGCTTCACTGGCGGAGACAGAGGTGGCAGGGGGGGGGGAGCTTCGGAGCCACAGAGGAGAGCGCAGCAACGGGGTGCAGAGGGCAAAGTGGAGAGATTCCCATACAGAGGATCCATGCAGACCAGGATTCAGCAGTCCCAGAGGCTTCCCTGCTCACCCACCGGCTGGGACAGGTCAGGGATCGGACCTGAGGCTCCGGCTTCATCGGAGGTCACATCCCACAGAGACGACTGGGGTTGGCTGTGTGAATACAGCCTAAAGGGGGGTAATGCACCACAGCTAGCCAGGAGGGAGTCCAGGAAAAAGTCTGGACCTGCCTAAGAGGCAAGAGGCCTTTGTTTCGGAGTGCACGAGGAGAGGATTCAGAGCACCACCTAAAGGAGCTCCAGAGACGGGTGTGAGCCGTGGGTATCAGCGCGGACACCAGAGATGGGCATGAAATGCTAAGGCTGCTGCTGCAGCCACCAAGAAGCTTGTGTGCAAGCACAGGTCACTATCCACACCTCCCCTCCCGGGAGCCTGTGCAGCCCACCACTGCCAGGGTCCCGTGATCCAGGCACAACTTCCCCAGGAGAACACACAGTGCGCCTCAGGCTGTTGCTATGTCACATTGGCCTCTACTGCCACAGGCTTGCCCCGCATCCGTACCCCTCCCTGCCTCCAACCTGAATGATCCAGAGCCCCCTAATAAGCTGCTCCTTCAACCCCGTCCTATCTGAGTGAAGAACAGACACCCTCAGGTGACCTACACACAGAGGCAGGGCCAAATCCAAAGCTGAACCCCAGGAGCTGAGAAGAGAAAGGGAAGTCTCTCCAACCAGCCTCAGGAGAAGCGGATTAAATCTCCCCAGTCAACTTGATGTACCTGCATCTGTGGAATACCTCAATAGACAATGCATCATCTCAAAATTGAGGCGGTGGACTTTGGGAGCAACAATATATAGGTTTTTTTTTCCTTTTTCTCTTTTTGTGAGTGTGTATGTGTATGCTTCTTTGTGTGATTTTTGTCTCTATAGCTTTGCTTTTACCATTTGTACTAAGGTTCTGTCTGTCCTTTTTTTTTTTTTTTTTAACTATAGTTTTTAGTGCTTGGTATCATTGGTGGATTTACTTTTTGGTTCGGTTGCTCTCTTCTTTCACTTTTTAACTTTTTTTATTTTTAATAATAATTTTTTGTTTTTATTTTAATAACTCTCTTCCTCCCTCCCTCCCTCCCTCCCTCTCTCTCTCTTTCTTTCTTTCTTTCTCCCTTATCTTCTGAGCCATGTGGCTGACAGGGTCTTGGTGCTCCGGCCGGGTGTCAGGCCTGTGCCTCTGAGGTGGGAGAGCCGAATTCAGGACACTGATCAACCAGAGACCTCCCAGCTCCACATTAAATGGCGAAAGCTCTCCCAGAGGTCTCCATCTCAACGCTAAGACGCAGCTCCACTCCACGATGAGCAAGCTACAGTTCTGGACACCCTATGCCAAACAACTAGCAAGACAGGAACACAACACGACCCATTAGCAGAGAGGCTGCGTAAAATCATAATAAGGTCACAGACAGCCCAAAACACACCAACGGACACGGTCCTGTCCATCAGAAAGAAAAGATCCAGCCTCATCCACCAGAACACAGGCACTAGTCCCCACCACCAGGAACCCTACACAACCCACTGAACCAAACTTAGGCACTAGAGGCAGACACGAAAAACAATGGGAACTACAGACCTGCAGCCTGCGAAAAGTAGACCACAAAAAAAGTAAATTAAGCACAATGAGAAAACAGAGAAACACACAGGAGATGAAGGAGCAAGGTAAAAATCCACCAGACCAAACAAATGAAGAGGAAATAGGCAGTCTACCTGAAAAAGAATTCAGAGTAATGATAGTAAAGATGATCCAAAATCTTGGAAACAGAATGGAGAAAATATAAGAAACGTTTAACAAGGACCTAGAAGAAATAAAGAGAAAACAAACAATGATGAACAACACCATAAATGAAATTTAAGATTCTCTAGAAGGAAGCAATAGCAGAATAACTGAGGCAGAAGAATGGATAAGCGACCTGGAAGATATAATAGTGGAAATAACTGCTGCAGAGCAGAAAAAAGAATGAAAAGAATTGAAAACAGTCTCAGAGACCTCTGAGACAACATTAAATACACCAACATTCGTATTATAGAGGTCCCAGAAGAAGAATAGAAAAAGAAAGGGACTGAGAAAATATTTGAAGAGATTATAGTTGAAAACTTCCCTATTATGGGAAAGGAAAGAGTTTAGCAAGTCCAAGAAGCACAAGAGTCCCATACAGGATAAACCCAAGGAGAAATATGCCAAGACACATGTTAATTAAACTATCAGAAATTAAATACAAAGAAAAAGTATTAAAAGCAGCAAGGGAAAAACAACAAATAACATACAAGGGAACCCCCATAAGGTTAACAGCGGGTCTTTCAGCAGAAGCTCTACAAGCCAGAAGGGAGTGGCAGGACATATATAAAGTGATGAAAGGGAAAAACCTACAACCAAGATTACTCTGCCCACCAAGGATCTCATTCAGATTCAACAGAGAAATTAAAACCTTTACAGACAAGCAAAAGCTAAGAGAATTTAGCACCACCAAACCAGCTCTACAACAAATGCGAAAGGAACTTCTCTAGGCAAGAAACACAAGAGAAGGAAAAGACCTACAATAACAAGCTCAAAACAATTAGGAAAATGGTAATAGGAACATACATATCGATAATTACCTTACATGTAAATGGATTAAATGCTCCCACCAAAAGACACAGACTGGTTGAATGGATACAAAAACAAGACCTGTATATATGCTGTCTACAAGAGACCCACTTCAGACCTAGGGACACATACAGAATGAAAGTGAGGGGATAGAAAAAGATATTCCATGCAAATGGAAGTCAAAACAAAGCTGGCATACCAATTCTCATATCAGACAAAATAGACTTTAAAATTAAGACTATTACAAGAGACAAAGGACACTACATAATGATCAAGGGATCAATCCAAGAAGAGGATATAACAATTGTAATTATTTATGTACCCAACATAGGAGCACCTCAATACTTAAGGCAAATGCTAACAGCCATAAAAGGGGAAATTGACAGTAATGCAATCATAGTAGGGGACTTTAACACCCCAGTTTCACCAATGGGCAGATCATTCAAAATGAAAATAAAGAAGGAAACACAAGCTTTAAATGATACATCAAAAAAGATGGACTTAATTGATATTTATAGGACATTCCATCCAAAAACAATAGAATACACTTTCTTCTCAAGTGCTCATGGAACATTCTCCAGGATAGATCATATCTTGGGTCACAAATCAAGCCTTGGCAAATTAAAGAAAACTGAAGGCGTATCAAGCATCTTTTCTGATAACAATGCTATGAGACTAGATATCAATTACAAGAAAGAATCTGTAAAAAAACCAAACACATGAAGGCTGAACAATATACTATTAAATAACCAACAGATCACTGAAGAAATCAAAGAGGAAATTAAGAATACCTAGAATCAAATGACAATGAAAACACGATGACCCAAAACCTATGGGATGCAGGAAAAGTAGTTCTAAGAGGGAAGTTTATAGCAACAGAATCCTACCTCAAGAAACAAGAAACATCTCAAATAAACAAACTAACCTTACACTTAAAGCAATTACAGAAAGAAGAACAAAAAAACCCAAAGTTAGGAGAAGGAAAGAAATCATAAAGATCAGATCAGATATAAATGAAAAAGAAATGAAGGAAACGATAGCAAAGATCAATAAAACTAAAAGCTGGTTCTTTGAGAAGATAAAAAAAATTGATAAACCATTAGCCAGACTCATCAAGAAAAAAAGGGAGAAGACTCAAATCAACAGAATTAGAAACGAAAAAGGAGAAGTAACAACTGACACTGCAGAAATACAAAGGATCATGAGAGATTACTACAAGCAATTATATGCCAATAAAATGGACAACCTGGAAGAAATGGACAAACTCTTAGAAAAGCACAACCTTCCAAGACTGAACCAGGAAGAAATAGAAAACATAAACAGACCAATCACAAGCATTGAAATTGAAACTGTGATTAAATATCTTCCAAGAAACAAAAGCCCAGGACCAGATGATTTCATAGGTGAATTCTATCAAACATTTAGACAAGAGCTAACACCTATCCTTCTCAAACTCTTCCAAAATTTGGCAGAGGGAGGAACACTCCCAAACTCATTCTACGAGGCCACCATCACCCTGATACCAAAACCAGACAAGGATGTCACAAAGAAAGAAAATTACAGGCGAATATCACTGATGAACATAGATGCAAAAATTCTCAACAAAATACCAGCAAACAGAATCCAAGAGCACATTAAAAGGATCATACACCATGATCAAGTGGGGTTTACCCCACGAATGCAAGGATTCTTCAATATATGCAAATCAAACAATGTGATAAACCATATTAACAAATTGAAGGATAAAATCCATATGATCATCTCAATAGATTCAGAAAAAGCCTTTGACAAAATTTAACACCCATTTATGATAAAAACTCTCCAGAAAGTAGGCATAGAGGGAACTTACCTCAATATAATAAAGGCCATATATGACAAACCCACAGCCAGCATCGTTCTCAATGGTGAAAACCTGAAACCATTTCCTCTAAGTTCAGGAACAAGACAAGATTGTCCACCCTCACCACTATTATTCAACATAGTTTTGGAAGTTTTAGCCACAGCAATCAGAGAAGAAAAAGAAATTAAAGTAACCCAAATCAGAAAAGAAGAAGTAAAATTGTTACTATTTGCAGATGACATGATACTGTACATAGAGTATCCTAAAGATGCTACCAGAAAACTCCTAGAGCTAATCAATGAATTTGGTAAAGTAGCAGGATATAAAATTAATGCACAGAAGTCTCGTGCATTCCTATACACTAATGATGAAAAATCTGAAAGAGAAATTAAGGAAACACTCCAATTTTCCACTGAAACAAAAGGAATAAAATATCTAGGAATAAACCTACCTAAGGAGACAAAAGACCTGTATGCAGAAAACTATAAGACACTGATGAAAGAAATTAAAGATGATACAAACAGATGGAGAGAAATACCATGTTCTTGGATTGGAAGAATCAACATTGTGAAAATGACTATACTACCCAAAGCAATCTACAGATTCATTGCAGTCCCTATCAAACTACCAATGTCATTTTTCACAGAAGTAGAACAAAAAATTTCACAATTTGTATGGCAACACAAAGACCCTGAATAGCCAAAGCAATCTTGAGAAAGAAAAACGGAGCTGAAGAAATCAGGCTCCCTGACTTCAGACTATACTACAAAGCTACAGTAATCAAGATAGTATGTAACTGACACAAAAACAGAAACAGAGATCAATGGGACAGGATAGAAAGTCCAGAGATAAACCCACTCACATTTGGTTATCTTTTCTTTGATAAAGGAAGCAAGAATATACAACGGAGAAAAGACAGTCTCTTCAATAAATGGTGCTGGGAAAACTGGACAGCTACATGTAAAAGAATGAAATTAGAACACTACCGAACATCGTATACAAAAATAAACCCCAAATGGATTAAAAACCTAAATGTAAGTTCAGACACTATAAAACTCTTCAAGGAAATCATAGGAAGAACACTCTATGAAATAAATCACAGCAAGATCCTTTTTGACCACCTCCTAGAGAAATGGAGATAAAAACAAAAATAAACAAATGGGACCTAATGAAACTTTAAAGCTTTTGCACAGCAAAGGAAACCATAAACAAGACGAAAAGGCAACCCTCAGAATGTGTGAAAATATTTGCAAACGAAGCAACTGACAAAGGATTAATCTCCAAAATATACAAGCAACTCATGCAGCTCAATATCAAAAAAACAAACAACCCAATCCATGGGCAGAAGACCTAAATAGACATTTCTCCAAAGAAGATATACAGACTGCCAACAAACACATGAAAAGATGTTCAACATCACTCTTCATTAGAGAAATGCATATCAATACTAAAATGAGGTTATCACCTCACACTGGTCAGAATGGCCATCACCAAAATATCTACAAACAATAAATACTGGAGAGGGTGTGGAGAAAAGGGAACCCTCTTGCACTGTTGGTGGGAATGTACATTGATACAGCCACTATGGAGAACAGGATGGAGGTTCCTTAAAAAACTAAAAATAGAATTAGCATATGACCCAGCAGCCCACTACTGGGCATATACTCTGAGAAAACCATAATTCAAAAATACTCATGTACTACAATGTTCACTGCAGCTCTATTTACAATAGCCAGAACATGGAAGCCACCTATTGTCCATCGACAGATAAATGGATAAAGGAGATGTGGCACATATATACAATGGAATATTACTCAGCCATAAAAAGAAACGAAATTGAGTTATTTGTAGTGAGGTGGATGTACCTAGAGTCTGTCATACAGAGTGAAGTAAGTCAGAAAAAGAAAAAGAAATACCGTATGCTAACACATATATATGGAATCTAAAAAAAAAAAAAAAAAAAATGGTTCTGAAGAACCTAGGGGCAGGACAGGAATAAAGATGCAGATGTAGAGAACAGACTTGAGGACCCGGGAAGGGGGAACGTCAAGCTGGGACGAAGTGAGAGAGTAGCACTGACGTATATACACTACCAAATGTAAAATAGATTGCTAGTGGGAAGCAGCTGCATCACACAGGGAGATCAGCTCAGTGCTTTATGACCACTTAGAGGTGTGGGGGGATAGGGAGCGTGGGAGGGAGAAGCAAGAGAGAGGGGATATGGAGATTTATGTATACATATAGCTGATTCACTTTGTTATAAAGCAGAAACTAACACAACATTGTAAAGCAATTGTACTCCAATAAAGATGTTAAAATAAAAAACGTATCCGTAAGACTACAAACAACCTAAAAAATGGACAAAAGAGCTGAAAAGACACCTCACCACAGAAGATACAGAGATGGCAAGTAAGCATATAAAGATATGTTCAACACCACAGGTCATTAGGGAACTGCAAATCAAAACAATAATGAGATACCACTATATATGTATTAGAATTGCTCAAATCCAAAACACTAACACCACCAAATGCTGTTGAGGAATTAGAACAACAGGAACTCTCATTTACTGCTGGTGGGAATGTAAAATGGTACAGCTACTTTGGATGACAGTTCGGTGGTTTCTTATAAAACTAAGCATACTCTTACTATATGATCTAGCAAGCATCCTCCTTTGTATTTACTCAAATGAGTTGAAAACATAAAACCTGAACACAGATGTTTATAGCAGCTTTATTTATCTTTGCTAAGCTTGGAAGCAATCAAGAGGTCCCTCGGTAGGTGAATGGATAAATAAACTGTGGTATGTCCATACAAGAGAATATTATTTAGCGCTAAAAAGAAATGAACTTTCAAGCCATAAAAATACATGGAAGACATTTAAATAAATACAGTAATTGAAAGAAGCTAATTTGAAAAGCTAAATACTGTACGATTCAACTATTTAACATTCTGGAAAAGGCAAAACTATGGGGACTTTACAAAGGTTAGAAGTTGCCAATATTTAGGAGGGAAAGAAGGATAAGTAGACAGAGCACAGAGGATTTTTCGGGCAGTGAAACTATTTTATACAACAATGGTGAAAGTGTGTCATTATACATTTGTCAAAACCCATAGAATACACAACACTAAGAGAGAACCCTAATGCAAACTATGGACTTTGGGTGATTATGATGTATCAGTGTAGGTTCATTGATTATAAAAAATGTACTACTCTGGTGTGGGATGTCAATAATGAGGGAAGATGTGCATGTGTGGCGGACAGGGCATATTATGGAAACTCTATACCTCCCAATCAATTTTACCACGACCTTCCTTAAAACTACTCTATTAAGTTTATTAATTTAAAAAACCGTTCTTACATGCAAAATCATTGCCATTAGTGATGAAACTAATTCCTTTGGTTTAAGTCTTTGTACCTTCAAAATCTCTTAATAAAATGAAAACATGCTTTCTGAGATAAAAGTCACATCATGAAACAAACAACCTTCAACCTATAAACATATATTTTTTTTTATTACAGCATATGATTTAACTCCTAGATTTAAAATATTAGGGATAATAACCAATAACAAAATGGACTCTAGTTTCTCCAACTGACAGAAGAACAGATAACAATTATAAGATTGCAATACAAGGCTGTCCAAACTTAAATTAGTACTATTAACTAAAATTTTAAAAGTTATTTAGAAAGTTTATGAAAATCCATAAATTCTTCATGTTTAGAATTCTATGTATCTCTTAGAGAGTGGGTGCTTTTAGTCTGATTATACACTGTTAAGTGACACGTCATTGTTTTAATGTTACATATTTTAGCACAAGTCATTGAATAAAGGTGTTCGGAATCCACACTTCGTATTTTCAAGTGTTAAAATGAGTTATTGTCTTAGTTGTCCCAACAGTTCTATTAGGCTACTTTTACATCAAAGGAGTGGAATTAGTTAAAATCATCAAAAATGGTTTCTAAGAAAAAGTCGTTCTTCTTCTACAGCTTAATTGGGATTGGACAATGGAATGATTCAAAGCAAATTTTTAAAATAAATGCTTTCATTTAAAATTTTCATTTCAGTGTGTGGTAGATTCACAGCTTCTTTAAAGTATGTATTTTCAGATGACCCTGCTTATAGGTATATACCTAATATGTATATCAGTTATAATTTTTTATGTGTACACTAAAATAGCATGATTTTTTAAATGTGTTCAAATATTCAGTAAAGAGATAAGTCTGTGCTGCTTTTATTATGTATAATTTTTTCACTATTCAAAGAATGCTGAACATAATTCACAGTTGTGGGTTTAAAGGACTGAAAAGTATGCCAGCAAAGAAATATAACTTTTAGAGTAGTATTTAAAAGGTTACCACCTGAGAAATCACATGATATTTACATGGTCTAATACTGAAAATAAAGAATCCATTTCATTTCTCATCCAGCGAAAATTTAAGCTATACTATTGACCAAAATGGCAGAATTTTTTCAAGATAACTTGACACATCAAAATATCCTCTTTACTGATAACATGTTAGTGACTGAAAAAGTGAAGCTGTTTACTTAATTAGTGGGAGAAACAGAGGTGTTAGACGTAAGTCCAAAAAGTGTTGAAAGCCTGAGAAAACACATCCTTTTGAGGGAAAAATCAAACTAGGAGAAATCTGGTATGCAAAGGAGTCGAAAATAAAGTGGAAGAATACTAGAACTTGATAAAAATAGTAAAGAAAGCAAAAAAGGAAAAAAAAAGTCTAAGATGCTACAAAGAACCTGACCCTAATTTCCTCTCAAATTACTGAATTGGGACTTCCCTGGTGGCGCAGTGGTTAAGAATCCGCTTGCCAGTGCAGGGGACACGGATTTGATCCCTGGTTCGGGAAGATCCCACATGCCGCAGAGCAACCAAGCCCGTGCGCCACAGCTGCCGAGCCTGCACTCTAGAGCCCGTGAGCCACAACTACTGAGCCCGCGTGCCACAACTACTGAAGCCCATGCTCCACAACAGAAGCCACCACAATGAGAAGCCTGCGCACCACAACGAAGAGTAGTCCCCGCTCTCCGCAACTAGAAAAAGCCCGCGTGCAGCAGTGAAGACCCAATGCAGCCAAAAATAAATAAATAAAATATAAATTTATTTTTAAAAAATTAAAAAATAAAACAAATTTAAGAAAATTACTGAACTGTATCATTTCTGTAGCTCTGGATGACATACTCCAGGGTGTTAAGGGATTAACTAATGAAGTCACTGGAACACCAGCAATTGTTTTTGAAAAGTCTTCCAGAATTGGGAAGGTGATATGTTGAAGGACTACACAAAAAATAGAAGCTATTTTATTTCTGGTATTCAGAAAGCACAAGAGCAATAATCCATAAACTCACTGGCTAGTTAGTCCAATCTCAATCTTATATATAAAAAAGAAACAAAGAAAAACTTTCCACCATGTATATTATTCTGCAACTTAAAAAATAAAAAAAAATTTCTGACAGTTAGCAATCTGGGTTCATGCAAGGAATTTTGTTTCCAAGTAAAAAGATAAGAACTTAATGATGTCAGGGTAGGGTCATGGGGAGGGATACTGAGCAGATGATATTTTATTATTATAATTTAAGGAGGGTCTGGTGTCTTGACAGTATTGAAGTATTTAGAGTTCACATTTGTTTAGGTATGAGCCTTGCTTCACGAGTCTAGAATTGGCAAGGCGTTTAGGATAAAGAAACATTATAAATGACATGACATCATTTCAAGTGGGGAGGGACCAGAGGGACTGTAAAGATTGGTGTGAGGTCTACTTGAATGTGATGTCTTCTCAAATGATCCAACAGTGTGTAGAAGCCAAATATCAATAACATCTGCAGATGATATATGAGAGGAAGGTGTTATAAACCCCAGTCAGGACTAAGGCAAAATAATAATTCTTTTAAGGACCACAGAGAACTGGAAAATAGGCAGGATATAACTAATGAGGTCCAACTTGGAAAATATGAGCTGATATATCAGGGGAAAAATATTCTGAAGCAGATACCTGCAGGAAGAAGTTAGAGTCAGAGCTATAGAAAGGTATTTCCTCTAAAGAACATTTTAAAAAGCTACACGCCTTCAAAGATGGCTTCTAGTTAGCCTAGTGGGAAAATCCCACTTTGTGTGCAGCCCATCTTATTCAAAACTTAACATTTTAATAGTTATTTCCAGAAGGGCTTAGAGGAAAGAGGTTAATCTTCATATTAAAGGCGAAGGTATTGTGCACAAATAATTGAATTGGTTGTTTTAGGGTTTGACCCCTCCCTTTCTCTGTTACCTGAAAGATGCCCTATGCTGTTAAGATCAGTACATAACTAAAGAGTGGATGAGGTAACCCATCCAACACATAGCTAACCGAGTACATGTTATGTGACATGCACCATTCTAGTTGCTGACGACAGTAGATTACAACACAGTCCCTAACCACGACAGCTAAATAATCTACTAGTATGTAGTGGGAATGAGGATGGAAGTAGAGGGCAGATATCAGAGACATTCATCAACCTATAGCATCTCTTTGCCAATTGGTGGCTGACTCTTCAAACTTAGATCCATGAATATGAAAGATCCTTACTGTATAGATGCATGAGTCAATTTATGCAATCTGTGAGCATGGAGTTAACCAAATACACAGTCCAAATTTAAACCAAAGCAGATAGTTCCATGTGACAATAAAACAGATTAGGGTGAATATGTGCAGATCAGTCAAGGTAAAAAAAAAAAAAAAGGGCTTTATTCCCAACTCCAAGTACCTTTAAAGTTTCTACAAATAGTTTCTACATATGATCACGAGTACCTTGGAAAGAATCATTATATATTCAATTTTCTTAATACGGATTAAATGAAGAGGAAGTATTCAAAGCTCTACTCCTTGATAAGCTGTTGAGTAGTGAAAAGACAGACACCGTCAGAGTCTTGTGTTTGAAGTTAAGAGGTTCCCTCTGCGAAAAGGGAGTCACTTGTGTTCATTTTTCCAGGCTCATGATTCTTCCTCTGCAAATAAGCCTTGGGAATTTCCTGGAGGCAAAATCGCAAACTCTGGAAATCTGGCATTATCCAAACTATAGCAGTCAAAAAGGGTATCCCTTATTTTGTCAGCAAACTCCCCTTCCTTCTCAGGTCTGTTGAAACATATATTTAGGTGGTGAATTTCTGCTTTTATTAAATTAACTCCTGACCATTTGGAAGTCAGGGTCAGATGACTCCATGGGGCAACCAGGCATTTTCCAGCGGTCAGCTGGCAACATTTCATGTGCTCAATCAAGCATAGAATGGATTTTGTATGTGTAAATGTTCCTTGATTTCTGTACTATTAACAGAAGACATTGTGGGGAAACAGGTGTGAAGGGAATTAAGCCATGGAGATGTGTAGAGCCAGTATAATATGCTGTGTATGAAGTTAGAATGGTTAAGTACTGAACTTATGTCCCAACACTAGCAATGGTATGTTCAGTTTTCATGGATGTTACCAATTTGACTATTTTGACAAATGGTCAATTGACAATTTGATCATGTGCATTGTGGGACCACTTTATTATGCTGACATATATCTTTGAGTGTATCATTGTGAAAGCAGCTCTGTGTTAGGATGGAGAGGAAAAAATCGAAGACAAATAGAAACAGTCTATTTCTTAAGCTCTTCATGCAGTGGGTAAGGTAGGCATTACAAATAACAACAAGAGTAATAATAATAATAGTAATAACCATATTTCTCTTAAGATGCATGACAGATATTAGCAAAGTGTTACAGGTATACAGAGGAAGCAGGAATGCATCCAGCTGTGGATGCTGGAAGTGGAAGCATCTTAGCTGGACCCTTTCAGTAGTCAGGGTCCAAACAGGAGACAGAAACTGCTTATTATTTGAAAAAGGAAGAGTATAGAGAAATATTAAGTATAAAGAAATATAATAATAATATTATATATGTTAAATATATTATATATAAATAATACAGTAAAAAAAAAGAAATATTATCTAAGGCATAAAGAAAAATCTGAAGAATACAGGAATAACACATATAGGCAGCAGTCATTATCTCTGGGGCTCCAACAAATTACCTAAGACCAGAAGGAACAAATCTATGAGAACCCCTGCCCCTGCCTTCCTTGTTGCCCCTGGACTGAGATACAGACCTTCTTCAAGTGGGTGCAGCTGTGGCCCTATGGGTGGCAGAGAAGTTCCCTGAGGTGCCACATGAGCAGGGATCACTGAAAAGCCACCTCATGGAGTGCCAGGGTAAGCCATCCATGGGGAGATGCTGTGCATTGGATGTCATGGGAAAACTGAAATGGATCTGAAATACTACCACTGTTTCTATGTACAGAATGTAATCATAATGAAACTAGCACAGGGTTTGAAGTCACATTCACTCCCTAGTGACAAGAAGACCTTGCGTCCCCATTTACTAGCCCTTCTGTTCATTTCAGGAAGACCTCACTGCTTCCTGACTCACTTCTCGCCCACCTCAGGGAGCCTCACACAGACTGTACAGCCACACCTGAGAAGTGGATGAATATTTCCCTGAGCTACATCCAATCTGAGAAGAAGCTCACAGCGGGTACTGGGCCTCCCATATGAGCAACAGTAGCTAGCATTTGTTCAGCGCTCACTATATGTCATGAACTCTTATCTGTATTCTCTGTTTTTACACATTTAATAATCACAAGAACCCTTTAAGAGCAGTATCACAGTCAGATTCGACTTCAGAGACCATGGCCTTCAACTGCCCCCAAATCTGTCTCTCACATCCACTGTGAACCTGGCATACTCTCACTGATCTGTTTGCCTGTATCCTTGAACCTTGGACAGTTTTCTTGAGACATCCCCCAGCCCGTTAAAGCCAGACAATAGCTGACTACTTCCACCGGAAAGTCACTCCATGCTGAGACTTGAACTTGTGCAGAGGTCAAACCTACGCCAGTAAGCCTCACTGTTCCCTACAAAACTTGAGGGCTATTTCTACAGTTCCAGTCTCCCAGGGACTTGATGTGATTGGGTATTTTATATCTTTAAGAGTGTTAAGTATAGCATGCCAGCATCTTTGTACTTCTGGCCCAGTACATAGGGCAGAAACCCAGGATCCTCTGCCCAATCTCAAATTATTATCTCCACTCTGTTGTGTGTTTCTCCTCAATTCACTCAAACCTCCACTATTCTTCTCCCTTTCCAGCTTTTCTTCTCCTGTGTTACATGGAATCTTCACTACATTCAATACATTCCTTTCCATCCTCTCTGCAAAGGGATATATATATATATATATATATATATATATATATCTCTGAAGGTCTGGCTTAAGGATTTCTCCCCTTCTGCCTCTATTTCCAGATCATGTCTCCTCAATCCTCATGTAAAATTCCCTGCTCCTTTTTAGTACACATCTTTGATCCACTGTCCCCCATCCCTTTTGACTGCTGCAGTTTGAAGACTTTGGGCAATATTCCTGATTTTTAAAGACTTTGGTACCAGACCTCTGGTTTCCCTTCTACCCTAAAGACTATCATTATCCCAAGACTGTCCAATGTCTATCCAATGCTTAGGGTCTGCAACAATGATTTCTTGCATTTGCTGTGGCCACTCTCTCCTACGGCCACATCTGCACTCACCTGAACCCAGTCATTACCTAGTACAGCCAAGTCTCCCAAGTCAGTGATTACTTCCACTGTGGAATGCTTAGCATCAAACATGAAAAGAAAAATAACTTAGGCACAGTAGAACAGATGTTTCCTTCTTTGGAAGAAGGAAAATCTAATTGTCAAATAAAGGGTTACTAGAACATAGAAAGCTTTTCCCTTCTACCCAGTAACTTACTGGGAAGAGATTAAAGGAGTAGCAAAATTATACCATTATACTGTCCCTTAAACAGGAAATTCAAAACAGCAACAACAACTTCTTACACTCAACCAGGTTAAGTTTAAGCCTGCTTAGAAACATAGGCTTTCTAGAGCAAGCACTCTCAAAGAATGGGAGATAAGTTAAGATTCCATGTTTATGGGTATTAAGCACAATGACCATGCCTTTTTCATTTAATCTGGGACAATTCTGAAACAGGGAGAGGGCGCTAAGGATAGTTAATCTTTGACTACAGGTGTAAACTGGGAGTGTCCTAAAAAAATTGGGATATATGGGCTAGGTGATTTTTTTTTTTAAACAATAGTAGTTTATATATGATGTCCCTGAAACGTCCCAAGGTGTGCACCCCTCCCAGTTGGGCCTCACTGGTACTGTGAACTTCGACAATTTCTGTCACAATTGATTGGTCCATCTGAAAAATGCTCACATTATTCCCTTACTACAAATCAACGATGTTACTGCTTTCCTTAAAATCTTTCAATAGTTTCTCATTATCCCAGTAGTTAACATGGCTTACAAGGCCTCTACCTAAATCCTAGGATTTATTATTATTATTATTATTATTATTATTACCCATAGCTTGACATACTCTACTCAAGCCATACTAAATAGCCTTAATTTCTACAACCTTTATTCTCCTCTTTACCTCTTAGCTTATTTTCCATGTTTTTCCATCTACTTGGGACTCTCATAATTTTATCTTCTTCACTTGGTCAATTCACTATCTACCCAATTTCACGGTAAACATCCTTTCTGCCAGGAACTGCTCTTAGACCCCCATGTGAACTGCCCGTTGCCCTGTCAATCGTCCCCCCCCCCCACCCCCAGCACTGTGTGTCTTCTCTCAGAGAACCCGGCACTCTTTATTGATATCGCATACTTAAGGTTTTGTCGTCTTCTTCATTACAAAGAAAACTTCATTAGGTAAAGTTTGTTTCTCCAGCACCAGATATCAGGAGGAGGCTAGTGACAGACTGATTATGTAGATGGAACATACATTAGCTGAGCATTTACTATGTGTCAGGCATTTAATCCTCTAACTGGCTCAATCAAAGAAGTACTCTTATTATACCTATTTTAGAAGTGAGGAAATTCGAGTCAGAGTAATTTTTTAAAAATTACCCAACTTCACACAGCTAGTAAGCAGCAGAGCCAAAATTCAAACCCCAGAATGTCTTCAAATATTTGAGGGTTTCTATGTGCATATGTATGTATTGCCTTAAATTGTGTCTGAAGAGGTTTAATTAGAACTCTAAGATATAACCAGTTTGGTGAGAGGCATAAGTAAAATAAGTTCAGTATCAAGTAGAATTTTCAAAAGGCTGATTGAAAAAGATTACTTGCCTTGTGAAGTAGTGAGCTCCCCATCATTTGGAAGAGTTTAAACAAAGACTGGTTAGCCTTTGTCAGGGATATTTAGAAGGCATTCCAGCACTTGTTAGAAAGACAGCAAGTTGACCTGGTAGGACTCTAAGAGTCCATGAAAATAACTGTGTGACACTTAAAGGGTAATTGAATGGCTACTCAGCTCAGAGATGAAGCCATCTCAGAGATGACCTGCAATTTTAGCACTGACCAAGAAATCTTCAGCCACTATAAATCTTACCCAATCGACTGGCATCATGGACCTTCTTTCCAGTTAGTTTTGCCGACATCCAAACTTAATTGGACCTTAAATGTTTTCCCTGTAGAGCTCTTATCTTGTGAACCAACTGCTTAATCTATTTTGGCAGATTCAGGATTCATAGCTCTTCAGGGAGCTGTAAAATATCTTTTTTAAAAAAGTCAGCCTAGTCCAGTGGGACAGCCAAGTGACAGACTTCATTTTCTATTCTGAATTTTTCCTCTTGCATGGTTATTATATTATCGGGCAATACTTTCTTATGTCTTGCAGTTTTAATGCCATTTTACGATGTTTGAATACTCAGGATATTTTGGTAATTGTCTAATTAGTCCAATCAACAAAGAGAGTATTAATGGCTCTTAAAAACTATACAATATAATACCACTGTAATTTTTTTTTAAATGAGATGAAAAATGTTAAGCCTTCAGCCATGTGGGCTAATGGTAAAATTCCAGAGTGAGAAAAGACTTTCCTTAAATCTCACTTCCTGTCACAGATTCATTGGCTGGAAAGAAATTCTTGGCAGGCCAAAGACTCTGTACTCTTCAGTGTGCCAGGATTGATTTTGCTAGAAATAACTTATTGCTCATCTGATAACATTTCTTAGATTTAGTACTTTTTGTAAAGGAAGAGTTGTTTTTGTTATTCTTTGAGTCATGACTTTGGGATAGGAAACATATTCTTCTCTCCAGGTACTTAAATCTGTAGGGAGAGTATCATTCAGAGTTGAGTAGCTTTCTCTTTCAGAAAGAAACCACAAAAAGTTCAAACCTATGGGTAGGAAGCATGGAAAGTAACAAGAATTTGACATAAAACAAATGAAATATGATGAATTTTTTTAAAGGTTAGAAATTGTACATATTTTTCTTGCTTTATTTATAAAAGCACTCATAAATTAGGAGTATGGAATTAACAGACACAAACTATTATATACAAAATAGATAAGCAACAAGGATTTACTGAATAGTACAGGGAACTATATTCAACATCTTATAATAACCTATAACAGAAAAGAATCTGAAAAAATGTATATAAAACTGAATCACTTTGGTGTTCTCCTAAAACTAACACAGTATTGTAAATCAACTATACTTCAATTTAAAAAATAAATTTTTTTTAAAAAAAGCACTTCATGATATGACTAAATGTGTGGTATTGATAAATAGTATAAACTATATCTGAAATGCTCAGTTCATACAGCAAAATTATGATAGAATCTACATTAAATACTTCTAATTAACCCTAGGTTGGATCATACTTTACTGTTTACTAGTACTTCAGAAATAATTGGTGAAAGAACAAATGATTGTCCTGTGTACTGAACATCAATGCCTTTGCTTTCGTCAGCATCTCAGATTTTAAAGATAGTAGTGCTTAAGCATAAATGTATTCCATAAAACAAAATATATGCAATTTTTATAAAATTTAGTGGTCACATATAGTTTCCAAAATAATTCCTTTGTTCTTCCTATTAGCATTGCTTATAAGAATAAGTTAAGGAGATAACTGAATAATGAAAAATAACTAAATATGGGGGAAAAGTATAATAGAATAAAAGTTGAATCAAGCATATTCTTACTATAATTATTAGTTAAAAAGAAAAACAGAGAAAAGTAATTAATCTGGACTCAGAGGTTTGTTCCTCCCAGCATCCAAAAAAAAAAAAAAAATGTGCTATTGGAATTCCGGGAGAGAAGTTCATATATTTATTTTCTCTCATTCTCCCAAACCTGACGTCTGCTAAAGAATCACTCTATTGGAGAGAACCACAGAAGTGGGATTTAGGGACAGGTCATAAAATCCCATCCTAAAGGGAAAACAAGATAATCAGAAAGTGTTCAAAATTTCAGTCAGGATAAAATATTTCAAAATCTAGAGACCACTGAGAGGGAGTAATAAAATAATAACTAGGATTTATAGCATCCCATAGCTCATGTCTGCTTCTTTCCTGTAAATGTTGTAGACCGACTATCTTTTCTGGACTCTTATCCAAACCAGAGTTTTATACACAAGCATTGGAAACAATTCCTTTACTGCAGAGCCATTTTTAAGCAATAATAAATCCATTTATTTGTACAATCAGCCAACATCAGGCTGAAAATTTTTAGCCTCCCAACTTCTATGAGTCTCTGTTATGCAATCTATTGTTGTGTAATGAAAATAAATAGTATTCTGCTAAAATTAAAAGGAAAGATCTTCTTTTAATTAGTATGGAAAAGATAAACCAGACTCTTTTACATACTTCATTTTGGGTTTTAATGTAATGAATACTTGCTGTAAATACCTCCAAATCTTAAAATAGTTCAGTATTAAGAGAATTTTACGTAGGTATTCTTCAATCATCATGCAACACATGCTTTTATTTTCTGTGAACTTTCCTGTTGTCCTCAGAAGAACAAAGTCACAGAAATTAAGAAAGAACTATTTGCCTAATTATTAGAAGAGCTTAAAAGTCGAAAAGTCTTGCTTTAAATATTATTTATTACTTCTGTATATTTGTTGGGCTCAACACAGATGCCACTGATAACAGGAGCAGCCAACCTCCTTAAAAACACTTCTGGGTGGAGCTGTTCTTTTATTTTACAGCTTACAAAGTGAACTGCACAATTCTTAAGCAAACAAAGTGAATATCATAATTATCACAGCAATGACTCCAAAGGTCTACATTCTTATTATGATGCATTTTTACTTGGTCCCGATAGATCTTCACTAATTTAGTTTTGAAAATATTGTAGCCTGTCTCCTGTGAAGTGGTCCTCAACTACAGTGATTCAGATATGCCTTAGACTTGTGGGGTAGATTAAATATGCCTGGTTTGCCTGTCTATAGTGCCCAGGTTCCTTTCCACCTATGACTTTCCCAGGTACTAGAACAGTTCTGAACACGTAATTGTCCACCTCCCTCCTTTCCTACATAGTTATATGTGTGAAAACATGTAAGACATGGTTCTATTTTGTGTTTTTATGAAATTTAACTTCTAGGGGCTTAATTTTCTTCTGGTGTGGCAAGAAATAGCATGGGTTGGAGAAGTGAAATGGTGCAAGAGAGTGGCCCTAATTTTGGCCCTTCACCAAATCATCTGTGGAAGAATTCATGCAGGATCAGTTTTTTTCCATTATTATCAGAAATAGATGATACCAGGAAAGAATTGAGAGGCCTCCATTCTGTTTTCCAGCATATTTTAATGACCTCCATATCTGACAGTTCCAGATTTCACTGCTCAGGGCCACACTACAGTTAGTGGGATGCTCTGGGGGGGAACCATAAACACACAATTCTAGGGAATAAAACAGTTTGTCTGACTTGCAGTCCATAGGATTTCAAGAAAGCACTAAAGTTGCCTTAAAGGCAGATGGAGGTGGAGTGGGTGAGAGGAATCCAAACACTTGTTATCCTAGAAAGCAACTGGAGGGAACCTATGATACAGTATAAATGAATTTCATGTAAATACTATGCAAATATCTCTATAGAAGCTCCAAATCCTCTACTCATGCTACTAAACAAACAAACAAAAAAATAAAAAACAAAAATATAACATTCACTGCTTCCCATGTTTCTTGCCTAACCTAATTAGTCATAGTGCCCAGAGATCTGCCATTGATGAATCATCCCACTGGATTCTGAAAGACAAAAAAACGGGGCCATGGCAGTGGGTGTAAATTGTAGTTGTTTACATTCCAACCTGTTTTGTTGACTATGATTAGTAAATTAAGGTTTAATGAGACTGAATGATAAATTTATCTTTGAAGGAACAGGAAGACATTTATAGGGTAGAATTGATAGAAATGGCTGCTGAATATGTGGGATGAGACAGAGGGAGATGTCAAATTTGAACGCATCTTTCCAAAGTTGGGCATTTGGGTGAATGGTGATTGCACATAGGAGAGAAAGTGATGGGCTGACTTCAACAACATAGTAAGAACTTGAAGCCTTCCTGAGGCTAGTCAATTTTTACCTGGTTCTCCTATCACAAAAGTTAGCCATAGTTGAGGCACTTTATCACCTACTAAAAAGAAACTTTCCAAAATGTTAAGGAACACTCTGAGCATCTCCATTCCAGTGACTAGAAATCACTTATTAGTAATGACCTTTCACTGTATGTTGAGTGACCTTTTGCCTTATAGCCAATGTTATGGTCAAGTTTAGGTATAAAATGCCAGCCAGTCCTATTGCTTACTACCTGAGCTGTCACTGTTCTCACCGTGCACGTGATCTGAGTAGCAAAAGAATATCATTGATTAAAGCTAAACCCAAATGAGTAGGAATAACAATGAGACTCTATCTTCTACTAAATTAACCAAGAAATTCCACTAGTGCCTTTATGGTCATGCTTTTATTATATATATTGAAAATACTTCATTTGGGGGACTCAAATCTGTTAGGTTTAACCTGCAATTATGGCACTGTATATTAACCCTGGAAATCTTGTTTAGTTACTCAGAATTGTCCAAATACTCCTTAAGAACATTAACCATGGCATTCTACCCAGTGCCTGTAACATTGGCCTCCAGTTTACATTTCTCTGCTGCAGGAATTTAGTTGTAGTTTTTCCATTTCTTGTATGCAGTTCTGTAAACCTCCAAAACTCCTTTGTGGGATTAAAAAAAAGTGTATAAGTAAATGAATATAAATTAGCCCTTACTTCTGTCTTTGAGACCAAACCCAGAGCTAGAAACACAGCAAATATCTTTATCTTCGTAATAAGATTTTTCTTTTCATTTTAATTTGAGTCCTCATGTGAAAACTTTATGCCCAGACAACAAACAGATGCTAAAACATCTGGAACCACTAGTTCTACTGGAAGATTTGATATTTGAAAGCCTCCCTACCCTAACCTACTACTGTAGGTGATTCCATCTCAATGTTGGAATTGTTATGAAGACTAGACTAAGATCACAAAGGAAATGTGGAAGGTGTTTCCAGTCCAGATTTGACTGATATAAATAAATTCCTGTACACTCTGTCAATGTGTCATTTGTTCATGAAGAATACAATTTTAGGAGAAATTATACTGTTATTATAGAAGACAGAAATTGTATTGCTTTGCCATACTATATAGAACATACCTAGAAATGTCTACATGGAAACACTGACTTGATGCTTTCACATGTGTATATTTGGAATGTGTTATGCAAATAAACACACACACAGAGGAATATAACATTAACCATCTACTTAGCATAAATTTCTGAAGTTACCCAATTTTCAACAGGAAGACTTGAAAAACAACATATTTCAGAATAACTCCAAAGGAAAGGATTATTTTACTTGTTTTCTTCTAAAATGTCTAAATGATCCTTTGTTAAATTAGTTCATTCAACAATTACACTCCTGTTAGTTGCGCAAAATTAAATGGTAGCCATTTTTATGATAACGAATCTGTATTTACTTAAGTTTTAAAAATTTGTATGACAAAACACCTTATTTAAGCTCTCACTATAGCCTCAAATAAACAGCCAATTTGAAATGAAGATAGAGATTATCAAGGATAAACATTAGTCACTTCTTTAGAAAATTAGACTACCCGTATTTCTTATTACAGTCCATTGTTCCTGCCTAAACATAGGAATCAGGGCCTCTGTACTGTGCAATTCCAAGAAGCATCATTTATACTTCTGTCTAAGTGAATGGCACTCCCAGAAGTTGTGCAGTTCACAGCCTGAACAACCATACAGGGCTGTTCTGAAAGGAATCACTGTTGCTGAAGGAGATCTCAGAACTTTTCTCAAACATGCCTATTCAAATGTCCATATCTTTTATTATAATAAAATTTTTAAAATACAAAATCTATTTATTATATACTTTTGGTCAATTGTAGCTTAGGAGTCTGCTAAAGCCATAAAACTAAACTATCATGGATTCTTGGGGTTTGGGGATCAGAGCACAGATGGGCCGGTCAGGTATGATCCGATTGACTAAGTGTCTCCCTCTTATGGGAAGTAAAATCATCAAAAATATGAAAAAAAACCACAAAACTTCTTTACAGCTATTTAGCATATCCTCCTTTGACAATAACACCTGAGGTCATAAAGGAGATACAAAGTAAAGAAATCAATAATTCTGCTCTGGCAATTCTTAGAGTCACCTGACGGGGTTAATATAGTGGTTCTCAAACTGCATTTCAAAGAAATTTCCAGATAACACTGATGCTGTCAGTCTGGAGACGATACTTTGAGAATGACTGCACTAGGATAATATAGAAATCCTCTAACCAAAGGGAGAATGCATGTGGACCGAAATGTCTTGAACAACACTCACGTTAATATAGTAACACACGATAGGATAAAAGTTTTATGCAAGATACATTCCCAAACTTGTAATAACGTGAACATTACTGATGGAATAAAGACTGCTTGAAATGCATAAAGCTGTTAATTTTATGGTTGTTGATATGGAGTCCCAAACAAACACTTCCCCAACAGAAATGGCCCTCAGTGTAAGGCACACGTCGGAACCAAATGACAAAATGCCCAAATGACACTCAGTGCTCACATACGGTCCTCAAAGTCAGACACACATCAGAACCAACTGGCAAAATGCCCAAATAGCACTTCGTGCTCAAAAGGGAAGTTGGCCCGGGAAACACCGGTGGACTTACTTGGTCTTGGAGCTCGTCAGCTCGTCCAGATGCATATTTCTGTTCCACTGAGGAATAAGCGTAAGTTGGCAGCCAGTGCCCAGCAGGGGAGAAACAGGGAGGATCCCCCAAACAAATGGTTTTGGCAGCTGCTAGGAATGTCCCCCCAAAACCCCCTCCTGGGGACAGCGAGCCAGGAGCGGCAGCCCCTCACAGCCATCCCTGCGAGTTTTCATGGCGGCGGCTCTGCTCCGGGAAAACCCCGGGAGCCAGATGTCGCGAGAGCGCAGCAGCCTCACGTTGGACGCCAAAAAACTGACCGAAGTGGGGTTGTGGCTGCTCGCCGCTCTAAAGCCAATAAAGAGGCAAGGCTGGTGGAAAGGAAAGTTTGCTTTATTTCAGAGGCTGGCAAGCTGGTATGGGGGGGAGGGGACTCCTGTCCAAAGGCCGACCCACCCCCCACGCCCGCCCCGACAATCACTGGGCAAGAGCTTTTACAGGCAGAGGCAGGGGGCTACATGCAGAAACGGCACAGTCAGCTCTGACCGTCATCTTGAAATAGGTCCTGCAGTAGTCTGACCAGTGTCATCTTGATTGTTTTAAGTACACTTAGTCTTCAGTTCCAGGGTCGGTTTTTTCCCTTTTCTTTGAGGCCATTTCTCAGAATTGTGGCAGCTTATGTCATGGCTACAGTCTGGTCAGCATGTAGTTAACTTCTTCCACTTGGTGGGGATTTCCGTATCTACAAGACAGCTCACAGGATATGGCTCAGAATGTGATCTATAGGCCTTGAGGAGGAACTAAAGGTCCTTGAATTTGCTTAATGACTATACTATTATTGTTTTGTCCTGTTTGCTTTCCTTTGTTTCTGCATTTTCTCACTTCTCTGATTAAACTTATACTTTGGCTAAAGTTTTTCTACAGACAAAAGGCAGGCGGAAGACTTCGGGGTGGGGGGAGGAAAGGAACAGAGAGTCCTGCTCCGTTTTAATAATTTTCACTCAACTGCCAGCTAATTCTGTCCTATCTTTAGACTTTCATCCATGTGCACCAGCCTTGGTTTACTCTTGATTCCCTAAAGGCATTTTGAGGTATTCTAGCTCATTGCTTTTGTCCATATCATCATCCTGCCATAACATAGTCTTTCCTTCCTCTTCCCCATCTACAAATACTATCCAGCTTCAATATATATTGAAAAATATATCCATTTATAACAACCCAACCAGAAGTACTCGAAAGATTTCTGCCTACAAATTGCACATGAAACCTGTCACGTAAACTGTTTATCAAATTGTTCACCCCTTTATGGAACCTAAAGATTGATTATAGTATAGATTTTTTTTTTAATGTATTTTACATTTAAAATGTAATTGCTTTTTCCTTACACTCACTTTGGTCACAAAGTAATTACTGTCATTTCATACATTTGATTGTCCTATAAGTCATTTTCCCCCTTGAGGTGACTCCCAGGCAAGAGGAATTGGTAATTCCCTGTCCACTTTGGCAGACTTTATGCAGAATGGTTTGAGATATGGCCCCTTTAATCTTCCCATTATTTTCTAAAGCTATCCCTAATTTTACATGTTTATAGAGCTGGGAACAGTATATATATTATTACAATAAATTTTTAAAAATCACATTTATTATACATCATAGGAGTCAGCTAAAACCATGTAACCAAACTATAATGGGTTCTGCGGGTCTGGGGATAAGAGCACAGATGGGACAGAAAAGGTATTGTACAAGTGTCTTCTTTTCAGAGAAAAATACGAAATAACAAAAATATGAAAGGTGCCTTCATCACAGCTCTATCAGACTGTGGGTTGGCTTCTTCATGGTCCTTCCCCTCAGTGTATCATCTCCTAGACATTCAACTCATGTCAGGGTCTTTAGAAAATTGCAAGTGGCACCCTTTGCTCAAATACCCCAAACGGTGAGATGTTGAAAACCAAAATGCTTAAAATCAAAATGCTTAAGCAGTCTTCTCCATGGATTAACTAGGGAGCCCTAAAGAAGAAAATTCACAATATTCTATTTGGCTAAAATTTGAGTCCATTCAGAGCACCCTGAATTAAGGGTGAGTTTTCACCACTTTGTTGGGCCTTCACATAGTGTAAAGGTAGAGAAATTGCATCACTGCTTTCCTGTAATGTCAACAAGTATTTATGCTGGGTAATAGGAAAAAGACTTTGCTCTCACATTTATAATTAACACAATCACATGGGGCTAAAAACAAGAACACTTCTCTACTCTTGCCCTGACTCTGCCACTCCCTACTTGAATGACTTAAGCTCTCTGTCTCTTGTGTTCTAAAATTAATGAGTTGCCCGAGCAGTGGATCCCAAATCTGGCTGCTGACTAGAGATATTTAACACACTTGTTGAAAATATAGTTTCCCTGCTTCATCCCTGGATGTTTTTATTCAATAAGTTAAAGAATCTGTATAAGAAATTTATCAAGAGACTTTTGGAAATTAGATTTGAGGGGATCACTGGTTCATATGATTTCTAGAGCCCCTTCAAAAATCTAAAAAATCTTTTTTTGTGTTTCCATCCCCTCCATTTCCCACCCATAATGAAAAATGCATTGTATGCACGAAGATGTTTATAGCACCTTTATTCATAATTGCCAAAACCTGTAAATAACAAAGCTGATTTTCAGTAAGTGAGGGGACAAACTGTGGTACATCCAGGCAATGGAATATTATTCAGCACCAAAAGTAAATGTTATCAAGCCATCAAAAGACATGGGGGAACCTTAAATGCATATTACTAAGTGAAAAAAGCTAATCTCAAAGGGCTACATAGTGTATAATTCCAAGAATATGACATGCTGGAAAAGGCAAAACTATGGTGACAGTAAAAAAACCAGTGGTTGCCAGAGGTTGGAGGGAGGAAGGGACAAATAGGTGGAGCACAGAGGACTTTTAGGGCAGTGAAACTAGTGCATATGATACCGTATCTTGTGTACATGTCATTATACATTTGTCCAAACCCAAAGAATGTACGACACCAAGAGTGAACCCTAATGTAAACTATGGACCTTGGGTTATAATGATGTGTCAATGTTGGTTCATCATTTGTAACAAATATACCATTCGTATGGGGGATGCAGATTATAGGAGTGGCTGTGCATATCTAGGGGATGAGGGTTGAGGAGAAATCTCTTCACTCCCTGCTCAATTTTGTTGTAGACCTAAAACTGCTCTGAAAAAATATGGTCTATTAAAAATGCACTGTATGATACAATAGGAGTCAATTAATAGCCATTAATATTTCATTTTTTTTAGGAAAAGATAAAAATGATATTGTACGCAAAATCTTGGGTTTTATTTTTTCCATCATCAGTGTCAAAGTTAGGTCCTTCCCTTAAGTTAGAGATAATAAATGTAGGGTTAAGGCAGTTGACTATGCCATCCTCTTCATTATAATGAAATCATTCCTTAATATTCTAAAATAATCAGCACACACTTTAAGGAAAGCTTTCAGTAGCTCAGGCAATATGAATGTGAGAGAGAGGAAAAATAGAGCTTCTTTTTCTTGAGTCTGTTTGTTTGTCACTGTAAAATTTAGGTGAAGGATGCTCACTGAGTACTCTACCATTCTCAATAGAAAGCACATATATTACTCTTAATCAGTGTGTAGAGAGAAAACACATCTCCCAAACTATGATATTTAAATTGTTCTTTTCTTAAAATGATGCTTTTTCAGTCACCTTGGAAATATGTGCAAATGCAAATCTAAATCCCACATGCAGTAATGATTTGGTTGAAACAAATACTATTCCCTCAAGCTATGTTGGTTTGGGGGAAAAAACTACTCTTCTAATAGGAAGATTGCAATGGCTCTGCTCCTAAGGGAAAAAGAGAGAGAAAAAAAAGCCATACAGATAAGATGCTCTTATTTATAACATGTAACAAGATACGTTGCAAGACACAAACATCTTTCTGATGACTTATCCTGCTGATCAGAGTACAACAGAGTTTATTTTCATAATTACAACAGATGGAAAACAATAAAATTCTACTTTAGGCTAATGCACTCTCACCCTTATTATCTTTTTTTTGTATGTGTGTCTCCCCTGAAGCTATTTTATAACAATATAAAAATTGCAGAAATATGGCACCGCAGAAGCCTGACCAGATTTCCTAATTATCTGTCATGACTCAAGACTGCAGTGAGAAATTAGCTCTCCTGGGAAAGAAAAAATTTGACGCAACTTAAAATAATAGAAAGAAACTTATGATGTCTCTCCTCAACAAGTTGAGAAAGAAATCTAACCATTTTTAGTAGGATTGCCTAACTAACTTTCTCATTTCATATATATATATTTCAATATATAATTTCTGCTACAAAAAGGTGCATTAGTCATATTCCTTAAAATATGACGTTGTCATGGAAAGATTCACTCTTGTTTCATTAATTATATTCACCCCCCAATTCCAATCCATTCTTATCTTAATTAATGTACATAACAAATACAATAAATTAATATAAAAAATGGATAAGATATATACACTTAGAGGACATATCTCTATATTTATCTGTAACAGCATCTGTATCTATATCTATATATTTATCTATAACTGTATCTACATTTATATTTATCAGCATACTCACTTCCTTTACCTCCATATTTCCCAGCCTCCCTTATACTTAGATGTGCCCATTGAGTGAATTCTGGCCAATAGAATGCAGGCAGAAGTAATATGCACCTGTCCCCAAACAGCTTCTATGTGTTAATTTTTTCTCTCTTTTGTCATCCTCTGGATGAATAGCAACACTCATGATGGCTAAAAAAGCCGCACTTTGAAGCTGACAAAACCTTCATCAGACTGGGTCCTTCAATGACTATGTGGATCTTAAAACTCATCACCCAATACATACCAATGATTATACCCTTACAGGAGTAAGGAAACGACTTCTAGTTTATTAAGCCACTGCAATTTTAAAGTTTATCTGTATTCCATTGAGATCATCATTTATTTCACTATAAGGAACCATCTTTTGAGATTCACACGGTCTTTAGGTTGTCAAATCTTTCCTTCAATACTTGTCTTTTGTAATTCAGAGTGTCTAGAAAGCCAATCTATAGGGAAGATGACAATAAGCCAACTGATTTCTCCTCTTACCCTGGCTTACTGTGACAGGGTTGGATGCTAGACTTCTTGGGCAGCTAGATATCATGTTTATCACTCAACCATCAACTCCATGGTCAGAGCACAGCACCTGCTTTAATAGCTTAAGGCAAACTACCTTAACCAAAATATATTGCGTCAATGTGGTGAGATCATGTGTTTTGAGTACACGGACAGTCATTAGGTAAAAACATTTGACAAGTACCTGTTTCAGCAGATTAAATGGCACCTTGTTGTTTGCAAAAAAATAACCAAAAATCATCTCTAATAAAAAATATGCCCTCTATCACACTAAATCACAAAGGTTTCTGTCAGAGTACATCTATCCTACCCTAAATCCACAAATTGTGCCTGAGGAATCCTAGATCCATAGATGGTTTAGGAATGCACAGAAATATTGGGCATGGTGGTATGAGTGTTCTCCATGAGCTGGGCTGATAGGGTATTTATTTTTTTATTTTTAATAGACTTTATTTTTTGGCCATGCCACGCAGCTTGTGAGATCCTAGTTCCCCCGACCAGGGATTGAGCCTGGGCTCCTGGCAGCAAAAGCCCAGAGTCCCAACCACTGGGCCACCAGGGAACTCCCTAATAGACTTTATTTTTTAGAGCAGTTTTAGGTTTATACAAAAATTGAGCAGAAAGCATAGTGAGTTTCCATGAACCCCTTTCCCCCATATCTCCAGTTTTCCCTATTATTAACATCTTGCATTCCTGTGGTACATTTGTTACAATTGGTGAACCAATACTGATACATTATTATTAACTAAAGAGCATAGTTTACATTGGGTTCACTGTGTTGTACATTTCTGTGGGTTTTGCCAAATGCATAATGTCATGGATAGTGTATCCACCATTACCATATCTAACAGAATAGTTTCATTGCCCTAAAAATGCCCTGTGCTTCACTCATTCATTCCTCCCCCAAACTCCCAGCAAACACTGATATATTTACCTCCTGTATACTTCTGTCTTTTCCAAAATGTCATATAGTGGGAATCATAGGGTATATAGCCTTTCAGACTGCCTTCCTTCTTTCATTTAGCAACATTCAATTAAGTTTCCTCCATGTCTTTTTGTGGCTTGATAGACCATTTCTTTTTTTTTGTAACATCTTTATGGGAGCATAATTGCTTTACAATGGTGTGTTAGTGTCTGCTTTATAGCAAAGTGAATCAGCTATACATATACATATATCCCTATATCTTATCACTGGATGATTTTCCCTTGTAGGCATGTACTATTATTTGTTTATCCATTCACCTATTGAAGGATATCTAGATTGTTTCCAAGTTTGGGCAATTATGAAAAAAGCTGCTATAAGTATTGTGCAGATTTTTCTATGGACATGTTTTCAACTCATTTGGGTAAATACTGAGGAGCACAGTTGCTGGATAGTGTGGTAAAATTATCTTAGTTTTGTTAGAAACTGTCACACAGTTTTCCATAGTGGCTGTACCATTTGGCTTTCCTACCAGCAGTGAATGACACGGCTTCTGTTGCCCCACATTCTCACCGGCACATGATGTTGTCAGTGCTGTGGTATCTCATTGTTTTAATTTGTAATCACTAATAACAAATGATGTTGAGCATCTTTTCATATGCTTATTTAGCATCTGTCCATCTTTATGAGTTCAGAGATTTGCCCATCTTTTATTTTAAATTTTTTAAAGATTCTTTTTTTGATGTGGACCATTTTTAAAGTCTTTATTAAATTTGTTACAATATTGCTTCTGTTTCATGTTTTGGTTTTTGGCTGCGAGGCATGTGGGATCTTAGCTCCTCGACCAGGGATTGAACCTGAACCCCCTGCAATGGAAGGCAAAGTCTCAACCACTGAACCGCCAGGGAAGTTCCTGCCCATCTTTTAATTAGGTGGTTTTCTTATTGTTGAGTTTTAAGAGCTTTGTATATTTTGAAAAAAAAAGTCACTTATCAGATATAAGTTTTTCAAATATTTTCTCCCAGTCTGTGGCTTGTTTTTTATTCTTTTCACAGTGTCTTTCACAGATCAGATGTTTTTCATCTTAATGAAGTCCAAACTATCAATTTTTTTTCATGGAGTATGGTTTTGGTATTGTAAGGAAAAAGTCATTGCCAAATCCAAGATCATGTACATACTCTCTTTTGGTATTTATTTTTAATCTTAAAAAATTTATACTTTTCATACCATTGGGGGGAAATAGAGCCATGAGTTTATGAGTTACTTACCAGACTTCATGCAATTTTGATTGGTTCATTGCAGTTCTAACATATACAATATTTCCCTACTCTGAGAAATCATGATGTATTTGTTGAGAAAGGATGCATGTTTTCTCTTGCTAGCCTAAATTTGTAATCTTTTTCTGAGTCCTTAAGTTCCCAAGAGGACATTTTTACTCTTAGGAAGAAAGGGATGAGTGTGCCTTGGAACCATGACATTGGTCACTATATTCCTACAAAGCCATGGCCATTATATACCTCATTTATTGAAAGCTTCCTTTTATAGGAGGGAAACATATTCTACCTGAATCAATTATTGACACCAGCAATGAATAAACTGCTGACACTTTCCCCAAGGAATAACTCAAAGACCATCAGCTAAAGCTGGAGAAAAGCAGGGTATACTTCCTCTCCAATATGACTCAAGAGAGGAAACAGATCAAGTTAAAGAGAGTGCTAACCCCTCCAGTGACAAAGTGGATTTTTAAAGAGCAGGTATTAGCAATTGGAAAATTTCTATTCCTCACAATTTTATCTTTATCCTTGAAAGTTGTGACTATATAATATGGCATAATAAGCTTAATTTTTTGATTGTAGCATTCTGAAAGGATACTTATTTGTCTTAAAAATGCTGTCATTGCTCAAGACACTCTCAGAACTATTCCTTGGAATTATGCTTTTCAAGGCATTTATAAGAAGTAGGAGAAAAACAATTCAACTTGCTTTTTAATCATGTGTCAAAATAATGATTATTGGAAAACAAAGTAATTAATAAGTTGCTATTAAAAAATAAAACCAACATTTAACTCGACCTTTTCCGATTCAAAAAAGAATCAAAGAATCTATAAATTTACAACAGCAAGAGTGAACTGTAATGTAAACTATGGACTCTAGGTGATGATGATGTGTCCATGTAGGTTCATCAGTTGTAACAAATGTACCTTCTGGTGGTGATGTTGATAATGGGGGACACTACACACGTATGGGGGCAAGAGGCACCCATTTGGAAAATTTCTGACCTTCCACTCAATTTGGCTGTGAAATTCAAACTGTTGTAAAAAATAAGGTCAATAAAATTTTTTTAAAAAAGGACCCATGTACAACAATATGACATGATCAGTGTTTAAAGAAATTAAGTTATTGCAAATATACATAAGAAAGTACCACTAATAGGTTTATTGAGTCTTACTCCTCACCAAATGAAATGACATATGAATTTTTTCTCTTGGTTCATCATACCTAGTACCTCATTCACTTAAATTCTCCTTTTTCACTAAAACTGACAAAACACTTTCACCTCACCAGTAACTGCTGTATAGGATAACATTTCTGGGCCTTATCCCTCCCTTAAATAATTACAAACAATCCAACATTCTGTGCAGTTACTTACTTTCATTACAACACTAAGCTATTCTCTCCTGATGGAGTCATTGTGATTAGAACTCATTTCCCTGAGGTCTATTTCTTGTTTTTACTTTTTCAGCAGAGTCTTAGTCTCCCTTTCTAATTTTGATTATAAACTCAGTGGAAGGGACTGTGTCTTACCCTATATCAACTAGGTGTTCAATAAACATTATTAATTATTATTATTAAAGTTCATAATGATGTCAGGCTTGGCCTAATTAATTTTAATTCAGCTTAATCTAGTTCAATTAAGTTTAATTTAGGAGGTGCTGCCCTGATATTTTTTTGAACCTAGATTTGCAATTTAGCTCTGCAATAGGTTCCTCATTATTTTTTTTTTGGCCTCATAAATTTCTTCTATAGGCAAGAAGTTTTCTTTATGCTATTGCTAAGATGCATTTTATCTGACAAACGCTTTTAAAATATTCTGATTTCCTTGCTCATTCAGAAATATTACCCACAGCTTTTCATGTTAAAGCTGATTTTTCTCCCAGTGAATTGAAAGAAAATAACAAAAACAAACTCACCTCTGGGAGTCACAGTGAATGTTAGGAAAGTGGGAAGAAGAGCAGGGTACGACCTAGTTGTTTCTGTGCTTTTGAGAAAGCTCTCCTGTAGCATGGTAGAAGATGGATTGAGCTGAGCAAGGGTGGAGACAAGATGCATTAGGAGACCACTGAATTTCTCCAAGTTAGTGATGATAAGGGATTGTACTAAGCTCTGACAGTAAAGACATAGAGATTTGGGTGTAGACATTGAGAGGCGTAAGAGAAAGAACAATTGCTGATGGGCAGGAAGTGGATCTGAAGTTGAGAGAGGGGTCAAGGATGACCAAATGGCACATGGTTGTAGTAGGTGATACAAGAGGGGCAGCAAGTCTGGTGGGTGTGAGGGTGTGAACAGTGAGTATGAGCAACGTAAGCAATGAAGGTTTGCAAGAGTTGGGAGCCACCTCTCCTTAGGAAATGACAGTAGCTCTGAAAAGGTGGAGCATGAGTAGAATACAAAATGAAGAGGGTGATTATAGAAAATAATATAGAAAATGCCAATACTTGCGGAGACAAAGAAGTACAAATCAAAGAAGTATACTGAGTGGGAGCAAACAGAAAAATAGGACAATGAGGAAAACATCAGGTTAGATAAATCATCTGTTATTTCATCATCAGGGGCTATTGAAAAGGAGAACAGCACATGATTTTGACCCTCTGGGATGTGCTCTCTCTGAAGAGCGAGCCTAACTTACATGGCACTGTAAACAGAGATGACCTGCAGCTGAGGGGGTTTATTTGGCTGCTAGGCACTGGTACATGTCTATAGAAGTTCGAGGGTAGTATCTTTTCTGATAACTTAGCCTGTACAGTGTTAAATGTTTAGAATATCACCTAAAGTAGCCTTCTCTGCTTCCTCATATCTGTCTGTGCTACATTGAGTATTTCATTGTTCACTCCTTCATCCATTTCAGCCGTTGTCTTCTTCCTCTTTAGGCAAATATACAGTGATGGCTCAACTGATGAAGTGTTGAAATAAACATCTGCTCAAACACATCCTGTTGAAATACAGACTAAAGCCTCAAGCATTTTTAGCTGACAAGTTCTCTGTACATATGCAGCACTTTACACTTACCAAGAAGAATTCTATGTGCTAAAAGCAGGCAAAAATGTGATCTTTTACACTATAATGTATGAAGATTTTCCTTTGGGTCCTATAATTTCCATGATATTATAACCATGTTTAGCTATGATGTTATCATCTAAATTATAAGGCTTTTGATCTTAACGTGATGGTCAAGATGAAGTTATTTTGATTTATTTTGAATAGAGCAAATAACAAAAATCTGTGATTTCCAGATGTGCTAAATCTTCAATTGGAGATGGAGTGGATGAGAAAACTCATAGAAGAAAATTTCAAACTAAGGATCCCACCAGGCTCATCTACAACAGATATGATGAGAGGTTGCATGCAGTAGTGAATAGAGAACTAGATTGGTATTGAGAGTCACCGTGTTTTTCTCCTGACTCATGTGTAAAAAGTTGAATTAATGCTCTTGACTCCACTATCAATATCTCTAAAATGTGGGTGCTTGTTGTAAGAGCTCTAAAAGGAAGTCACCTAGAGACACATGGGCCATAAGAGGCAGGCGACTAATCCTAGCTGCCCATCTCAAATTATATCTTAACATGCTATGATTTTAGAGCCGTTAGTCACATGCAAATGTGTTTTGGTCAACTCTACTAAAATGCATTTAAATAGCAACTTCATAGTAAATTGAACAGTTAACTCTTTACCCTCATTCCTTACCTAGTGTCTTTCATGGTAATAACTTTGAATGTAACGTTTTAGCTATGAGGGAAATGATCATATTATCTAAAGCCAGGTCAAGCTTTCCCCCCCCCCCCAATAACATTGTGAGAAATAACAGTGTAGATGGTCTAATCAATAGTTTCCATACTGCAACCCACAAACACTTCAGGTCCATTATTAAATACTATAAAATATAAAGCAAACAACTACAAAAACATGCCCATACATTCATTTACACTTATGTTATGAGGACATATAATGTGTGAACTTTTGAGTAAGACATAAGCTAGGCATAGAGTTTAAAAATGGCCTTCAAACAATGGCTGGCACAGGCTTTGTGTATGGCATAAACACCTGCTGTATTGAATTGGTTGAGATCAATTGAAATCACAGAACCAAGTCCTAGTACAACAGGCAGTAGAAAGTTTGGGTTGATGAGCCCATTATACCTTTAAAGTTCAAAGAGAGATGGTGGGTGAATGCGTTAAGGTTGATTGGTGGAGCAAAGCTGCAAGTCAGTCAACAAAGAAGAAAAGAAAACTTAATAACAACTGAAAAGTTAAATCAAAGGTAATGCCTTGACCTCAGCTTACAAAAGCTGGGAAACTCAGCAATGATGTTTTTCACTTCATCCATAACACACGCTGTTCTTCTCTGGTCCCGAAAATAGCATGTGACCTATGAAGCATCCTATTAGCTGTTTCAGGAAAGCACATTTTCTTCTGAAAAGAAGTCGGTTTAAGAATCAAAGAAACGAGTACAAACACAAAGCCAACACACTGGGGTCCACGTTGGGCACCCATTCAAAATGTCATGTCATTTGAACATGTCTCCCATTTTTAATGGTGCTTCACCTGGGTCTAATCACATTCAAACCCTGCTGGGTTGCATGCCATTAGATGCTTTAAAAATGTATAGCCAAGACACAACTAAAATAAAAAGCTCACACAAGCCAGCAGCTGAAGCACAGAAAGAAAAGGCCTCTGGGATTTTATTTCGTCTGGTGCAACCGACTTACAAGGTCATCTCTGACTTGTTACCCATCTGTGCTCCATTCCCCCATTGTTAAAATAAGACTGATTAAAAATGATTGATGACCTTGGGCTGTCATACTTATTTTCTTTAAATTACATTTAGGAGCCTGTTTTAGGAAACCAGACCAACAGCTCTTATCATCCTCTTTCCTTTCCCATTACGACATGAATGTCATTGGGAAGACATTCCCAAACATATATTTCTACCAAAACACGAGCCGTGCTACTTCTATATTTTCCAGGAAGGCCATCGTTTGGAGAAGTTTCACATGAAAGGATGATATAAAACTTTCTTCCCAAATATTTCAAATGGTAAATTTTCTTGTTCTGATCATTTTAGCTTTTCAGAAGGTCATATTAAATTGTATGTGCACATCAAACAGTATTGTGTATCTTTAGGGAGGTACATAGGAATAACTGGTCCTTTGATTATTTTCCCCTGAAGTTTGAACATTTGCTCATGAAGCCTTTGCTATGTTTTTTATTTTTTTATAGTTGACATTCAAATGGAATTGAACCAAGAGTTTTCTGGTCAGAAGAAGAAAAAAGATTAAACTGATAGAAGCCAAAGGAGCTTGTGAGAGTGTGTGACAATCTCCCAAAGTGGCTGTTTCCCCGTCCCAGCTGTCAGAGTGATGTAATCAGAAACAAAGTGCATTTTATGATAAATGCCTTGGGGCAAATGTAGCTCACAAAAGAGATTACACTTTTCCTCTCTTTTGCTTCTTCAAAAAATATCTTTGTCTTGAATTGTCTTAATATTAGCTGGTTCTCAGAAAAGAAAAGAAAACACATACAAACCTATGCTCATCAAGTTTGGCTGAGATAGCTAAGAGGTGACTGCATTATGTTTTATTTTCCTAATCCCAGAACAACTACGCATTAACATGTTTTGCCCTGGATGTGACCAGAAATATGAAAGAACATATTGGAGGTGCAGGCAGCTCTTCCCAAAGTAAATTAAAATGGCATAGGTTTAAAAAACACTCTTGGAGGAGGCTGCATTTCACCTGCAGAACTCGATCTGTGCCACTGACAAAATCATCAGACATCAAGAACAAAACACTGGCCCAGTGAGTGAGCTGGAGGCTGGAGTCCAGAGGTGTTGGGCTGAGTAGGTGGGGAGGCTAAGGGGACACCACGGATCTGTGGGCACCGGATGGGCAGCTCGGGCACTTGTGGGAGCCGATAAGAGACTGCGTGGGAGTGACGGCATTTCAGCAGATCAAAGGGGCCTCTGCAGCCATAGTAGTACTGCTGAAGGGGTGGACACTGAGATGAGCAGTGTTGGGGTCACAACAAACACAGTGAATGGACATCATTCTCCGGCCTCGGTCCAAAGTGGGAAGCCCACCAGGTGGCAACAAACACCCCCCAATCAGACCAACAGCCATTGAATAACATCTTTTCAACATCCTAAGCAGCCCAACCTTAAAACCATAGAGTGACGTGACGTGTAATGGCAGGGCCACCTGACTGTCTTCTCCCAGCCAAAGCCTCCCTTCCCCAGGTTAATTCCAGGTTCAGGTGAGAGCCCAACAGGACTGGACTGTTAGTTATAAAACTATGTGAATAAACTATTGATGACTAGATGTGAAGGTAAGGTGACATCTGCTTGAAGACCCAACTCAAAGAGAGCAAGGGGTGCTCAGACTGTACTTTACAAACTAACATTTAGTACCATGTTTAAACATTTTTTTCCCAAATACCAGGGACTAGGGTCAGTGGTGAAGCATAAGTCCTGGCACCAAATGATCTCTAACCTTTACACAGTCCCACCTTCTCACACAGAGGTGTCCTGCCCCAAGGGCTGCTGAGCTGTTCATCCCCTTCCCATCCACCTCTGCTGTCCCTTTCTGACCCTAGAATGAGTATAAGTCTTCTTATTGAACTACCTCTACTGTGGCATCAGCAGTGTGAGATCGAAAGACTGAAGCACACTCCTTACATGAGCAGTTCTCACCTGGAGCAGGTGTCACAATCCCCTGGAGGGTATCTGAAAACTCAGTGCTGAGCTCCATTCACACCGTGTCTGAGTCTGTATGTCTAGGTGGGGCCAGGGCATGTGCATTTCTAACAAGCCCCAGGTAATGCTAATGCCTCTGCCTTACAAGATCAGCACTCAGACTATAGTTGTCTCCTGCACTCCTCTCTCTATTAGGCAAAAATAAAATTCCAGAGCTGAGAAGATAGTAGAAAATATCTAGTTCAAATATGTCCTTTTAGAGGAAACTGAGTCCCAGAAAGGTTAAAGGGTATGACCAACGCCACAACCCAGGGTGCCTGACTTCCAGTTCAGAGATGCTTTCGTGGTATTATCCTACCTCATAGCTTTTAATGTTTTTAATGAGCTTTATCCCTGCAAAGTTCTCCTTAATTCATATTGGTTGCATAGAACATTATGAGAGGCTTTAAAAAGGGAGTATGACTCCTCCATGCTAACCACCAAATTAAGGATCAAACTCTTCTATTTATAATGATCATCTTTAGATTAATTTTTGAAAGGAAGTTCTTCATTTTTATATGAATTGGACTATTCCTGAGTATTTAGTAGAGACCAAAACCTTTGAATTTGTTGGGTCTGCTGGAATAAGGTTTACAATTTTGGTTTTTTGGTCAGCAGCCTGTATGTTCGATTTCAATATGAAAAAAAGCTAATACCTTTCTGAATAAAACTCTGAGACAACACATTTCTCTCTGCCAGTGGTGAATTTCCAGTATGTTTTTGTGACATCTCTGAGTCATTCTGTGTGTGTTTGTGTGGTAGAGGTCGCCGAGGAGCCAGAGGGATGCGGCAACGCTGTCTCTTTTGTGGCTTCATTTTCGTTTTACAGTTGACTACTCTTGACAGACATTATTTCAAAACTATTTCAATTTTTCCAAGATGGAGCTAGTTCTTTGGTTGTATTTGCAAACAAAATTTGAGCAAGACTCATGTGAGAGCGGACAATGGATCACTTATAAAAATACAACTCAAATTGCAGGGACAAACGTCTAGTGACCATCACCTACCTGAAACCAAGGTACAGGTAGGGACAGTCTCCCATGTCCTATACCAGATGACTGAGAAGGACTTCCATGGAACTGTTCTTGGGAAGATATGAGTTTTCAAGGAAAAAGTTTGAAATCATGAATTTTTGCTTGGTTTTACTGTATTGCTTTTTGTTATTCTTACTGCCAAATCCTCCAAAGATGGATCTGTCCCCACTGTAACAGAGAGATAGGACACAAACATCTTACCACTCTAAGTGAATACCTGGGACAGGAGATGTGAGAAAGGCAGGCAGCAGGAATTCTTCAGAAAACACGCTTCTCCTGGAACAGTGGCAGGTGTTTCTTCCAGGATCTTAAGTACTTCCTTAGAGTTGCCAATTATTTTCAGTCCATCCAAACTACCGGCATCCTCAGTTACCCGGCAGCTGTGAATAGTATTCCTGGGAGGTTACCTACAGTTACATGGATGTAGATGCTAATTCCTGAAGCTTCACTACCTCTCTTATAAGAAAATTTTTAAAAGAAGCAGGATGGGGACTTCACATGGTTTGTGATGCTATGGATTTTTAAGTCTGGGCTTCTAAGAGACAAAGGGCTACAAATACTCTTCTTTACAGTGGAATCTCAGTGTGCAAGTCAGTGTGAATGACCTTGACCACCAAAGACAAATATCTATAGTCAGTTAGATTTCACGTCTCTGAAATTGTCAGTGGGAACACAGCTTTGGAATAATGGAAAGCTGTGTTCCATTGATATATCATCTGGTTACAGACACCTTAGCTTATGAAAATAATATTTAAATAATCTGGGACAAATGTCCATTTTCTTTTTGAAAGATTATAAAAAGAATTGGTTCTGAGTTAGTTCTCTTTTAAAAACTAACAAAAGGAATATATTAGATGCACATTGACCCTTGTGCCAGGAAGCATGTCATTTAGTAGGAGAAACAGCCATGTAACTAGCTATTAATTTAAAGTAGAGGTAATAATTAAATAAATATCCCAGTATAAATGAAGTCAAAATGCTGTGGAAGAACAAAGGTAGGAGTGAGTAAATTTACCCAGGTACCACTGGAGGAAGGTGTCAGTAGAAGGTAGCATTTAAGCTGAATCTTTAAGGATGAAACCAACTTTGGTAGGTAAGGAGAGTTCTGGCAAAGTTTCCAAGAGCTAGGAACATGCACAGGTTTGTCTGGGAAAATGGTGAACGTAACCAGAGTGGAGAACTAGGCAGGGTGAAGAAGTGAGACTAAATGTATTGGAAAGTCCAGGTGGAAAAAGACTTTGAATGCCATGTTAAAGAATCTGAAATTTATTCTTCAGGCAATTTCAACCCACTGAAGGCTTTGAGCAGAGGTGCACCTACGCTTTAGGTGATTGGGTTGGTGCTAACGAGCTGCCTGAACCCATCTCTTGCTACTTGCTCTCATTCCACTCTCCTTCCATGAGCTTCCCTGCTGTTCCATGAACCCACCAAGGCTGCTCTTTCTTACCTCTTGGCCTTTGAACTTGCTGTTCCTTCCTCCAGGAAATGTCTTTTCCCAGGTATTCACATGGCCCCCTCCTAACTCCATCCCGTCCTTCATTTCTCTGTGCAAATGCCGTTTTGGTGATCAGGCCTCCCTTCCTGACTCTAACACTGTACCCCCCCGCCACCCCTCTGAATTCCCACCTTTCCTTTTTGCTACATTTTTTTTTTTCTATCGGGCATGTCACCATCTAGCATACATTATATAACACCTCCCTACTCTACTCAACATGAGGACAAGGATTTTTCTTTTGCTTTCTGCTTTGTTTACTGCCTAGCACATGGCTTGGAGCACACTTGAGGCTCAACAAATTCTTGTTAAGTGAATGGAAACAAGATAGAGAAGGAGCATGGCTTAGTCAGCTCTGGCTGCCATAACAAATACTAAAGACTGAGCAGCTGAAAAAACAGAAATGTATTTCCTCACAGTTCTGGAGGCTGGAATCTGAGATGTGGGTGCCAGCATCGACAGGCTCTGGTGAGAGCTCTCTGCCTGGCTTGCAAATGGCTGTCCTCTTGCAGCATCCTCAGGGGACACAGAGACAGGGGAGAGAGAAGCTCTCTCACATCTCCTCCTACAAGGACTCTAATCCCACTCGCATGACCTCATGTAAAGTTACTTCCCAAGGCCTTTCCTCCAAATACCATCACCTGGGGGTTAGGACTTCAGTGTATGAATTTGGTGGGGACACAAACATTCATTCCACAACAGAGAAATTAGAGAACAAAGAGGGGAAATGAATGGGATGCTCTCTGATTTCAAGGGAGGAAATACTTCTGGGCAGCAATTAGCTGCCCACCGCCACCCCTGCCTCAGCCCCTAGCTGTCTGGCAACTGACAGTCCCAGAGGAAAAGTGGGAATGACTGTAACACAGGGCTGACTGTAAGAGGTCAGAAATTAAAATGCCTTTTAGATGGAGTAAAGATGGGAATGTAATGAAAGAGGTACAGAGGGCCAACAGGAAATAAATAGAGGTAACGGAGACAAAATCCCTAAATTGTTCAAACACCACTACTTTGGAAGGATGAGAGACAGTGAGATAAGGGAGAGAAGAAACTGTGCAAGAATGCACTGCTGGAAGGCCTGGCCAAGCTTCCTTCACCACCATGCACTAGATAGAGAGCACAGCCATCGGCATGATTCCTAGTGTGGGAGGTGACGTGGCAGGCAGGGGGTCTGTAGGATGTCCCTCAGGACCAGGTGAGAATTTGGCACAAAGGTCAGAAATGAGAGTACAGACTAGAGAGAATTCTTTTTTCTGGGAATAGTCTATATTGAACAAAAACTAATCCAGCTGTGCTTCCCACTACATGGAAAAACAGTAAATACCTATAAAACTATACAATTTTTATAACTATAAAAATGTAACTGGGTCAAAATGAAGGGGCCATCTTTCTAAACAAGAGGAACTCAGCTCTCTGAAAGAGACACACCAGATAGGGCAGAAAATATAGATTAATTCAGAGGAGAGTTCTAAAGAAACTTGAGAAAATACATCAATCCAACTGCTTCATCATCTTAAAGAAAAAAAAAATTAAGATTTGTAAGAGAAGACAAACAGGACTGCCAAATTATAAAATGGGAAGGATACTACCACAGACAAAAGATCGAGGGAGGAAATGATTATTGATGTAGATGATACCAAGAACTCACAGGAAAAAGATAAAATGTGAGAGACATGGGAAATAAAGCAGATCCAATTTATATATAAAAGAATTTATGGAGTTATAAAAATGTTATTTTAAAAGGAATGGAAGGTATACAATAAATAACTAGAGGGATGCATGTGCATACACAGTAGAGACACGAATTATATGTGGGTCATAGTGTACCACAACGCATACCCCAACACCCTTCCCTGCCCAGCACCCCAACTGCCACCATCTTGCCCTTTGACCTTCTCTTTCTTTGGAGACTTGCTCCTAGCCACACATCTCAGAGTCTCTGACTCCTCATTCCTTCTCCTCCAGGAACTGTATTTTATCTCATGGGATGTTCAAATGTGCACAGCCTCGCTGAGGAAATAAGACAGAAGATGTGCAATGTTTTATTACCCTAGATATAAAAATATATATATATATATATATATATATATATATATATATATATATATATATAACCAATGCTACCTTTCATTCAGTATTTTGAAAAGTGACCTTGACTTTAAACAGAACTAGAAACTGCTCTTTGTCTAATGAAAATGACTCTAGGACACTAAAGAGACTCCATGTCCTTCAGCCTGCGGGACAATAAGCTGGGAGGCTTGATCACTGTGTTCAAACTATTTCTGGATTTAGTCACTTTTATTTTCTCTCCTAAGTTTCACTTTTCGCCACCTGTCTGACTTAAGTAACTTTTAGACTTTGAAAAATGATATTGTGATCCTTGGATTAGAAACCATGACAGAAACAAGAAAAAGTGGTAATTCTCGAATTCATAAAGAAGGTCACATTTCAGGGCCATCCTGGACTTGGAGCAAAGATGTCGACTTGACCTCTGACAGTCAGCGATGGGCCCTCGCCCAGCTCTGGGAAGCAGCTCTGTAGAACCCAGCTGCTGCCTATCCCTGTGATGACGCCAGAATGCTTTGGAGCCACAGAAGCCATCACGTCATTTGCATTCATTGTTTCTCAAATGACTTGTATAGCTTATATTTATGGATCCTGTTATAATGGTACTAAATCTCTGATAAAACAAAACCACTATGGACAAGAGAAAACGTTCAAATGCACACCTAAGTGCAAGATGCAGAGAAGGACCACTTGCTCATCACGCTCCCTGGAACAGCTCACCCAGCCCAGCCCAGCCCAACATCTCGAGGCTAACTGGGCCCAGCACAGCTGTCTTCTGTCCAACTGAAATGCAACATTCCACTCTATCTGGAGCATGGGCAATCTTCTGTAAACTGCAAAGGGATTCCCATGGGCACCCTAACAGTCACTTCTTTGTTAAGAGAGATTCTTGCTGAGATAAGAATTTATCTATTTATATTTGCTCCAACATTCAGTGATCAGCTATTTATGGAATTTTAGTATAATATTCTTTGGTTTTGTTATTCTCATATTTTCCCTTTTTATCCTGCAAAAGAGGAGTGGATTAATACAGTGAACTTTTCTTAAGAACCCCCAAGCTACATCTGTCAAAGGGAAAGTCAAAAGGAAGTCTCCATCCAGCAAATGTTAAGTCTTGACAGAGTCTATTACGTAGTAAGTGATATATACAGGGTCATGGAATAGGTGAAGTATTCAATTCATGGGACCAGAGGAATCATACTGATCCAGTGTCCTTCTATCTGGTTTTACTAAAAAGGACATAAATGTGGTTAATATTTGCTTTTTTCCTTTGGACTTCATTTTAGCATTATCATTGATAAGTAACATATATTGTATTTCCATACATAATCCCTTTAGGTCTCTGTAATAGTCAAGGGCATTAATCACTTATAACTACAGTGATTTCTTCTTAAATTAATAAATCAATTTAAAGTAATCTTTTATCCAAACAAAATAACTTAAGAATTGCCCTCCCCCCTACCCCCCCCCCCCACACAAAAGATGATGAAGACAAAGACAAGGATAGAAGGAACTAAACATAAAAGTCGTTCTGATTTTTACCTAGGGTCCTATATCTTTTGACTTCTGATTTCCTGGAAAATACAGGTGAAATCAATCAGCTGTTTGGAGTGAATCCTTTTAACATTTTCTAAACTTTGTTCTTTAGAATGAAAATGCATCTTGAAACATTAATGGATGTATTGTGAGAAAGAATGTTTCATGTCCCAATACATTTTGGAAATGTTTTATGCTATACCTCCTCTTGGAGAGACAGTGTATTAAAAGCTCTGAGAAGTCCTAAAGAAATACGCTTTTGTTTGTTTAACCCAGAGTTACTGATTTGTATTTTACCATGGAAATACCCTCCCTCTTCATAATCAAGGTCTGGATTACCTGAATGAGTACAAATCCGATTGAAAGAGGTAAGTTAACAAATTTCTTTAAACCGTTGCTTATGATTTCCACATGTATTAAAATTGCCAACTGGATGAAAGTAAAACAACCACACATGACCAACTCCCTTAAAGTAGGAATACTCCTTATCTGCTTATTTATGTCAAACTCAGGGCTGGAGTGATGATTTCACAACAGTAAATTTTTCTGCTGCAGTGCTGATAAAGTTTAAAGACAAGCCTTTTTCCCTAATAGCATCTCTAGTGGTATTTTTATTTTCCCTGTGCTTCCCTGGTTCCCAGAATATGACCTTTGTCTATTTCTGTCTTTTGATGATTATGGGCATAAAGAGACTTAGATACGGAGGGGAAAAGATAACTGCCCTGGGCCACACAAATAAGGAGTGACTAAGTGTATAGAGAAGATTATACATCTTGAAATCTAGCTTCCCCTGGAGCAATCAAGACTGCTGCCATGTCCACCCCATGAGGTAAGGGAGCTCACTTATTTCTGAAATTAGTTAATAACAAAACAAAGCTCAAAGAAAAAAAATTTTTTAAATAACATACAAAACCCTACCCCATCCACCTTACTCTATTCCTGGCTAAATACATTTGACACTACCAATTTGCACTCATTATATTTGATTTTTACACCTATGCCCAATCATCCGAATGTAACCTACTTAAGAACTTTGCCTACAGCAAAACAGTTAGATTTCATGCCCACAGCATCACTGTAGCCAGGGGTGACTTGGGTTCTGATAATGTTAACATACTTAAAATTGCATTGACTGTATTATAGGCAAGTCCAAATACCACACAGACAAAATACAGGAGAGAAATAACTTGAGAATGGTTGATAGTTTTTGCTTATTTCTTTGTTTGTTCACATATGTTAATGTTTTGTTTTGTTTTGTTTTGATGCTAAGACTGTGTTGGAACAAGAAGTCTATACTTTTCAGAGATCAGCACTTGAGGAGACCGGATATTGGGGGATACGTTTTGCTCCCTTGTGAAGAAAATTGAATATTTTCCACTTCCTTTGCTTAATCAATATTTATCTGGCACATAGTTTGTTGTTGTTGTTTTTTTAAATTAGTGTAAATAAGCTGGCAAATACCCTATGAGGTGTAGCCCAAGCAAAAGCTGGAGACCCTTCACACTAAATATTATGGAGGGTGTGGAATGAGACAGGTTGGCCAAAAGAGGTGGGAGGCATTAGGATAGTAGAATTCTCTTCCTCTGAAGCAAAGCAATATACATTTCAGGGAGCTGACATCTAGTATGTATTTGCCTCGAAGCTTCCCAATCTCTCCTCTTACTCCTGATTTATTGATACACTGGAAGCATGTCTTCTCAGGAAATAATGATTACATGTTTCCTACATTCCTGATCCAATCCCATGCAGGAGTGGCTCTTGGCTGGTTTATCAATGGTCATTTGTTTACAAGGACTACTGTCCTTGTAGCCCACAGCTCTCAGGCAAAATTTTTTGTTGTTTTGTTGGGGTTTGCTTCTTTGGGGCTGGGTCTTCAGGAGCTCTTTCCTGGGTTTTCTGACTTACTACTAGCTAAATCTGTAGACTTAGTCTAGGGAGAGTTGAAGACCTTCAGTAGACAAACACAAACACTTTTATTCAGCCATGGCAGCAGGAGGCTTACAAGTCACCTTGAACTTTAAGACTCCAGCCCAGCCTCCAAGTCTAGGAAAGCCAAGAAAAACAAAAACAAAATAAAATAAATAAAAACAATAAACCTGAATACTTGAATTCACTGGCATAGTGTCTGGCATTGAGTAAAGATCTGTGAACAAAAGGAAAGATGCACAGACCAGTTTTAGAGCTGCTCCAAATCCTTCCGAACAGTTTCCTTAAGAAAATAGAAGTGGCACTCACATAAACACACGCACAAATTGAGTCAATTTGATTCACCATAGTGAAGTAAAAAGGCCCTCCCAGACTATTTCCAATAAAGAAAATTCCATTTATTTTGATGGGTTATTTTTTAAACACCTCTTCCCTTTTAAAGAAATAACCCTATTTAGTTGCAAACTGTATGACATTAATTAGCTACACCTTATGTAGCACATTCTGCTTGTTTATTTATAGATCTCCCAAATAGTGATCTATGTCTTAAATAGTTTACTCTCTGGGTAAGTTCCAGGATTGTTACCATGGCTATACTTTTATATCATTTAAGGAGAGGAGAACAAGAAAAGGTCTGAAAAGTGAAATTCTAAATTATACCATGTCTTGAGGAGAAAGAAATCAACTAGTAGTTTCCAAAGCAGTGAAATGAGAATGATCTTAAGAATGGCAGCATGAAGCTCTGGATTGGTTTCCAAGGTCTTCTGGTTGGACTCTTTAGAAGTAGCAAGGGGGAAGTGAAAAACAGTTGATTAAAGGGAAGGAACAAGAGCCCAGTCCCCCACGTGGCTGGGTCAGTAAATATGTAGGAGCATCAGACTGAAGTGAATACCCGTGACTTTTGTACGTAGTCAACTGTGAATCCCCAGCGCCTGAAACTTGGAAATGAGGAGGAAAACAAACACTCGTGAAATGCCCAAGTCAGTCCTGAAATGCCATGACTGTCCTTGGAGTTGCTCATGAACACTTCTAGGAAGATAAGGCCTTCATTCAAAAGAGCATTACTATATAATGGAGTCTAGTCAATTCTCTGCAGCAGAGTAAAGAACACAATATTAGCGCCATATCATTTTTTCCCATTGTCTATGAAATATATGAAGTGGAAATGGCTTCTTTCAACACCAGAGACCATGTGGGAAAGGACCTGTTCAGCAGATGAGTTGGCAGGCATAGTGGGGAACTTCATTACACCTTAGGATTTGAGTGGCACGGACAGCTCACTCTGGGCCCTCCCTAACCTCTGGCAAGTGCTTGGAATTGAATCTGTAAATGTTAATCAATATTTCAGGCCTATTAAGTAAAGAAAGACATTGTGAAAATCAAAGGACTAATGGCCAGTCGGGCTCTGTGAAGGTCTGTTCAGCTGTCAAAAGCATAATATCCAGCAATGGAGAATATACTTTAAAAAAATTCTTTCAAATTTATATAAAACTCAATGTCTTTGTTCTACCACAATACATATAATATCAGTACCTCAGAATATTCAATCATCTTAAACAGAAGTATACGTATATTTCCAAAAACAGTGGGAACTAACATCTTTTAAGCATAAAATACTGTCTAGAGGTAATCTTTGAATCATTTAAAATTTTAGGAAAGAAGTCATATTATACTATTCATATACCAACTCCCCCCAGAAACAACAACAACATCCAGGCATACGTGAGAGCTAAATGTAAAACACAAAAGCATAAAAGCATTAAAAGAAAATATATCCCTGGAGCTGGGGATGCTTTCTTAAGGAAGATACAAAATTGAATCTATGAAGGAAGGAAAAAAAATCTGAATAAATAAAAATCAGAAAGAAGCTGTCATAAAACTAAAATCATGCATTATTATGGAAGAAAACATTCACAAATTTTGGGTACAAAGTATACCCAAAGATATGTAAGCAGTTCTAATAAATTAAAATAAATAAAACTACCTATAAATTTTTTTAAAAGGCAAAGAAGCAATTAATATAATATAGAGAAATGAATTAAAATATACATATAAGAAATTATTTCCTCATAAGTAAGCAAAAATTTATTTCAATAAACAACCTCACTTATATTAACTAAAACAATTGATAATATCCATTATTGGCAAGGATATGAAGAAATAAACACTCATAACTATTGATGCAAATGTAATTGACATTGAACTGGAGGACCATCAGAATTTAAAATGCCCATACTTTTCCTATTAATAATTTCACTACTAGGAATCAATTTTACAGACAAATGCACACATGTGAACAAAATTCAAGCATTAGAGAAATATTTATTGAATGAAAGCTATGGGCTAGGCGTGTTTCTAGAGGATATAGATACAGAAGAGATATAGCAGAAATAAATCAGACATAAATCTCTGTCCCTGCCTAGATGGAACAGGCAATAAACAAGGCAGAAAAGACAGACATATATATTATATCCGATTTATAAAGTAGTGAGTGCTCAGGAGAAAAACAAGGATGCAGGGATTGAGGTGACAAATGATTGGGGACATGTGTTGCAGTTTTAGAGAAGATGGCCAAGGAAGGCCTCACCTTGACACCATTTGAGAAAAGCTTCCGGAAGAAGAAGAGAAAAAAAAAGCCATGTACATATCAGATGACTGAGCATACCAGACAGAAAGCCTTACGGGTAAAGATGCTGAGGCTGGAACATGCCTGCAGTGACGAGTGAACATCAAAAACACCACTGCAGCTGAGTGAGGAGAAGCAAAGAAGGAGAGGAGGTCAGAGAGGCAATGCAAGTCCAGACGGTGCAGGGACTGCCAGCCATCATCTCAGTGATGCAGGAAGTCCGTGCTCAGATAAGGCCCTTGGCAGGGTCACCTGACTACTGCATTACAGAGGCCTGAGGGTCAAGGGCAGACTCAGGGAGACTAGTCAGGAAGAGTGTACAGCATCTTTGCATATCTAATGAAACACTGTAGCAGAGAAAGGAAAAAAAACACCTAAACTCATCAGTACTGTCTTACAGACTTAGCTGAATTACAATTCTATAGAATATTATGTAGCCATTAAAAAGAATGAGGTAGACTTAGAGTAACTCACAAACTAAATCCCCAAGACATATTATTGAACAAAAAAATATGTTCACATTGATCTCATTTATGTAAAATAAAACAAAACAAAACCTCAATTAGTCATGAAGAACTTTCCAGTTATATATACAACCAAAGAGCGGGGCGGGGGGGGTGGGGGGTGAGTGGGCAAGAGAGTGGCCTTTTACATTCCACTCTATGCACAATCATAATTATTGCATCTTATACAAGCATTTATTATTATTATATAAAATATCATACCTTTTGAAGAGAATAGAGGAAATTGTGAATGCAACATGTCTTTCCAAGTGTGACGGCTACAAATATGCCATTTACACTGTACCCTTGAAATGATAATCTCCTTATTTGTCCCATGACAGGGGAAATATTCTTAAAAACATGTTCTCTTTTTGCTATGATTTGGCTACTAAAAAGGTAAGCTAAAGGAGACATGTGATCTCTAAAAGGACCAAGATTCTAAATATAATCAATTTTGGATACCCTTGTATATATTCTAAATTGCTAATAGATAACCAGAACAGAAAGAGAATATTCCAGGCAGCATGTTTCTTTAACCAGATGGGCAACTACAATCTAGGTCAACTTTCTAGGTGTGTTTTTTTTTGAAGGGAAGTAATTTCAGTACTTCAATTGGGCTAAGAGAAGAAAAAAATTGTGAAGGAATATGAAGGCTGTACATTAAGAGTCAACTTTTCTTTAGTGGGAACTTCCAAAAGCATAAGTACATTCTCCACTTGAACACAGAAAAATCCAAAGTGACAATTCAGCTCAGCATTTGTCATCACCTTTTAGACATTTCAAATAGAATTTGGAAAATACGTAGTATTCGAAAACTGGTTAAGCATTCATGGGAAAAAAAATATATAAGTAAGATTTCTGTCTCATACTTTGGAAGAATAAATACAAGTTGGATTCGAAATTCAAAAGACAAAAATAAAGTATTAAAATTATTAGGATAAGATATATGTGAATATTTATATTATTTCTATGTAGGAAAAATGTTTCTTAGCTTGGCACCAAAATCAGAGATTAAAAAGGACAGAATGGATAGTCTTGGTTAAATGACATTTTAGGATTCACACAATATAAACAATACATGACAAAAAGTTTAAAAAAAGTAATATGAATAAATATAAACAAGTAGGTTTTATATATAATGTGTTGTCACAAAACAATAAGAAAACATGAGTGCTCCAATAGAAAAAAATACACAAAGGACATTATCAGGCAGCTCATACCCCAAAAAAGTAATGCAAATACGTAATGGTATATTAAAAAGATTCAACTAAATGAGTAATAAAATGCAATTTCAATCAAGGTACCCTTTTGCATCATCAGAATTAATATGTGTGTGTGTGTGAAAGGAACAGAGACAGAGAGAGACAGAGGCAGAGAGAGAGAGAGAGAGAGATACAGAATATAAAATCTCACGGGGTCCATGGTACCTTAACTCTCCCTCTGAATGGGATCAACATGCTTACTTCTCCAAAATGAATGAATGAATTAACAAATGAATGAATGAATCTCCCTCTCCTGCTACTACCCTATTCTATTTTCTCCATCATTTATTTCTTGAAAAGTCTTTATCTTACTGGACATTTTTCTTCCCTTGAATTTCCAGGCACCACACACTCCTGTTTTTTTTTTCCCCACATCTCTGGTGATGTGCCCTCTCTCCTTTGCTGGCTTGTCACTGTTATGTGGCTGCTAAATGTAGGAATTCATCTAGACTCAATCCTGAGTCCTTTTTATCTTCGTCCTTTAAATTCTCTCTCTAGGCCAACTCGGTTTCATGGCAACCAAATTCCAGGTGACTCCTAAATGTACACATTCAGTCTCCAAACATGCAGAGCGCTCAGCTGGTAAATCAAAACTGCATGCTTAATATCTGTATCTGAACCTCTCAAAGACATTGCAACGCCACTTGATCAAAACTAAATTCCACTATTATCTATTTCAGTGCGTGACAGCCGCAACCATCCAGTTATGAGAGCCAGAGATACAGGAGTCATCCTTTTTCCTGTCTTCTCTAAACATCCATATCCAATCCATCACAAAGTCCTGTGGTTAAAGGATGAGTCACAAAAACTTCTCTAATATGTACCTTTCTATCTTCCTCACTACCACTATAGTCCAAGTTGCCATCAGCCCTTAACCCAGAGTGTTACAATAGCCTCCTGATTTCTAGTACTGTCATTCATGTGCCATGCTAGTACTGGAATGAAGTGGAATGATACCACATCATATCAAGCCCCAGCTAAAAACACTTTAGTACTTCCCACCGCTTTTTAAAATTTATTTATCTATCTATCCAATCTATCTATCTATCTATCTAGATATCTATCTATCTATCTATCTATCTATCTATCTATCTATCTATCTATCTATCTATCTATCTATGGCCGTGACGTGCAGCAGGCAGAATCTTAGTTCCTTGATCAGGGATAGAACCTGTGCTCCCCGCATTGGGAACAGGGAGTCTTAACTACTGGACCGCCAGGGAAGTCCCCTTCCCACTGCTTTTAGAATGAAGAACTGATTTCTGAACATACCCGCTAAAGCTTTAAGTGGTGTGTTTCCTATTAAACCTCATGCCACACCATGTTTCCTCTAGATCAGTGGTTTCCTAAGTATGATTTCTAGACCAGCAGCATAGGTATCACTAGGGAACTTGTTAGAAATGCAAATTGTCAAGCCCCACCTTGAACCTACTGAATCAGAAACTCTGGTGGAGGACCCACAGTGTGTGTTTAAACAAGCCCTCCAGGAAATTCTGATGCATGATAGTTTGACAACCACTACTTCAGATGCCTGTGTTCCACCCACAGTGACCTTTTCTGCTCCTGGAATTGGCCATCCTCCCTCGTACCCCCATTTTTCACATGCTCTTTCCGCTGTCTGACATTCTTTTTTCTCTGCCCTTTTCAATAGCTGTCTCCTGTTCTTCTTCCAGATCACAGCACACTTGTCCTTCTCCACCAGTCAAATGCCCCTTTTGTACTCTTTCGTAGCATGTCTCTTTTTCATGACATTCATGACAATTTTAATGTTAGGTATATTTTTAGGTGATTGTGTGATTATTTTCTGCCTCTCCCAATAAAATGTTACCTAGCGATGGCCAGAGTGTGTCTGCTAATACTCACCATTGTACCCAAAGCATTTTCTACATTGCTTGGCACAAACTTAAATATTAACAAATATTTTGAATGATTGATTGACATGCCTATGGACTTAAATGTTCTTGGTATTATTCTCCAGGTGACTGGATTATTATCTTCTTTATACTTTTCTGTATTTATGTTAAGTGAGCATAAATATGTTTTATAAACAAGAAACAGACAAATTCAAAGGGGAAAAAAGAAAACAAAACATTATAGCTATATGCTAAATGTTCATAAAATTTAGACCCTCAGTTAATTTCTAGTTATAAAGAGAATGCTCATTTTTAACAGGAAATTTTCCTCACTGTGATGGTTAATGTTATGTGTCAACTTGACTGGGTCATGGGATGCCCGGATATCGGGTTAAACATTATTTCTGCATATGTTTGTGAGGGTGATTCCAGAAGAGATGAGCATTTGAATTGTTGAACTGAGTAAAGCAGAGGATCCTCCCCAGTGTGGGTGGACATCATCCTATTTGCAGCTGAGGGCTCGAGTAGAGCAGAAAGGCCAGGAAGGCTGAATTCACTCTCTGCCTAACTACTGACTGAGATATCCATCTTCTCCTGCCCGCAGCACCGTGAGCTTTCCTGCCTCCACCTGCAGACAGCGGACTGTGGAATCTCTCATTCTCTAGAATCACATGAGCCAGTTCCTTATAATAAACCTCATTCTACAGTATAGATATCCTATTGGTTCTGTTTCTTTGGAGAACCCTAACTCACCCACAGTTTGAATTTAATTTTCATGAAATGACTGTCAGCTACATATTTTTCAGCTGAAGCTATTGTCTTCCCAGTGGCCATTAAAAGTTAAATGATTTAATAATACTTTGTAAAACTTTATTTATATATTTATATATACACACATGTATATAATTAAGAATATATAATTAGGATTGTATATTAAGTATGTAAAATGATATACATGTGTATATATAATTAAGGATATACATATTATATATTACACACACACACACCCACACACACACATTGCTATAACAGCACCAAAATAAAAGAACAAATTATTCCCAGCACCCGAGAAGATCCCTTCATGCTACTTCCAGTCAGTACCCACGGAGGATAACCACTATCCCTGATTTTTAACAGTGTAAATTGGTTTTTCCTATTTTTGTATCCTTTATATAAATGGAACCAAACATTATATGCCCTTTAGTGTCAAGTTTAAACAGATGTTGGTTAGATTCATTCATATTGTTGCATGCAATTGAAGGCCATTCACTCTCAATGCCGAATAATATTCCATTGTGTGAATGAACAGGATTTGTTTATCGATTCTACTGTTGTTGGGTATTTTGGGAGCTTCCAGTTAGGACCTATTAAAACTGGTGTCTCCTTGAACATTCTACACGTGTTTTGATGAACATTTGCTTATTTCTGTTGTGCATATCTCTAGGATTCAAACTACGGAGTCATAGCATATACATATTCTAGTAGGCCCCATCAAACACTGTGGCAAAACAATTGTACCAATGTACACTATAGGCTCACCAGCAATTTGAGTCCTGGCTACTCTACATCTTTGCCAACATTTGTATTTTCCAATCTTTAAATTTTGGCCACTGTTACAGTTAATGGTACTATACTTCTGGTGTTTTCCTGATGGGTGATAAAGCCATGTATCTTTTCAACATTTAATAGGATTTTAAATACTGAATTTAGCTTTCCAAGGTCTAAATTTACAAGTGCAAACAATGAACTTAATACAAATAATACAAATTCCTTAAATCAGTTAAAAAAAAGTACTAATTCCTTAAATGTGTATATAGAGAAATATTGCTAATCTGAATATCTGCATATATGCATGTATACATACAAGCGTGCACACACACACACACACACACACACACACACACATTTACTGGCATTTGAAAAATATCTTAAAATAGTCTATTTTTTAAACCAAAACCCCTATGGTTCACCATTTCATTATTTCCAATAGTGTCAGGAGAGTATAATTATTTCCAACACTGAAATTCTCAATAACTTTGTCAATGACACTATCAGAAAAGACAGCATCTATTCATTTGAAAAATTCCCATAGAAAAGGAAAATCACTGCTGTCTTCTTGCTACAATTCTGGGAAGTCTGAGGTAGAGATTTCCTCTCATTTAGCCTTTTTTTAGACACCTCATCTTTTACGGCCCCTAGGCAAACTCCAAGATTACTCTCTTATTAGGCTACTGGAATTAAACTAATATTATAGGTTGGAATCATCTTCAAAATTATAATGGACACTAGTAAACCAAGAAGTACCTGATATTGAGAAAAACTAGGGCAGAACTATATTTATATGACCCTAGGAACATCAGATTGGGGCTTAAGTTCATTCAGACTGGTTTCTTGGTTGTCATTAAAATCTGTGCTTGGAGAATTACTATATAGATGGGCTAGTTTTTCTAATCTCTCCATGAGAAAATCAGAGCTTTCAGTATTCTACTTATTAAACTCAGAGCTGCAAATATGCTTGGAAATTTTTTTTCCAACTGTACTGCCTTAAAGAATTCAGTCTCCATTACCACCATTCCAGTCGCAGCCCTTACTCTTACCTGGAAAAGATGCAGGAGCTTTCTAATAGGTCTCCTTATTTCTGGTCACTCACAAGTCACATTTGCCCTACACATGTCTGCAAGATTAATTTTCTAGATCCACAATCCCTGTTTATGCTCTTCGAGGATTTTTCCAAATATTGCAGAATCAATATCTGTTCCTCAGTCTAGGCTCTAAATATGACATCAACTGACTTTTCATTAATACTGTCAATTTTTCATTTTCTGTTGGAAGATACTCTCAACGTCCCTCTAATGGTCAAGTTGAATCTTCCTTTAAGGACAATCTCTAATGCCATGTGTTCTAATAAACCTTACTGGACTCTTCCAAATGATTATACCTCACAATTTAAGTGGTATTGTGTATATTCCTTATGAAATTTATCATAATTAACTTAATGTCATGGTTATTTTCTAGAATCTTCAAGTTTCCTTAAAGCTCATGTATTCCAACCACCTTTTTATTGGTTCAATGCATTCTAATAATCTATAAAATCCTCATCAAGAGTCTAGTACATTTCAAGATATATCACTATCATAGGCTTCCTATTCATTCTCAATATAAGTACCTTAGTTCATATTCTTGTTACTTATTAAAATATTGTTTTTAATATTTGTACATACAAAGGAATATATGGAAGTCATAAAAGTATAGCAATAAAATGAGCACCTATGAACTTAACACACAGTTTAAAAATTAGAATATTATCAATATCTTTCTTTTCCTACGTGATTCTCTCATCTTATAACCTGCTTTTCTTCCAGAGGTAAACAATATCCTGACTTTTGTAAAAAAGTCATTATTTTGTTCCTATTTTCAATTTCTTAATCATGAATCTATGCTTAAATAATATGATATTTAGTCTTGACACTTTTTGAGCTTAATGAAAATGGAATCAAACTTTATAAATCCTTCTGCAAAACGCATGGACCACTTCTGGTTCATTGTTTCATTGTTCCACTCTTGTTTGGACTTTGGGGTCATTCCTAGTTTTCTGAAACTATGATTGATGCTGGTATGAGCATTCATTCATGGATGTCTCTTGATGTACACACATAAAATTAACTCTAGGATGTACATATACACATAGGAGTGGAATTACTGAGTTAGGGAGTAGTGAGTGTCCAAATGTAGAGGATATGCCAAATTGTTTTCACAAGTGGCTGTACCAAGTTTATTGTTGACCTGCTGTGTATATGAATTCACACTGACCCATGCCCTCTCTAAAATATGATATTATTAAATGTTTTACTTTTTGCCAATTTAGTGGTATGTCTTTGTGGTTTGTATTTGCTTTTACCAGATTGCTTCAAATATTGCTTTGACTTTAGTCCGTCTCTGTTATCTTTCTGACATCTATTATGTGTTTGTTTATTGCTGTCTTTAGACCTAGAAAAGCAGGATTTATGGTCTAAGTCTCATGCCTCAGGGAGCCCTGGGCTTTGGAATATCTTTCTTAAAATTTTCTAAATCCTTCTTTCTGGCAGTGCTAACTGGGCAGAATGTCCTAAGCCTGGACTGGGACCTGCATGGACCCTGGTCCTTGTTTCTTCCATTTGAAGCCCTCTCTGACCCTTTACACCACAGGTGGGTCAATCAGATCCCCCAAGTAGCTCCAGAACTTCTGCTTATAGACTTTTTCAGGGACCCTATGCCTGGACCTCAATTTCAGGAGGACAGCCAGGTGAAAAGATTGCTCCTTCTGGCTGGGGCAGTATTTCTTTTATGGGATCATGCCATATGGTGCTGCCAGAATAGTACTGACATAACTCTGAGGATTTTATTCACATCAGACACAATACAAGTTCAGGGTTCTGAGCTGCCAATGGTCCACTGCCTGTGTGTGTGGCTGAGAGCATCAGCCTACATCTATGCATGTTCTAACTGGGCTGCTACTTCTGATCTACAGTACCCGAGGCGAGAGGGAGTATTGGCAGGCATCCTTTACCCCGTGCACGCGATACCACCATATCCACAGAAGTCACACACCTCCTTCACAGGCTCTGTGGCATGTCCAGGCAGTCCTCTGGGGATGGCTGTTTCTATCTTCTCTGAGGGCTTGGAAGACCGTTACTCCACAAAATCAATGGGCCCTTCTGATCACTCTCTCTCTTGCCTCTGACAGTTGTAGTGACACTGTACTTTCCTTGGTATCTGTTTAAGCCATTCTGGATAAGGAATGAATGTTCCCATGTGAATGAGGGGACTCTTCCTGCTTTGTGCGTGGACCCCTTGCCTGTCATCTCTACGGGGCAGCGTGTGGAAGACACGGGAGCAGTCAATATTTAGGGAAGGAATTTCTTGATTGTGGCCTAGATTTCTGTTATAAAATTCTGAACAGTAAATTTAACATAGCATAAAACAAATGACTGCTAACATTTCCTTCATATTCTGGGTAAGACTTGTGTTTGTAGTCATCATCAACGAAGCACAGTAACGAATTATGAGACAGTGAAAAATATTTATGGGAGGCATCATAAGTAATGATGCAACCAGCATTTAATAATTGGGATTAGAGAAATTTGGAGGCAAGAAAATCTGTATTGACTCAATACAACCAGTTTCCAAAGAGCCAAGACAGAAGTGAGTGTTACTAATGTTTTCTCATAGTGGGAGATATAAAGTTAGCCAGGAACCACACATTTGATAAAAACAAACATTAGGGATGGTTCCCAGACCTGAATAGAAAGAGATGGTCCTGGGTGCTGTAAAACAACTTCACATACGCTGATTGGATGATAAATAAGTATTAAGTGCCTCTTTTCTATTAGTTATTCTAAATATTTATCAGTAACTCACCAATTCTTTATTAAAATTTTAATCAAATTGTTTATATAAACAGGAGCCTCACAAACATATTCTAAGTAAGGCCCTGTTTAAATTATAAGTTTTTGCTCTCTTATGTTTTTGCTGTATATTTATGTTCCTCATCTTCTATTCTTCATTTTCATTTATTTTTCTCACATGATTCTTTGTGGTTATTTTCTTCTTTGTTTCCAGATCGAGAATTCTCTTTTCAATGTGTTCAGTCTGATGTGAAAGCTTTTCTTTGATATTCTAAATTGGGTTATTTCATTTTTCAGTTCAAGCATCTATTTATTTTTAGGAATCTTCCATGTCATTTTTTTTTTTTATAACATTGAGCTTTTCTGAGATTCTCAACTTCTTCTTTTTTTCTTAAGCATAGCAGACATATTATTTTATGAATGATTACATCTAATAACGACAAAATCTGGACCTGTATTGGTGTCTTTGTGCTATTTCTAGTTCATGGTTCACTTTGGTCAATTTTTCACATACTTAGCTATTTTTCTTATTTTGACAGAACTCTTTACTTGAAACATTCACCTCTAGATATAATTTAAGGGTAATATTGGTAGATTTAGATTTACTACTCTCAGATGCTCAGGGGTACCAACAATTAGAGGTTACCCTCTCCACTTTTAGGAATGGACATTTCTGAAATTGGGTTGCAGTGCCTACTATTCTATTTCTGGTTTATTCTTTTTTCTACGGTGCAACTGTCAGGGTCCTAACACATAGCCCATGGGATTTATTATAACTTACACATTGACTAACTTTGTATTCAACGTTTCCCTCTCGTAACACTGGGAATAAGTAAAAAAAAACAAAAACAAAAAACTTCTTAGGTGCTCAGAAACTCACTGATCTTTTCCAGATTGGCAAACATCCCCAGGAGAAAAATCATCCCCAAATGTCAGACTCACTTCTTTGGATCTCAAATGTCTTCTAGATCTTGGCACCAAAAACATTTCCTAGGTTTCTTTAGCAGAGAATTGTTCCAAATTATGGCCCGCCATTATAGGAAGTAGAAATCATTATTTACTTTCTAGAAAAAAGCTTGGGAAGTTGGTTTTATTCTTCCCAGCACAATCAATCAAAAACTGAAATTCAGAACTTTTAAGTTACTTGCCTGAGATCACCCAGTGGTAAGTGGCAAAGCCATGACTCAGACCAAGTTTTCGGATATTTATTCTGTGTGCTTTTCTCTAAACATGACTTATTCCCACAGTACTATAGCTGCTCCTTCCTTTAGTTGTATATGTACAACTTTACCACTAGACTTCTCTTGGTTTTCGAAATTGTGGTCACTCTATTACATATCTTTATTTCACATCTTATTTATCTTATTGCTTATTTGTTTACCCAATTTTTATTGTGTGCCCATTGTGAGGCTGGTAACAAAAATACATCTAGTAAAGTGATAGGTCCACAATAATGCCAATAAATATGTTTTGAATGAATATGTTATTAAATATAAGGGATATAATAAGATGAAGGAATCATTACTTTAAAGAATTATTCTGATTTTATGGATGGTTTTCCCAGCTATATTAATATTGGGAGATCAGGGAGGGGAGTTAGGCAAGAGGGAGGATTGGCCAGGAGGGACAATAATTAAATCAATTTATCTTAATCTCTCGATTTGTGAAATGACAAATTATAATGGAATACTTATTCCCATAGGCCTTATGAAGGATGGGAAAATTAATAAACTGATAAGACCAGATTACATATTCAGAAATTGTGTCAAATGATGTCAAATGGATTGGTTGATTTCTTCAGCTCTATCAACACGACTTATACCTCATAATAGATGGATTTACTTATTTTTTGCCTGCATTACTTCCAGCACCTGCTTTGTGCTTATGTGTTCAGAGCTAAACTCTGTGTAATATTCATAAGTGTATCCTATTTAAAAAATATATACAGAACATGAATTTTTAAAATTCAACTTTCACTAATTTTTATACTTTGTAAGATAAAACTTATGGGAAAATATCTTTAAGCCAAATTTTTCTCATAAGACTCTTCCCTAACTTTCTTTTCCTGGTGAATTTTAACTCTTTTCCCCCAAGGCATTTCAGAGGAATGTGTACTGTGTTAAGAATCAAGTTTTATCTAACTGCAGCTTTTTTTTTTTTTTTTTACATTATTTCAGTTTGGTGTTGTTTTCTGTTCCACTCTTGTCTCTAACTTGTTTTTTTCTTTTTTAATCACACATTTTTCCTTCCAAGATTTACTTGTCAACACATTACTGCTTAATTCTTTATAAGTGTTCTTTGTTGTTTTATTGGACATTTGCACTAGTAGTTTCTTTATAAGACAAAAATCAGAAATCCAGAAAGCTCTAAGAAGAAAGGATTTAAAATTTTACTATATGAGCGGTAGCAGCTTGTATATAGAGGTAATGAATTTCTCAATTAAGGGATACTATATTTTTAGGAAATGCTAAAAATAGGAATAATTCATTTAAAAAAACACATCTTGGTTTTATGGTAAATTTAGACAAAGCTTTGAATGACCCAGATTTATCTGACTTCTTATTTATCCATCTTTTCCACATTACTTGCAGTGAAGATATTCGAAGTGGAGGGTGTTTGTCCTGGTGTGCATACAAGGTGAGTCATTGGTGTGCAGAAGGCAAACATGAGAACATCTTTTCATATTTTTATCTTTCATCTCATCCTTTAAACTTTTGTATTTTCTCTATATTGAATACCAGCGAGTACTTTGTTCAATAGATTAAAAAACCCAAATATCATGAAAACCATTTCACTTGGGTAACCTTCAGAATGAAGGGGCCATTGTAGAATATTAATATATTTGGTGAAATTGTTTAAACACTGCAAGAGGTTTTGTGCTTATGTAGAAAGAATACTTTTTCTGACTTCGAAAAGCTGTCAGTGGAACTCTGATAATGACACTTACTGTCAAACTTATCATGCCTCAATTATGTTAACACCTTCTTTCAAAGTTTCCTTTTTAACATGAAAAACACAATTTATTATAAAAGGTCTCTGCATAAGCTGAAAGAATTCAAAGGCCTCCAATAGGCTGCTCTTAAGAGAACAGTAGGCAGGGAAAACTTTATATTCATACTGTGAGCAACTTAGTTTCACTTTGCTGTGAGAATAAATCACAAGAAAAAGTGCAACTTGAAGTAGGTGCAACCATCATGTAAGAACTTTATAGCATCAGAACGAATCCTTCTGAGGCTCCTTGAGAGTCCCTTCAAAATCTCCAACAGGGGACTTCCCTGGAGGTCCAGTGGTTAAGACTCGGCGCTTTCACTGCAGGGGCCTGGGTTCGATCCCTGGTTGGGGAACTAAGATCCTCCAAGCCGTGCAGTGCGGACCCCCCCTCCAAAAAAAAATCTCCAACAGAAGGTTCTCCCAGATCCCCAGGCATGGGGTCACCATGCTGCTGTAGCTGTTTCACTTGTGTCTTCTCTGTTTTACATGTACCCAATCTTTGCTTTTCTATCTTTCTATTGCCACATACCATTTGCTTTTTTTGTTCTCCAAGACATCAGCCAGATGTTGATGAACACAGACTCTTTTATCATTGCTGGATTTTAAAGTTTCTTTCTCCTCTGAATATTGATGGCCAAGAGGCTGAGACTGTTGGGTCCATTTAGGTCAGTGCATTTTCTGTGAATTACGTTCATCTGTAACCATTAATTACCCATGAGCCATGTTTTTTTCACCAGTCACTGCTGCTCACCTTATGTACCTATTTGGTATGGAGTGAATTCATGTGTGTGTGTTTGCACATTTTGTTACCCTTTTCTCAGTGTAACCATGCTGAACAAGAAGATTGCATGCACTACCTTCCGTGCCTTTGCCCTGCTTTCACCCCCAACTATGATCCTACTTCCTATTTCTTAGACCACATTTATTATCATGCATGTTTCTTCCCTATGAATCCTGTTTTCAATTTCTCTGACAATTCTGTTTTGTCCCCTTTGTTATCTGACTTTAAAAGAATGCAAATATATTCACTATAAGGAGATATTCCTCAATCAAAGAGTGTTATCCTCCTCATATTCTCCAAGTTTAGAGAACAAATATTGACAAAGAACACTGTATCATATATAACTGCGTTTATGCTACAGATCACAGAAATATGTTTGTCCTCCTCGTCCAATGTTTTCTGATATCCTCATTTTGAGTCGGGCGTTAAGTGAATGTATGCTACTCTTCAAATTCAACTACAGAGTATCACACTTTACAAATCTTCCCTTTGCCAGATCAAAATAATTAAAATTCCTGATACTCCAATAAGCAAGCATTTATAAAATATTTTCCTATTAGAATATCCATTCTTCCTGTTGGTTAACCCCATTAACTTCTTGCAATTGATGACTTCTGTTTTCTATATGCCTAATTCAGGTGTTACTCTTATGGAACAGAAGTGAAAAATTCTTAGCACAGTTATCCTTCTTGTATCTACTGTAGACTCTTTCACACTAGCAAAGATAGGTCTACAACACAATCTTGCTGAAGCCACGATCCACTTATGAGAGTGGCATGTAAATTAAAATGTATTTGCCATCTTCGTCATAGACACTATATTTTCCAAAAGCGCATCTCCTAAAATATATATTTACTAAATGCTAAAATATTATTTACATATTTGGGCAAGGACAACTTATATACCATATTAAGACTTTTTATTCATTTTATGTTTTTGAAAATATGTTTTATATTCTAGGTTTGTAAGTAAGTAGAAAAGAGGAATCAAGAGTACAGTCTGGGCTTGCTTTACTCCTCATAGCCTTTTCTAAACTTTGTATCAGACTAGTTTGAGAAGATGCAAGATTTTTTTTTTTTAATTTTCCAACAGCAATTAGACCAGGGAGTGGACCACCAAGCCCGATTTTCATTTCAATTAATGCAATAACAAACAGAAAAAGAGTAAGCAGAGCATTGGATCTTTTCTTCTCAGTGTTCTTTTTTCCCCCTGTTCCTCTTCCTTCTTCCATGTATTCATTTAAAAACAAAACAACAAAACTATAAAAATAACTTGACCATCAGGTATGAGTTTATGGTGACAAATGCTAATACTGGGTCAATTCTTTTCTCCAAAGTAGGTGTATTTACTTTAGGTTGTACAGCTAAGAAATTTAAAATACAGGAACATCTGATGGAAAAGGGTTACCACTGTGCCATCTGGGACATGCTTTTATTTCAGCTTTCAGGATAAATTATATTAGAGGAGACTAGAGAAATCCTTTAACTTCTGGTTTTCCCTTTTAGCGAGAGCAATCATGGAGAAAATTATTATCATTATCAAGGACACTCATTTAGATAACACAACTGCAGGAAGCAGCGCTGTGGCACATATTTTGCCTGAGAAAGAAAGGGCCAGGAGTACCTACCATGCAACACTTTATTCTCCTTCCAAAGAGAAACACAGACAATTAAAAAGATTTTCACAAGAAATTAAAGAAGCAGGGTCAGACTGCCCCCAAAGGCCTTCAGAATGTGTCTGAGGCTTGAAGTGTGCCTGGAAAATTTTTTTCTCTCAGTTCTTCATAATGGAGAAATGGGAGAGATTTTTGTTATGAATAAATCACCTAAGAACCATTATAGGTATAAACCATCCAAAAGTACAATTGATTTCCACCTTGTAAGGTATTATGTTGTGCTTTTTTGTTGCTTTGCAACTTACTCATACTTGGTGGTGTTTGCAGCTTAGAAGTTATGCAGTTATGCTCCTGTCTTTGGAAGACCAATCTTGGGGACCAGCATCCTGAAAATATTCTTCCACGTGGGATTTGTTGGTGGTCTGTATCCGTTACCTATTGGTATGTAAAAACCCCAAAGCTTAGTGGCTTAAAACAAGATTTTTGTTTTTCTTACGATTCTGTGGGTTAGGAATTTGGGTAGGCTTCAGCTTCACACTACTTATGCCCCAGCTGGTGTTAGCTGTGATCACTTACTCTGATACTTTCTACCTGGAAAGCTCTTTAACCAGATTCTCATGTTCCTTAGGTATATATTTTTTTATTTTTATTTTCTATGTTACTGCAGGGGTATGTCCTTTCTCTAACCTCCAAGAGCAATTTCCTCACTGTATTCCAATCCCACTAACAATCTCCTCACTTGTCCTCAGGCTCCTACCCTCCTTCCTACAAAGTCATTAGCGCATATTTTAGGATTTTCTTACGGTGACAACCTATTTCTGGTATCCATTTTTGTTTCAGTTATCTAATTCTGGGTAAAAAATAACCCCCAAACTTGGTGGTTTAAACAATACAACAATTTGTTATTTCTTATGAATCTTTGGGTTAGGAACTCAGGTAGGGTCTGTTGGATGTTTCTCCAGCTTCACTTGGCAATGGCTGAGGGCACTTCATCAGCTGCATTTAGATGCTGGTTGATCTAGGCTGGAAGATCCACGATGGCTTTATTCATATGCCTGATGCCTCAGTGCTTCTCCACGTGGGTTCTCCCTCTGTCTGCTTGCAGTCTCATCATTTAATAGTCTAGCTCAAGCTCCTTTACATCATGGCCGCCCACTTCACCAAGAGTGCAAAAGCAGAAGCTGCCACACCACTTAAAAGCGAGGCACGGTGCCGAAGCAGGTCACAATTCCAGTCCGTGTTCAAGGGGAGGGAAATAGACTCCACTTCTTGATGGGAAGAGAGGCAGGCATGTGCATACAGGGACGGGAGGAATTGTTATGCCATGTTCAGAATCTATCTACTGGATGATAAATCTGTACTGTAAATTCTGTGTAAAAGACTCTAATTTCATGCCTTTTCAACTGAGAGACTAAATCCCTGTTAATTTACCCTATCAAAGAAAGGGAATATCTTTGGAAATCAACAGGACTGCCCAATATAGCAGATTTTCTAGCATCTAAATATTTCCATAGATCTGGGTAGTTTATGTGCAGAAGTATACCTGCATACTGTATATAAATTATATATATATCGTATGTTAATTAGAATATCATCCTATTTTAGAATCCCATTTCTTACAAAAGAGTTTGGCTCATATTTCCTTCTGAGTCAGTCCAATTTCAAGCCACACTGTTCTAGTTTGAATGATAGCTTTCAACTCTATGTTAAGGATCTTTTTATTTAACTATTGGTCACCAACTCAAATTCTTGGAACACTGCCATTCTCCCTTCAGTATTCTAAGTACCGTTAATACTAGACTTCTAGTAAAGAAGGCTTAAGGGTAAAACAACAGTTAAATATATTGGTAATTAAATTCCAATCTTACTGATGCTACAATTAAACCTGTTATTTGTTGCCACAAGAAATTTCTCACTAGCCATGTCCCATTTTTAAGCCCTAACCTCCAGACACATTATCAATGAACATACTTTCTCTTCACAGAGACCCTACTTTTTCTTTTTTCTCAGGTTCACCACCTACGGTGACTCTGCAAACTTAAGTCCTGCTACTCTTTCTTTTTACAATAAAATCATACTTTTAAAGTTCTCTACAATGAGGAAAATGTTGTAGGGATAATGTTCTTTTTTAATAGATCAATTTCCTCTTCTTTTCTCACTTCTTTCATCTATGTTTGTCAAGGGCCTCCTACTTTTTTTTTTTTTTTAAAGTTCATCAGTGGGTTCTCTGAAATAAGAATCAATCTTCCACAGTGGCTGCTTTTAATACTTCTGTTAAATGTCCCAAATTTCCTTCCCTATAAAGATATACATGCACAAGAGAGATATGGATTAGAAGGTATACACTTTTCAGAAGGATTATAAGTGATCTCATCTAGGGATGGGGTAGGAGGAACATATTAAATTCTCAAACAAAAACACCCAGCCTTACCCTTAGCTTTCCAGGTTTGGAGAGTGAGAGGGATATGGGTCCATATTTCCCCCAGCTTAAGGACCACTGTGCTAGTGACCCTGTTAGTGCTGGGTTACTGTTGGGTTTTCTCTCTTATGGCTCAAGCATGGTTGGGTAGAAAGGTTTGAGTTCAGGGTGCAGTATATATGAATTTGTGTATAATTCAGAAGCCAAAAGAATTACTTAATTTTGTATTAGTTATAATCTTTATTAACTATAAGCCTCATAGCACTCCTCTTCTACAGACGAAGAAACTGTGGTAGTTTAATTCAGGCCATATGAACTGACAAGTGCATGTATCTTTGAAGGGATGTGCAAAGATTTGAACCCAGGTCTTTCTGATTTCAAAGTGCATGTTCTTTCGGTAACAGCTAGCTGGTTTTTCTTAAAATATGTGCTTCTGTTCACTGTTTCCTGTGATGAGCTAGAGAAGAGGGTTGAGAAGCTGTTTTTTCAGCAGTTTGTGGTGGAGGTTTACGAAGACTGAAATCAGAAGAGAAAGTGTAAACTAAGGCAGGTTTCATCTGCTTCAGAGGCAATGGGGAAGTTGCCACAGAGAAAAGAAGGGCCAGAAGAAACCCAGGTTTGAAGTCCTCTCTTCAGTCTAAGATGAGAAATGAAATATTAGCTTTGCAAGGATGTATTCCAGTGAGCGGCTATCATCTAGCCAATTGATAGTACTCCCTCTCGCCTTTCCTCCTTCTTTACAAAATTAAGATGAAATGTTGTTTGTGTAGTCACTGTGTTATATAACCATCACCACAATCTAACTGTAAAACATTTTCTTTTCATCTCCCCTAAAGAAACCTCACACCCACTAGGCATCCCTCCCCATTCCCCTCCCCAACCTCCTCTCCTCAACCCTAAGCAAACAATCCATACTCTCTTTATACATAGATTTGCACATTCTAGATATTTTATACAAATAGTTCATACAGTATGTGATAACGTCTCTCACTTAGCATAATGTTTTCGAGGTTCATCTGTACTGTAGCATAATTGAGTACTTTATTTCTTTTTATTGCTAAATAGTATTCCACTGTATGGATATATTGTACATTTTATTTTTCTGTTCATCGTTTGATGGACATTTGAGTAATTTTCACTTTTTGCCTATTATGAATAATACTCCTGTGAACATTCATTTACAAGTTTTTATAAGAACATATATTATCAGCTCTCCTAAGTAAATACCTAGGAGTGGAATTGCTGATTCCACATTTTTGACTATTATGAATGATGTTGCTGTATTCAAGTGTAAGATGTGTTTTCTCTTTTACAGAGTATGTACCTAGCAGTGATTGATGAATCATGTAGCTCTATACTGAAAATTTTGAAGAACTGTCAAGCTGTTCTCCACAGCAGCTGCATCAACTTACATTCCCACCAGCAAGGTATGAGGGTTCAAATTTCTCCACATCTTTGCCAAAATTTGTTATTATCCATTATTTGCTAATATCCATCCTAGTGGGTTAGTGATGCATTTTACATTAAAGTTAATTTTTTTCCTTTTGTCCAAAAATGAGTGAGATAGTTACTATTATGGTTCGATTAACTTCTGTAAGAGCTCCCGAAATAACTTTGGGTTAACAAAATAAAGGTTTATTTCTTGCTCACATCAGAGTGTAATGTGGGTGGTGGAACGGCAGCGTTAGCAAGAAATGGGATTTCAATTACCCAGGAAAGCTCCTTTATATTACTGGTTCTACCATCCTTTCTGCAGGAAGGCATACAGCTAGCATGGAGCGTTATTTGGGAAGCATTAGTTAACAGCCTATAAATACCATGCATCACCTAACCACATTTCATTCCTCAGAATTCAGTCAACTGTCTCACCTCATTGCAGGGGAAATTGGGAAATACAATCTCGTTGAGTACCCAAGAGATAAAGGAAATAAAGTTGAAGATCACATTAGATTTTCTCTGCCACCACACACACGTTATAAATAAGAATTGAATAATTTTACTTAAAAATGTTCTTGACAATAGGAACTTTTGTTTCTAATACTGACTGACAAAAGTTCACCGTGCCATCTTGGGATAGTTGTTAAACATTTCTGGTGACAGTTCTTTACCCTTAATTTAGCTCTGGTATACACATGACTTATATTCCCAATTTTTTAACTGCCTTTTGGTATAAAAGAATCTTTAAAATCGATATTATTGTAATGGAATTTGATGGCCTCTGGAATTATTTAAAAATTCACTGCACACGTTTTAAAAAAATCTTTAAAAAATCTCCTGTGATATGTTTATGTTTTCTAAAACTCCCTCAATCTGCTATTTAAACTATTATTATAATGGAAAGTAAGATTATGTGCCCACATTTAAAGTTTATTGGTTATTTCATACTGAATTGCTATTTGCAATACAGATTGTAACCTGATTGTGTCCATAAATATATTTACCAAGCCTTTAAACTGGTCTTATGGGTTTCATAAATAATGAAATCTTATGTGGCATTATAACATTCTGTGGTGTAAAACTTGTATATTCAAATTTTATATGCATATACATTGTATGGATCTTAATATTATTACCAGAACCACAGGGAGTAACTGTTGGATATAAATTTTGCTCTTTATGTAAAAATTCAGATTTTACCTTTTGAAATTTAAGAAGCTTTTTATTTGTAGATACATAAGTTAAATTCTGTTTTTAAAAATATTCATACCCACACATAGGCTCAGAAGTATGTTGTACTTTAATTTTCTAAAGATATATTTTTATATTGGTATTTCTGCTAGATGGCCAGCACTTGTTTGCATATCCTTTTTGATTTCTATTTTTGTTCCTTTATTTAACCAGTAGATTTGCTTAAATTTTCATTACCTTTTCTTTTTATCTTGTTTTCTCAATTCCACTTTTCCCTGTGAGATTATACTCTCAGAACTTACCCAAATCGCTAAGTAGTGACTCATATAAATGTTGTTAAATTATGCAAAATATATGATGTCACCAAAGACCAAAAAAAGGAAAAGAAATGTTGAGTTACTCTATAAACAAAAGTATCTGCTCCTGAATTACATATGACCTAGTCTAAAAAAGCACAGAAGATAATACGGAACTGCAAGATGACCTCTGTCAAGTTTACTGAAGACAAAGTACTAAGCATTATTGTTCACAATTCTGTGGCTTCTACAACAGATCTCACGCCTATCTATTATGTGAAAAAATGAAAACTATAGGGGAATTCAGCTGTGACTTAATTTGCCATCTAGTGTGTTGATAACATAATTTGCAACATTTTAATTGCTCCAGAGAGTTAAAAAAGTGAGGCAAACCTTAACATCAAGTGTCATTCAAGACAATTCTGCTTATCTTTTTGTTAACTGATGTCCTATTAATGTAACATGGTTTGCATATTTTTTTCATTTATGATGATGAATACTAAGCAGAGCTTGGGAACCTAGGAGTATATACATATGAGTTCTGGGGATGTGGGGGCATTATTTCTTTAAGGATTCCTTCTCATCTGTTTTCCATATCCTATCTTTCTATAACTCCTATTAATGGGATGCTTACCCCATTATTTAGATCTATGATTTTTTCATCCTTTTCTTATTTTCTATCTTTGTCTCTCTTATTTTCCAAGAACCCTCCTTAGAATTATGTTACCAGACTTTTCTTAAAAGTGAGGCACTAACTTTCTTAATTTTTATTTTGAAATATTTATACATTCACAGAAGTTGCAAAGACAGTAGAGGGAGGTACTATTCACCTTGCTTCTCCCAATGGTTGCATCCTACCTAATTAAAATACAATATCAAAACTAGGAATTTAGCATTGATACAATGTGTGCATATAGTTCTATGTAATTTGATTACTTGTGTAAATTTGTGTAACTGCCACCACAATCAAGATATAGAATTATTCCACCATCAAAGATTCCTCTTGTGCTACCTACTTATAGCTATACTTACGTACCCCCAACACACACACACATACACACACACACACGAATGCCCTTCGCTCCCTATGTCTGGCAACCATTAATCTGTTTCCATCTATATAATTTTGTCATTTTGAGAATGTTATATAAATGGAATCATCCAGTATGTAACCTTTTGAGATTGGCAATTTTGGCTCAGCATGACAACCATCTAAGCTGTTGAGTGTATCAATAATTTATTCCTTGTAAACTGATACAGCCACTATGGAGAACAGTATGGAGGTTCCTCAAAAAACTAAAAATAGAACTGCCATATGACCCAGCAATCCCACCACTGGGCATATACCCTGAGAAAACCACAATTCAAAGAGTCATGTACCACAATGTTCATTGCAGCTCTATTTACAATAGCCAGGACATGGAAGCAACCTAAGTGTCCATCAACAGATGAATGGATAAAGAAGATGTGGCACATATATACAATGGAATAATACTCAGCCATAAAAAGAAACGAAATTGAGTTATTTGTAGTGACGTGGATGGACCTAGAGACTGTCATACAGAGTGAAGTAAGTCAGAAAGAGAAAAACAAATACCGTATGCTAACATATATATATGGAATCCAAAAAAAAAAAAAAAGGTTCTGAAGAACATAGGGGCAGGATAGGAATAAAGACGCAGACATAGAGAATGGACTTGAGGACACGGGGAGGGGGAAGGGTAAGCTGGGACGAAGTGAGAGAGTGGCATGGACTTATATATATTACCAAATGTAAAATAGTGGGAAGCAGCCGCACAGCACAGGGAGATCAGCTCGGTGCTTTGTGTCCACCTAGAGGGATGGGATAGGGAGGGTGTGAGGGAGACGCAAGAAGGAGGAGATATGGGGATATATGTTTATGTATAGCTGATTCACTTTGTTATACAGCAGAAACTAACACACCATTGTAAAGCAATTATACTCCAATAAAGATGTTAAAAAATAATTTATGGGCTTCCCTGGTGGTGCAGTGGTTAAGAATCCGCCTGTCAATGCAGGGGACACGGGTTCGAGCCCTGGTCTGGGAAGATCCCATATGCCGCGGAGCAACTGGGCCCGTGAGCCACAATTACTGAGCCTGCGCGTCTGGAGCCTGTGCTCCGCAACAAGAGAGGCCGTGGTAGTGAGAGGCCCGCGTACCGCGATGAAGAGTGGCCCCCGCTTGCCACAACTAGAGAAAGCCCTCGCACAGAAACGAAGACACAACACAGTCATAAATTAATTAATTAATTAATTTAAAAAAATAATTTATTCCTTTTTTTAATTGCTGAACAATATTCGATGGTATGAGTATACCACCATTAGTTTAACCATACTCCTATTAAGAGACACGTTAATTGTTTCCAGTTTCTTTTTGCCGTTACAGGTAAAGCTGCTAGGAACAATTTTGTACAGGTCTTTGTGTGCACGTAAGTTTTCTTTCCTTTGGGATAGTCCAAGAGTGAAATTGCTGGGTCATGAGGTAAGAGTATGCTTAGTTTCTCAGGAAACTGCCAAATTATTTTCTAGAGTGGCTGTATCATTTTACATTTCCACCAGCAATACATTATGGATCCCATTTCTCTGCATTTTTTCCAGATTTGATATATTCATTATTTTTATTTTAGCTGGTCTAATATTGTATATTAACCCATGTTCTTAATTTGCATGTCTCTAATAGCTACTGATGTTTTATATTTTTCACATACTTATGTGCCACCTTTATATCTTTTTATGTATGTGAAAGGTCTCTTCATGTTTTTGCCCATTTTCTAATTGGATTGAAGGTGTGTGGAGGGGGATGGGGCTTACTGTTGGGTTTTGAGAGCTCTTTCTATATTATAGATATGAGTCCTTTGTCAGATTTGTGGTTTACAAATATTTTATCCCAGTCCGGAACTTGTGTTTTCATTCTTTTAATAGATACTTCACAGAGAAAAGATTGTAATCTTGATGGGTTTCAATTTATTGATTTTATTCTTTTATGGTCCACGTTATGGTGACATGTCTACTAAATCTTCACCAAGTTCTAGGTCCCAAAGATTTTTCCCCTTATCATCTTCTAAAAATTTTATAATTTTGCATTTAAATCTAGGATCCATTTTGACTTAATTTTCATACAAGGTGTGAGGTTTATGTTGAAGTTCATTTTTATTGCCTATGGATGTCCAATTGCTCCAGCACCATTTACTGAAAAAACAATTCTTACTCCACTGAATTGCTTTGCTCCTTTGTCAAAAATCAGTTGCTTGTACTAGTGTGGAGCTAATTATGGGTTCTTTATTCTGTTCCATTGACCTATGTGTCTATACTTCCACCAGTATCACAGAGTTTTATTTACTGTAGCTACCTAAGTCTTGAAATTGGTTCTTTATTTACCCTTTCCAGAATTGTTATAGATATTCTATTTTGTTTGCATTTCCTTATAAATTTTAGTTTTCTAAATCTACCATAAACTATTTCTGGGGTTTGCCAGGAATTGCATTAAGCCTGCATACCAACTTGGGAGAGAATTTTCATCTTTAATAGGTTGAGTCCTCCAATCCATGAACATGGTATGTCTCTCCATTTATTGAAATTTTCTTTCATATCTTTCATTAGCTTTTAGTAGTTTTCAGCATGAAACCAGTAGATGTTTAGTTAGATTTACTTCTAAGTATTTCATTTTTTCAGTGATTTTAAATGTTATTAAAACATTTTTTTTCTACATGTTCATTGTTAGGATGTAGAAATTAAATTTATTTTTGTATGATGATCTTGTATTCTGTGACCTTGCTGCACTCACTTATTGGTCCCAGGAGGTTTTACATAAATGTATGTATAAAAATATATGTATATATTTCCAAGGATTTTCTATGTAGACTACCATGTCATGTGCAAATAGGGACAGTTTTATTTATCCCTTTCTGATATTGGCTGGCTATTACTTCTAGTCCTATCTCAAAGAGTAGTGGTGAGAATGGACACAACTGTTCCTGATCTTATAGGGAAAACATTCATCTTTCACCATTAAGGATAATGTTAACTGTCAGTATCTTATCAAGTTAAGGAAGTTTTCTTCTATTTCTATTTTTCTCAGGTTTTTTTAAAAATCATAAATGTGTTTTGAATTTCATGAAATGATTTTTCTGCATCAGTTGATATGGTCATGTAACTTGTCTTCTTTAGCTGGTTAATATGGTAAATTACATTGATTGAGTTTTGAATATTCAATAAGCCTGGAATAAATCCCACTTAATTTTGATGTATAACTCTTTGTATATATTTCTGAATTCTACTTTCTAGTATTTTGTTAATAATTTATTCATCTATATTCATGAGGAATATTGATATGAGGGTAATTCCAGCTTCATAAATCCATTGGAGAAGTATTTACTCTTCTTCCATTTCCTGGAAGAGATTATATACTATTGATGTTACATCTTCCTTAAATGTTTGGTAGAATTCTCCATTAAAATCATACGATCTTAGAGATATCTTTTTCTAGGAGATTTTTAAACTACCAATTCAATTTCCTTAATAGTTACTGGGGCATTCAAATTAATATTTTATATTGGGTGAGTTGTGATAGGCTGTCTTTTTTGAAGAATTGGTCCATATCACCTAAGTTATGAAGTGTATAGAGTTGTATGCAGTATTCCCTTACTATTTTTTGATATCTGCAGGGTCTGTACTGATATCTCCTTTTTCATTCCTAGTATTAATTTGTGTTTTCTTTTTTCCTTATTCATCTTTCCAGAAGCTTATCAATTTTATTGATATTTTCAAAGAACTATATATTTTTTTCAATTTCATTGATTTCTGCTCAAATACTTATTATTTTCTTTCTTCTGCTTGGTTTCCATTTTTTCCTAGTTCCTTCAGTTGGGAGCTTGGATTATTTATTTAATATGTTTCCTATTTTCAAATGCAAGCATACATTGCTATAAATTTCCCTAAAAGCACCACTTTGGCTTCATCCCATAAAGATTTTGTGTTTTTATTTTCATCCAGGTCATTATATATTTTTTAATTTTTTATTTCCTTTGAGACTTCCTCTTTGACCCATAAATTATTCAGAAGTGTGATGTTTTGTTTGGAATGCTCCTGTTATCTTTTGGTTATTGATTTCTAGTTTGATTTTCCTATGGTTAGAGAGCATACCCTGTATGCTTTCAGTGTTTTTGTTAGCTAATGTTTGTTTAATGATCCAGGGTATGGTCTACGTTGGTATATGTCCTATGGTCACTTGAAAAAAATAATTGGTTTTTCCTACTGTTGGGTGCGGTACTCTATGAATGTTGATTAGATTATGTTGCTTAATTTTTAAAAATATTTATTTATTTTATTTATTTGGCTGTGCTGTGTCCTAGTTGCAGCACTTGGGATCCTAGCTGCTGCATACAGGATCTTCGTTGCCGCATGTGGGATCTTCATTGCCATGTGCAGGATCTTTTTTAGTTGAAACAAGCGGGATCTTAGCTGTGGCATGCGGGACCTGACCAGGGATTGAACCTGGGCCCTCTGCATTGGGAGAACGGAGTCTTAACTGCTGGACCACCAGGGAAGTCCCTGCTTAATGTTTGATTGTATACTTTTTCTAACTTTTTACCTTTAACATACATATATCATTATATATGTGTTGACAACATATAGGCAGGTTTTTTTAAAATCTGCTCTGCGAATGTATTTTAATTAACATATTTAGGCTATTTACATTTGATGTAATTGTTGATATATTAAGGCTTAAGTCTGTTTTCTGTTCACTCTGATTTTTGTTTCTCTATTTCCTTTTTCCAGGCTTCTAGTTAATTACTTGAACATTAAAAAGAATTCCATGTTGAAATACCTATGGTGTTTTTGAGTATATCTCTTCGTGTAGCTTTACAAAACTTGTTCTAGATATTATACCATGTATTCATAACTTATCAAAGTCTTCTGGTGTTGACATTTTGCCCACTCAAATGAAGCACAGAAACCTTATTTCCCTTTACCTTCCCCCATACAAAATGTAGTTTTCTTAAATATCACCTTAACATACTTTGAGAACCACATTTGACAGCTATAATTTTTGTTTCAACCATCATACAAATTTAGAAAACTCAAGAGGATCAGGAAAATCTACTGTATTTACCCATTTTTTGCACTTTCTGTATTTAATCTTTCTTCCTGATGTTCCAAGATTTCTCATTTTATCATTTACTTTTTGCTTAGAGAACCTCCTTTGCCATTCTTTTAGGGTAGAATTGTTGGCAAAAAAAAAATTCTCTTAGTTTTCCTTCATCTGATAATGTCTTGATTTCCCCTTTATTCCTGAAGGAGGTTTTCACTAAGTATTGAATTCTCAGTTGATGGTTCTTTTTGTTCAGCTCTTAAAAAATATTGTGAGGCTTCCTTCTGGAAATCATGGTTTCTGATGAGAAACCCACAGTCATTGGTATGATCTTTCCTTTTTAGGTAAAGCTTCATTTCTCTGGCTTCTTTTAAGAGTTTTTCCTTTTCAGGAGTTTCACTATAAAGTGTTTTGGCACAGATTTCTTTGAGTTTATTCTGTCTGCAGATTACTCAGCTTCCTGACTCTGTAGGTTCATACTTCTTGCCAAACTGGGGATGTTTTACATTATTATTTCTTTAAATATTTTTCAACCTCATTCATTTTATCCTCTCCTCCTGGGACTCCAATGACACAACCCTTTTTTTTATAGTCCCAGACTTTCCTGAGATATTTTTTGTCTTTCTTTTGCTTGGTTTAATTTCTCTCTGTTTTTTAGATTGGTAGCTTCTATTGTTCTGTTTGTTTATTTATTTATTTATTTTTTTATACAACAGGCTCTTATTAGTCATCAATTTTATACACTTCAGTGTATACATGTCAATCCCAATCACCCAATTCAGCACACCACCATCTCCACCCCCCCATGGCCTTCCCCCCTTGGTGTCCATACGTTTGTTTTCTACATCTGTGTCTCAAATTTTTCCCTGCCAACTGGTTCATCTGTACCATTTTTCTAGGTTCCACATACATGCGTTAATATACAATATTTGTTTTTCTCTTTCTGACATACTTCAACCTGTATGACAGTCTCTAGATCCATCCACATCTCAACAAATGACCCAATTTCGTTCCTTTTTATGGCTGAGTAATATTCTATTGCATATATGTATCAAAACTTCTTATTCATTTGTCTGTTGATGGGCATTTAGGTTGCTTCCATGACCTGGCTATTGTAAATAGTGCTGCAATGAACATTGGGGTGCATGTGTCTTTTTGAATTATGGTTTTCTCAGGGTATATGCCCAGTAGTGGGATTGCTGGATCATATGGTAATTCTATTTTTAGTTTTTTAAGGAAACTCCATACTGTTCTCCATAGTGGCTGTATCAATTTACATTCCCACCAACAGTGCAAGAGGGTTCCCTTTTCTCCACACCCTCTCCAGCATTTGTTGTTTGCAGATTTTCTGATGATGCCCATTCTAACTGGTGTGAGGTGATACCTCATTGTAGTTTTGATTTGCATTTCTCTAATAATTAGTGATGTTGAGCAGCTTTTCATGTGCTTCTTGGCCATCTGTATGTCTTCTTTGGGGAAATGTTTATTTAGGTCTTCTGCGCATTTTTGGATTGGGTTGTTTGTTTCTTTAATATTGAGCTGAATGAGCTGTTTATATATTTTGGAGATTAAACCTTTGTCCGTTGACTCGTTTGCAAATATTTTCTCCCATTCTGAGCGTTGTCTTTTCGTCTTGTGTATGGTTTCCTTTGCTGTGCAAAAGCTTTGAAGTTTCATTAGGTCCCATTTGTTTATGTTTGTTTTTATTTCCATTACTCTAGGAGGTGGATCAAAAAAGATCTTGCTGGGATTTATGTCAAAGAGTGTTCTTCCTATGTTTTCCTCTAAGAGTTTTATAGTATCCGGTCTTAAATCTAGGTCTCGAATCCATTTTGAGTTTATTTTTGTGTATGGTGCTAGGGAGTGTTCTAATTTCATTGTTTTAAATGTAGCTGCCCAGTTTTCCCAGCACCACTTATTGAAGAGACTGTCTTTTCTCCATTGTATATCCTTGCCTCCTTTGCCATACATTAGTTGACCATAGGTGCGTGGGCTTACCTCTGGGCTTTCTATCTTGTTCCATTGATCTTTGTTTCTGTTTTTGTGCCAGCACGATATTGTCTTGATTACTGTAGCTTTGTAGTATACTCTGAAGTCAGGGAGTCTGATTCCTCCAGCTCCGTTTTTTTCCCTCAAGACCGCTTTGGCTATTTGGGGTCTTCTGTGTCTCCATACAAATTTTAAGATGATTTGTTCTAGTTCCGTAAAAAATGCCATTGGTAATTTGATAGGGATTGCATTGAATCTGTACATTGCTTTGGGTAGTATAGTCATTTTCCCAATATTGATTCTTCCAATCCAAAAACATGGTATATCTCTCCATCTGTTGGTATCATCTTTAATGTCTTTCATCAGTGTCTTATAGTTTTCTGCATACAGGTCTTTTGTTTCCCTAGGTAGGTTTATTCCTAGGTATTTTATTCTTTTTGTTGCAATGGTAAGTGGGAGTGTTTCCTTAATTACTCTTTCAGATTTTTCATCATTAGTGTGTAGGAATGCAAGAGATTTCTGTGCATTAATTTTGTATCCTGCAACTTTACCAAATTCATTGATAGCTCTAGTAGTTTTCTGCTGGCATTTTGAGGATTCTCTATGTATAGTATCATGTCATCTGCCAACAGTGACAGTTTTACTTCTTCTTTTCCAATTTGTATTCCTTTTATTTCTTTTTCTTCTCTGATTGCCGTGGCTAGGACTTCCAAAACTATGTTGAATAATAGTGGTGAGAGTGGACATCCTTGTCTTGTTCCTGATCTTAGAGGAAATGCTTTCAGTTTTTCACCATTGACAATGATGTTTGCTGTGGGTTTGTCATATATGGCCTTTATTATGTGGAAGTAGGTTCCCTCTATGCCCACTTTCTGGAGAGTTTTTATCATAAATGGGCGTTGAATTTTGTCAAAAGCTTTTTCTGCATCTATTGAGATGATCATATGGTTTTTATTCTTCAATTTGTTAATATGGTGTATCACATTGATTGATTTGCATATATTGAAGAATCCTTGCATCCCTGGGATAGACCCCACGTGACCGTGGTGTATGATCCTTTTAATGTGTTGTTGGATTCTGTTTGCTAGTATTTTGTTGAGGATTTTTGCATCTATATTCATCAGTGATATTTTTGTAGTAACTTTGTCTGGTTTTGGTACCAGCGTGATGGTGGCCTCATGGAATGAGTTTGGGAGTGTTCCTTCCTCTGCAAATTTTTGGAAGAGTTAGAGATGGATGGGTGTTAGCTCTTCTCTAAATGTTTGATAGAATTCACCTTTGAAGCCATCTGGTCCTGGACTTTTGTTTGTTGGAAGATTTTTAATCACAGTTTCAACTTCATTACTTGTGTCTGGTCTGTTCATATTTTCCATTTCTTCCTGGTTCAGTCTTGGAAGGTTATACCTTTCTAAGAATTTGTCCATTTCTTCCAGGTTGTCCATTTTATTGGCACAGAGTTGCTTGCAGTAGTCTTTTAGGATGCTTTGTATTTCTGTGGTGTCTGTTGTAACTTCTACTTTTTCATTTCTAATTTTCTTGATTTGAGTCCTCTCCCTCTTTTTCTTGATGAGTCTGCCTAAAGGTTTATCAATTTTGTTTATCTTCTCAAAGAACCAGCTGTTAGTTTTATTGATCTTTGCTATTGTTTTCTTTGTTTCTATTTCATTTATTTCTGCTCTGATCTTTATTTCTTTCCTTCTGCTAACTTTGGGTTTTGTTTGTTCTTCTTTCTCTAGTTCCTTTAGGTGTAAGGTTAGATGTTTTACTTGAGATTTTTCTTGTTTCTTGAGATAGGCTTGTATAGCTATAAAGTTCCCTCTGAGAACTGCTTTTGCTGCATCCCATAGGTTTTGGATCGTCGTGTTGTCATTGTCATTTGTCTCTAGGTATTTTCTGATTCCCTCTTTGATTTCTTCAGTGATCTCTTGGTTATTTAGTAACGTATTGTTTAGCCTCCATGTGTTTGTGTTTTTTACGTTTTTTTCCATGTAATTCATTTCTAGTCTCATAGCGTTGTGGTCAGAAAAGATGCTTGATATGATTTTAATTTTCTTAAATTTACTGAGGCTTGATTTGTGACCCAAGATGTGATCTATCCTGGAGAATGTTCCATGCACACTTGAGAAGAAAGTGTAATCTGCTATTTTTGGATGGAATGTCCTATAAATATCAATTAAATCTATCTGGTCTATTGTGTCATTTAAAGCTTGTGTTTCCTTATTTATTTTCATTTTGGATGATCTGTCCTTTGGTGTAAGTGAGGTGTTAAAGTCCCCCACTATTATTGTGTTGCTCTTGATTTCCTCTTTTATAGGTGTTATTAGTTTCCTTATGTATTCAGGTGCTCCTATGTTGGATGCATATATATTTATAATTGTTATATCTTCTTCTTGGATTGATCCCTTGATCATTATGTACTGTCCTTCCTTGTCTCTGGTAACATTCTTTATTTTAAAGTCTATTTTATCTGATATGAGTATTGCTACTCCAGCTTTCTTTTGATTTCCATTTGCATGGAATATCTTTTTCCATCCCCTCACTTTCAGTCTGTATGTGTCCCTAGGTCTGAAGTGGGTCTCTTGTAGACAGCATATATATGGGTCTTGTTTTTGTATCCATTCAGCAAGCCTGTGTCTTTTGGTTGGAGCAGTTAATCCATTCACGTTTAAGGTAATTATCGATATGTATGTTCCTATTACCATCTTCTCAATTGTTTTGGGTTTGTTTTTGTAGGTCCTTTTCTTCTCCTGTGTTCCACTTAGAGAAGTTCCTTTAGCATTTGTTGTAGAGCTGGTTTGGTGGTGCTGAATTCTCTTAGCTTTTGCTTGTCTGGAAAGTTTTTGATTTCTCCTTCGAATCTGAATGAGATATTTGCTGGGTAGAGTAATCTTGGTTGTAGGTTCTTCCCTTTCATCACTTTAAGTATATCATGCCACTCCCTTCTGGCTTGTAGAGTTTCTGCTGAGAAATCAGCTGTTAACCTTATGGGAGTTCCCTTGTATGTTATTTGTCATTTTTCCCTTGCTGCTTTCAATAATTTTTCTTTGTCTTTAATTTTTGCCAATTTGATTACTATGTGTCTCGGCGTGTTTCTCCTTGGGTTTATCCTGTATGGGACTCGCTGCGCTTCCTGGACTTGGGTGGCTATTTCCTTTCCCATGTTAGGGAAGTTTTCAACTATAATCTCTTCAAATATTTTCTCTGGTCCCTTCTCTCTCTCTTCTCCTTCTGGGACCCCTATAATGCAAATGTTGTTGTGTTTAATGTTGTCCCAGAGGTCTCTTAGGCTGTCTTCATTTCTTTTCATTATTTTTTCTTTATTTTGTTCCACAGCAATGAATTCCACCATTCTGTGTTCCAGGTCACTTATGTGTTCTTCTGCTATTGATTCCTTCTAGTGTAGTTTTCATTTCAGTTATTGTATTGTTCATCTCTGTTTGTTCTTTAATTCTTCTAGGTCTTTGTTAAACATTTCTTGCATCTTCTCCATCTTTGCCTCCATTCTTTTTCCGAGGTCCTGGATCATCTTCACTATCATTATTCTGAATTCTTTTTCTGGAAGGTTGCCTATCTCCACTTCATTTAGTTGTTTTTCTGGGGTTTTATCTTGTTCCTTCATGTAGTACATAGCCCTCTGCCTTTGTATCTTGTCTATCTTTCTGTGAATGTGTTTTTTGTTCCACAGGCTGCAGGACTGTAGTTCTTCTTGCTTCTGGTCTCTGCCCTCTGGTGGATGGGGCTATCTAAGAGCCTTGTGTAAGTTTCCTGATGGGAGGGACTGGTGGTGGGTAGAGCTCTATTGTTCTGTTTTAAGGTCACAGATTCTTTCTTCTTTCCTTTTTATTTTGCTGTTGAGTCCGTCAATTGAGTTTTTTTTTTATTTGATTTTTGTGTGTTTTTTAAAAATTTCCATTTGGTTTTTTTTTTATATCTTTATACATTTTTCTGACACTTTGTGGGTTTTTTTGCCAAGACTTCCTATTTTTTCATTTGCCCAATTACATTTGTAAATATTCATTGAAGCTTTTGTATTATGGCTGCTTTAAAAAACTTTGTCAGATAATTCTAATATCTTGCTAATATCGATGTCATCTTAGTATTGGAATCTGTTCATAATCTTTTCTGTTTTAAATCTCTCTTCTTTGTTTTGCTCCTGCTGAGGGGTGGTGAAAGTCCTGACTCCCCACTACCCCTCCTCTGACACTACCCCAGCAGTGAAAGGAAGGGTACTGCATTACCACTGAATGGGAGGTGGAGATCCAATCTCCCTGTGATCCTCACTTACACTATGGAGGTCCAGAGTACTTTGTTACAGCGTGACAAGGGTGGACGTCTAGGCTCCAGGTGGCCTTTGCTGGCAAGGGTGGGATTAGGACTACATTAATTCTTTTGGTGTTTGTCTGGAGTAGGGTAGTTATTACCAAAAAGTTTTCTGTTAGGCACCCTCTTTCCCATCCTTTGGCTAGAATTGTGTACACCTTACACAATTCTTTAAAAAAAAATACTTATTTTATAGAGCAGTTTTAGATTCACAGAAAAATTGAAAGAAAGGTAGATTACCCATATGTCCCCTGTCCCCACACGTCTCCTCCTATTATCCACATCACTCACCAGTGTGGTACATTTGTTACCAGGGATAAACCTACATTGACATCATAATCACTCAAAGTCTAAAGTTTACATTAGGATTCACTCTTGGTATTGTGCATTCTATGGGTTTGGACAAATGTATAACGACATATTTTCATCATTATAATATCATACAGAGTATTTTTACTGCCCTAAAATTCTTCTGTGATCTGCATATTCATCCCTCTCCATGCCCCTAAACCCTGGAAACTGAACTTTTTATTTTCTCCATAGTTGTGCCTTTTCCAGAGTGTCATATAATTGGGATCATTCAGCATGTTGGCTTCTTCTACTTGGTAATATGCATTTAAGACTCTTTCATGTCTTTCCACATCTTGAAAGCTCATTTATTTTTAGCACTGAATAATATTCTATTGCCTACATGCAATGCAGTTTATTCATTTATCTACTGGTGAACATATTGGTTGCTTCCAAGTTTTTATAATTATGAATAAAGCTGCTATAAATATCTGTGTGCAGGTTTTTGTATGAATATAGTTTTCAGCTCCTTTGGGTAAGTACCAAGGACCAAGACTGCTGGATCATATGGGAAGAGTAAGTTGAGTTTTTTAAGAAATTGCCAAGCTGTCTTGCAAAGTGGCTGCACCATTTTGCATTCTTATCAGTAATGAATAAGAATTCCCATTTCTCCACATCCTCACCAGCATTTGGTGTTGTCAGTGTTTCCAGATTTTGGCCTTTCTAATAGGGGTACAGTTGTAGCTTATTATTTTTTAATTTGCATTTCCCCATAACATATGATGTGGATCATCTTTTCATGTTTATTTGCCTTCTGTACTTATATCTTCTTTGGTGAGGTGTTTGGCAAGGTCTTTGGTCCATTTTTTTTTTTTTTTAAATAAATTTATTTATTTTATTTTTGGCTGTGTTGGGTCTTTGTTTCTGTGCGAGATCTTTCTCTAGTTGCAGCAAGTGGGGGCCACTCTTCATCGCGGTGCACGGGCCTCTCACTACCGCGGCCTCTCTTATTGCGGAGCACAGGTTCCAGATGCGCAGGCTCAGTAGTTGTGGCTCACGGGCCTAGTTGCTCCGCGGCATGTGGGATCTTCCCAGACCAGGGCTCAAACCCGCATCCCCTGCATTGGCAGGCAGACTCTCAACCACTGCGCCACCAGGGAAGCTCAGGTCCATTTTTTATTTGAGTTTTTTTTCTTATTGCTGAGTTTTAAGAATTCTTTGTATATTTTGAATAATCATGCTTTATCAGATGTGTCTTTTGCAGATATTTTCTCCCAGTCTAAGTCTTATCTTCTAATTCTCTTGACATTGTCTGTCATGGAGCAGAAGGTTTTTTTTTTTTTTAACAAATCTAGCTTATCAATGATTTCTTTCATGGACCCTGTCTTTGGTGTTATATCTAAAAAGGCATCACCATAGCCAAGGTCATACAGGTTTTCTTCTATGTTATCTTCAAGGAGTTTTATAAGTGGAATCCCTTTTTTAAGAGTTAGACATTACAAATTTGATTGGCATTTCTGTGTGAGTGGTCAAGGCTTATTGATTGTTGGGTTTACTGTAGTGTGAAATGTGTGATCAGGTGGCAAATTTATTGAGGATAAAACATAATTATTAATTATAAAAATCTTTTTCTCTGGGGTGGTTTAGTTTCTCTAGTCCTCAGATGCTATGCCCTAGTTAAGATGAGGTATAATTCCAGCCAATTCCATTCTAGAAATGGGTAGAGTAAGAGAGCTGAGTGCCCAACTGTCTATTTAGATTTTCACTTAATATTTATTTTCAACATGTCTCTTCCTCTCCATGTTTTCTCCCATGTTTCCTCACTATCCTGTCATATCACCAAAGTCCCAGAGTCTGTTTGCTCAGTTTTTCCAGTTTCCCACTAACTGAAGGGCTAGTTGTCTAGTCTAATCATTCCATATCCATATTTTCAACCAATTCCCATGTCTTCAATTTAGCACCTGACCTACTGCTCCTGAGATAAACTGGGTCTCCAATTCCTAAGCATTGGGAATTCTATAGGGAAAGGTAGCTTTGCTTCTTTTTAGTATAAACATCTGTAGTCACCTAAGTTATAACTTCCTCCTCCAATCAAGCATCTTATTTACATCCTGAAAATTATTAAAATCACTTGTCTGCTGTTATCTCTTCTCCTTTTCTCTTTGCCCTTGTGAATCTATGCCTTTATTATCTTACCGTCATTTTAATGAAATTTAGAGGAGAGTCAGTATGCTGTATTAAGAAGTCTTACATTGCTGCCATTTGCATCTATAAGAGTCACACTATTAAAGATGTTGTTAAAGATTACTATTGGGCCACTAAATAGTTGATACTATATGTTAAGTGAGGTTGATTAGCTGTTGTTTTCCTCACTTATCTGAACACCTCAGCATATTTTCTCAGTAGTCCATGCTTGAAACCATTGTACTTTAATCATACATTAAACTATGTATTCCAAGCCTCATGAATCACATAATGTAATCATGGACAAATAATTGCATTTTATCTTCAAAGAACGAAGTGAACTTCAAATAGACACTGGTAGGATAGGACCATAAGTTCACTTAAGAATACATTTATTAAAATGAGGAAAGAAACACCATGATAAACTAATCAATTTAAGAATTTTCTTGGTTGTCATGAAGTATAGTGAAGCATCACTAAAAACTTTTTTAGAATTTCATTTTTATTATTAGTTTGACTTAATGAATTCACATATTTATAACACATAAGGTGCCTAAGCACACTCATTTTAAATGATAGTTCATTGATTTGCACATAACCCTGTTTTTCCTAGTTCTCACTAGCCTATGAATTCAAATGAGCCTATTTTAATTTTAAAACCTAGATCTTGCAGTTTGATTTCCCCTACTTACCTACTCAGGACTGAAGCCCTCTTTAGACTAACTTGTCCCACCCCTTTACATGCTGCTGGGCTATTTCAAGGAGCAGAATCACCTGTCCTTACTATCAATGGGAACAGAGGCTCCTTACCCCCCTTGCCACTGCTTCTCTTACAAATTATCCCTTCTGATTGAAGTTCAGTTTGGAATCACAGCTCACTTTGGTCATTTTAAGATCTGACCAGCCACTATTATTTCTATGTGCCTTAGAAACTTAGCTTTAGGTACCTTATGTCTTTATGTCCGCGTGTTAGTTGCTGTATCCCTGTGTCACTATTAATGCTTGCTTCTGTAACTTCTGATTCACTGCCAATGATGACCACTGCTGTAACTGGTCCAGGGTTTGCCCTGAGCCACCACTCCCTTCTGCTGTCCTGACAATCCACTTCTGCTGACCACTGTGCCAACTGGAATTGTTCTCAGTCTGTGGTGAAATAAAAGTAAAATGGATTTTTCCCCTGTGTGCTGAGCACTTTAAGACTCTGAGGGGAATCTCGTTTGGTTTCTAAGATATGACAGAGTTTAATAAGCAGCTTTCTCATTTCGCTCATAGGCATTTTCTCTCTGTGACTAGAACATACCTTTTAGATGGCAGTTTCACAATGGAATCAAGACCTAGAACCATCGTTTCCTTTTGATCCTAATTGTCATATAGCAATGGCTTTCATCTGGTGATAATTTTGCCTCCCAGTAGACATTTATCAATGTCTGGAAACACTTTTAGTTGTGACAACTAAGCAGGTACTAGTGGCATTTAGCGGGTAGAGGTCAGGGATGCTGCTAAATATTCTACAAAGCACAGGACAGCTCAGCTCTCCATAACAAGGAATTACCCATCTCCCTCAAATATCAACTGTGTCCAGATTGAGAAAGCCTGTAATAGAGGAATGGAATGGAATGGGCAGGCACACCACAGTCAAGACAAAGAAATCCTGAGAATTCTAAACTGTAGATGATACAGATTATTTTTGCACAGAAATGAAATCTTGTGGAAGTGGTCCAAAATCTACTCACTGTATACCTAATTCTGCTTTAAGCATAAGAATATATTTCCCATGTGATAACGGCTGCAGAATTTGTAAAATGACATTAGGGAACACAATGATCCAAATCCTAACTTTTTAGCAGACCTCATTTCATATAAATTTCTGCCATGGACAAAAATTGTTTTCCCCTTGATTTTAAAATAAATTCAATAAAATAATAAAATAAAAATAAATCCCTTTCAGCTTTTCATGAGGGTGCATGTTTTTTAAAAGGATGGAAATGTATTGGGCTGGCCAAAAAGTTCATTTGGGTTTTTCTGAAAGATGTTACAGAAAAACCCAAAGGAACTTTTTGGCCAACCCAATACAGGAGTGCTAGGAACAAAGTCTAACGAGAGACCTCATGGAAACGTCTGAAATGATTTCTCCTAATTGGAACTGGATTGAGATCAAAAGCAGAAGCAGCTGTGATAGAAGACCCCGGCTGATAGGGAATGACTTAAATAAGCCTCTGGCTTTCTTTCACTGTTTGGCACAATTCTGGAGCACAGTGGTTACACTAAACAGAAATCCAAGAATTCCCACAACACTTCTGTCCATCTCCGTGAGGTGAAAAACAAACTGTGAAACAGCCAAAATATGTCTCTTTTCTACAGTCTCATATCCACATACTTCAGCCTTTCTTACCTCCTTTCCATCAGTAACTCTCAGAATGAAGCACTGGAAGAGGAAGATGGGGGTGGGGTCATAGCACTTTGTATCCTGAAACATATATACAACCATGCAAAATACTAAAGATAGAGGCAGACCTACAGGGTGAGTTCTACAAGCAATGCATACTTCTAAATCTGCCATATATTGCACCTGGACAAAGCAGTACATGAGACTGACTCCTTGGCAAAGAATTTGTCCATCCAAACCTTAGCAGGCTTTAATTCTGCTCAAAAGTATCACACTCAGTGGGCTCCTGCTTGGTCATACAGATTGTATTTAGGGTTGTGAAGAGCAATCTTCTACCTATCTTAGATGTTAGAAGGAGAATCATGAGACCTCTGAGTGCCAGTGAAGAAGGCTGAGGACATTACATCTACTGACATGCCCTGGAATAGGGTAGGTTGATTGTGTTAGCTTCCTACTGCTTCTTACCACAAACTTAGTGGCTTAAACAAACACACAGTATCATACAATCTTGAGGCCAGAAGTATAAAATGGGTTTCACTTAGCTAATGTCAGGTTTGGCAGGGCTGTCTTCCTTCTGGTGTCTCTGGGGAATAATTCATTTTCTTGCCTTTCTAGCTTCTAGAGGCTGCCCATATTCCTTAGGTCATGGCTCCATCCCTCTAGAGCCAGGGGTGGCTGGTCAAGTTGTCACTGGCCAGGTGTCATTGTTCTCTCCCTTGACTTTGGTTTCTCTGACCAAGATGCTTTCCCAGCTTGTTCCTTTAGCTCTTGTTCCTCTTTTAAAAATACCACTGTTTTTGAGAACCTACATTTTGCCAAGTATTCCTCCAAGTATTTTTTATGTATTATCTGATTTAAACCTCTTAAAAATAGTACAAGGTAGGTATTCTTTCAGACACAGGTAAGGACACTGTACTTCCCGCTCTGCCATCCCCTGTGGATTAGCCCAGAAGAAACTGCATTTTCCTGGCTTGTGTCTAACAGGGAAAAGCAGGATCAGATACTAGGCACAGGGCAGATATCTAATATGTGTTAAATAAACTGAATGGGACACTAAAGTTCTATTTTTTCCCTGATAAGACCGGGATGGTGAGGCAGAGCTGAGTATTTCTATTTCAGTTAAAATTCTTATTGGTCTAAAATCCTATCAGTAGATGCCATTTAATCAGAAGTGAAAAAGATTGTGACTACTCTTAAGAACCATCATGAAGCTTACATCTTTATTTGTCATTTTAATTGGAATTTGTCAGTATATACAAACACATACCTATTAGAGTTTGGAAGCCCAAGCAGAACATGGAAAGTCATTGCAAGACAGAAAGAAGAGATTCCTGTTTTAGAAAAAGAAACCATTAATTTTTTCCTATTGCTATTCTTTGTGCCCATTTATCCTTCTACTTTTACTGACTTCCTTGTCTTTGGATTCTACTTGTCTATCTATACTCCTGGTGTGCGTCTGAAGAAATGCAGAGCAAAACCCACTATTAGCATCAGGCAAACCTGGGTTCAAGTCTTGCCCTTGCCATGTACTGGGTATATCTCTATGATTTCATGCAAGGACCTTCTCTATGCATCAGTTTCCCCATTTGTAAAATGGAAAGAAATTGCCTGTCTTCAGGGGTGATTTTTGAAGTTTGGTTTTATTACAGAGCAGATGGTCAATAAATGCTAAATCCTTTTGCTGATATTATTTTTAATATTATTATATTGATATCAGTTCTTTGAGGATTTATTGAGTGAATACGTTGAGAGTTTTTGGAGCAATATCAAGCAAAAAAAAAGTCATTTCATATAAATGTTAGCTACTGGTACATTTTTAAAGCAATTATTATTTTATTAATATCAGCTTATCTTTGATTCATGGATTTTGCCTTTTTTTTTTAAGCCAAAGTTTTCCCATTTCTTTTCTAAGCAAATACCCAGACTTAATATTCAATCTCCCTGCTTTGTGGTACTGGCTTGCTTCTCCTGATAATATTTAAAACCCTTGACCTGATCAGTTCCATCTAAGCTCATAATATCTAAAAACACCCTTCCACCTAAATAGCCTCCTGGAATTACCTTGACCTCTGCTGATTCTCCTTTGTTCCATCGTAATGAACACCCCAGTATGACAACACCCTAGGTTCTATGAATATTATGAAATCATAAAGCCAAAATATTATTTGATAACTTGTCACTCTGTGAACTAAAACACTTCTCTACATCTAATTCTCAGTCCCAGTGCTCTAAAGCTGGGCATGACAAATCTTTTCTGTAAAGGGCCAGATAATAAATAGTTCAGGTTTTGTGGGCTAGACAGTCTCTGTGACAACTACTCAACCCTGTAGATATAGCCCAGAAGCAGCCATAAAACTATGCAGATGAATGGGTGTGGCTATGTGCCAATAAAACTCTTTACAAAAGTGATCGGCTGGATTTGACCCTCAGAACATATTTTGCTTACCCCTGTCTTACAGCATGCAATTTTCATCAAGGGTTATATCACCCCCAAGGGGTTGTAAATTAGACCTTGGCAGGGAGGGTGGCAAAAAATCTTACTCTTTGTACAAAGCACAGATACAGTAGAAAAACAGATTGTTCTGGGTTGAATCGTGTCTCCAAAAATTGATGTCTACCCAGAACTTCAGAATGTGACTTTATCTGGAAATAGTGCCTTTGCAGGTATAATTAAGGGAAGATGGGGTCACACTGGATTTGAGGTGGGCCCTAATCCAATAACTGGTGTCTTTATAAGAAGAGGGAAGTTTGGCCACAGGGACATGCACAGAGGAGACACTGGAAAGATACACAGGGAAATAACTGAAGTGATGCTTCTGCCAGCCAAAGAATACCAAGATTGCCAGCAACAATGAGAAATGAGGAAGAGGCACTGAAGGATTCTCCCTATAGCCTTTAGAGAAAGCATGGCCCTGTCAGCATCTTGATATCAGACTTCTAGTCTGCAGAATTATGAGACAACAAATTTCTGTTGCTTTCACCTACATAGCTTGTGGTAATTTGTTACGGCGGCCCTAGAATACACAGGTATATAGCATATCTGTGGTATTAAACTTTCACAGGACTATGAAGATGATTATGGGAAAAATATTTTCAAAGGCTCCAAGGGGGGGTCATATTTTTAAAAAAGATGCTGAGAATCACTGTTCTAGATGTGTCATTTTCCTGACCAGCTTGACAAGGTGTCAGACAAGAATCAACATTTATTTTGAAATTATTTTCTGCTTTTCTAAATCTGGCTTCCCCTTCAAACACCGGTGACTGGGTTTCATCCTCAGTCTTTCTCTAGAGTTGCTCCAACTCTTAGAAATGATGACTTGGTACTTGGTCAGATGAACTTGACCTTCGCCCTGATATCTTTATCTTCAGGGATGAACACATGGAGCAATCATAATTGAACCGCAGACCCAACATCCAAGCAGCTTTCCATTGTCTAATACGCCAAAGAATTGAGTTGTTCCAACTCTTAACTTTCAACAGTAGGTGGAATCAGAGATAAAAGAACTAAAACAACCTCCAAATTCCAGAGCACAACTAAATTTGCATTCTTACTATGGACCAGATTACAAACTAATTATTGTGAGCTCAATATTTTTAAGCCTGACTTAGAACAAAACCAAAGCTTAGACATGCTAAGAAACATCCCCCAGGTCACAAATGTCTGAGTTGTCAGGTCCAATTTAATGCAAGGTGTCATCTTCTTCACAGTGTGTTACTTTGTATCTGAGACCTACATGAGAGAAGATTTAGGGGAGCCCCACAAAAATCTGCAATCAGAGGTGTTATGATTCCTTTATTTAGATGCTCAGACCAGAACAGATGATCCTCAGAGACTGAACAACAGAGCTTCCTTAGCCAGAAATTGTCCTGTTGGGTCAGCCAGGAAATAATTGAAGCCCAGTCTCCCACACAATTGGGAAATGCCTCACTCCTAACATCCTAGGTTGAACTATTTTGGGCCAAACTCTTGAGAGTTCACATCTCCAATGTCAGTTTCCTATACCCCAAAAGAAGCAGCACAATTTATTCAATAAATGTTGATTAAGAGTCCTTAATATGCTAGGCCCTGGAAAAAGGCAGGGAATCAAAGAAAAGAAAGACAAAAATCTGTTCTCATGGAGTTGATATTATAGTCAGAGAAGAATAAACTGACAAAAAATAAAATAAGTAAAAATAGATAGCATATCATATTGCTGGTACTAATGTACATAGTTAAGAGCACAGAACAGATTGCATGTCTCACCACATATGAAGTGTGTGACCCTGGCCTAGTCACCTTTCTGTACCTCAGTTTCTGCATCTGTAAATGAAGAGAATAACAGAGCCTGTCATACAGGATTGTTAGAAGGATTGATAGAAAGCACTTAGATCTCAGCCTGACACATATATTATTAGCTCTTATTATATGAAGAAAAATAAAATTAGCACTGAAGCTAGAGAGTGAAGTTGGTGGCTGTGGAGATGATTGAGGACAATAAGGCTTAGATTTGGAAAACCATGATTTTTGACTCTTGTCTCTGCCGCCTACTCTGTTATCTTGGAAAAAATATGTAACCTCTCTGATTCTCAGTTTTTGTGTTTTTGGTTTTGTCAGTCTGTAAAATAGAGATAATCCTACCAACCATGTGGGTTTGAGATAGAATGAGTTGGACAGAATGAAATAGCACTGGTAAAGCTCACAGTGGTCCTACACAGAGAATATGTAATTCACAACTCTGTTTCTTCTTAATCCCTAAACCATGGTTGACAGAGAGGCCTTTCCTAATCTCCTAGACGGGAATACATTGCTCTGCCCTCCCTTATCCATGGGGGATACATTTGTTCCAAGACCCCCAATGGATGCCTGAAACTATAGATAGTACCGAATCCTGTAGTTTTTCCATATACATACACACCTATGATAAAGTTTAGTTTACACGTTAGGCACGGTAAGAGAATATACAGGTTACCAGCATCACTACTCTTGTGCTTTGGGGACATTATTAAGTAAAATAAAGGTTATTTGAACACAAGCACTGTTGATACTGTGAGAGTCGGTCTGATAGGTAGCAAATGTAGCGTGGACAAAGGGATGATTCACTTCCCAGGCAGGATGGGGCGGGAAGGCACGAGATTTTATCAGGCTTCTCAGAACAGCGTACAATTTAAAACTTATTTCTGGAATTTTCCATTTAATATTTTCAGACCATGGTTGACCACAGGTATCTGTAATCACAGAAAGTGAAACCATGGATCAGGAGGGACTACTGTATTGAGAAGGCTGCGGGCATTCCCATATGGCCCAAGTCTCTCCAAAGACATGTCCAGGGAGTTGATATCAGCACCAGTCTTTTACTTTTGTCATTAAATAGAGTTCTCCTCCCCAAATAAGACTCTCTAGGAGTAAAAAAAAAAAAAACAAAAACCTATTTTTATTATTACTATTATTATCCCCATTTAAAGATGAAAAAAGTAAGTCACAGAGAGATTAACTGGCACAAAGTCATAGAGTTAGAATTTTTTGGACATAGGGTTTGAACCAGACAGTATGGCATTTGTTCCATATGTTATGCTGCCTATTACGTGCCTGGCACATCATAGTCACTCAATAAATACTTGTGTAAATGAATGCATCAAAGTAGAGGCAATGAATAATTAAATCTAGACTACCACATGAATATAAGTGTGGTACATGTCATTACGGAGATGGGTACATAGAGAAAGAATGGGGAAAGCCACCTACATCAGTTTGAAATACAAATTAGGGCTTGAGGACTAAAAAGAATTTTCAGTAGCCAGAATGCCCTTTTGATTCCTTTCTTTGATGATTTGAAATACTGACAATTGACCTTTAGAAACAACAGAGTTTACAGTTATACACAATAAAAACCATATCTCATATCAAAGACCTTACAATATGGAGAGGCTCAAGAACTGCATTTATTCATGGGGTCCTCCTATATAATATTTATTCAGGACTTAACAGTATTCTGAGTATTATTTTAGGAGGAGGAATAACGAAGCTAAGGCATTATTCCTTCTGATAAAGCAATAGAAGGGAATTCGAAGCCAAAAGAATAGCATAAGTAAAGCAAAAATATGTGAATAAACAACATAAAAATCCAAGAATTTTGAAATGACTGAGTGTGAAAACACTGAGGTCACTCTTACAGAGTTCAGAGCAGCACCTAGGGACCAGTTTCCATGGACCTGCTTTCAGTTTAAGCAGCTCCAGCTCTTCAGTTGTTTTCTCCATTCTGCTCTCAACGAGGCTAGCTACTGAATGAGAGAAACTGTTGGAGGCATGGGGCACGGCATATTTTCTCCAGCCCTTGAAGTAAACATTCATCCTTGCCAAGCAGAGAAACATGGGACCTAGTGTTCATGTCAAAAATGTATTATATAATAAGTCAGTTCTTGGCTTTCTGCAACAGCCTTTTAGCCCATCATCAATGCTTATGGTACAAATTTAAATAGAGATTATGCAAATACCTACAATACAAGGATGCCAACATAAATTCTATGGTGTTTCTCAAAGCAGAACAGTACCAGAAAAGGCATGGCTTTCAATTTAATTGCATTAAAATTGGTCTCTTTTGGCATATTTTCTTGGAAATGAAAGGGAAATAAAATTGTATTTTCTTTTTTGTGGGTTTTTTTTTTTTTCGCAGAATTGCATGATATTATAGAAACAACTCACCACTTGTGAAAAAAGACCCAAACCAATTTCAAAATATTTCATAGATATTAAATATCAGAACTTGAATCTAAGTTCCACAAAATGGTCAGTGAAGAATACATAGAAGAACATAAAATTATCACCTATATTGGATAGGAAATGAGTCCTAATAATTAAATCTGTATTGATGGCAAAAGCATTTTGTTCTTTGAAACATATAAATGACAACTAGTCAACATCTACTGACCATTCTTAATTTTTCTCTTCCAGTATGGTTGTCTCAGGAAATAGGTTTTACAGATATAATGGTTTACATAGTTATACGTTACCACCTGAACACAGCCATGCACACAGACTTGCCAGTATGCATCAAAATGACATTTCAGTTTTTATTTCTTAGGGTCTCTTTCTACAATCAAACGTAAGTACATTCTTCATCTGTCTTTGGGAAAGCATTTAGCTATAAAAGTCCAGACTCAGCAAGGAATTTCACAATAGAATGATAAAAATATCAAAAGGTATCAAAAAGTAAGAACCTAGTTTTTCATAATACCCTCAGAAAGATTTTCTTCATCTAAAAATTACCATCTCATAAAGAAAGCAAGCTCAATGGCTCAAGCAATAGGTTGAGTTCTTGTATCGCTTTCAAAATATGAGGAACTAGCAGACAAATGTAGTAGCAATAATTTATTTTTGAAGCATGGATAACGTGATTTTCCTACTTTTTTTTCAAAAGAAAAAAAAATCAGCTCAGATTTCAGGACATATAATTGAAAGCTTTTTTCTCCTATTGGCAATATAAAGTAGAAATTGAGACAAAGCTATACTAACTAGGATATACTCCACCACTTTGTAAAAAGTTTCCTTCCTTTTACAAGGCCAGATGGTAAAATGCAAGCACCTACTACACACACACACACATGCACACACGCACACACACACAATTTTTTGCCAATGCTACCAAAGATGGCTGTTATGTTATTTCATAGAAGTGCCTGATTTATTCTCTTTCTGAAGGGTAAGGTGTCCCTTTTGGTTGAATGACTCCAATTTGTGTTGACTCATTCAGCAGAAGAGTTAAATAAAAGAGAACTTTACTCACATGATGCCACTGACTTCAAAATCCATTTTATAATCCTTAAAATTTCATTGAAAAACATTCTTTCTCTTTTGTGCTGTCAGAGAAACCTTGCTGCAGTTAGTTACAGTTCTAACATCTGGTGCTGCTTCAGTGACAGGGTCTTGCTGACGGAGCCATTCCAACTGGACTGGAAGGCACGGTGCCTGAGCCTCTGTGCTCGTTTGCTTGGTGACCTCCTCACTGAAGGCAGATGAGTTGTTTTTTATTTTTCATGTTTCTCAGAGACAGAATGAATACCATAAGCTCTCAGGAGATGATTTTAATTTAAATTATTTAAAATCATTATCACTGGTGAGTTTTACATAACTGTATCCATCGATGGTGTACCAGCATGTGTGATTTTTCTAACTGAAGAGTTAATATATGTGTACACACACACACATACAGCTTTGCTTTAGTAATGCTTGGTAGAGTTACTTCAAAGAGGAACAAACATAATGGAGATAATAATTTTGTGACAATTCTTTCCAACTGGTAACACAGGTAATTTATTTTAGGAACAGTGTATCACAGCCACTATACTGTATCTCCTCACTAGAATTAAAGCCCCAAATGATGATGTAACTTACAAGAAATCAGAGATTGTTCTGTCTTGTTTACCACTGTACCAGCCACACCTAGAACAGCAACTGGCACACAGTTATTATATGTTTTTTTCCCAGTCATTAATTCAGTGAGTATTTACTGTTTTGCCTACATGTACAAAATACTGCATACAGAGGTGATAATTAGTAGTGAAGAGACAAAAATGATCCGAGTTTACCATGAGGCAATGGCAGATAGGAACAAAAAAAATCAATTAAAATAAAATGTGATAAGTAATCTGATCGAGAATAGTTATTATAATGTGAATCAATGATTTCACAATTCCTTTAACATATTGCAAAATCCTCTATTAAACTATTCAGGCGTGTTTTTGGTATTACGTGATTTATTTTTCTTCCTATGACTTTAGCAAATTCACCTACAAGGTGAATTTCTCATGGTCAATTATGGCCTTGAAAAATATTTCTCTCTCTCTGGTTTTCTGATTATTATTAAAATTCTTATTAAAATATATGCTTATTCTAAGAACAGGATATAACATTCATAAACATATTTGTACCTAATAAAAGAGCACTTAAATACTTAAAGCAAGTATTAACAGACATAAAGGGAGAAACTGACAGTAATACAATATAGTAAGGGACTTTAAATACCCCACTTACATCAATGGATAGATCATCTACACAGAAAAAAAAAAAATAACGAAACAGTGGCCTTAAATGAAACATTAGATCAAATGAACTTAATTGATATCTACAGAATATTTCATCTAAAAACAGCAGAATACACGTTCCTTTCAAGTATACATGGAATTTTCTCCATGATAGATCACATGCTAGGCCATAAAACAAATCTTAATAAATTTTAAAAGATTGATATCATATTAATCATCTTTTCTGACAATGATAGGAAACTAGAAATCAACTGCAGGGAGAAAACCAGAAAAAAATCACAAACACTTGGAGATTAAACAACATGCTACTAGGAAACTAATGGGTTAATGAAGAAATCAAAGAGGAAATTAAAAAATACCTTGAGACAAATGAAAACAGGAACAAATATTTCCAAAATTTATGGGGCACAGCAAAAGCAATTCTAAGTAGGAAGTTTATAGCAATACAGGCCTACCTCAATAAATAAGAAAAATCTCAAAAACACTACGTAACTTTCCACTTAAAGGAAAGAAATTAGAAAAAGAAGAACAAACAAAATGCAAAGTCAGCAGAAGGAAGGAAAAAATAAAGATCAGAGTGGAAATAAATAAAATAGAGACCAAAACAACAATAGAAAAGATCAATGTAAGAGATGATTTTTTAAAAAGGTAAACAAAATTGATAAACCTTTAGACAGATTTATCAAAAAAATAGAGGGCCAAAATAAATAAAATTAGAAATGAAACAGGAAAAGTTAAAACTGATATCACAGGGGCTTCCCTGGTGGCGCAGTGGTTGAGAGTCTGCCTGCCAATGCAGGGGACACGGGTTCGAGCCCTGGTCTGGGAGGATCCCACATGCTGCGGAGCAACTGGGCCCGTGAGCCACAACTGCTGAGCCTGAGCGTCTGGAGCCTCTGCTCCGCAACAAGAGAGGCCGCGATGGTGAGAGGCCCGTGCACCGCGATGAAGAGTGGCCCCCACTCGCCGTAGCTGGAGAAAGCCCTCACACAGAAACGAAGATCCAACACAGCCAAAAATAAAAATAATAAATAAATAATAAATAAAAGTTAAAAACAAAAAAAAAACTGATATCACAGAAATACAAACAATCATAAGATAATACTATGAAGAGTTATATGCCAGCAAATTTGACAACCTAGAATAAATGGATAAATTCCTAGAAACATACAATTCTCCAAGTCTGAATCAGGATGAAATAGAAAATCTGAACAGATCAATGACTAGTAATGAAATTTTTTATAAAAAGAGAAATAATAAGCTAGAGCCTTAATAATTATTAAAATATATGCATTCTCTATAATTTTAAAAGTTTGATCCCTCAACAGATGAATTGAAAAAGATGTGGTATATATACCCAAAGAAATACTACTGAGCCATAAAAAGAATGGAATTTTGCTGTTTGCAAAAACATGAATGGACTTGGAGGGCATTATGCTAAGTGAAATAAGTCAGACAGAGAAAGACAAATACTGTATGATATCTCTTACATGTGGAATCTAAAACATACAACAAACTAGTGAATATAAAAAAAAGAAGCAGATTCACAGATACAGAGAACAAACTAGTGGTTTCCAGTGGGGAGAGGGAAGTGAGGAGGGGTGAAATAGGAATAGGGGGTTAAGAGATACAAACTATTATCTACAAAGATATATTGGATAAGGATACAAAGATAAGGATACAAAGATAAGGATACAATACATCCTTATACAAAGATAAGGATACATTGTATAACACAGGAAATATAATCAATATTTTAGAATAACTATAAATGGATTATAAACTTTTAAAATTGTGAATCACTATAATGTACACCTATACCTTATATCATATTGTACATCAAGTTTACTTCAATTAAAAATTTTAATTAAAAAATAAATAAACAAAAGTTTGGTTTTGACACATGAATATACAAACAGATCTCTTTGTAAGCAATGGCTCTTAAAGATGAACATGCATATACTTTTCTCTAAACAACATTATTCCTTAAGTTGCTAAATTGTTTTACATGCATATAAGAATGAATGTAGTAATATTATGTGAAATAGCCAAAATCTAGGAAAGCCCAAAATATACATAATAAAACATATTTAAGTTTTTATATAATTTTATATAGCAAAGTGAATGAACAAATACTCATACATGGAATAACATAAATAAATCTTAGAAAAATAATTCAAACAACATTGAATAAAAAAAGATAAACTCAGAAGGCTATGATGGTATGATATCAGTTTTATAAAACTGAAAACGGCAAAATCAATTTTATATATTTTAAGTTGTATAATGTTTTTGAAAAGTTTGTTTTTTAAAAAAGCTAGGAAATAGTAAATATAAAATTCACAACAGTGGTTATCTTAAGGAGTTGCAAGGATCAGAAGAAAATACACTAATAGTGACACTGGCATAGATAATGATTTATTTACAAAATTCCATGGTGGGTTTACCAGTAAGTTCTATTATGATGCTTCATAATTTTGACATATATTATATAATGGACATTGCTAATGTTTTGCCCATTTCTCTTCAGATCCCACTTACTGTTTCTTTATGCTTCTTTTTAGGCTTTTGTATCTTATTGATTATAAAAGCTCTTAACTATACTGCCTTTGATGACTGCCATTAGCCTAATAGAATCACTTTGGCTAAATACACAGAGAACCAGAAGTACCTGAGAGTTCCTTTCTTCCTGGGATGGCCCTCAGCCAATACAGAAAAATCAATGAAAAGAGAAAAATCAGTGAAAAGAGAAACTGGTTCTATTGGACATTCCTCCCCTATCTCCTTTGCTGGCTCTAAGACCTCCAACCTTAGAATAAGTTAGGTTCTTAGTCTTTGGTCTTCTTCCCTTGGTTATCTATATCCAGTACTTGCATGAACACATAGACTGTCATTGTTGTATGATCATGATTCTCAAAATCATACCTTTTGCTTAAAACTCCATACCAGACCCCTGACCTGTATTTCTGGCTGCCTAATTAACACCATTGGATGTTCAAAAGGCCCTACAATTTCAACAAATCTCACAGTTAGATATTTCTCCTAAACTTAAACTCTTACAATGTTCACATTTCAGTATATTCTCCCAGCTCCTATGACCAAACCATCATAAAACGTTGGCACTTCTTCAGGAAAGGGTTAACTCATTAAACCAGGGTTGCTCAAACCAAAGAAAGGCTTGTCTTCAGGACTGGTCCTTGGTTGGCTCCTAGGAAATGAGCTCTTTACTCTTGTAATATTCTGCTTGATAAGACCATTTTTGTATGCCTCTGACTTTGGGTTATGCTGCACCCATTTGACCAGATAAGTTTGTCCTAACAATGTGATTTATGGTGTATTGGTCAGGGTTCTCCAGAGAAACAGAGCCAATAGGATATAGAGAGAGATATATAAGAGGAGACTTATTACAGAAATTTGCTCACCTGGTTATGGAAGCAGAGAGGTCCCATAATCTGCCATCTGCAAGCTGGAGAACCAGGAAAGCCAGAGGTGTAATTCAGTCCGAGCCCAAAGGCCTGAGAATTAGGGAACCGACGGTGTGAGTCCTGATCTGAGTCCCAAATCTCAAGAACCAGGAGTACCAATGTCTGAAGGCAGAAGAAGATGGATGTTTCAGCTCAAGCAGAGAGAGCTAATGTGCCTTTCTCCCCCTTCTTGTTCTATTCAGGCCCTCAACAGATTGGATGATCCTGCTGTCATTGGTGAAGGAGATCTCTTCGACTCAGTCTACTAATTCACAGCCTAATCTCTCCCAGAGACACACTCACAGACAGATTCAGAAATGTCTACCAGGAATATATCATGGATTGAAAGGGTCAGTATTATAAAACCATCAATTCACCTCTAATTGATCTATATGATAAATACAGTCTCAATCAAAATCAAAGACCAAGAAGAGCCAAGATAATCTTGAAGAAGAAAAAGAAAAATGGAAGATAACTGTATAATAAAGTCATTATAAAGCTACAGGATAGACACAGAGAAACAGACCAGTGAAATAGATGGTCAACAAAGAGACTCACTTGTATATGGATGCAGCACAGAAATGATGGTATGTTCAATAAATGTCGATTGGATATCATTTAGAAAAATGTATTTTCACCTATACCTCACAATATACACAGAAATCAATTCTAGATGGATAATAATCTAAATGTTAGAGAAGAAAAAAGGATCTTCTTCAAGGTATCAAAGAAGAAAATCTTCATGATTTTAAGGTAATCAAAGTTGTCTTAACCAAGAAAATATTACTAATTGGAAAGGAAATTAGAAATGCTTGTCCATCAAAAAATACCCTTTATAGGGTAAAAAAAGCAAACTTAATAGAAAAATGGGTCAGGGACTTGAACAGAGGATATTCAAATGGGCAAAATATACAGAATTTGGAGAACATATGGATCTGACACACATATGAACTGAAGGTGAGAAGTTAAATTGCTTCTATGATTTGGAAAATCATTTGGCGTTATCCACTAAAAAGTTGAACACATACTTACTCTATGACCCAGCTAGTGATGGGCATATCTGTGGAAGTACATTTTAGGCACAGAGAACTGTGAGTCCAAAGACCTTAAGACAGCTGAATACCTGATGCATTCAAGCAACAACAAAGAGGCTGGTGTGTTTATGTTTGTTTTTTTTTTCTTCTCTCTCGCCCTCCTCCCACTGGAGTGTAAAGGACTCATCTGACCTGTTTTGTTCACTGAGGTCTTCCCAGCAGTTAGGTGGATAACATAAAAGCTCACTAAGTGTCCGAAGGAATGAATGAGTGAGAGAATACATCCAGTTTCCTTTTTGTTTTGTTTTTTTGGCTGCACCTTCAGGCATGCGGGATCTTAGTTCTTCTACCAGGATCAAACCTGCATCCCCTGCAGTGGGAGCACAGAGTCTTAACCACTGGACCACCAGGGAAGTCCCAAGAATACATCCAGTTTCCTGGCTTTTCATTAGCACGTCTCTGTTCTTTTATTAAAAGCATAAATCTTTAGAATGATCCAAATAACAAAGAGATGAAAGCTTCTGCCCCAGGTTCACATTCCTTAAAGTGTTTTTGGTGGATCATTGGTTCCACAAATGTTCACCAAAAAAAAAGTCTCACAATCATATGTGGAAACTTTGCTTACTGTGTCTCCCACTTAGAAAATCACACTGTACTTTAGCATATTAAAATGTTTTTGAAAGCATATAAAAATATAAAATATAAAAGTTGCAGAATTGAGAAGTTCTTGCAACTAAAAAATACTCCCGTTATAACTCTTCAAGTACTTTCCAGATGGAGTTGACCCTGGAACCGTTTTTATTTAATGTCTCTTAACATTCTGAGGAAGCCAACGCTCCACCATAAACTTGGGGAAATTAGGAGAACACTGATAAACAAGGCTTGCTCTGAAGAGTTCTGCTGAGGTGACGCAGAGTAAAGATCAAAGATGACTCTAAGAAGAAACATGTAACATGATGAGGAGTCCAGGAACCTCTCTTCCTGTCCTTCTCCTTTGGAGAGGTTTTAGGAGTCACATGGCTTAAAAAGGGGAAAATGGGTAAATGCAGCACAGAACAAAAACGTAAATGAAACATAGTGGCAGGATTCCCAGAGCCAGTTCTAAAACCCTGCTTGTTTTCAGCAACCATAAGAACATCTAAATTCAAACTGAAAAGTGCCACGATCCATTGAGACAGCACCAAGTGCTTGGTATCTTCTCCTGGAGTTCTTGTCTAACACACCAAGAAGGCAGATTTTTTTTTTTTTTTTTTAATATAGCCAGAATAAAACGTAAAAGTAAGGACAAAAAGGAGTGGGAGAATCACTAGTGATTCTCCCCATATCTGACTATTTGTTGTGTGGCTGAAAGAGCATCTGGTGACCAATGACTCCTGTATTTCTCCTTTTCTCATAATATGACTCAAAATTGGTCCCACATTTCACAAGTGTTCCCCATATATTTTCAAGTCCAATATTGCCTTTTCTGAGATGTGACTCTGGTTACATTCAGGATCAAGGCCTCCCTATAAGATTAAGCATGCTTAATACCAAGCTTTGCTACCAGAAAAAAAAAAAATCTTTCTATTTTACTCAGCATTACATAAACAAGTCGTATCTAATTCTCTGAAGTGAAAGTGCCATAAAAGATATATACATATACATTCTTTCCGCTAAATTGGTGCCATAAAGCTGTATTACAAATATGAATAATGTTTTTCTGCAGTGATATTTAGGGCTATACAAATACTGTTTAGAGACATTTTGGTTTCTTCTACCTTTGCAGGATAAGACATTAAAAGAAATCACTACTATATTTTATTGAAGTTAAAACTGTTGGGTTATAGCATATTTAATATGGTGAACCTAGGCCAAATACTGAAGCTAGCATTTATTTTATTGCTTTTGACATGTCTTGTTTAAAGACTCTAAGAAATGAAAAATTCCAATGAAAGCCATATTGAAGTTTATTGATCTAATCTCTATAAAGTAAAATCTCCATAAAAAATTATGTCACTTCATTGAATGAGACGATAGGAAATGGAATTATTCTTGGAGAAATTTTTATATGGTCAATCAGGTACAATTAAACTATCGTCTAGATATCTTTATACTATTGGAAATTACAGGATGTGTTTTCAGAAGTGTTTGGTTGATGTCTTTTTATTCTACAGAGAACTTAATGACAGTTATTACAACATGCCACATTACACTGATTGTACTAAAACAATTCAATAATATACAGTTAAAATGTTATCTAGGATCTATAAAGAATATAGAAATTCTCCTTCTATCTTCCCATGGTTCGATGGTTCTGAAAGGTGTCTGTATGTTAGAATACATATGTGATAAGGAAAATTGATATGTTATTAAAAGTTCTATAGAGAGCTGTTGCTGTAATCCCATTAAATGTTGGATGTATATTATGTTGAACTGTATTAAAAATTAAGTTAGGAGACATAAACAGTGAAATTCCACAGTTTGCCTCCAATCAAACTTATTGTGCATTTATCTATCAAACAGGTAATTTCTTATTGGCTAATAACTGGCTACTTTTGCCTGTTAAGGAAAACTTCTCTTACGTATCTGACCTATGATATCAATGTCTTAAGGATCTGTGTTCTCTTCTATGTATGTTCTTTCTGGACAATCTCATCTACCATTTTGACAGAATAAAAATGTCTCCAACATTTCCTAACTAGATCTTTATCATGAAATCCAAACACTACTTGTCTAAATTCACTGGACAACTCTCCTTGCTCATCCTATAAACACACCAAATTCAATTTCTTGCACCCAAATTTATTAAGGCAATCAGTGCTTGGCCCAGATGTCAGAGTGTATTCATTGGTCAGACAATTGACTAGATATGGAGAGTTATCTTGCCCTGCCTCCTAAGGGGAAGCTGGATACTTTTCTGTCCCCAACTGGGGTCATTAGAATGTACTCAGAAGTATCAGCCTCTAGAGTTATGTTACCAGATTCAGCAAAGAGAACACAGGATACCCAATTAATTTTGGATTTGGGATAAACTACAAATATGTATACATATATTTAGTATAAGTGTCTCATACTTTGCAAAATACTTAGAATAAAAATATTTATTATCTGACATTAAAAATTACCTGGACATCCTTTGTTTTATCTGGAAATCCTAACTTTAGAGACAACCTGCATATATGCTCTCGGATTGGTTTCTAGGTAAAGCAGAAATGAAGAATGAAGACGTTTGTTTTCTTGGCTTAGGTTACAAATAGTATTGCCTACATTTCAAATCCTTTCCATAATTACGCTGAACTCTTTATAACTAAATCTTTCCTAACTTTTACTGATTATTTTGATAATAGTTTAGATAATGGTTACAAAATATTTTCCATCTTAAGATTATATTTCATTATTCAGGGATGAATTTTATTTCCTTTCCCAAATTTATTCCTCTTTCAAGTTCATCCAGAAACTGGCAAGTAGAAGGATCCCCAGCATATATAACAATCAATTTAACCCCATCACATTATTTCCAAGGACCCAAAATTTGTTGAAAAGTCTCAATTCTAACACTCAATTCTCTGTAACTTTAAATAAAAAATTGAATATGCTTAGAACAAATTCAACATCTGTTCTATTTCCTTTTTGTTCTCCACACACTATACTGCTCCCGTCCTTGTAACTTTTAATATTTTGATCATTATGCTTCCACTTTAATGCAGCCTACATACTCCAGTATTTGCAAAATTTCCCTCCATCCCAATGACACACACTTCTGTAAAAAGTTCCAAAATTCCAGCTAATAACTTTCTTCAGCCCTGAGTGATTACTGTACCTCTAATATCAACCACCCACATTGACATTTAAATCTGTGTCATCACTGATTTTTAGTTGCTTTCTCTGTGGAATCTTACTTGTACAACTAGTTTACAAGATCACTTTGACTTTTGATACAACACCACACAGAGCAAAATGTCAACTCCAAAAAATTCTCGAAGAATGAGCTACTTTTTCACTTCTTGTGATCTTTTGAAACAAAAAAGCATTAGAACAGGTAGTTAGGAGTTATATTTGCTTTGAGATTATATTTACAAACATGTAGTAGGTGCAAATTAATAGTAATACACTTAAACTACTGCTGCCTTTTCAGTAATTCTATCATGTTGCTCAAGGAAACGATGACATACACTGATTTTAGGAATTTTTGAAATGAAGAAAAATATAAGAAAAAATAAAATACTTATAAATCTGTTCTTCCACGCTATTCCATGTAAAGTAATTGATCAACTTCTCCTCTGACTATGCAATATTAAGACCAACACTTACATAAAATTTTTAATCTTTTTTTCACATGGAATTACATTGAGCATGTTTCCATTTTATTAAATTATTTGGATACATGGGGTTGAATAAGTTGTGTAGTGATCTTTAATAAAGATAAATAACTATTATCTAAAAGATTTTTGAAGATGTAGCTTTGACTACAATTCTGAATAATTCTTTATTAGAATGATAAGCACCTGGTCAAAAGTTATGCTTTGCTTAAACCTTCTGATGCATATTTACAAATTTATTTTCAGAAGGCTGTAGCAATTACATTCTCACCAGTAGTCCATTTTAACAAGTCGGATAAATAATATTTTCGTTCAGCGTTTAACAATTTTTATGTGAAATAGCATATTATTTTTAACTTAAGTTACTTTGATTATATTTTAAAGTAAATGTACAGTCACGTTTTAGTCACTATTTTTTTCTTTAGTTGCTTTTTCTTTGAAGTATTAATTCCTAAGGTATAACTGAAATGTGGGATATCATTTTACCTTTATTTCAATGTAAGAGGTCTTTACACAGTAATTATACAAACTGGCTGTTGTTAGTACTGCAAATAATATTCACATTTGGCATTAACTTTTCTTTGCAGAGCTTTGAAAGGGGTGGCACAGCATGATGTAACCATATGTCTACCATAATCACTTGCACATATAAGTTGATTTTTTTAGGCCCATGTTTTTCCATAATAATACCAATTCCATAAACTTTTTTAAAAGAGTGAGTCAATGTATACATACAGCATCTTAGAGTTATGTCTGGCATATTATAGTTTCCAATAACTGCTATCTATTTAAAAATTGTGATTAGGCACACAATTTTTTAACAGCTTTATGGAGATCTAATTCACATATCAAGCACTCATTTAAAATGTGCAAAAAGCAATGACTTAGTATATTAACAGGTTATGCAAATATCACAATCAATTTAAGAAAATTTTCATTGTTCAAAAACAAACCTTGTAACTCTTAGCCATAATTCCTTGACCCTCCACAACCCTAGGCAACCACACATCTACTTTTCATCTCTATAGACTTGCCTATTACTGGAAGTTCACTTAAACAGAACCACACAATATGTGATCCTTTGCACCTGGTTTCTTTCACTTAGCATATGTTTTTAAGGTTTATTCCTGCTATAGTATGTATCAGTACTTAATTCCCTTTTATGGTTGACTAGTATTGCATTGTATTGCTATAACACATTTTATTTAGTCATAAGTTTATGGACATTTAATTGGTTTCCACGTTTTTGCTATTATGAATAATGCTTCATGAATATACATGTACAAGATTTTCTGTAGACATTTTTACACTTCTCCTGGGTGTATACGTGGAGTTGTATTACTGAGTCATATGACAGTTATAAGTTTAATCTTTGAGGAACTTCCAGACTGTTTACTAGAGACATAACGTCATTTTGTATTCCTACCAGCAATGGATGAGTGTTCTAATTTCCCCTCATTTTTGTTGCCATTTTTTATTAGCTGTCTTTCTTATTATATGCACCCTAATGGGTTCAAAGTAGTATCTCATTGTGGTTTTGACTTGCATTCTGGTCTTGGCTCCATCTTTTCACATGATTTTTGTCAAATGTATTTCTATAAAAGTATAAATTCAGATCCTTTGCCCAGTTTTTGGTTGGGCTATTTGTCTTTTTATTAATGAATTTTAAGCATTCTTTATATATTATAGATACAAGTCCTTTATCAAATATATGATTTGAAAATATCTTCTCCCATTCTGGAGGTGGCAAAATGGTATCCCTCGTATCAATCAAGTTTTTCATTTTGATGATATCCAATTTATCTATGTTTTTCTTTTGTTGCTAGTGATTTGGTGTCATAGCTAAGAAACCATTGCCTAATCCTAGGTCACAAAGATTTTTTTAAAAAAATCTTTTATATTGTTTTATTAATACTTCTACCAGCAGTCTATGTGCATTCTTATTTTAATTTTATTTTTTTAACATCTTTCTTGGAGTATAACTGCTTTACAATGTTGTGTTACTTTCTGCTGAATAACAAAGTGAATCATATATATATATATATATATATATATATATATATATATGTATGTATGTATGTATATATATATGTATGTATATATAATCTCCCCATATCCCATCCCTGTTGCATCTCCCTCTCACCTTCCCTATCCCACCCCTTTAAGTGGTCACAAAGCACCGAGCCGATCTCCCCGTGCAATGCAGCTGCTCCCCACTAGTTATCTATTTTACATTTGGTAGTGTATATATGTCAATGCTACTCTCTACTTCATCCCAGCTTACCCTTCCCCTTCCCCATGTCCTCAAGTCCATTCTCTATGTCTGCATCTTTATGCCTGTCCTGACCTTAGGTTCATCAGAACCTTTTTTTTTTTTTTTAGATTCTATATATATGTGTTAGCACACAGTATTTGTTGTTCTCATTCTGACGTAACTTCACTCTGTATTACAGACTCTGGGTCCATCCACCTCACTACAAATAACTCAGTTTCATTCCCTTTTATGGCTGAGTAATATTCCATTGTATACATGTGCCACATCTTCTTTATCCATTCATCTGTTGATGGACACTTAGGTTGCTGCCATGTCCTGGCTATTGTAAAGAGTGCTGCAATGAATATTGTGGTACATGACTTTTTGAATTACGGTTTTCTCACTGGGATTGCTGGGTCATATGGTAGTTCTATTTTTAGTTTTTTGAGGAACCTCCATACTGTTCTCCATAGTGGCTATATCAATTTACATTCCCACCAACAGTACAAGAGGGTTTCCTTTTCTCCACACCCTCTAAAGCATTTATTGCTTGTAGATATTTTTTAAAATTTCTTTCCTTTATTTATTTTTGGCTGTGTTGGGTCTTCATTGCTGCAGGCGGGTTTTCTCTGCTTGCAGAGAGCAGGGGCTACTCTTCATTGTGGTGCATGGGCTTCTCATTGTGGTGGCTTCTTTTGTTGCAGAGCATAGGCACTAGGCACACAAGCCTCAGTAGTTGCAATACATGGGCTCAGTAGTTGTGGCTTGTGAGCTCTAGAGCACAGGCTCACTAGTTGGGGTGCATGGGCTTAGTCGCTCTGTGGCATGTGGGATCTTCCCAGACCAGGGCTTGAACCCATGTCACCTGCATTGGCAGGCGGATTCTCAACCACTACACCACCAGGGAAGCCCTGTTTGTAGACTTTATTGATGATGGCCATTCTGACGAGTGTGAGGTGATACCTCATTGTAGTTTTGATTTGCATTTTTCTAATGATTAGTAATGTTGAGCATCCTTTCATGTGTTTGTTGGCAATCTGTGTATCTTCTTTGGAGAAATGTCTTTTTAGATCTTCTGCCCATTTTTGGATTGGGTTCTTTGTTTTTTTTGATATTGAGCTGCATGAGCTGCTTGTATACTTTGGACATTAATCATTTTTCAGTTGCTTCGTTGGCAAATATTTTCTTCCATTCTGAGGGTTGTCTTTTCGTTTTGTTTAGTGTTTCCTTGCTGTGCAAAAGCTCTTAAGTTTCATTAGGTCCCATTTGTTTATTTTTGTTTTATTTCCATTTCTCAAGAAGGTAGGTCAAAAAGGATCTTTTAATTTTTTTTACTTTTAAAAAAATTTTTAAAGTTATTTTATTTTATTTTAATTATTTATTTTAACATCTTCATTGGAGTATAATTGCTTTACTTTTTTCTGTTAGTTGTTGCTGTATACTACCAAAGTGAATCTGCTATACGTATACATATATCCTCATATACCCTCCCTCTTGCGTCCCCTCCCACCCTCCCTATCCCACCCCTCTAGGTAGTCACAAAGCACTGAGCTAATCTCCCCGTGCTATGTGGCAGCTCACTAGCTATTTATTTTACATTTGGTAGTGTATATATATCAATGACACTCTCTCACTTCGTTTTAGCTTATCGTTCCCCCTCCCAATGTACTCAAGTTCATTCTCTACGTCTGTGTCTTTATATCTGTCCACCCTAGGTCCTTCAGAACCTTTTTTTTTTTAAAATTCCATACATATGTGTCAGCATAAGGTATTTGTTTTTCTCTTTCTTACTTCACTCTGCATGACAGACTCTAGGCCCATCCACCTCACTACAAATAACTCAGTTTCATTCCTTTGTATGGCTGAGTAATATTCTATTGTATATATGTGCCACATCTTCTTTATCCATTCATCTGTCCATGGACACTTAGGTTGCTTCCATGTCCTGGCTATTGTAAATAGTGCTGCAATGAACATTGTGGTACATGACTCTTTTAGAATTATGGTTTTCTCAGGGTATATGCCCAGTGGTGGGATTGCTGGGTCATATGGCAGTTCTACTTTTAGTTTTTTAAGGAACCTCCATACTGTTCTCCATAGTGGCTGTATCAATTTACATTCCCACCAACAGTGCAAAAGGGTTACCTTTTCTCCACACCCTCTCCAGCATTTATTGCTTGTATACTTTTTGATGATGGTCATTCTGACAGGTGTGAGGTGATACCTCATTGTAGTTTTGATGTGCAATTCTCCAATGATTACTGATGTTGAGTATCCTCTCATGTGTTTGTTGGCAATCTGTATATCTTCTTTGGAGAAATGTCTATTTAGGCCTTCCGCCCATTTTTGGAGTGGGTTGTTTGTTTTTTTGATATTGAGCTGCATAAGCTGCTTGTATATTTTGGAGATGAATCCTTTGTCAGTTGCTTCATTTGCAAATATTTTCTCCCATTCTGAGGGCTGTCTTTTTGTCTTGATTATGGTTTCCTTTGCTGTGCAAAAGCTTTTAAGATTCATTAGGTCCCATTTGTTTATTTTTGCTTTTCTATCCATTTCTCTAGGACGTGGGTGAAAAAGGATCTTGCTGTGATTTATATCATAGGGTGTTCTGCCTATGCTTTCGTCTAAGAGTTTTACAGTGTCTGGCCTTACATTTAGGTCTTTAATCTATTTTGAGTTTATTTTTGTGTGTGGTGTTAGGGAGTGTTCTAATTTCATTCTTTTACATGTAGCTGTCCAGTTTCCCCAGCACCACATATTGAAGAGGCTGTCTTTTCTCCATTGTATATTTTTGCCTCCTTTATCAAAGATAAGATGACCATATGTGCATGGGTTTAACTCTGGGCTTTCTATCCTGTTCCATTGATCTATATTTCTGTTTTTGTGGCAGTACCATATTGTCTTGATTACTGTAGCTTTGTAGTATAGTCTGAAGTCAAGGAGCCTGATTCCTCCAGCTCCGTTTTTCTTTCTCAAGATTGCTTTGGTTATTCAGGGTCTTTTGTGTTTCCATACAAATTGTGAAATTTTTTATTCTACTTCTGTGAAAAATGCCATTGGTAGTTTGATAGGGTTTTCACTGAATCTGTAGATTGCTTTGGGTACTATAGTCATTTTCACAATGTTGATTCTTCCACTCCAAGGACAGGGTATATCTCTCCATCTGTTTGTACCATCTTTAATTTGTTTCATCAGTGTCTTATAGCTTTCTGCATACAGGTCTTTTGTCTCCTTAAGCAGGTTTATTTCTAGGTATTTCATTCTTTTGGTTGCAGTGGTAAATGGGAGTGTTTCCTTAATTTATCTTGCAGAGTTTTCATCATTAGTATATAGGAATGCAAGAGATTTCTGTGCATTAATTTTGTATCCTGTGACTCTACCAAATTCACCGATTAGCTCTAGTAGTTTTCTTGCAGGATCTTTAGGATTCTCTCTGTATAGTATCATATCATCTGCAAACAGTGACAGCTTTACTTCCTCTTTTCCAATTTGTATTCCTTTTATTTCTTTTTCTTGTCTGATTGCTGTGGGTAAAACTTCCAAAACTATGTTGAATAATAGTGTTGAGAGTGGGCAACCCCTTCCTGCTCCTGATCTTAGAGGAAATGGTTTCAGTTTTTCACCATTGAGAATGATGTTGGCTGTGGGTTTGTCATACATGGCCCTTATTATGTTGAGGTAAGTTCTCTCTATGCCTACTTTCTGGAGGGTTTTTATCATAAATGGGTGTTGAATTTTGTCAAAAGGTTTTTCTGAATCTATTGAGATGATCATGTGGTTTTTATCCTTCAGTTTGTTAATATGGTGTATCACATTGATTTGCACACATTGAAGAATCTTGCATTCCTGGGATACAGCCCACTTGATCATGGTGTGTGATCCTTTTAATGTGCTGTTGGGTTCTGTTTGCTAGTATTTTGTTGAGGATTTTTGCATCTATGTTCATCTTTGATATTGGTCTGTAGTTTTCTTTTTTTGTGCCATCTTTGGTTTTGATATCAGCATGATGGTGGCCTCATAGAATGAGTTTGGGAGTATTCCTCCCTCTGCTATATTTTGGAAGAATTTGAGGATAGGTGTTAGCTCTTCTCTAAATGTTTGATAGAATTCGCCTGTGAAGCCATCGGGTCCTGGGCTTTTGTCTGTTGGAAGATTTGAAATCACAGTTTCAATTTCAGTGCTTGTGATTGGTCTGTTTATATTTTCTTCCTGGTTCTGTCTTGAAAGGTTGTGCTTTTCTAAGAATTTGTCCATTTCTTCCAGGTTGTCAATTTTATTGGCATATAGTTGCTTGTAGTAATCTCTCATGATCCTTTGTATTTCTGCAGTGTCAGTTGTTACTTCTCCTTTTTCATTTCTAATTTTCTTGATTTGAGTCTTCTCCCTTTTTTTCTTGATGAGTCTGGCTAGTGGTTTATCAATTTTGTCTATCTTCTCAAAGAAACAGCTTTTAATTTTACTGAGCTTTGCTATTGTTTCCTTCATTTCTTTTTCATTTATTTCTGATCTGATCTTTATGATTTCTTTCCATCTGCTAACTTTGGGGGTTTTCTGTTCTTCTTTCTCTAATTGCTTTACGTGTAAGGTTAGGTTGTTTATTTGAGATTTTTCTTGTTTCTTGAGGTACAATTGTATTGCTATAAACTTCCTTCTTAGAACTGCTTTTACTGCATCCCATAGGTTTTGGCTCATCATGTTTTCATTGTCAGTTTCTTCTAGGTATTTTTTGATTTCCTCTTTGATTTCCTCAGTGATCTCTTGGTTATTTAGTAGTGTATTGTTTAGCCTCCGTGTGTTTGTATGTTTTACAGTGTTCTTCCTATAATTGATATGTAGTCTCATAGCGTTGTGGTCAGAAAAGATACTTGATACAATTTCAATTTTCTTAAATTTACCAAGGCTTGATTTGTGACCCAAGATTTGATCTATCCTGAGAATGTTCCACGAGCACTTGAGAAGAATGTGTATTCTGCTGTTATTGGATGGAATGTCCTATAAATATTAATTAAGTCCATCTTGTTTAATGAGTCATTTAAAGCTTATGTTTCCTTATTTATTTTCATTTTGGATGATCTGTCCATTGGTGAACGTGGTGTGTTAAATTCCCCTACTAATATTGTGTTACTGTTGATTTCTCTTTTTATGGTTGTTAGCATTTGTCTTATGTATTGAGGTGCTCCTATGTTGGGTGCATAAATATTTACAATTGTTATATCTTCTTCTTGGATTGATCCCTTGAACATTATGTAGTGTCCTTCTTTGTCTCTTGTAATAGTCTTTATTTTAAAGTCTATTTTGTCTGATATGAGAATTGCTACTCCAGTTTTCTTTTGATTTCCATTTGCTTGGAATATCTTTTTCCACCCCCTCACTTTCAGTCTCTATGTGTCCATGGCTCTCTTGTACACAGCATATATATGGGTCTTGTTTTTCTATCCATTCAGCCAGTCTATGTCTTTTGTTTTGAGCATTTAATCCATTTACATGTAAGGTAATTATTGATAGGTATGTTCCTATTACCATTTTCTTAATTGTTTTGGGTTTGTTATTGTAGGTCTTTTCCTTCTCTTGTGTTTTCTCCCTAGAGAAGTTCCTTTAGTATTTGTTGTAAAGCTGGTTTGGTGGTGCTGAATTCTCTTAACTTTTGCTTGATGTAAAGGTTTTATTTCTCCATCAAATCTGAATGAGATCCTTGCTGGGTAGAGTAATATTTTTTCTTTGTATTTCATTTTTGTTAGTTTGATTAATATGTGTCTTGGCGTGTTCCTCCTTTGATTTATCCTGTATGGGACGCTCTGCGCTTCCTGGACTTGACTGAGTATGTCCTTTCCCATGTTAGGGACGTTTTCAACTCTTATCTCTTCAAATATTTTCTCAGACCCTTTCTTTTTCTCTTCTTCTTCTGGGACCCCTATAATTTAAATGTTGGTGCATTTAATATTGTCCCAGAGGTCTCTGAGACTGTCCTGTATTCTCTTCATTCCTTTTCTTTATTCTGCTCTGTGATAGTTATTTCCACTATTTTATCTTCCAGGTCACTTATCTGTTCTTCTGCCTCAGTTATTCTGCTATTGATTCCTTCTAGAGACTTTTAAATTTCATCTATTGTGCTGTTCATCACTGTTTGTTTGCTCTTTAGTTCTTCTAGGTCTTTGTTAAACATTTCTTTTATTTTCTCCATGGTTTTTCCAAGATTTTGGATCATCTTTACTATCATTACTCTGAATTCTTTCTCAGTAAACTGCCTATTTTCTCTTCATTTGTTTCATGTGGTGGGTTTTTACCTTGCTCCTTCATCTACTGAATTTTTTTCTGTCTTCTTATTTTGCTTAATTTACTGTGTTTGGGGTATCCTTTTCACAGGCTGCAGGTTAGTACTTCCCGTTGTTTTTGGTGTCTGCAACCAGTGGGTGAGGTTGGTTCAGTGGCTTGTGTAGGCTTCTGGTGGAGGGGACTTGTGCCTGTGTTCTGGTGGGTGGGACTGGATTTTGTCTTTGTGGTGGGCAGGACCGTGTCCAGTGATGTGTTTTGGGCTGTCTGTGACCTTATTATGATTTTAGGCAGCCTCTCTGCTAATGGGTGGGGTTGTGTTCCTGTTTTGCTAGTTTTTTGGCATGGGGTGTCCAGCACTGGAGCTTGCTGGCTGTTGGGTGGAGCTGGGTCTTAATGTTGAGACGGAGATCTCTGGGAGAGCTCTTGCCAATTGATATTATGTGGGGCTGGGATGTCTCTGGTGATCCAATGTCCTGAACTCGGCTCTCCCACCTCAGAGGCTCAGGCCTGACAGCCGGCCAGAGCACCAAGACCCTGTCACCCACATGGCTCAGAAGAAAAGGGAGATAAAAGAAAAAAAATTTTTTAATAAAATTATTAAAATAAAAAGTAGTAAAAACAAAAAAAGAGCAACCAAACCAATAAACAAATCCACCAATGATAACAAGCACTAAAAACTATACTAAGATAAATATAAAAATCAGAAACAAGTCAGTTGCAGAAAGCAAACCTCAAGTCTACAGTCGCTCCCAAAATCCACTGCCTCAATTTTGGGTTGATTCCTTGTCTATTCATGTATTCCACAGATGCAGGGTACATCAAGTGGATTGTGGGGATTTAATCCACTGTTCCTGAGGCTGCATGGAGAAATTGCCTTTTATCTTCTTTGTTCGCACAGCTCCTGGGGTTCAGCTTTGGTTTTGGCCCCACCTCTGAGTGTAGGTTGTCTCCAGGCTTCTGTTCCCACCCAGACAGGATGGGGTTAAAGCAGCGGCTGATTAGGGGACTGTGGCTCACTCATGCTGGGGGGAGGGAAGGGTACAGTAGTCATAATTGTAATGTGGGGCGAGCCTGCGGTGGCAGAGCCCAAAGTGATGTTGCAACAGCTGAGGCACACCGAGTGTTCTCCCTAGGAAGTTGTCCCTGGATCATGGGACCCTGGCAGTGGCGAGCTGCACAGGCTCCCAGGGGGAAGTGTGGATTGTGACCTGTGCTTGCACACAGGATTCTTGGTGGTTGCAGCAGCAGCGTTAGTTTTTAATGCCCGTCTCTGGTGTCTGAGCTGACAGCTGCAGCTCATGCCCATCTCTGGAGCTCATTTAGGTGGTGCTCTGCCTTCTGTGGGCAGACAGGGAAGGAATCTCCTCTCCTCACGCACCCCGAAACAATGGTCTCTTACCTCTTAGGCAGGTCCAGACTTTTTCCCGGACTCCCTCCCGGCTAGCTGTGATGCACTAGCTCCCTTCAGGCTGTGTTCACACAGCCAACCCCAGTCCTCTCCCTGGGATCTGAACGAAGCCCGAGCCTCAGCCCCCATCCCCCACCCACCCTGGCGGTTGAGCAGACAAGCCTCTCAGGCTGGTGAGTCCTGGTTGTCACCAATCCTCTGTGTGGAAATCTCTCCACTTTGCCCTCTGCACCCGTTTCTGCACTCTCCTCCTTGGCTCCAAAGCTTCCCCCAACCCTGGCCCACCCCCATCTCCACCAATGAAGGGGCTTCCTAGTGTGTGGAAACTTTTCCTCCTTCACAGCTCCCTCTGAGATGCAGGTCCCGTCCCTATTCTTTTGTCTCTGTTTTTTTCTTTTTTCTTTTTCCCTACCCAGGTACGTGGGGATTTTCTTGCCTTTTGGGAAGTCTGAGGTCTTCTGCCAGCGTTCAGTAGGTGTTCTGTAGAAGTTGTACCACATGTAGATGTACTTTTGATGTATTTGTGGGGAGGAAGGTGATCTCCCTGTCTTACTCCTCCACCATCTTCGGTTACAAAGATTTAAACTGTGCTTTCTTGTAGGAGTTTAATAGCTTTAGCTCTTATATTTAGGTCTTTGATCCATATAATTTTTGCATAGGTATAAGATAGTGGTCTAAATATATTCTTTTGTATGTGGATATCCAGTTTTCCCTGATCAATTGGTTGAAAAGACTATTCATTCCTCATTAAACAGACCTGGCATGCTTGTTTAAAATAAGTTGACTCTAAGTGTGAATTTATTTCTGGACTCTCAGAAATAAATGCTGATCAGTATGTTGTCCTTATGCAGGTAATGCATTGTCATGATTACTTGTAGCTTTGTAGTAAGATTTGGAAATGGGAATTATGACTCCTCCAAGTTAGTACTCCTTTAATAAGATTGTGTTGGCTATTCTAGGTCCCTTAATATTCCTTATGAATTTTAGAAAACAGCTTGTCAATTTACACAGTGAAGACAGCTGAATATTGATGGGGATTCTGCTGAATTTGTATATCACTTTGGAGGGGTTTTTTTTTTTTTTTTTTTGGAAAATTGCTTGGTTGTTTTGTCTGTTTAAATTTATTTATTTATTTATTTATTTATTTATTTATTTATTTATTTATTTATTTATTTTAGCTGCTTTGGGTTTTGATTGCTGTGCATGGGCTTCCTCTAGCTGCTGAGAGCAGGGGCTACTCTTAGTGTGGTGCACGGGCTTCTCATTGCAGTGGCTTCTCTTCTCACAGAGCACGGGCTCTAGGCACGCAGGCTTCAGTAGTTGTGGCATGCAGGCTCAGTAGTTGTGGCTCGTGGGCTCTAGAGAGCAGGCTCAGTAGTTGTGGCACACAGGCTTAGCTGCTCGGTGGCATGTGGGATCTTCCCAGACCAGGGATTAAACCCGTGTCCCCTGCATTGGTAGGCAGATACTTAAACACTGTGCCACCAGGGAAGCCCTGGAGGAGTATTTCTCTTAAGTTTTCGGATTCATAAAGATATGATATCTTGCCATTAATTTAGATCTTTAATCTCTTTCAATAAAATCTCATAGTTTTCAGACTATGTTTTGCATTTCAGTTGTTTGCTTTACTCTTAGGTACTTTAATCATTTTAATGCTTTAATAATTGGAATTTTTTTTTGATTGTTCACTGTAGGCATATAGAAATGCAATTGATTTTTCTATATTAATTGTGTATATAGAAACTTTGCTTACTTTATTAATTCTAGAAGCTTTCTTGTGGATTCTTTGGGATTTTTAATAAACAAGATGATGTTGTCTGAGAATAGAGATAGTTTTACTTCTTACCTTCCAAACTAGATGCTTTCATTTCTTTTTTTTTTTCCTAATTTCCCTGGCTAGAACCTCCAGTACAATGCCAAATAGAAGTGTCAAGAGCACATATCCTTGACTTGTTACTGTTCTTTGGGAGAAAGTTTTCAGCCTTTTACCACCAAATAAGATGTTGGCTGTGAGTTTTTAGATAGGCTTAATCATGTCAAGGCAGTACCCCACTTCCTAGTTTCTTAATTTTTTTTTTAATCATGAAGGAAAGTTGAATTTTGTAAAATTCTTTAACTAGGTCCATTGAGATGATCATATGATCTTTGTCCCTTATTCTATTCATATGTGTATTACATCAAGTGACTGTTGCATGTTAAACCAACATTACCTGTATGGGATAAATCCCACTTGGTCATAGTGTATAATCCTTTATATATGCTGCTGGAGTCAACTTGCTCATATTTCATTAAGGTTTTTTGTGTCTATTCCTAAGATATACAGTCCTGTAGTTTTGTTTTCTTTATGTCTTGTCTGGTTTTGATATGAGGGTAATGATGGCCTAATAGGATGAGTTGGTAAGGGTATTGTCCTCTTTTATTTGTTGTAGAGTTTGTGAAGAATGCGTGTTAAGTCTTCTTTAAATACTTGGTCATATTCACCAGTGAAGTCATCTGGGCCTAGGCTTTTCTTCTGGGCAGATTTTTAATCACTAATTTAATCTGTTTATTTGTTACAGGCTGCTATAGAATGAACTGTGTTCCCCCTAAAGTCTTACATTGAAGCCCTAACCCTCAATGTAACTGTATTTGGAGATCAGGACTATAATGAGGTAATTCCCTTTAATTCTTTTTTATTTTAGTAAGATCAGTAATAATGTTCCATTTTTTCATTCCTGATTTTAGGTCAGTTTACCTACAGCTTTGTCAGTTCTCTTCACCTTTAAATTTTGGTTAGTTTGATTTTTCTCTTTTGCTTTCTAGAGTTAATTTAATTTATTTTCCTTACAATTCTTTTTTAATTCCATTTGCTTTCTTGGAATTTAATTTATTATTTTACCAGTGTTGTAAGATGGAATGTTAAGTTGTTGATATTAGATCTTTCTTTCTTATATTTTTCCAAATGTCTGTACACCTATAAATTTCCCTTTAGGCACTGCTTTACCTGCATAGCATATGTAATGGTATGTTATGCCTGAATTTTTATTGATCTCAAAACATTTTCGAATTTCTCCTTTCCTGCTTTCTTTTGCATTAAGTGAATATTTTCTAGTGTAACATTTAAATTACTTCAAGGATTTTTTTCATCATATTTTAAAAGTTATTTTCTTAGTGGTTGCTCTACCACTTACCATATATATCTTATTAAAAATCTACTTAAGTATTATACTAATTCTAATGAGATACAGAAATATTACTTCTATATAGCTTTATTACCTCTTCCCCAATTGTTCTATTATTTACATATATATTACATACATAAATATGTATATACTATATATATTACATTATATATGCATTATATATTATACATATATACATGTGTATGTGTTTGTATATATATGTGTGTGATACTATATATATAAAAAAAACCTAACATCACTTTATATAATTTTAAGTCTATTAAAGAAGGTGAGAAAGAAAGGAGTGCAAGTATGTTTTTATAGAGTTTGCTATACTTTCCTTCTCATTGACTGTTTCTGATTCTCTTTTTGTTTTTGCAGATTCTATTTAAATCTGGTATTATTTCCTTAATTCAGTACAGCTTTTCTCCCACCCACCTCCTGTGCCATTATTTTCAAATATATTTGTATATGCTATAAACCCAGCTTATATAGGTATTGTTTTATACAATTTTTAAAAATCAATTAAGAGAAGAAAGAAGAAATACGCATTTATCCTGTCTTTTTATAATTACATAATTATATTTACTGTTGCTCTTTGAGTTTTGTGGGGGACTAAGTTTTTCATCTGAGATCACTTATTTTTGGCCTCAAGAACATCCTTAGTATTTATCGTAAGTCAGGTCTGTAAATAACAAATTTTCTCAGTTTTTGTCTATGATGGAATGTTTTAATTTTGCCTTCATTTTTTAAAGATAGTTTTGCTGGATATAAGATACATGGTTGACAGTTCTTTGTCTCCTTTCAGTGCTTCTTTATATGCAGTTCTAATGTCTTCTGGCCTCTACTGTTTCTGCTAAAAAGTTATCTGTTAATATTTTTGCCCCTCCCCCTTATAAATAATGATTAATTTTTCTCTCACCACTTTCAAGATTTTCATCTTATATTTGGCTTTCAACATTTTTACTAGTGGATATTTGTTCATTTATTCTTCCCAGAGTGCACTAAGACTAATAGATGTGCCAAATAATATTTTTTAAAAAACTCTGGGGAGTCTGTAGCCATTATTTTTTTGAGTATTTTTTCTTCTCCTTTCTCTATCTCCTCTTCTTCTTGTATACAATTACACATATATTGGTGCACTTAACAGTCTGATATTTCTCTGAGGCTCTGTTCCATTTCTCTTCATCCTTTTTTACATCTGTTCTTCTGACTGCATAATCTCTGTTGATCTCAAGTTTGCTAATCTTCCTTCTGCCAGTTCACATCTAATGATAAGCCCCTCGAGTGAAATTTTCATTTCAGTTACTGTACATTTCAATTCCAAAATTTCCATTTGCTTCTTTTAAAAATAATTTATATCTCTTTATCAATAACCTTTTTTTGATGTGGCATTGCTCTCATACTCTTCTTTACGTCTTTAATCATGAATTCTTTTATTTCTTTTAACATATTTATAATGGCTACATTGAAGTCTTTATTAAATCTGACATCTGATCATTCTCACTAGCAGTTTTTGTTGTCTTCCTTTTTCCCCAAACATATAGGTTATACTTACTTGCTTCATAATATTTGTTGGAAAGTAAACGTATTAGATGATATTTTGTAGCAATTCTGAGTACTGTTCCTTGCATACAAGCACACACCACCCCATCCCTGACTCCAGGGGGCTCAGAGTAATCCTCATTTGACAGTGGTTCTGGCACTGTCTTGGGTTGTCTCTTTCCATGGTGACACACAGCTTGATTTTTACTTCAGGATTTCCTAACACCTCCTTCTTAAATAGAATCTGTGACTTAGAGCTCTTTCCGTTGTAATCCACTGTTATTATACTGTAGCTTTGTTCGTAAGGAGAAAAGGTCTGAGAGGGGAAGTAGTCTATAATGTTTTAGTGGACCTGAGTTCCTGGGCTATGACCTTCAGATCTGTGAGTTAGCCTTTTTTTTTTACTTTCCCTTAGGTGAGATAGAAAGGATACAGCAGCTGAAGGTGGCTAATTGCCATCTGCCCAGGGAGATACGGCCTGGTGAAGTCATTTCTCTTGGAAGGTAGGTCTTTGTTATGGAGAAAACTCTGGGGTATTTCAAAATTGTAATTTTTCCTCCCTTGATCTGAAACACAAAGGGAGTTTTTTTGGAACTTCACGGTTCAATTAGACCCAAATATATCCTATCATTTTTATCCCTAAACAGAGGCTCCGCACCATGCTTGAATGTCACCCTGCCTAGGCACCGCCCCATGCTCAAACATCAACCCCCCACCCGCCTAGGTCCCGCCCCACCCTAAACACCCCCCTCCCGCTTAAATTCCACCCCCCACTCCTGCCTAAGTTCCACCCCCCGCCTAAACTCTGCCCCCATAGCCAAGGCTTTTTTTTTTTCCTCTTTAAAATTCGGGTTCTGTTTTACCTTGTTGATTCATTGTTGTTGATTCTTTCATATTTTTATTTTTCTTAATAAATCTTTTATTCTTCTAATTTTATTTTATTCTTTATACTTTGTTATTGTTCTCTCCTTTCGGTTTGTTCCCCCCTCCTTTTTTTTTTTTTTTTCTTTTTTCTGTGTGGTTTTATTTTACCTTGTTGCAGTTGTTTCAATTATAGTTTTAGTTTTCCTAACATTTTTTTTAAAGAACTGTTTATAAACACTGTACTCTAGTTGTTAAATGTATTCTTTTTTTTTTTTTTTAATTAATTTATTTATTTATTTTTGGCTGTGTTGGGTCTTCGTTTCTGTGCGAGGGCTTTCTCTAGTTGTGGCGAGTGGGGGCCACTCCTCATCGCGGTGCATGGGCCTCTCACCGTCGTGGCCTCTCTTGATGCAGAGCACAGGCTCCAGACGCGCAGGCTCAGTAGTTGTGGCCCACGGGCCCAGCCGCTCCGCGGCATGTGGGATCTTCCCAGACCAGGGCTCGAACCTGTGTCCCCTGCATTAGCAGGCAGACTCTCAACCACTGCGCCACCAGGGAAGCCCCCTAACATATTTTTTATCTTTCTAATTTTATTGTTTTTTATTCCTTGATATTGTACTCCTCCTTTTTTTCTTTTTATCTTCTTTTTTTTTTCCCACGCCACAAAGCTTGCAGGATCTTGGTTCCCAGGCCGAATGTCAGGCCCGAGCTCCTGTGGTGGGAGCTCCAAATCCAAACCACTGGACTAACAGAGAACCTCAGACCCCAGGGAATATCAATCAGAGTGAGGCTTCCCAGAGGTCCTCATCTCAGCATGAACACCCAGTTCTACCCAACTGTCTGAAAACTCCAGTGTTGGACGTCTCAGGCCAAACAACCAGTAAGACAGGAATACAGCACCACCCATCAAAAAAAAAAAAAAAAAAAGAAAACCACAAAAAATGTGTTACAGATGAAGGAGGAAGATAAAAACGTACAAGATGAGTAAATAAATAAAGACGTAATGAAGACAAAATATGCAACCTACCTAGTAATGATAGTACACATGATCCAAAATCTGGAAACAGCATGGAGAAAACACAAGAAACATTTAACAAAGATCTAGAAGAACTAAAGAGCAAACAAACAGTGATGAGTAACACAATTACTGAAATTAAAAATACTCTAGAAGAAATCAATAACAGAATAACTGAGGCAGAAGAATGGATAAATGAGCCAGAAGATAAAATGGTGGAAATAACTGCCAGGGAGCAGAAAAAAGAAAAAAGAATGAAAAGAATTGAGGACAGTCTCAGAGACCTCCGGGAAAACATTAAACACACCAACATTCGAATGATATGGGTCCCAGAAAAAGAAGAGAAAAAGAAAGGGTCTGAGAAAATATTAGAAGAGATTATAGTCGAAAACTTTCCTAACATGGGAAAGGAAATAGTCAAGTCCAGGAAGTACAGACAGTACCATACAGGATAAACCCAAAGAGAAACACGAAAAGACACAAATTAATCAACCTATCAAAAATTAAATACAAAGAAAAAATATTAAAAGCAGCAAGGGAAAAGCAACAAATAACATACAAGGGAATGCCCATAAGGTTAACAGCTGATCTTTCAGCACAAACTCTGCAAGCCAGAAGGGAGTGGCAGGACATATTTAAAGTGATGGAAGGAAAAGATTACTCTATCCACCAAGTATCTCATTCAGATTCGATGGAGAAATTAAAAACTTTACATCAAGCAAAAGCTAAGGGAATTCAGCACCACCAAACCAGCTTTACAACAAATGCTAAAGGAACTTCTCTAGCAAGGAAACACAAGGGAAGGAAAAGACCTACAATAACTAACCCAAAACAATTAAGAAAATGGTAATAGGAACATACATATTGATAATTACCTTAAATGTAAATAGATTAAATGCTCCAACCAAAAGTCACAGACTGGCTGAATGGATACAAAAACAAGACCCATACATATGTTGTCTACAAGAGACCCACTTCAGATCTAGGAACACATACAGACGGAAAGTGAGGGGATGGAAAAAGATGTTCCATGCAAATGGAAATCAAAAGAAAACTGGAGTAGCAATTCTCATATCAGACAAAATAGACTTTAAAATAAAGACTATTACAAGAGACAAAAAAGGACACTAAATAATGACCAAGGGATCAATCCAAGAAGATATAACAATGGTAAATATTTATGCACCCAATATAAGAGCACCTCAATACATAAGGCAAATTCCAACAGCCATAAAAGCAGAAATCAAGAGTAACACAGTAATAGTAGGGGACTTTAACACCCAAATTCACCAATGGGCAGATCATCCAAAATGAAAATAAATAAAGAAACACAAGCTTTAAATGACTCATTAAACAAGATGGACTTAATTGATATTTATACGACATTCCATCCAGAAACAACAGAATACACTTTCTTCTCATGTGCTCACAGAACATTCTCCAGGATAGATCGTATCTTGGGTCACAAATCAAGCCTTGGTAAATTTAAGAAAATTGAAAGTGTATCAAGTATCTTTTCCGACCGCAGTGCTATGAGACTAGATATCAATTACAGGAAAAAAACTGTAAAAAATACAAACACATGGAGGCTAAAGAGTACGTCACTAAATAACCAAGAGATCACTGAGGAAATCAAAGAGGAAATTTAAAAAATACCTAGAAACAAAAGACAATGTCAACACAATGACCCAAAACCTATGGGGTGCAGCAAAAGCAGTTCTAAGACGGAAGTTTATAGCAATACAATCCTACCTCAAGAAACAAGAAACATCTTAAATAAACAACCTAACCTTACACCTAATGCAATTAGAGAAGGAAGAACAAAAACACCCCACCAAAGTTAGCAGAAGGAAAGAAATCATAAAAATCAGACCACAAATAAATGAAAAAGAAATGAAGGAAACAATAGCAAAGATCAATAAAACTAAAAGCTGGTTCTTTGAGAAGATAAACAAAATTGATAAACCATTAGCCAGACTCATCAAGAAAAAAAGAGAGAAGACTCAAATCAAGAGAATTACAAATGAAAAAAAAGTAACAACTGACACTACAGAAATACAAAGGATCGTGAGAGATTACTGCAAGCAACTATATATCAATAAAATGGACAACTTGGAAGAAATGGACAAATTCTTAGAAAAGCTCAATCTTCCAAGACTGAACTAGGAAGATAATATAAACAGACCAATCACAAGCACTGAAATTGAAACTGTGATTAAATATCTTCCAAGAGACAAAAGCCCAGAACCAGATGGCTACACAGGCGAATTCTATCAAAAATTTAGACAAGAGCTAACACCTCTCCTCAAACTCTTCCAAAATATAGCAGAGGGAGGAACACTCCCAAACTCATTCTATGAGGCCACCATCACCCTGATACCACAACCAGACAATGATGTCACTAAAAAAGAAAACTACAGGCCAATATCCCTGATGAACATAGATGCAAAAATCCTCAACAAAATACTAGCAAACAGAATCCAACAGCACATTAAAAGGATCATACACCATGGTCCAGTGGGGTTTATCCCAGAAATGCAAGGATTCTTCAATATATGCAAATCAATCAATGTGATACACCATATTAACAAATTGAAGGAAAAAATCCATATGATAATCTCAGGAGATGCAGAAAAAGCTTTCAACAAGACTCAACACCCATTTATGATAAGAACTCTCCAGAAAGTAGGCATAGAGGGAATTTACCTCAACATAATAAAGGCCATATATGACAAACCCACAGCCAACATCATTCTCAATGGTGAAAAACTGAAACCATTTCCTCTAAGATCAGGAGCAGGAAGGGGTTGCCTACCCTCAACACTATTATTCAACATAGCTGTGGAAGTTTTAGCCATAGCAATCAGAGAAGAAAAGAAATAAAAGGAATCCAAACTGGAAAAGAAGAAGTAAAGCTGTCACTCTTTGCAGATGTCTTGATACTATACATACTGAATGCTGAGGATGCTACCATAGGATTGCTAGAGCTAATCAATGAATTTGGTAGAGTAGCAGGATACAAAACTGATGCACAGAGATCTCTTGCATCCCTATACACTAATGATGAAAAATCTGAAAGAGAAATTAAGGAAACACTCCCATTTGCCATTGCAACAAAAAGAATAAAATACCTAGGAATAAACCTACGTAAGGAGTCAAAAGACCTGTACAGAGAAAACTATAAGACACTGATGAAAGAAATTAAAGATGATACAAACAGATGGAGAGATATACCATGTCCTTGGAGTGGAAGAATCAACATTGTGAAAATGACTATACTACCCAAAGCAATCTACAGATTCTGTGAAAATCCTATCAAATTACCAATGGCATTTTTCACAGAAGTAGAATAAAAAATTTCACAATTTGTATGGAAACACAAAAGACCCTGAATAGCCAAAGCAATCTTGAGAAAGAAAAACGGAGCTGGAGGAATCAGGCTCCCTGACTTCAGACTATACTACAAAGCTACAGTAATCAAGACAGTATCGTACTGCCACAAAAACAGAAATATAGATCAATGGAACAGGATAGAAAGCCCAGAGATAAACCCACGCACATATGGTCACCTTATCTTTGATAAAGGAGGCAAGAATATACAATGAAGAAAAGACAGCCTCTTCAATATGTGGTGCTGGGGAAACTGGACAGCTACATGTAAAAGAATGAAATTAGAACACTCCCTAACACCACACACAAAAATAAACTCAAAATGGAATAAAGACCTAAATGTAAGGCCAGACACTGTAAAACTTTTAGATGAAAACATAGGCAGAACATTCTATGACATAAATCACAGCAAGATCCTTTTTGACCCACCTCCTAGAGAAAAGGAAAGAAAAGCAAAAATAAACAAATGGGACCTAATGAATCTTAAAAGCCTTTGCACAGCAAAGGAAACCATAATCAAGACAAAAAGACAGCCTTCAGAATGGGAGAAAATATTTGCAAATGAAGCAACTGACAAAGGATTAATCTCCAAAATATATAAGCAGCTCATGCAGCTCAATAACAAAAAAACCAACAACCCAATCCAAAAATGGGCAGAAGACCTAAATAGACATTTCGCCAAAGAAGATATACAGATTGCCAACAAGCACATGAAAGGATACTCAACATCAGTAATCATTAGATAATTGCAAATCAAAACTACAATGAGGTATCACCTCACACCTGTCAGAATGCCCATCATCAAAAAGTATACAAGCAATAAATGCTGGAGAGGGTGTGGAGAAAAGGGAACCCTCTTGCACTGTTGGTGGGAATGTAAATTGATACAGCCACTATGGAGAACAGTATGGAGGTTCCTTAAAAAACTAAAAATAGAACTGCCATATGACACAGCAATCCCACTACTGGGCATATACACTGAGAAAACCATAATTCAAAAAGAGTCACGTACTACTATGTTCACTGCAGCACTATTTACAATAGCCAGGACATGGAAGCAACCTAAGTGTCCATGGACAGATGAATGGATAAAGAAGATGTGGCGCATATATACAATGGAATATTACTCAGCCATAAAAAGGCACGAAATAGAGTTATCTGTAGTGAGGTGGATGGACCTAGAGTCTGTCATACAGAGTGAAGTAAGTCAGAAAGAGAAAAGCAATTACCGTATGCTAGCACATATATATGGAATCTAAAAAAAAAAAAAAAGGTTCTGTCAAACCTAGGGGCAGGACAGTAATAAAGACACAGATGTACAGAATGGACTTGAGGACATGGGGAGGGGGAAGGGTAAGCTGGGACAAAGTGAGAGAGTAGCATTGACATATATACACTACCAAATGTAAAATAGATAGCTAGTGGGAAGCAGCTGCATAGAAGTGGGAGATCAGCTTGGTACTTTGGGACCTTCTAGAGGGGTGGGATAAGGAGGGTGGGAAGGAAACGTAAGAGGGAGGGTATACGGTGATATACGTATGCATATAGCTGATTCACTTTATTATACAGCAGAAACTAACACAACACTGTAAAGCAGTAATACTCCAATAAAGATGTTTAAAAAAAAAAAAAGAAATGGAGCAATAAAGAAATCTAAAAAACAAAAAAAAAAAGTATAGTCAACTCTGCATATCCTGTGTGGATATTTGTGGAGGAAAGAATAATTATATACACACATAGTGTATTAATATTTATAAATAAATAAAACAATACATAAATATAATAAACAATATAAATAAATATACAGGTATATTTATTTTTCTAGATACTCAAGGAATACCAAACTAGCTGCATTCTGATGGCTATGCATTGGGAGCATAGGTTATCTCTCCTAATATCCTTTTTTTTTTCTCCTTCCTTGTCTCCAAGTTCTTTTCTGTTTATCCTCTTGCCCCACAGCCATCAGACTGGTAAATACACATTCCAGTTCACTTTACCATTTACTTCTTTATGCTTTATAATTGTTTTATTATTAGGGGAAACATTTTAATTCCCATTTCAGGAGTCTGGGGATCTGGATTATACAGAAAACTTCATTTTTCATATTTTTGAATAGTTGGATGGAAAAACAATAAAACATCAACTTCTCCCAAATTATTATATAAGGCTAATGCAATTCTAATTAGAATATCTTTGTTTTCTTTTGTTGAATGAGAGTATACTTAATATTTTCTGATATAATAATTTTTTTTACTTATCCAATCCAGTTCAAGTAAATTTAGCCACAAAGAACCAAGAAAAATATTTAGAAGAACAGCAGTGAATATTTATTGGGGGAAATTAACCTTATTAGAAATAAGAAAATAAACTACTGTAATCAAATAAATATAATTTGTGAATAGTGTTTGACAAAGCACTATAAAATAGAAACATCAGAAATAGATTTAATAATCAGTACAGTTTAGTATAAGATATAGGTCATAATATAATGCAATTATAAGGTGACTAATTTAATAGATTGTGTAAAATAACTAGATACCCATCCGAATATCCATAAAACAATGTCCAAAATGTATTAAAGTTCTAAATATAAATATTAAAAAACACATATCTACAAACTACAAGTGCTGTCTAGGGCATGAGAAATTTCTTACAAAGATGGGAAATAAAAAACTGCGCAGAAGGGGAGAGGCAGCACGTTGAAAGGAGGGGCTCTGGAGTGTGGATTTCTGGAGTTTGGAGGTAGGGCCCTGAGTGAGGGTGTGTGGATGGGGTTTAGGCCCAGCACGTTGGAGGGGGTCTCTGAGTGTAGAGGTAGGGCCCTGGGTTGGGGGCGCTCTAGTTGTGAGGAGATGCGAGTTCCGCATCCTCCTAGTACCTGACTTTACTTTTACTGTGCATGACGAAATTTGAAGAGAAATAGACATGGCTCAGAGATTAGGTGAAATTCCTAGAGAAAACCATAACAGATCTATGCTCACAATTAACTAAAATAATAACCATTTCATTTTATAGTCATTAAACAAATTGAATCCATTTTCAAATATTTTCCACAAATAAAGGAGTCCTATTAAAATATTAAAACAACAGCAACAATGAAAGAAACAACAACAGAAATCCAGATAATTCCAATGTTAAAAATTTTTTTTAAGTATCCTCCTCCATTCTATTTATGATGATATTGAATTTGATAACAGATTAAAATTGGTTTGGTGCCAAAATAAAACTACAGGTCTATCTCATGCATCAATACTAAAATTTAAAAAAAAAAATCCAAACATGCAGAAAAGATATTACATTTTGACTAAGTTGGCTTTATCCTATTAATGCAAAGTGGTTCAATATTAGAACATTTATCAATGTAATTCATCACTAACAGATTAAAGCTAAACAAAACATACGATCCTTTCAAGAGACATTTAAAAAAAGTAAAACAAAACCCAAAAAGCAAAATCAATAAAATTTATCCATTCAAGCTATAAAACAACTTTCAGCTAATGGAATAAATGGCAATTTCCTTAACTCAATAAAAGGTGTCTACAAAAGATCCATATGAAATATTATATTCTGTAGTAAAATCCTTTGGACAGTTTTATAAAATTAGAAGTCGAATAAGAATGATTCCTACCACTACATCTATCCAGCACTGTACAAGAGTTCCTAGTCAGCTCCCTACGTTAAGATTAAAGGAAATGAAGTGTGTAATGATTAGAAAGATTTTATTTGAAGATGATGTGAGTGTCTACATAGAATTCTATATGAATTCAATAGTCTATAGAATTCAAAGATTCTATAAGACAAATGATTAGAATTGTGAAGCAAGTTTGGCAATGGTGTTGCATATTACATCTTATGTGAAAGTAATCTGCATTTATAGAAACAACAAATTTGATTTTAATAAAATGTAACTCACAGCAGCACCAAATACATTATATACAAATACACATATACATACATATATGTAGAATATATGTGTGTGTATTATATATAATCCAAGTATAAATAATTTTGTAAAAAAAAAAATAAAGCCTCAAGAAATAGATTAAAATTCCAAACTATGAAGAACTGTGACACCTTTAAGAATAGGAAGATTAAATGTTTACTCCCTGTCAGTTTACCCCGAAATTGATCTAGATTCAGGACAATTTCAGTCTAAATACAATCACCATTTTCTATGGAATTTGATTAAATTGATAACTTGATTCTAAAATTTATATGGAAATGTAAAATTCTGATGATAGGTAAGATCTTCTAAAAGGAAAAGCTGAAGAATCTTATCCTATCAGATATTTAGACTAATAATAAAGTTCAACTTATTAAGACAGTCTAAAAATGCAGTAGGGTTAAACAAGATAGATTTATCGAATTTGACATTTGGCAAAATCCACATTTTAAATCAAAGAGGAAAAAATGAATTTACAGTAATTATTGCAGAAACATTGGTTGTCTATGTGAAAAAATGTGAAATTGAATCTCTACCTCAAACTATATTCTCATAGCAATCCCTAATAGATTAAGGGTAAATATGAAAAACAAAACTTTAAATTTTCTTTGAAAATTTAAAACCGTGTCTTTGTATCATCAAATATCATTCATCACCAAAAGAAGGTAAAAACACTAGCTACATTTTTAGAAGAGATCATTAAGAAAATTAAAAGAGCCCAAATGAATCAATATGAGAAGGACTATGAAGAAGAAAAATCAGTAAAGAGCCTGACTAGGCATTTTGCTGAAGAGGAAATGGGAATAAATAATGTGAAAAAGTGTCCACCTGATTAATAATCAAGAAAATTTAAATTATAACAATAATATGTTACAGTTTCATGTATACCAGATTGGCAAAAATAAAAATTTGATAATAACAAGTGTTGAATAGGATATCTAGCACATATACTATGCTGATAGAAGTGTAAATTGTGTATATTTCAGAAAATAGTTGAGTATTAAAACTAAAGCTGAATAGGTATATACTTTATGACCAGTAATTTAACTGTTCAGTGAGTACTCTAAAGAGACCTATGTTCATTTCCATCAAGAGACATAATGAACATTGTATATAGCATAACATTTATAAGAGCAAAAGCTGAAAACAATTCAAGTGCTAGCAGTAGCATAATAGGCAATCATACAAGGGAGTATAATACAACAGCAAAAGTATACTATAGTTAAATATTTTATGACGTAAAAGGAAAAAAAAAGTCACAGAAAAAAATATATGTGTGTATATATATGTATATGTCTCTGTGTGTATATATGGTGTAATTCCATTTTTTGGGCGTGTAATTCCATTTTTATCTGGGTGACAAGCAAAACTAAACAAAAACGTCATCAAATTAATTTTTACAGAGAATTATTAACACAAAATCGAGATGGTAATTACTTCCAGAGAGGAAAGACTGGGATCAAATCCAAAAGATGCCTACATGGGATTTCCAACAATACTGACAATGTTCTATTTATTCAGCTAGATACAATGCATACACATGTATTTCTTCATTAGTAATCTTTATACTGCACAAATATGTCATATCTATAGGCCAGAATAAAACAATGGTAATCAATTTTTTAAGTGAAGTATTCCTTTTCTTTAAGAAGAAAATATAAATATATATTCTCAAAATGTAAGTAACATTAATGGTTTTTTGTTGGTTTTTTTTGTTTTTGTTTTTTTTTGCTTGGAATGAATTATTTTGGAGAGTTTGTTGAAACTACCATAAAAAAGATGTTTTGAACAACCTGAAATAGTATCTTAAAGGGAGGTGAGTGGATTTTTTGATAGGGGACCTTTAAATTTTTGTGCCTTTAGGAGGTTTCTGCCCTCATTCTATGTCAAGAATCTGCCAACCTTTATAATGATAATTCCCTTCTAAAATCTTTATGTATTTACTGTTTAATACTCCTGACAATATCTTTATTTTATGAAGACCCCTGCCTCAAACTTAGTGATCCACTGAAAGTACATAGCCATCAGGTTAGAAATCCCTATACTGAATTATAAAGTTGTTTTGCCCTAAGGAAGCAAACCAAGCCAGAGGAGAAATCAAATGCACTCTGAATCAAGAGACAAAACAGAGCTAATCACTTTGGATAGATACTCCATTGTTTGCACAGCTGGGCATGGTGTGCTCATTTTGTAAATATGCTTTGCTATTTTCTTGGTATTAGTCAGTTTGCTTGAATGGATTAGAAATTTGAAAGCTGCTTTGTCTAATGTCATGGTAGATTTGTATCCTGATAGAATACTTAGGTCCTGATAAGCACTGTTATTCCCTGCAGCTTCCCTCCTCTGGTATTGGAAGCCAAGGAGAGAGATGCCACACAAAAGCCTAAACTCAAGATTCTTAAGTTCTTGTAGCAGCTTGGAAATTGTTAAAAATGTATTTAATCCCCTGAACTGAGTTTAATATTCAAGGTGTTGGCATAGTGTGGCACTATAAGAGGGAGTCAGAAATAGTGTATTCTTTCTTCTCTTTATAGAGGGTTTACCTACACGTAACTTCCCCATCACCATTAGCATCAGGAGTGTCATCAGGTAATCACCTCAAGTTTCTTTAGAATATAGGATAAGATCATACAAATATTCTGATTATTACATCTCTGACTACAAAGGATATTTAAAAGGCATTTTAGGTGGCTAGAGTTGGGGGAGAGGAAAGACCATACTGTTCAGAGCATAGGAGTTGGAGACAACTTTTACCAAACATGTGAATTGCCTTCATGGGTAACAATCACCTCAATGATAACAGAGAATGTATGGCAGATTGCTTTTCCCCTGGAAGTCCATAATAATATCTCCTACCCCATATGTTCTTCCAGAACCTTGCCCCTCCACCATCAAGAGGTGGAGTCTAGGCTTCCTCCCTCTTGAAACTGCAGAGATGCTTGTGACTGCCTCCACTAACAGATACAGGGAAAGTATCACTATGTGACTTTGGAGGCTGGAGCGTAAAAGGCAACACGGTTTTCCACTTGGCTCCATCTTGGGACGTTCACTTTTGGAACCCACTCCAGAAGAAGCCCAGGCCACCTTGGAGTCTCACGTCAAATAGAACAGAAGACTGGGGGCCCCCAGTCCTCAGCTCTATCTGATCTTCCAGACAACAGCCAGTAATTAGCAACCTATGGCTGAGTAATCCAAATTGGAAGCTGACCCTCCAGCCCTCAGCTGAAGCTGCCTTAAGCAGAGCTGAGTCTTTCCCACCAAACCTGTCCACATCAAAAACCTGTGAGCAAAATAAAAAATTGTTGTTACTTTAAACTACTCAGTTTTAGGATGGTTTGTTGTGTACCAATATATAACTGGAACAGAAGTCCACAAATCATGGCTGGGTAGAAATGAATAAAGAAGTGGATTCAGGAAAGAAAGGAAGGAAGGAAGGAAGGAAGGAAGGGAGGGAGGGAGGAAGGAAGGAAAGAAGAAAGAAAGAAAAGAAAGAAAGAAAGGAAAGAAAGAAAGAAAGGAAAGAAAAAAGGAAGGAAGGAAGGAAAGAAGGAAGGAAGAAGGAAGGAGGGAAGGAAGGGAGGAAAGAAGGAAGGAAAGAAAGAAAGAAAGAAAGAAAGAAAGAGAAAAATGGAAGGAAGGAAGGAAGAAAGAAAGAAGGAAAGAAAGGAAGAGAGGGAGGGAGGAAGGAAGGAAGGAAGGGAGGGAGGGAGGGAGGAAGGAAGGAAGGAAGAAAGAAAGAAAAGAAAGAAAAAGAAAGAAAGAAAAGAAAAAGAAAGAAAGGAAGAAAGGAAGAAAGAAAGGAAGGAAGGAAAGAAAGGAAGGAAGGAAGGAAGAAGGAAGGGAGAGAAAGAAAGAAAGAAAGAAAGAAAGAAAGAAAGAAAGAAAGAAAGAAAGAAAGAAAGAAAGAAAGAAAGAAAGAAAGAAAGAAAGAAAGAAAGAAAAAGAAATGGAAGGAAGGAGGAAAGAAAGGAAGATAGGGAGGGAGGGAGGAAGGAAGGAAGGAAGAAAAAAAAAGAAGAGAAAAACATTTGATGGGCTTTGAAGGAAGTCTACAATCAAAGTTTAAGTTCTTCAAAGAAAACATTCTGTGGGACCATTTGAAGAGGTTATTCAAAGTAAGCTTTGAATTAAAAAGGTAATTGAGAAAATAATTAGATTATTTAATTTATGCTTTAATGGAGTTTCTTTGGATGAATTGCTATCCTAAGTTCTCCTTTGAAGTAGGGATCAGCAGTGCAGATAAAGCCTTCTAAAACTTCTTGGCAAGGAAAATGTCAATAATTACTGAGGCATAATGAATTCCTCTTAACTTCTGGAGGGTTGAAACTGTGGAACTGCTGAACATAATGTGTAAATTATTATTTTTACAAAGATCTTATTCTACACACATTAGTAATTTAGAGGGTTTAGATTTTTTTTTAAAATGTGGATGGAAGTCAAAGAGGACTCTCTACTTGAGTAAAATTTACTTCCTGAAAAGCAGATTACTGAGTATAGAAATGAGTTTTAAGACTGCTGACCACTTACTTAACACATATATGGTGAAGGTAAAAGCTGTAGGGGATCTAATCCCTGAATGTTAGGAAAGTAATATAATATTCTTGGGCATTTTTAAAAAGCATTTTATAATATTTCACAGCATACACTTATTTATTTGTTTGCTTTAAGAGAGCCTATTGGATTCTATGGGTTCTAAGCTGCCTCTGGTAAGTACACTTCCCTAAAATTTTCTTTGCTTATATTGATGCAACTCTAAAGACAACAATTTCTCTCTGTGGCTCACCCCACTCCCTCAGTGTGGACCAGAAACTCAGAGAGGAATTATGGGAAGGATGATGTTGGATAGTTAATGGATACCTGGAGGTCCTTCTGTTCTACTTGATTCAACTCAGGATAATACATCAAGGATAGAATGGAACTGTTCTACTTATAGGTAGTTTCAAACGTAAAAGATGTGAGAAATAAAGGAATGTGAGGACAGGATATCAAGTAGATCAATTACATAGGCACAAAATCAATGTCCTACTGCTCACACTTTGAGGGTTTTTTGTTTTATTTAGGTTCATTTAGGTTTGTACAATAGTGACCATCATGGATTAATGCTGTTTCATCCTTGTTTTCCTGACCATGTAATGTAATGACATGAGTGATTTTGGTGGCACAGCCTGGTTCCATAGCATAGAATGAGTTAAATTGGTCTTCATGGGAACAAGCCGTTAATCGCGAAATCATTAGCATAGAATTTTAGCAAACTGTACAAATATAGGACATTGGAAGGATCCTCCATAGAGTCAAATCTATGGTATAACACATTATTTTATTATAAAATTTTATACATATATACATATAGGTACATATATCTATCTCTACATTTATATCTCAATCTATCTATTCACCTTTATCTATTATCTATATTTTTCCCATGCTGATAAACAGACACTCTAATGAAAGATTATATTTCTTGAAAAAGCAATTCTTCATCCTTCAAACAAGAATTAAAATGGTGGCACCTCTCCCCAATCAATGTAATTTGATTAAGCTAAGGCATTTTGAAAATGGACATTTGTAAACAATTAGTAAACTATATAGCATTTAGATGTGGGGCATATAATTTAATCCATAGAGTAAGATGCTTTAAAATGGGTGTATTCTTTTTTTTTTTTTTTAATTTCAGGATACTTGAAAAGTATCCATGGATTTAATTTAAGAGACATAATACAAAATATTTTGAATTTTAAATTGAGTTAGATGTATATTCACATGAAACTATAAACAAAGTATAGAACAAAGTATTAGACATACAGTCTGCTCACAACTGCATTTCTTTTTCTTTTAAAATTCTGGCTAACTGAAGTCAATGAAAGTTCAATTATTTGTGAATATTGTTTATTTTCAAAAGCAAATGTGCTAAAGAGTATATATTTATGCATTTTCAAAAAGCTTCAGCTAGCTGATTTCTTCATAAAATGTTGAGGGGACACAGATAAATCCCCAAAGTGCTGCTAATTTTTAAATTAAATACACATAAATTAATCCACATAACTCTGGGAGTAAAATAATTCTTAGAAAATGCATGGAATTCATTATGAGCCATTAAAGAAGCTAGTAATTACTAGCAGTGAGAACAATTTATAAAATAAACTTACACTTTTTTTTTCTATTTTGTAATGATGTAGTACTTAGATTTAGAGAATCTAATTGCTTCTTGTAGTATTTTCTTAAAAGAATAATTTAAAATTTTCTGTCCTTGTATGAAAAAAAATTACACTAAAGTTTCAAAATACAGAGCTTTGAATAGAGAACTTTTGACATGAATATCATTAAAGCTGAAGTAATCTTATAATCTCAGTCTTTTGTTACTTTAATAATTAACTCTCTCTCATGGACTTGCCTAGAGCATATCGCATGAGTGAGCTTAAACATTAATTTGCTTGCCTCCATCATAATGATAGCTACCTTTAATGTCTATAACAGGCTACATCCTCTCATAGGTATGTTACTTACATTATCTCAGTTGCTCTGAGTTACATCAAACCTCTAAGCTCTGGTGCTTCCAAGTGTAGATGAGAAGAGATAGTAATTTGTTCTTCATTGGAGGTCAACAAATTATGGCTTGTGCTCCAAATATACCCACCACCTGTTTTTGTAATTAGAGTTGCATTGGGACACAGCCACACCCATCATTTACATACTGTCTATGGCTGCTTTCTCTCAACAGTGGAAGAATTGAGTATTTGCAATAGAGACTATATGCAGTGCAAATCTAAAGCTATTTACTATCTGGCCCTTTACAGAAAAAAAAATCTGCTGATTCTTGCTCTAGGTCACTCAGCGAGAACTGCCTTTCAAATCCAGGGTTTTCTGATGGCAATGTCAGTGCTTTTTTCACCTGTATCATGATACATGCCAAAGGTGAAAAAAAAGTTAAGGGCGGGGGAGTAAGGAATAAACTTACTCATTTTTTTTGTTTTTTAACTATTAGCCTTGATGATCTATAAAATGAGGGTTTTGGATTTAAATTCTGTCTTAGAAATGTATCACCATTATGAATCTAGACCAAGCATGCAAATATTCATGAACTCAGACACATCATTTCAAAAATGGAAATAATAATACCTGACTTCCCTACACTCAAGGGTCTGGGATGGATGGGCTCTTTATAACTCTATTACCTACTTTTCTGTGATTGTGATTCCCATGTCAGACCAATGGCAGGTCTGATTCACTTAACTGGAAATGATCTAAAATAGTGTGAAATATTGTTTTTAATCTGCAATGCAGATGAACTGTGCCCAAACATACAAAGTAATAGATATATTACATTCTTATGACCCACAGTGGTTCACTCAGTGCAATTCAATGGAATACAGAAAGTACTTTTGAGGATTTTTCCAGCATTTTGTGAAGCCCTCTAGGGGCTCATAGAATTAATATTTGCATAGCTACTGATTTAATGTTTGAGTCACTTTTGCATACGTCACTTCTTTTGAATTACCCGTGTACGCAAACACACACAACATACAAATAAGCATGGCCTACTTAATCTCATTAAATTTTAATAAGCAGGTACAATGTATAAACTTTATGCTAGATGCTAGGCATCAAATGTTTATATTCTTGAAAGGAAGGCAGAGCATGAAACATACTTTTTAAAACAATATTACACAAGAATGTATAATAAAGGTAATCAGGGCACTATGACAGACCCATTTAAAGAAACTGACATAGTGGATTTGAACAGGGAAAGAGTGGAAGTGTGTCAGTTCAGAGCAAAGGTTCCTCAACCTCAGTGCCTCAGCACCACTGACATTTTGGGCTGGATAATTCTTTTTGTGTTTTCCTGTGCACTGTAGGATGTTTAGCAGCATCCCTAGCTTCTACCCTCTAAATGCCAGCAGTAGCCCTATGTTCCCAATTGTGATAGCCAAAAATATCTCCAGACATGATCGAACGTCTCCCAAGGGGCAAATCACTCCTGGTTCAGGTCCACAACGTAACAAATGGATTGGAATGAGCAAGGTCAAAGATGAATGAAGGAAATGAAATTAGATTAAATGGCTATTTTAGTCACCCAGATGAGAAATGAGCAGAAGAGGGAATGATATAAGGTTATATTCTGGTGGGAGAATATATAGATAGCACTTGATGGATTAAAAGTGGATTGGAAAAGAGTTCCAAACCCTAGCAGGAAGAAGTATCAGTAGGGGAACCTGTTATAAAGTCTAACTTAATGGCAATTCTCATTCATTTGGTATGAAAAGGGGCCCAGGAACATAGATTTTAACAAACATCGCATTTTGAGAAAAAACAGATGTAATATTGGAGTGCTATTAGAAAACAGGGCCAGAAATGAGAGACTAGCCTAGTTGGAGGCAAATCATAATTAGAATGATTGAACAAGAAATTGTAGCAAAGTAGGATATACCCACTTGCCCAGTGAATTAGGGCACTTGCTTCTTTCTCAGAGGTAAATGTCTAGAGGCAATGGCTTATGAGATGCTTCTTTCTGGAAATCTGTAAAGTTATGCCATCTTTAAATCTGAGTCAAGGATTCTCCAGGTCTGGGTTACCTGGGTTACTATGCTGATTTTAATCATTCCAGGAAAAAATATTATATTTATATAATATAAATATTTATATATATAACATACAATTGTCAAAAATGATTGTGTCCTAAGAACATTCTAATACATATGACATAAAGTTATTTGGGGAAACATTTTGTGTTCATGATTTGTAGGGTTTGAAGTTCCTGTTTCTGAACAGCAAAGAAGAGAAGTGTGCTATACAGACCTGCTGGGGGGCCAGAGTGGGGCTCTACCAGGCCCTCTGTCATCTGTGCTCACAGCATGGGAAGCTACTGAAGGCTTTAGCTCCTGTCATAAACCAAAGTGCCTTCCAGTACTTTGTATGGTTTATTGTACATGACCCACGTTCAAGAGCCCTGTGGTTGATGTTAATGAAATGAGATGACTTTGAAGAAGCACAGGAATGATAAAAATCATCTTAGAAATCTGGTGTTCTGCTCTCGTGACCTCAATTCTTGATTTAAGATCTCACTAAACCATCGATAATATTAGGTCATTTATTATTTATTTATGCTAAATACATTTGTTTCTATATGTTTTACATTCTAGGTACTTATATAAAATATGTATTTTATATATTTATATATTTATGCTAAAAATAACTCTTTCACACAAAAGAAAGAGGGCCAATTTATTCTCCTAAAATATTGACTGCAGCTTTAAGAAAGAGTCAAAGAGAAATGTTTTTAAACATTTTGTTCAACATTTGCTAGTATTTAGTGAATTTGAGAAGCAAGGCTACTGAGTGTGGCATATCTACCAGCCATGCGTCTCCATTTTGCTAAAGACATGGATCCAATTATACATCTTTTGTACTGTCTGTAATTTTCTTTACAATTCTTCCACATCAATAGCATGCAATTTGTCTTTAAATTATAACCTAGTAGAATTTAGTTAACATTTACTCTAATTGCATATACACATACCAAGGCAGCAATAGTATTTCCATTAGCATGCTGGATGTCAGAAATGATTTTTTATTGCTGGAATTTAGTGATATAAAAATATGTGGTTTGGACAGAAATTTTATAGAGACATTACCACACTAGTCTGAATAGTGTATAAGAACGTAAGTGATTCATATTTTCTAGGCTTTGAAATGGAGGCCCACGTTGAACTTCTTTTCTTCTGTGGCCTGTGTATAGCTATTTATTGGAGGATTTTGTCTCTGGAAGTTTAGCTGAATTCCAAGGTACCTAAAAGGGCTTCATGTTGCTTGTCTTTCCTTCGCAGGAATGTTAATAAACTAATAAACATATATACTTGTGGGAGCATCAGTCTGAAATGTCTTTCTTTGAAGCACACTCCCTTACAGGAAGGATATCAGTGTTTTGCTGACTCTTTAAAAAATAATATAACATTTCTGAAATCAGTATGCATTTTACAATCTCTGTAAGCTAGATGGTAGTCAGGACATATGTGATATTATCAATGCATTCTGGCAAGATTAAAAAAATGTCCCAGCATTTCAGCTTGCAGAATAAGCATCAGTCTGGAAATTAGAGATAATAGTGCAGAATCATTTAAGAAATGTTGCACCAATAACCTTAAAGGCAGAGAATTATATCGCATGGGGATGAGAAAAAAAAACACTGATATTGATGCCTCTGGATCACAAGTTGATTTAGAAGTGTTGAACTTTGAATGTGAAGAAGTTTTAGGAACCCTCTAGTTAATGTATTTTCCTATCTTTTCCATTTAATATATATTAAAAGAATGATATAATAATAATCACCAACCTATGTCTAAATTAAGTAGCTCTTTGATTAAGCATAAAATAAAAATTCTAAGTGGTAAAAAAGATTTGTTCCATAGTTTAGCAGCAAAGGAGTTTTTCTTTGTTTTCCAAACAAAACAAAACAAAACAATACACATCTATTGTATAATGGTTAGCATTTCAGAATTGATGAAATATGGTCCTTTTGAATGGTGGACATGTTTAGTTTATTTCTTATAACATCCTGGTGCAGAGTGAAGACACCACACTTCCTCTCAGAGAAATAGCCTGAAGAGTCTGTCACTCCTGGAATCTCACAAACTCAAATTTCAAGGACACTTGGAAAAAGTCTCAAATTTCTTTACAAATTCTAGCTTGCATTCTCACCCCCAGGCATCGATGTGAATTCAGCCCCAGGGACAGCAACAGTTCTTCAAAGTAAATATGCAAATGAATTCTAACCATGACCCTGGGCTAACTGACTTGTGAAACAATTCTTCAAATGGCTTTTAGGTTATAAATTTAAGCATAAAATAAAGCCAGCAGGTTCACAGGTTAAAACTAAATTGCACAATAATAGAGCTTTAGTCAATCAAAACATTTGTCTAGTTTAAGAAAATAAAAAATGAACCCAAACCACTGCCCAACAATTAATGTTTTTCCGTCCCTCATACCTGAATATATAATATGGAATCACTTTGTTGGATATCAACATATAAATTTCTTTAATATAGGATGTCTGTTCTCCCCAATACAAGGAAACAAAATCCTGTTGCCATGTTGTTGTTTTGGTTTGGTTTTGCTATGAGATTTTTCTTATTTTTCTCCCCTTTACCCCAAGCCTCAGATATTTAGATTTTGCAGTTTGTGATGACTAAAACATCAAAACAAAATGCAAGCTCACAGGAGAAAAAAGCCTAAAATTATTCCAACATTTAGTGTTCATTTTTTTCACACTAAGAATGCACAAAAAGTCATAAAATATGTCCTGAAGTCATAAAGTATTGTTAAAAAAAACAAATGACTATTTCAAGAAACTTTGCAGCAATTAGGAAGAATTTGCTGAAGAGGAAATATGCTGAAATTAGAAGAAACCTTATACATCAAGAAGGATGAACTTCTATCAATTCAAAAGTATGGCATTTTAAGTCAACAAAACTTGTGAAAAATCTAAATTTATAAAAAAAACTTAAGAGAAAAAAGACCTGGAGGTAGGAGAGGAACCAAGATGGCGGAGTAGAAGGATGTGCTCTCACTCCCTCTTGCAAGAACACCAGAATCACAACTAGCTGCTGGACAATCATCGACAGGAAGACACTGGAACTCACCAAAAAAGATACCCCATATCCAAAGACAAAGAAGAAGTCACAATGAGACGGTAGGAGGGGCGCAATCAGAGTAAAATCAAATCCCATAACTGGTGAGTGGGTGACTCACAGACTGGCGAACACTTATACCACAGAAGTCCACCCACTGGAGTGAAGGTTCTGAGCCCTACGTCAGACTTCCCAACCTGGGGGTCCGGCAACGGGAGGAGGAATTCATAGAGAATCAGACTTTGAAGCCTAGTGGGAATTGATTGCAGGACTTCGACAGGACTGGAGGAAACAGAGACCCCACTCTTGGAGGGCGCACACAAAATAGTGTGTGCATCGGGACCCAGGGGAAGGAGCAGTGACCCCGGGGGAGACTGAACCAGACCTACCTGCTGGTGTTGGAGGGTCTCCTGCAGAGGCGGGGGGTGGCTCTGTTTCACCGTGGGGACAAGGACACTGGCAGCAGAAGTTCTGGGAAGTACTCCTTGGCGTGAGACCTCCCAGAGTCTGTCATTAGCCCCACCAAAGAGCCCAGGTAGGCTCCAGTGTTGGGTTGCCTCAGGCAAAACAACCAACAGGGAGGGAACCCAGCCCCACCCATCAACAGTCAAGTGGATTAAAGTTTTACTGACTCTGACCACCACAGCAACAGTCAGCTCTACCCACCACCAGAGCCTCCCATCAAGCCTCTTAGATAGCCTCAACCACCAGAGAGCAGACAGCAGAAGCAAGAAGAACTACAATCCTGCAGCCTGTGGAACAAAAACCATATTCACAGAAAGACAGAGAAGATGAAAAGGCAGAGGGCTATATACCAGATGAAGGAACAAGATGAAACTCCAGAAAAACAACTAAATGAAGTGGAGATAGGCAACCTTCCAGAAAAAGAATTCAGAATAATGATAGTAAAGATGATCCAGGACCTCGGAGTAAGAATGGAGGCAAAGATGGAGAAGATGCAAGAAATGTTTAACAAAGACCTAGAAGAATTAAAGAACAAACAAACAGAGATGAACAATAAAATAACTGAAATGAAAACTACACTAGAAGGAATAAATAGCAGAATAACTGAGGCAGAAGAACAGATAAGTGACCTGGAAGACAGAATGGTGGAATGGTTCACTGCTGTGGAACAGACTAAAGAAAAAAGAATGAAAAGAAATGAAGACAGCCTAAGAGACCTCTGGGACAACATTAAATGCAACAACATTTGCATTTTAGGGGGCCCAAAAGGAGAAGAGAGAGAGAAAGGAGCAGAGAAAATACTTGAAGAGATTATAGTCAAAAACTTCACTAACATGGGAAAGGAAACAGCTACCCAAGTGCAGGAAGCGCAGAGAGTCCCATACAGGATAAAGCCAAGGAGAAACACGCTGAGACACACAGTAATCAAATTGGCAAAAATTAAAGACAAAGAAAAATTATTGAAAGCAGCAAGGGAAAAACGACAAATAACATACAAGGGAACTCCCATAAGGTTAACAGCTGATTTCTCAGCAGAAACTCTACAAGCCAGAAGGGAGTGGCATGACATACTTAAAGTGATGAAGGGGAAGAACCTACAACCAAGATTACTCTACCCAGCAAGGATCTCATTTAGATTTGATGGAGAAATCAAAAGCTTTACAGACAAGCAAAAGCTAAGAGAATTCAGCACCACCATACCAGCTCTACAACAAATGCTAAAGGAACTTCTCTAAGTGGGAAACACAAGAGAAGAAAAGGACCTACAAATACAAACCCAAAACAATTAAGAAAATGGTCATAAGAACATACATATTGATAATCACCTTAAACATGAATGGATTAAATGCTCCAACCAAAAGACACAGGCTTGCTGAATGGATACAAATACAAGACCCATATATATGCTGTCTACAAGAGACCCACTTCAGACCTAGGGACACATACAGACTGAAAGTGAGGGGATGGAAAAAGAGAGTCCATGCAAATGGAAATCAAAAGAAAGCTGGAGTAGCTATACTCAAATCAGATAAAATAGACTTTAAAATAAAGAATGTTACAAGAGACAAGGAAGGACACTACATAATGATCAAGGGATCAATCCAAGAAGAAGATATAACAATTATAAATACATATGCACCCAACATAGGAGCACCTCAATACATAAGGCAACTGCTAACAGTTATAAAAGAGGAAATCGACAGTAACACAATAATAGTGGGGGACTTTAACACCTCACTTACACCAATGGACAGATCATCCAAAATGAAAATAAATAAGGAAACAGAAGCTTTAAATGACACAACAGACCAGATAGATTTGATTGATATTTATAGGACATTCCATCCAAAAACAGCAGATTACACTTTCTTCTCAAGTGCACATGGAACATTCTCCAGGATAGATCACATCATGGGTCACAAATCAAGCCTCAGTAAATTTAAGAAAATTAAAATCATATCAAGCATCTTTTCTGACCACAACACTATGAGATTAGAAATGAATTACAGGGAAAAAAACGTGAAAAGCACAAACACATGGAGGCTAAACAATACATTACTAAATAACCAAGAGATCACTGAAGAAATCAAAGAGGAAATCAAAAAATACCTAGAGACAAATGACAATGAAAACACGACGACCCAAAACCTATGGGATGCAGCAAAACCAGTTCTAAGAGGGAAGTTTATAGCTATACAAGCCTACCTCAAGAAACAAGAAAAATCTCAAGTAAACAATATAACCTTACACCTAAAGGAACTAGAGAAAGAAGAACAAACAAAACCCAAAGTTAGCAGAAGGAAAGAAATCATAAAGATCAGAGTGGAGATAAATGAAATAGAAACAAAGAAAACAATAGCAAAGATCAATAAAACTAAAAGCTGGTTCTTTCAGAAGATAAACAAAATTGATAAGCCATTAGCCAGACTCATCAAGAAAAGGAGGGAGAGGATTCAAATCAATAAAATTAGAAATGAAAAAGGAGAAGTTACAACAGATACTGCAGAAATACAAAGCATCCTAAGAGACTACTACAAGCAACTCTATGCCAATAGAATGGACAACCTGGAAGAAATGGACAAATTCTTAGAAAGGTATAACGTTCTAAGACTGAACCAGGAAGAAACAGAAAATATGAACAGACCAATCACAAGTAATGAAATTGAAACTGTGACTAAAAATCTTCCAACAAGCAAAAGACCAGGACCAGATGGCTTCACAGGTGAATTCTATCAAACATTTAGAGAAGAAGTAACACCCATCCTTCTCAAACTCTTCCAAAAGATCGCAGAGGAAGGAACACTCCCAAACTCATTCTACGAGGCCACCATCACCGTGATACCAAAACCAGACAAAGATACTACAAAAAAAGAAAATTACAGGCCAATATCACTGATGAATATAGATGCAAAAATCCTCAACAAAATACTAGCAAACAGAATCCAACAACACATTAAAAGGATCATACACCAAGACCAAGTGGGATTTATCCCAGGGATGCAAGGATTCTTCAATATATGCAAATCAATCAATGTGATACACCATATTAAGAAATTGAAGAATAAAAACCATATGATCATCTCAATAGATGCAGAAAAAGCTTTTGACAAAATTCAACACCCATTTCTGATAAAAACTCTCTAGAAAGTGGGCACAGAGGGAACCTACCTCCACATAATAAAGGCCATATATGACAAACCCACAGCAAACATCATTGTCAATGGTGAAAAACTGAAAGCATGTCCTCTAAGATCAGGAACAAGACAAGGATGTCCACTCTCACCACTATTATTCAACATAATTTTGGAAGTTCTAGCCATGGCAATCAGCGAAGAAAGAAATAAAAGGAATACAAATTGGAAAAGAAGAAGTAAAACTGTCACTGTTGGCAGATGACATGATACTATACATAGAGAATCCTCAAAATGCCACCAGAAAACTACTAGAGCTAATCAATGAATTTGGTAAAGTTGCAGGATACAAAATTAATGCACAGAAATCTCTTGCATTCCTATACAATAATGATGAAAAATCTGAAAGAGAAATTATGGAAACACTCCCATTTACCATTGCAACAAAAAGAATAAAATACCTAGGAATAAACCTACCTAGGGAAACAAAAGACCTGTATGCAGAAAACCATAAGACACTGATGAAAGAAATTAAAGATGATACCAACAGATGGAGAGATATACCATGTTCTTGGATTGGAAGAATCAATATTGGGAAAATGACTATACTACCCAAAGCAATCTACAGATTCAATGCAATCCCTTTCAAATTACCAATGGCATTTTTTACGGAACTAGAACAAATCATCTTAAAATTTGTATGGAGACACAAAAGACCCCGAATAGCAAAAGCAGTCTTGAGGGAAAAAAACGGAGCTGGAGGAATCAGACTCCCTGACTTCAGACTATACTACAAAGCTACAGTAATCAAGACAATATGGTACTGACACAAAAACAGAAACATAGATCAATGGAACAAGATAGACAGCCCAGAGAAAAACCCACGCACCTATGGTCAACTAATCTATGACAAAGGAGGCAAAGATATACAATGGAGAAAAGACAGTGTCTTCAATAAGTGGTGCTGGGAAAACTGGACAGCTACATGTAAAAGAATGAAATTAGAATACTCCCTAACACCATACACAAAAATAAACTCAAAATGGATTAGAGACCTAAATGTAAGACTAGACACTATAAAACTCTTAGAGGAAAACATAGGAAGAACACTCTTTGACATAAATCACAGCAAGATCTTTTTTGATCCACCTCCTAGATTAATGGAAATAAAAACAAAAATAAACAAATGGGACCTAATGAAACTTCAAAGCTTTTGCACAGCAAAGGAAACAATAAACAAGATGAAAAGACAACTCTCAGAATGGGAGAAAATATTTGCAAAAGAATCAACGGACAAAGGATTAATCTCCAAAACATATAAACAGCTCATTCAGCTCAATATTAAAGAAACAAAGAACCCAATCCAAAAATGGGCAGAAGACCTAAATAGACATTTCTCCAAAGAAGACATACAGATGGCCAAGAAGCACATGAAAAGCTGCTCAACATCACTAATTATCAGAGAAATGCAAATCAAAACTACAATGAGGTATCACCTCACACCAGTTAGAATGGGCATCATCAGAAAATCTACAAACAACAAATGCTGGAGAGGGTGTGGAGAAAAGGGAACCCTCTTGCACTGTTGGTGGGAATGTAAATTGATACCGCCACTATGGAGAACAGTATGGAGGTTCCTTAAAAAACTAAAAATAGAATTACCATATGATCCAGCAATCCCACTACTGGGCATATACCCAGAGAAAACCGTAATTCAAAAAGACACATGCACCCCAATGTTCATTGCAGCACTATTTACAATAGGCAGGTCATGGAAGCAACCTAAATGCCCATCGACAGACGAATGGATAAAGAAGTTGTGGTACATATATACAATGGAATATTACTCAGCCATAAAAAGGAACGAAATTGAGTCATTTGTTGAGACGTGGAGGGATCTAGAGACTGTCATACGGAGTGAAGTAAGTCAGAAAGAGAAAAACAAATATCGTATATTAACGTATGTATGTGGAACCTAGAAAAATGGTACAGATGAACTGGTTTGCAGGGCCGAAGTTGAGACACAGATGTAGAGAACAAACGTATGGACACCAAGGGGGGAAAACTGCAGTGGAGTGGGGATGGTGGTGTGCTGAATTGGGCGATTGGGATTGACATGTATACAGTGATGTGTATAAAACTGATGACTGATTAAAAAATAAGAAAAAGTAAAAAAAAAGTAAAAAAAAAAAAAAAAAAAACTTAGAGAAGAGGCTTTGCAAAGGAAGTCTTCAATTTGATAAGCAACTCTCCATGTAGTTTTTCCTGTGCTAATTCCAAAGTGTGTAATGCAGCAGAAAAACAAGAAAAATCTCATCAGAGTGTCACTCCTGGAAGACTGATTGGGTGGAGGGATTTTTGAAGGAAAGCTTAAGAAAAATTAAGTAAAAGGCTCCAGTGGGAACTGATAATAAGTCTTGGGCATTCACAGAAAAAGAAGAGTAAAAAGGAGCAAAGGGTATGAATCAGTAGGGGGAGAGTAAATGAAACTAAAGCCTCATCTCCTTTATCAAACTGGAGGTGTCTGCATAGAATGTGTGTGTTTCTGGAATAAGAGAAAGCAAATTGCTGAAGGCACCAATTTGTGGTTGGTGGAATCCTTCCATCAGCCCCCTGCTTCCTGTCTTTCCCATCTGTTCACAGGCTGACTGGCTTCCACTAAGAATGGTCACGAGAAACAGAAGGGCCTTCTATTATCCATGAGGTGGTGAGGGGAGCATAGCTATCAGTATTCACTAATGTGTGCAGGAATTTGCACTTTAAAAGCATCTCACTCACTCAAGGAGATTTAGAAATTTGCAAGAAGAAAATGAGAAGTCCAGATGTAAACAGAGACATCAGCTCCAAGGAATAAGGAATGTCACTTATCTACTGGTAGTATTAAAGCCCCCTACCAAAGGCCACCAGGAATACCTTAGTAGTCACGTAAAAGTCAAAGTTAGATTTGTTTGGTTGCTACAGCAAGGAGAACACACTCTAGGGGAACCAAAGGAGGGTTTCAGGAGGAGAGAGATGAGAAGGGCTCCTTATAGGGTGTGGGGGGCCTGGACTCGTGCTAGATGATTCTGAAGGACTGGGGAAATGGGTTCCTATTCAGGATAGGATGCCGTTGAAAAGCAGGAACAATTCAGTAATGTGATACTGCAATAATTTTTCTCCTTGAGGTGCAAAGATTAAAGTGGGGCTAGAGTTGTAAATGGGAAGGAAGTGGTGATATTTTAAAATAGGGTATGTTAGTCATTTGGAGGATCACACTTCGGCTTGGTCTATCTCCTACCCGTCTTGTTGGACACACTGTTATGTTAGGAACACTGCAGCTTGACTACCAGCTGAGTAGATTTTGACTTCTTCAGTAGGACTGACCAGAAAACATAATGAGGCTGAAGATTTACCAAAAAGCTCTAAACATAGCTTACTTATTAACTGTCAACACTTACAAAACAAATAGATGGTCAGTGGGAATGAAAACAGACAGGCTGATTATCCTGATACTACTATCAAACAGCAATAAATAAACAAGCATATGAACCAGAGTGGATCACGTTGCATCACAGGCACCATGAAACTCTGGCTGTCACCAAGCCAAGTAGAAGAATCACCATCTAAGGTTCCCCAAGGAAGGAAGCCTTCATCATGAGAGATTTGAGAGCAAGACAAGAACAAAGGGGAGATTTGGTGCCTTCATAATAATGTCTGACACTGATTAAATGTTAAATACCTAGTTATGTTTCCTATAATTATGTGAATATAAATGGTGTACTCATCACTTGCTTTGAATGATAAGAATTTCTAAGTGTTATCCATACAGAAATTGAGAGATGCTTATAAAATCCTTGTTCTGGGCTTATTGAGCCCTAAAAAGGAGACCTAAGTGGAAAAAAATCTGGCCACCAGAATTTGAATCACACTTATCACAAAGGTGACCTTGGAAAAAGAACTTAACCTTTCTATTTCCCCATTGTAAAATAGGGATGGACAAGGCATTCCATTAGTGTGAGTAAAAGGTGAGTATGAATTTAATTTCTCTCACTCCAAAATTTACTTGCAATTTTTCAAACGATCTCTTGGTTAATCAGGAAATACCTATGCTAAATTCTTGTGGTTGCACAGTTGCAAGTAACACAAACAGATATAATAAATTAGCTTTAGTGAAAGGAAGAAGAGAAGGAGAAGGAGGAGGAAGAAGAGACAAACAAAGGCTAAGGGTGGAGAGAAGGGCATTTGTAGGAAGCACAGTGCTTCCTTTTTCTGAGTACCCAGGAGGCACGGAGAGATGGAAAACTAGAAATTAGCAAAGCCATAAGCAACACAGCCTGTACTTTCTCCATTTCTTGATTTTGCTTCCCCTTGTGCTTCTATCTTCTTCATCTCTCTTTGCAACTCAGATTTCTCAATGCTTCACATCCATGTCTACCCAACAATTAAAAGAATGCATATTCCCCATTCAGAAGAACACCCTAACTGTGCTGCTGTCATTCAGTTCAGCTCCTCAGGGGAGAGAATCTGACTGCACAGGCGGTGAGGCAGACCATGAAATGTAAACAGAGCAGCTGGAGGTTCTCACTTGGGGACTAGAAACTGTGGGTTGTTCCCGAATAAAGGATGTCAAAGGTTGATGGGAGTTGGGAAGACAGTAACAGATATTTACCATGAATATCTAATAATAAATATTATTTTTCTGGATTACGGTGGCAAGAGTGGAATTTAAATTTTGTCTTCATTTGAAGATTAATTTGACTAAAATAATGATAGTGATCATTTATGAGTCCTTACTACCTAAGCAAGCATTTTTTCAGGCATTATCTCATTAATCTCCATGAACCCCTGGGTAGGTGCTTTTATTACCCTCAGTTAGTGATGAGGATATTTAGACTGAGAGAGGGTATTCAAATGTGCATGCTTTCAGGATCTATAATTGAGAGTAGAAAGACTCCAAACCTCTTAAACAGTCCAAAGGAGATTTGAGGCCTCAATATTAGGAGCATGCTAATAAGAATGTGAATGAAAATGGAAGGCATTTTCTATGGATGTTAGGTACATTTAATGTTAAGATGAGGCAGGTGAGAGAAAAATATCTGCCTTTAGAATAACAGATGTTTTGAAAGTAACAGCAAAAATGCGTCACTTTAATGACTGTGATCAACCTTAAAACAAGAAAAGCAACACAGAAATTTCAACCTATGATTTCAAAGAATCTCTTTATTTTACAATGTTTGCTAAGTTTTTAAGTCCTGAGATATAAAATTTTAAATATAACTTTAGATAATACAAAGACATAAGATAATGCCCAGTAGTACTAATTCTTAACTTAATAAATTATAGCGGTTTTGCTAATGTAACTCAAGAGCCAATTTGTCAGGTTTGTGTCAACCAAACTTAGAAAATCTTTCAACTAAGAGCCAAACCTAATTCTGTATTTCAGAAAAAGGTGAAATTAAAAATTAGCCTTCGAAAGGAAAAGAAAACCTACATGAAACAGGATATAGAGCAAGGATAAAAGGTGACAAGGGCAAAGTAAAAAACAGTAATTATAACCTCTTGTGGCAGAGCTCACTTGGAGAGTTCAAACTTGTCTTACAATTTTATGAACATGGAATATTAACCTGATATAAAGGGAAGCAGCACGTCAACTTGCACTTTACAATTCAAACTCACAGAGTTTTAGCAAATACGCCTTCATACAGGAATTAAAAGAGCCCAATTTTATATAGGTTGCAGTTCCTGAGCCAATGTTCTATAAATAACCCACTGATGTCAAGTGAATTACAGTCTTACCAGCTAAGGAAGCTGCAGGCAAACCCAGAAGCCTATTAAGAAGGAAATGACAAACTTCAGGCACCTAATTACATTAGCTCATCACCAGTAAGACACCAGAAGTCTCCAACTCATCTTACTGGGGATTGACTGGAACTGAATCTACCCTAGGATGTTCTTTCCTCTCTTAAAAGCCTTGTATGTTTAAAGAGAAAAATATGTTTACTAGTTTGGTCAAAAGCAATTTTATTTTCTTAGTCAATGAGATACATTTATATGCTTTGGTTATTTTTGCTGAGTGTTTAAAGAATAAGAATATAAAACTATTTCTGGAAGAAAACAAGGTACATATTTACTTTCAACTGATGAGTCACTAGTGAAAGTCATAAGTTATAACCGTGTTATCAGTGGACACTTACTCCATTGCAAAGACCTCTCTTTCCCCACCTTTGTCAAAGCTCTTTCCTGTCCTCTCTGTTGTCCACAATGGGCACCTACAGTATTTAATATGTTTCTTTTAAGGTCATCAAAAAAACTACTGTCATTCCCCAAAGTGGAAATAACCTGTATGTCCACCAACTGATGAATGGATAATAAAATATGGTTCATCCACACAATTGAATAAATATTATTAGACAATCAAAAGGAATGAAATAGTGATATATGCTACAACATATATGAATCTCAAAAACACAGTGCTAAGTGAAATTAGCCAGTCACGAAAGACCACATATCATATGATTACATTAATTCAGAAATATCCAGAATAGTCAAATCCATAGAGACAGAAAGTAGGTGAGTGGTTGCCTAGGCTTCAGGGCGGTGGTGGAGAATGGGATGAGGTGACTGCTAATGGGTACTGGGTTTCCTGTTGGGGTGGAAAAATGTTCTAAAATTAGATTGTGGTGATGGTTTCACAACTCTGTGAACATACTAAAAGCCACTGAATAGTACACGTTAAATGGGTGAATGGTATGGTATGTAAATTACACCTCAATAAAGCTGTTAAAACAGAAGAGGAAAAAAACAACTATCGTCACTTGCAGCAGATACAATCCATACCATGTCCAAATGTTTTTGGAACACTTACTTATTCTGTCAGCTTCTTTCTGGTGCCTCTGTTCCTTGGCTTTTAACAGCTCACCCCTGAAACTCTTTTAGGAGTACTTCTCTTGAACTATTGGAAGCATCCGTCCTTCAGACACAGAGCTGGCCGACACTGGACTCTGCATCTCAGAACCCTTGAAGGATACAGCTATAGGAGTTAGAGCACGAAAGCCCAGCAACTTTTCCTCCAGGCAGGAAACACCCTGAGCATGAGCTATGTTCCAGGGCTCCCGGGCCAGAAGCAGGCTGAGATGGGGATGTTGCCTGAAATCATACCCTCGTCTGACTTCCTCTTCTCTTCCGTCCTGCGTCGCCTGCTCCCTGCGGGCACCCCTCAGAGAACTTCCTTAATAAATCCCTTACAGATGAATTTCCCTGTCAGGGTCTGCTTTGGGGAATTTGTCCTAAGATACTACTTTTCTCTCCTTTCTTGTTTTTTTTTTTTTTTAATTTTTTTATATTATTATCTCACTGATGAATGTATCCAATAAATTAGTACTCATTCATTAGACATTTCTTAAACACCGAGGGTGGCCCAGGTAATTCCCTGTGTTCTAGGAGCTTACAGTTTACTGGAATAAAGAGAAAGAAATGGCGGTTGTTTTTAATCTATCCACAAAGCAATCTTTACCTACATTTTCATACCTAGTACCTGTCATGGTGATCTCTTAGGGTATACTGCACTCGATTTTTAAATGTATTGATACTAAGCAAGGAGCAGGATGTGGTTGGAAAATCTTTGCCTTTACAAAAGTGTACAAGCTGAACAAAATATTTTCCAATTAAAATATTTTTCATGCATGAAGCATGAGCCAGACAGCACATGTAGCCTACCCCCAAAATACAGCAACTAGCCTCTCAGTGTATTAATTAATGAAATAAAAGAGAAATAAAATTTGGTACATCAAGTTGTTAAATGATATTAACTTGAATATTCTAACTGGAAAGTAATCTAAGATTTTGCTAACAGCAGATCACATTAAGAACAATTATTACTTTGTAAATAAGAGAATTGATTCATTAACCTATAAAGTTAAACAGATGTAAGAACAAGGACCACAATTATTTCACGAAACATCGCCATGCACAGACAAAATAAAGATTCTAAGAATAGAGTAGCTGACAAAAGTATTACTTGGATGATTAAATAGTAAAAGTATAACATAAACCATGCAGTTTCATTGTTAAGAATAGTATCCCTATTTTTATCATTATTATTATTGTTTGGCAGAGAAAATGCTGTTTTTAACCACATGATTGTCTCTTCCTAGACACACAAAAAGACAATTTTTTCTGTTTAGATTCAAGACCATGCAACCGAGCTCCGACAAAATCATCGTAGGTGGAAGTGATGTAAATGATTTTGAGATCTGGGTCTTTAAAAATAGAGTTTAATACTAAAACTTTGCCTTTTGGTAATGCATGACAAAAGCAGCTCAGACTTCTGAGTCATTGAGAAAACCACCCCAACTTCTAAATAATCTCTGTGACCCAGAAATAATCCTCTATTTATTGAAGTCACTGAGATTTTAGAGTTTATTGTTTACCTAAGCATAGTCTAGTCCATTCTGACTAATACAGTATCCAAATTTTGGTAATATACAGTTTATCAATCAATAAGAAACCTAAATAAATATTTTTTGTTTATAATAATCTGATGTATATGCATTATAAAATTCACAAAATGTAAAAGACAAATGAAGAGTTTAAAAAAATAGACTTTTCCTCCTATATAGGATTTAGAAAGTCTCAAGAGAATATCACTACCTATATAGCAATGCTAATCAGGCAGATAATCTACAAAACTATATATATTTTTAACACATTAGAGATCTAAGGGTGTAAAGACACCAATGATGTAAAATTTAGAAGATGAAAGGTCCCTTTTAGGAGAGAAGGTAACTACGACTGCCATCATCCTTGGTGGAACATTGGAAGCAAGAAATAGCCACCATAGATGTGGGTGAGGATAAAACAGCTAAACTTTCATTGCAGTTTAAAGGTCAAGGATGACCTGGATTAACAGTTTACAACTTTTTGGACCCCCATAGACAAAGAGAACTGGAAGCAAACTGCCAAATATTCTCCATGGGCCTTCACCAAATACTTCCAATCATGCTTGGGAAAAGGTCAGAAAAGCTGAGGGACCCACCCTCACCTGAAGTGCAGGGCCATGGGCCCACTGAATTCTAGGGGTGGGCAGAAGAATTAGAGAAACTCTTGAGGCATTCTGGTTCTTAAACTGTGTAGGATAGAGAGGTGGTCCAAACATAGACACAACGAGAAGAAAAGCATTAAACATAGAAAAGCATTAAACATAGACAAGACCATCCAAGATACATGGGACAGTATCAAAAGGTCTATCATATTTGTTACTGGCCTAGCAGGAAAAAAGATGGAAAGTGGGGCAGAAAAAAATATTTGAAGAGACAATAGCCAATATATTTTTTAATTGACAAAAGATATTAACCAAAACCCCAGGAATTTCAGCAAAACCAAAGTGGGGAAAATACAAAGAAAGCTACACCCAGACATATCATAGTCAGTCTGTTGAAAACCAGAGATTAGTGGGATGGGGCATATTCTTCCTGAGGAGGAATAAAAATTGCTTCTTGAGGAGCAATAAAAATGATGGCTATTTTCTCACCAGAATCAATACAGGTCAGAAGATAATGAAACCACATACTTAAAGAAAAAAAAAAAAAAAAAAAAGCTGATATAGAATTCTAAATCTAGAAAAAAAAAATCCTACAAAAATGAAAGCAAAATGTAAACATTTTGAAACAGACAAAAACTGAAGGAATTTATCTCCTGCAGACTTCAGTTACAAAACAGGCTAAAGGAACTTCTTTAAGCTGCAGAGAAATAATAGCAAAGGGAGTCTTGGTTTTGTAGGGAAGAATGGAAATACGGGAAAGAGTTAATATACTGGAAAATATAAGGAACTTAAACATTTCCCTATTTTTACAAAGAATCTTTAAATATCTTTAAAACGCTATTGACTAAAGTTAAAATAATAAAATGTATTGTGCAGCTTATATTTAGAAGTAAAGTATACGATAACAAGAGTATAAATATTGGAAGACTGGTTAACTGGAAGCATACTGTTGTAAGATTTTTGTATTTTTAACTAAGCAGCAGAATGTTCTTTGAAGCTAGACTGTGATAAGTTAAAGATGCATATTATAATTTTCAGAGCAACCATTAAAAATAACAAGAAAAAAAAATAACAAGAAAGGCATAACTAAAAAGTTAATAGGGACTTCCCTGGTGGTGCAGTGGTTAAGAATCCGCCTGTCAATGCAGGGGACACGGGTTCGAGCCCTGGTCCGGGAAGATCCCACATGCCACGGAGCAACTAAGCCCGTGCACCACGACTACTGAGCCTGCGCTCTTAGCCCACGAGCCACAACTACTGAAGCCCGTGTACCTAGAGCCCACGTTCTGCAACGAGAAGCCACCGCAATGGGAAGCCCGCTCACTGCAACGAAGACTAGCCCTCGCTTGCTGCAACTAGAGAAAGCCCGTGTGCAGCAATGAAGACCCAATGCAGCCAAAAATAAGTAAAAAAAAAAAAAAAAAAAGTTAATAGAGTGATTTCCAGTTCTGGTTAAGTTGATATAGCCCCCTTCCACAGGTCTATTCCAGGCTACTCCTCTCTTACAACTAAAACACTGGGGCCCATAAATGGGAAACAAAGACAGGAAGACACTGAAATGCAGAAAGAAGAAAGCAGACTGGCTGGGGACCTCAGGGCTTCAGAAATGACACAGTATATCCCAGACATGGCACTAGAGAAAACATGTGACCTGCAACCAACAACAAACAGGTGGTTGGAACCACAAACAACAAAACCCCACGAAAAGCTTGTTCCCTGGGGCCAAAGAACTGGAATAAGTTTGGTTTAGTAGAATAGAAAACCATTTTGGTGACACTCACCCGGCTCTAGCTAATCACCAAAGTAAAACCTGCCCAGCTCTGCAGTATCACTGTGACTGGTTGGGATGCTGGGCTTCCAGCCCCACCTGATTGTAGCAAGGTGGGGAGTCAATGCTCCTCCTCCTTCACTGGAATGATGTCTGTGGGGTCCACTGACGAGATGAACTTCTCCTCCATCCCAGGAGCAGTAAGGTGGTACAGTCACCGCTCCACTAGCCAGCCCTCTAGACGTAGACATGGCCCAATGGGGAGCTGAACTTCACCCCACGTGGCAAGGCAGTGCCAGGTGATGACAATGAGGTGGACAAGGCAGTGCCAGGTGATGCTGACCAGCACCCTGCTTCCCCCGACCCCAGGGAGTCAGTGAAGTCCAGGGTCTTCACCCTAACCCGGCAGCAACAACATGGAACGAGCAGAGGAAGGCTCGGGTAGCTGGCACTTTGCTTCTGTTCATCCCCACTGGTGTCACTTTGGGAAAGAGGGGAACTGAGCTTCTTCTCACATTTGAAGGCAAAAGAGTTAAGACAGAAGGAAGTTATGGAGTCAGTGTCCTGCTTTGTCCCTTCTGGTGTCAGCAGGGCCCAGAACGGAGTAGAAATTTCACTCTCACAAAGCAACAGTGAGACGGAATGAAGGGAGGAGGCAGTACAAGCGGACACTCCATTCCTGTCCCAGCCCAGTGACAGTGGCGCACAGTGCAGAGAATTCCTACCCCCGCCTGGCAGGATGAGGTGGTCCAGTGAGTGCTCTGCATTTGCTGGGTTGCTATCAGCAGGGCCCGATCGGTACCTAAACCTTGACCCCAACCTGGCCATGTACACCTCACCTAAACAGGATGACTGCCTCCAAAAAAAAGAGGAGTAAATACGATCCAGAGTCTCAATGCCATAATTCCTAAAATATCCAGTAAATAACTGAAAATCACTCATCATCCCAAGAACCAGGAAAATCCAAATGTGAATTAGAAAAGTCCATCAACAGACACAACACAGAGAAAACTCATAGGTTGGAGTTATTTGTGAAGAACTTCAAAGAAGCCATCATACAAATGCTTCAATGGGCCATTATAAGGCTGCTTTAAAAAATGAAAAGATAGAAATCTTAGCAAAGAAATAGAAGATACAAAGAAGGACCAAATGGAATGTTAGGAACTGAAAAATACCAAAAGAAAACTTATTAGTTGGGTTCAATAGCAAAATGAAGACAACAGAGGAATCAGTGAGTTTTTAAGATAAAATGCATTTATATATGTATATATAAAGATGAAGGACACAGTAGTGGTTGCCAGGGCTTAGGGATATGGGGAGAAGGGGGTGGGTGACTATAAAGGACCAGAATGAGGGATTTTTGTGGTGCTAGGACAGTTGTATCTTGGATGCAGAGGTGGTTAAAGTAATCTACACATGTGATAAAGTTGCAGAGGACTGCACACAGGCACACACATCCACACAAGTGCATGAAAAACTAGTGAGATCTAAATAAGGTCTATGGATTGCACTGATAACCATTTTCGGATTTTCATACTGCACTCCAGTTATACAAGAGGTTTTCACTGGAGAAAACCACGTTATGGTTACACGGGACCTATCTATTTGTTATTCTACTTTCTGTGGATCTATAATTGTTTCAAATTTTTTAAAAAGTCAAAAGAGAACATAAGGTAGAAAATGACACATTAATTCACCCATGGAAAGATAGAGAAGACAAAATAGAGGCACAAAAAGCAGATGGAACAAACCAAAATCACATAACAAAATGATAGATTTAAATACAAATATTTTAATTATAGACATATTATCCATTGGGGTGGGCTATGGGATTCTATTCAGAAATAGAAGGAACAACTTTTCATATATGTAACAGCAGGGATGAATCTCAAAAGAATGATGTTGTGTGAAAAAAAAAAAAAAAAAAGCAAGACACAAAAAGCACAGACTCTACAGCTCCATTTGTTTGAGGCTTGAAACCAAATCAAACTAATCTATGGCAACAGAAGTCAGAAAGTGGTGGCCCGGAAAGGGGGCTATTTGACTGGAAATGGGCAGAAGAGAGCTCTGCAGGGTGATGGAAATATTCAACACCTTGGTAGGTGTGTGGGTTTCACAAGTATATGCATTTGTCAAAACTAATCAAACTGCACACTTTATATGAGTGCATTTCTATGGATGCAAATTACATCTCAATTTTAATATGCTCTTTAAAAACAACTTTAACATTTTTCCCACACCCATATGAATCATCTAGTGCACTTCCTGGGAAGCCCACGCTCCACTTGGATATCCTGGGAGTAGAAGTAACATGTACGGTACCTGTAGATGCTTTGGACCTTTGATCTCAAGGGTTGGACATCCATTTTTACATGACTGCATATTAGCCAGATGGTATTCAAATACCCTGCCTTGTTTTAACCTCCACATTTTTAAGACAATATGAGTAAGCTCCAAAGTGTTTTCAACTAAAGAAATGGAGATTTTACATCAATTTGGAAAAGCACTGTAAGGAGAGTGCTGGAACTTCTCCATTTTCTTAAGTGGTGAAGTAAAAGAGCCTTGATTAGGTTATAGGGAACACTTCACTAATCTCTAAGGATATAAATCTAGTTATAATCATGTATCTATGAAAGTAAGCAAATTTAAGATACACAAAACCCATATTATAAAACTACAAATTGAAGGCGAAAGCTAGTCTTCTCAGATGCCACCTTTAACTCCTTAAGAATTGTATTTACCGTCACTTTAAAAATTGGTGCTGTATAACTTCTAGCCTTATATTCTCTTACTGTGAGCTGTTCTTAGAAAATGATCTCTATGACAAACACTGGTTGGCATGCCCTGTTCCTCTCCTGCAATATGTTTTTATATAATCTGACTTAAAAGACTAGAAAACAGTTCTGCTAAACAATGAAGTAGACACAGTATAACGTCATTGAAGGTATTTATAGGACTATTATGAAAAGGGTATCATTTTCTGAGAATACCTAAAAATCAAAAAATATGGTAAATATAGCACAATAATAGGCCCAGAGGTGTTCTGCCAGCTGATCCAGAACCAATAACTGCATGAAGAAGCATTTCAAATCAAGCTCAAAATAAAATATACCGTGATAACGGAAGTATGGCAATTTAGTTGTGTGTAGCAATACCTGTACAGGTTTTGTATACTCCACACCTATTTAAAGTGTCATCTTTCCATTGTTGCTATGTCTTTTGTCTCCTAAATAAGTAATTAGTGTTTTATTTTTTCCTCTTAAGCATTTTAAGACGCCACCCTCAGTACTGGTGCCTGTCTCTGTTCTACTAAAGCAAATAAATAAGCAAGCCTATTTACTGCACAGACATGGGCAGAATCCAGCAACTATTCTCTGCTGAGAATTCTAAAATAAAAACACTGGTCACTGCTTTCATGGAGATTAGCATCTTGTAGGAGTTCTTAAGTATTTGTTGAAAAAATTAGTGAAAAAGTATCAGGTGTACAAAGAGAGGAAGGTGAAGGAGAACTTCCATTTATGGTGCGTCCACAATTCCTGTGCTCTGTGCTAAGCTTTTTACATATCAGCTCATTTAATCCTCAAACCCACCTTGTCTCTTTTTAGAAATGAATAAACGACACTCAGAAAACTCAAGTCAACTGTTCAAAGGCACATAGCTCAAGAACAAAACTGTAATTCATAGCTCCTAAATTTCCTACACAGACTGCCACCCTATGATAATTATTTTTGTTATTTAGTGGTAACTACAGCGACACTATGATATATATATATATATTTTTTAGTGGTGACTACAAAACTTGAGTCCAGAATCACATTACTTTGCATTCCCTTGTTTTAACTGTTCATATTTTTGTGTTCTGGCAGCTCTTTAGATTTAAGGTTTCTACTAGAAAAATGCAAGTATCACCTCCTCCGGGAAGCCTTCACTGCCACAATGCTCAAATCATTTGATTATTTGCTCTCCTAATGCCAAGTACCTTTCCTTTATACCACGTGTTGTTTGAATAACTTTACTTATTTCTCTAGATTATAAGCATGGGGGGGGGTGGGGAAAGAAATGTGTCTGTTTTTGCTTAACTAATGTACTGCCTAGCCCATCGTGGGCACTAAACAGTAAACTAGGGTTACTGAATAAATGACCATGTTAAGGGACACTCAGAGGGAAAATAAAATGCCACAGGTCTAAAATGGATAGTAAATTAGAGGTAAAATCTTCTGAGGGGATAATTTAAGAGGAAGATTTGGGTCCAGAGGAAGAGAAAAAGAGGGGCCATTGATGACACACAGATAATGCATCTACACACTTCCAAGTCAGGAATTAGGGTGAGCTCTACATGGATGATGGGTTGAAGCTATCTACTTAATCAGCTGCAATAGAGACCCCCTCAAACCTCAGAGTTACCTCGACCAGAACTGTGAATCCATCTTCTCCAATTCCCAAACACTAAACTGAAGCAATATTAATGAGAACTTCATCTCCCAGGTTTGTAATTGAGTCACAGAAAAATTCTATTCAGAACTAGAATCTTTAATTTTGTGAATTTTATAGACATAAGAAAATAATCGGTCAAGGGGTTCAGGGGAAAGGATCTCAGTCCCCTTTACTCTTCCTCTCAAAAAAATTCATTGAGTGCTACTATATTCAGTTACAGGATTTCTTTTTTTTTTTTTTGGAAGAAATGAGTTTACTGCAGATGCCAGGCAAGAGCTGGAAGGGGATGATGCACATGTGCCGTAAATGTGTTGTAAGTGATTTAAGCAGAATAACCATGCGATTCCTTTGCAACCCTTATTTTAGGGTGACAGAGTAAGGCAAGTAAATGACATCTAAAAAGATTTTACTGTGTGCCTTGTGATTAGAGATTTCAAGGAAAGCTCCTGGGTTTAAAAGCATGAACTATTGGAAAAACTTGGAATTGTCAACTAATTTTTGTAAATCATACACACAGGTTCAGTCCTGTCTATTCACTTCTTAATTCCTTTGCATCCCCAGCTCAGGGCTGTCCATACAGTTGGCAGACAATAAGTGTTAGCCTGTAGATTAGCATATTTTATTGGTACTTATGCTTGTTTCTTGTGGTGTGAATGTGAGAAAATGCCTTGTCACCCTATGTAATCTCTAGAAATGTAAAATGATTAAAAAATTTTAGAACAATACCAGTTTTTATTAGATAATCTACATTGTTGAAATCTGGAAATAAAATTATAAAGGAACTGAATTTTTTTAGATATGAATCTATGTTTACTTTTCTCATATTTTTAAAAAATTTCCTTTCTTCCTAATAAAGAGGTAAGAGCAATGTGAGACAGAAACCATGTTTCATCACTCAAGAAGTGGTGTGGCAGGGCCCAATGCAGAAGCTTACTATAATACTTTCTGGATTCTGTTTTTCAAAACCCCCTTTGAGCCATATAAGGTTGAGAGAAGTAAAAACTGATGGAGCAAATGAGACAGACAAAGGTTAAATTTCCAAAATATACAAACAGATCATACAGCTCAATAACAAAAAAAAACCAAACAACCCAATAGAAAAATGGGCAGAAGACCTACATAGACATTTCTTCAAAGAAGACATACAGATGGTCAACAGGTGCATGAAAAGATGCTCAACATCACTAATTATTAGAGAAATACAAATCAAAACTACAATGAGGTATCACCTCACAACGGTCAGAAGGGCCATCATTAAAAAGTCTACAAATAACAAATGCTGGAGAGGGTGTGGAGAAAAGGGAACCCTCCTCCACTGCTGGCGGGAATGTAAATTGATGCAGCCACTATGGAGAACAGTATGGAAGTTCCTTAAAAGACTAAAAATAGAACTACCATATGATCCAGCAATTCTACTCCTTGGCATATATCCAGAGAAAACCATACTTTGAAAAGATACATGCACCCCAGTATTCATTGCAGCACTATTTACAATAGTGAAGACATGGAAACAACCTAAATGTCCATCAACAGATGAATGCATAAAGATGTGGCACATACATACACACACACACACACACACACACACACACACACACAATGGAATACTACTCAGCCATCAAAAAGAATGAAATAATGCCATTTTCAGCAACATGGATGGACCTAGAGATTATCACACTATGTTAAGTCAGAAAGAGAAAGACAAATACCATATGATATCACTTATATGTGGAATCTAAAATATGACACAAATGAACCTATCTAGGAAACAGAAACAGACTTGCAGACATAGAGAACAGACTGTGGTTGCCAAGGGGTAGGGGAGGTGAGGGAGGAGTGGATTGGGAGTTTGGGATTAGCAGATGCAAGCTATTACATATAGGATGGATAAACAACAAGGTCCTACTGTACAGTACAAGGAACTATATCCTGCAATAAACTACAATGGAAAAGAATATAAAAAGAATGTATATATGTATAGCTGAGTCACTTTGCTGTACAGAAGAAATTAACACAACATTGTAAATCAACTCTACTTCAATAAAATAAATTTTAAAAAAATTTAAAAATTAGAGCAAAGTCAGAAGGAGAGAGAAAGTCAGAAGGAGAGAGAAGCAGCCTCCTGATGAAATAAGGAAAAGTCTGTGGCTCTTGGCTCTTGAGTGCCCAGCGACCTGCCCCAGATCCTTGGCAAGGTTGTAATAAAGAATCACTGCAAAATACCTCTAAAGAGATGGAGCCCTGGGGTTCCCAGGCTCACCAGAGAGTTTTACATCCCAGAAGATCATAGAAGCTGACGTGATACTTCTAGCTTCAAGAGTCCATCCTAGACTTAGACTGTGAAGATGCTTTGTCAATGAAACACTTGATTTTTCAACATCTCCCTCCCCATCACACAAACAGTTTCCCTGATATTCTCAACCATGCCATCAGTTTAGTAACAATTATGAAACTCTAGTAGCTGTCCTTGATGTCTCCTTTTCTTCACACTGCCAATCCTCTCCCCAATCAACCACGAAGCGAGTCCTGTTACTTCTACCTCTCAAATTCATTATCTGTCCACTCACTGCTTCCACCCTACACTAACCACTCTCTATATTCTCTGCTATAGCTTCCTAACTTCCTCCATGCTGGTCTTCCTTTACCCTACAAAACAGACTTTTATCATTTAACGCAAATTAGATTATGTCATTCTCCTTCCAAAACCTCTAAAATCTTCCTTTTACTTAAAATGAAAATATAGTCATTACCTAAAGTACCTACAGGATGTGGCCTCTGCCTGCTTCTCCGTACTCACCCTGGGACGCTTTCACTCTCTTTCTGTTTGGAATGCTATGTCCCCTCAGGCTTTGCCGTGTTCTCTTCTTGCTGACTCACGCAATTTCCCCTGGATTTCTCGATCAAAGGACACATCTCCTTATTCAGTTTCCATCTCTAGTTTAACATCTTCAGAGCAGTTTTTTCTGGCCTTCTCAGGAAGTCCAGCCCCCTCTCCACTTGACAAGGCATGCACCACATCCGCCCATAGGAGTGACTTCTATTAAGTTTCACCGTGAGCCATTTGGGCTATCTGAACTAAAACTGAGAAAGAGGCAAATGAAATAACTCTCCTAAGGTTACCAAGTTATTCTGTACTTGAGATTCAAAATATAGAGGAATTTGCACTCTTAAGTTCTATGCTCTATGCTAATTCATTCTAAAATTATTTGTTGAAAGAGTGGAAAAATGAATGTCAGCAGAAGCATGATAAACTGGAAATGTTACCCATTCTCCATTTCTGGGTTCCATATTGGCTTCCTAGACTCCAGCCTTTTGTAGGGAGAGGAAGCCACAACCATAACTAAGATAGAATGAATGCCCTTGAAATCTGGCAGGGTTGGATGTCAGAGCCAAATAAACTTTATGTTAAAGTAAATAACGGAAGTGGTTTATTTCTTTTTTAAAAGACTTGTATGAACACCGAGACTCCAATCATTTCTTAGTGCGTTCCTGGCTCTATACTTTCACATTATTAGCTTTGAGATTCCAAAATTACATCCATGCCATCCTTCTTTATCTACCTCCCAACCTTGTGTCCACATTTTTCTCATTGTTTCAGATACATAATAGACAGTTTAAGTATGTATACCAATAGAAGGACAGAGCTGAACAACAACAACAAAAACCTGATTGAAAAATACTGTAAGTCAAAAACTGCAGAATCCTGAGAAGTTTGATAAAGAAGACCTACACAGAGTCAGGTAAGTGGTCTGCAAGTGCTTTTTCAATGCTTTTTATTTCTCTAGAATCTTCTTTGAAGTGGTGCTTTAGGTATCATAAATAACTTCCACTGTCCCTGTGAAGGGGAGGATCAAGGCCCCATTATTATGAGGAAATGAAGGCTGAGGCAGTTGCAGCAAATTATTTGAGGCTTTGGCCAAGTGGCAGTGAAAATTACCTTCTCCGCTTATAGTGTCTGTTGGGCATGAAAATAATTGGGAATGGCTAAAAGTACCCAATAGCAGGACAAAGTTTCTTTCTAGGAAGTTAATTCAACTCTCAATCCACATCATATTCTCAAAGAGCCTTTTTTTTTTTTCTAGTTACAATCGAATTCTTACCCTCACAAACGGACACAGTACTCCAGGAATCCATTTCATTTAGCACCATTCCTGCTTGTAGCATAGTTATGATGTTACGTAAGTGGCATATTTTGGTATTCTGGATATTTTCTGGTATCACTGACATGTTCTATTTTCTGATCTGAGTTCCATACATCAATACAAATTTTATTATACAAAGCTTTCATGACTTTTCCCCTTTATTTTTGTCTCCCCCTACTCCACTTGAGAAATAATCGGAGTAGCAGGGAGCATGTCCAGGAAAATTAGCTCACGTTGCAATTAATGTCCAATCCTTTTTTTTTTTTTTTTTTTTTTAAATCTTTTGGCCACACTACATGGCATGTGGGATCTTAGTTCCCCGACCAGGGATTGAACCCACGCCCCCTGCATTGGAAGCTCAGAGTCTTAACCACTGGACCACCAGGGAAGTCCCAATGTCCAATCCTAAAGCAATTTTCCTAAGCAATTAATCCTAAGCAATTTTCTTCTTCATTCAGGTTGAAGTAATTCATGGTCTCATCATGAGCCTTTTTTAAAAGTGATGCTGCTAGTTTGGGGAGGGGGTATGGATGGTGGTGGTCGTGGTGGTACTGGAGTGGTTGTGAAAAGCTCTTTTTATATTTTACTTGGGCTCCAACAAGTGTATGTTACTTGCCCATTGGATTTTTCCACTGCTTTGTTTACTTCTGATTTTTCCTCTATTAAGCAAACATATCTTGCAAGATGTACTGTCTGTTCCATCCACATTTCTGGGCATTTTACAATCAACATTATGGCACCTATAAATTGAGGAATTAGACTGCTGATCAAGAAATAAGTATCCAGTCAGCCACTGATATAAAGCCTTTGCTCACCACCGTTCCTTCCCAAGGAGAAGACATCACCGTTTTGTGGACTTCTCTACCTTATACATGTTTGCGTCTCTTCTCTATTTTTGCTTTTATAACTTTACACATCTATAGTTTGCTATTAGCCTTTGTCAGAGGAAAAAGAAAATACTGTTACAATAGTTGTTGAAAGGCATTTGTTAAAATTCACAGTCATTCTTAATTTTAAGAAGACTTAGCATATAGGAATAGAAGGAAGTGACCTTAAAATTATTCCTTAAAATATTATCAAAAGCAATCAGTATAGAATATATTTACTGATGTAATCATTTTATTCACAGTCAGGAATAAGAACCAAAGACCTGTACTTAATACTACCATTTACTTTTCTGGTTGTTTTAAGCATTGGGTTTTTAAAGATTGCAAGGAAAAAGGGCAAATTAGCCATTATTTTCAAATGATGTATCCTGATACTGAGAACATGCAAGAAATCTTCAGAAAAACATTTAGAAAGTGTAGAAGTTTTGAAAGATGATGAAATCACTACAAGATAAATAAGGTAAAATTAATAACTTGTCTATATTAACACAACAACTAGTAGGAAAATATAATTCAAAAATAACATATTTACAAAAGAAAACCTAATTTGGATTTTAAAAAAATTCCAGAATCCAGTGTGAGCCAATTCTTTCTTTTTCACTATTCATTTATGTGCAACTTTTCTTAGTTTGATACCCACTTTGAATTTTGTTAATTATACTCAAAGTATAGGACCTTTGCATCTACATCACTCATAGCCCACCTACACTGTGTTTTGACATTTTATTTGGTTTCACTAGCTCTTAATGATTTTAGGCAAAGTTAATGTGTTACAATAGACAAGCACAGGGAGCTGAAAAAGATGGATTTCCATAAAACCACAAATTTTATACATATATGCATGCATGTATTCAAAGTCAGGTCACCCCTGCAATTTCACGTATCTCCTTAGTGAATATACAGTTTTCTGTGCCGTTCTTTGAATTTCTTTCTTGTAAATTAACTTTGGATACAGAATTCTTTGAAATATAAAGACATATTAGAACAAATTTCCAAAGGGGCCATATGTGACATGCCAGAGACATAGAGCTTGATTAGAATGGGACTTAGAATCTTTTTATGGTGCTGAATATAATTTAAGATAGCATGTTGTTACTTAGGAGGAAGCCTTATTTATAACAGCAGTACCATGCTGCCTAACAGATGCCAGTGGAAAGTGAAACTTTGATGAAATTAGTTTGACCTTTCTCAAGCCTGCAGAACGTAAATCAGATATATTTAATAAAGATCCACTTTGCAAGAAACAGCTTTGACTTCAGACGTGTAAATGCTTCAATGAAATAAATGAAGGCAACACTTTGTACAGTTTTGAATATAGTTTAAATTAGGCCAAAAATGATGAAAAATGTAGTTTGGAGATGTGCAACTTTTCCTCATTAGATGTATGTGGCGTACTGAGTAATTCAGTTGTCTCACTGCATTTTTCAGGCCATTATGTACAGTACAGGTATCAATCTCTTGTGTAAGTAACAAAAATTTAATTTCTGATGCCTAACTAGGACAACTGCATTAAACAGTATTTTGGTATTTATTTGGGGATAATTTTGTTATCAAATGCCTCTTAAAGTCTATGATTTCTAATTTTTAATAAGATCCTAGAGGTTTTGAAATCTTTATACATGAAAAATGATAGCACAATTCTTCCTCAAAGGAGAAGCAAAATTACTGAAGTTTTTCTGGCTGGTGAGAGGGCAAAAGTTTATTCTGAAGACAGAGATTTTTAAGATTAAAGTCAGGTTTGACAGGAAGTCTGCTTTATTTTAATGAAAGAATGGACAGGGTCCAAACTTGTTACTACTGGAATACCTAGCAGGCCCCAAGCATATAAGTAAAAGTAGGAAGTTACCACATGCATTTTGGCTTGCCAAGACCAAGACAGAAAGGAACTAAGTTCCTTCATTTATTCTATCATTCATTCATTCAAAAATAAATCCCTACTATGTACAGACTCTGGGAAAGTAAAATGGTTAAGCAGATATTGCTTTCACAGCGCTCTCATCAGATCTATTGCCACTATTTGCT